>NC_136480.1:8524952-9124952 GCF_902686455.1 Sciurus vulgaris
AGGGAGAGAGGGAGGGAGCTCATGTCCATGGCTGGAGCACACATCATGTTGTGGATCTTGGGCTGAAACAGTGTTGTGAGGAAAGAGGCAAAAGGCAGGAAGCAGGCAGCTGAGCAAGCGTGTGCTGTTAGCCAGAGCCTCGGACTGACGCATGCAGAACTCTGGGACATGCCCTGCACCCCGGGGTTTTCCCTGCCTTGTAGCCAAGTAGCTGGCCTTTGTACCCAGTACCAGACAGGATGGCTGCAGTACCCTCGGCGCAGAATGATGTGTCCAAACACAGGGACAGTCGCTCCCTCTCCTCCTGGGGCTCCAGTGCAGAGGAGGCAGCCTGGAACTCTAGCAGGCATCCTGGGTATGGGAGCTGCTGGCTGCTCAGGGGGTCCAGGCAGGCCACCAACACTGTCCACTTTATCGTGTGTATTTGGGATGCAAAGTCTCTTCCTTGTCAGTATCTGAAGGCAGGAGATTAAGAGCTCTTTAGGCCTCTTCTAAATTTATCAACTCCATGACTCACTTCAGATGAAAATGAGGCCCTTCTCCTCATCCCACCCCAGTCGACTCAGGTTCCCAAGCTCATAGCATCTTGAAGAGGGGATAGAATGTAAATCAATAAAACCAATATTGAAGAAGTGCTTGGTGTGTGCCAGGCCAGGTGCCGGGCTGCTCACTGAGCCCACAGATGAATCAGCTCCTGTAATGACTCTTGCTGGGTAGAGGAGACAGACCCATGTTCATGGTGGCAGTAGTTCACGGGCACCTAGCTGGGGTACTGGACCATGAATGACTTCCCGGACCAAGACCTGGCCTTGCCAATCACATCCATTGGATTTTATAGGACCTTGATTTCCTCATCTATAAAATGGGCCAATGTAATGAAGAATCAGTGATGTAGGCCACTCATGCGGCTGGTCACTGGGACCCAGGCTGGTTTGGGGGCTTTTCTCTGCCTTCTGAGACCTGAGTCTTCCCCCACAGCCTCGGAAAGAGAATTCTGAGCTCAATGAAGACTGCAGCTTTCCCGTCTTCAGGGAGGTGGAACTCCAGACAGCTGAAGATGAATGCAGGTGCTGATGCCCTGAGCTTCCCCGCAGCCCGCTGGGTAACCTGTAGGAACCTTGGGGCTCTTGATTGCTGAGCACTTTCTGTGCCAGGACCTCCATGTACATAAGTCCCATCCCCCCTCACTGGACCCATGTTCAGAAGAGCAGACGCAGTCTCAGAGAAGTCAGATGGCTTATCACGGCTATCACAGCTAGTTAAGAAGAGCAGATTCGGGAACCCAGGCAGCTCACATGCCACACCCCAGGTTCTCCTCATCTTGCCACATGCGTTGGACTTGGGTGACTGCGGGCCAGTGCGCGGTTGCCTAAGGTTGCAGGCCACAGGGGCTCTGTCCATGGTACCAGATACCAACCCCAAGCCTCCAAGAAAAAAGCAGGGCCCTGGCCTGGCCAGGCCTCAAGACAGGAATAGGGCAGTTCCTTCCACGCCTTTGTCCCCAAGACAGCTGCCTTCAGGGGCAAATTCAGGGCATCCTTGAGGCTGGCTCTTTAGCAGCAGTAGCCCCGGCCCCAGGAGCTCTCCTATCCCTGGTCTTCTTCCTTTCTCCCTAAAACACACTGGCTGACCCTCCAGGAATCAGACACCCTGGCTCCACATTTCAGGGCCGGGTGCTTCATTTCTTAATATCTGCCAGCTACTATTGAGGAAACCGTGCTTGAAATCCCAGCACTACCGCCAGCCAGCTCTGTCCCCTGGTGAGCTACTGTTCCTCGCCGAGCCTGTTTTTTCATCTGCCTAATGGGGAGACATGGCCGTTGCCATCGTGGAGAGGCGGATGTGGGTAGAGGACCGTGAATGGCCCTGCCCAGTGCCTGGCAGCTACGTGGTTGTCACCCAGCTAGCCGCACATGGTCCTCCTGGCCATCATGTGTCTTAACATTACTTCACAGATCCTCAAAGGTCCAGGGACTTGCTGCCAGTCACACAGCAGGTGAGCAACAGAGCGTGAATGGGTGTTTGTCAGTTAATGTCGCCTGAGGGCCCAGCATCCAGAGAGAGCTTTCTCTGCCATGGAGACAAATTACTGTATGTCGAACTGTAGAGTCTTAGATAGAGGAGTCAGCACGGGGCAGCAGTTGAGAGCTGACCCTGGAGTCTGAGGGCCTGGACTCGATTCCTCAAAACATCCTCACTGTGTGACCTTGATCAGGTAACTTAACTTCTCTGTACTTCAGTTTTCTCACTTGGAAAATCAGAGGTAAATAACAATACTAGTGAGGATTAAGTTAATTTAATAGACCTGTAAAGAGCCTGGAACAGTGCCCCTGAGAGTTAAGGAGCTCTATGAAGTGTCAACTATTGTTATTCTTAATTATGAAATCAGAACGTGAAGGGAAGCAAGGCCTTCCATCTCTCCCTGAGTCTTGCCCCAGCCTCCTCCATGGCCCACCATGGCTACTGGGAAGAAACTTCTCACAGTTTCCTTCAGACCTGTCACTCTGGTCAGATTCTTCATTGCTCCCCCTTGGCAGGTGGCTAGAGCCCATGTTCCGTGGCGGGCGTCCAGTGCATGTGTGACTGGCCCCCAGCCCACCCACCTTCCCAGCATCTTCTCCCTGCTTCCCCACCTTCCTGTCAATCACCAGCGCAGGAATTCAGTCATACTCTGAGAATTGCAGCCCTGGTTCACACAGACCCGTTTCCCCACCTCTGAGTCTTTGCCCAAGCTGTGCCCTTCCCTGGATGTCCATCTTTCAAAGCTCCACTCAATACCCTCTCCCATGGGAGGACTCCCTGCCTCTCCCTGGGTCACAGCCTCCCAGGCAGCAGCCCTGGGCCTCTGAGTCACACTCCAGCCAACGTGTTTTATTTGTTTTTGAATGAACACATGTTGAAGAAAGGAAGAGATGACCCTCCAAACTGGTCCCCCCCCCCCACCTCCGTATTCTCTCTTGACCCATCCATCATCTGTTCTTCCTGAATGGCCAGAAGAATCCTTTTAACAATATAAATCAGATTGTGATATATCCGCTTAAAATTCTACAGGTCTCCCATGATGCTCAGGATCAGACCCAGACTCTTTTTTGCAGCCTACAAGCCCTTCCAGGTTTGGCCTTTTACCCCAGCCCTCTCTCCTCACTCTTCTCTAGCTTACTGGCCTCCCTTTGGTTCCTCAAATTCATGAGCCTCTTTCCTGCCTCAGGCTCTTTGCACATGCTGTCTCCCCATTTCAAATTTTCTTTCTCCTTCTGTGTATATGAAAAATGCATTTTCGTCAAGCTAAGCAGCATTTCTTCATCAAAGCCATGACCGACCTACATAAAAGCACTCCCTGCACCTTGTTCTTCCCCAGCATTCCTGATCCTGGGGCTTATTTTTCACTGGTGTCAATCATGGTTCACTAGCAATGCACACGGTTTTCTGTACTCATTTCCTTGTTTTTCATCTGTCTCCCCAGTAGACAATCGGAAGCTTATCTGTCTTATTCAGTCTTGAATCCCAGGGCCTAGTCCAAAGGGAGGTGCTCTGCTGCCCTTTGTGAGCCTCCCTGTACCCCCAGGAAGGGAGGGAAGGTGGAGAGAGGGAGGGAGTGGGTAGAGGGTACAGCCAGGTTTGCCATGTGCTTTCTGACTGGGGTGCAGGACCTTGGAGAGATCAGTGAGACTGTGCATCCCACCCATCGTGTCTTAACAGTGGTGTTATGAGGTAGGATAATCGGGGGAGGCTATATAAGGGGTGTGAGGTCAGAGAAGACATCCCCAAAGTTTTTGGTACCAGGGATTGAACCCAGGGTCACTTTACCACTGAGCCACATCCCCTTCCCTTTTTAGTTTGTTTTTTTAAAACAGGATCTCATTAAGTTGCTTAGGGCCTTGGTAAGATGCTAAGGCTGGCCTTGTACTTGTGATCCTCCTTTCTCAGCCTCCTGAGCTGCTGGGATTACATGGTTGTGCCTCTGTGCCCAGCTTGATGGTCCTGTTTTTTGATAAATTGGGTTTTGCCATATTGTCTGTAGCATCGCTGTGTACTTTCAAGCTTAAAAGAGACCTTAATGACGGGTTTGGGGGCCAGGCCATAATAAAGGGAAATTTCTGCTGATTAGACCCTCAGGAGCTCACTGGAGTCTGGAAAGCACCCTGTGCCCATTGCCTGACACTTATTTCTCCCCAGCCAAGAGCCCCCAGGCTTCTCCCCAAGCAGAGCACAGCCTGGAGCTGCCAATTACTGTGTCCCCAACCCATAAGGTGGCCAGAAAAGAAACCAGGCGCAAACTGCTCGGAAAATCCTATTTTCCTTTTTTAAACTACAGCCGTTTGAATTACAAAAATAATGCATGCCGTGGCAAGAAATGGAACGATGCAGAAGGGTCTGCAGCAGAACACATAATCCTCTTCTCCTCACTTCCCACGTTGGACCCGATGTGACACTGTTGGAGCCTATCTCGTGGATTTGGGGCTGCACACCCCCCCACCACCATTTTAACGTCTCTGAGGTCAGGATGCCTCTTGCAGTTGGCACTGTATCGTGGTCTTACCAGGAACCCTTTTCCTGTTTTAGTGGTCTGGAAGATCATGGCCGGACTTATCGAGTCAATGGAGATGTGATGAAATCAGTTACTTGCTGTTTCTTTCTCCTGCTTGTTCTTTTGCATACTGGCAGATGTCAATTTAGAAGGCTTTTTTTTTTTTTTTTTTTTTTTTTTTAATTTTAAATTGGGATCATTTGATGTATACCCCAGGCTTCATTTTGTCACTTAGCAGTGTATTGTAGCCATCCTGGGGGTTCAGCAATCTGAATGAGAAGAAGCAGAGTCCAGACGACAGGAACTTTGAACTGTCAGCCCTGCCATCCCTTCACCAACTCCAGTGCCCCTGCTCCGTGCCCCCGTGTGGAGAGAAGTAGCTGGCCACATGCAGTGCCCAGCACAGGCTGGTACACCGTGGCTGCCTGGGGTTCCAAGCCTCCCCTGCAGCTAGCATGCCATCCCGGGATAAGCCCTTGCCCCCTCCCCAATTGAATGGTCCTGACACCCAGAGCCACAGCAGGGAGTCTGAGCTCAGATAAAAAGGTTGAATGCAAAAGGTCAGCTAAAAAAAGCCACGCACAAACAAGAGGGCAGAAGGCAAAGTCAAACCTGAGCCCAAAGGTCAAAAGAGAAAACGGAATGACAGCAGAAAGCACAAACTGCAAGATGCTGCCCTCACCCCCAAAGCAAAGAATCCATAATTTTTAAATACCAACAGATGCAAATAGAGGCTTCTTGCTAAGGAGAAAGTCACAGAAAGGCCAAGGCGATCTGCCGGCCCCCTGGCTCAGTCCCAGCTAAGTACAGGAGACCTACCCAATGGCCACGCACCCGGCACCCCAGCCTCCTGCAACCTCCCAGCATTCCCTAGGTGAGAAGGCAGCCGACTGCCCTGGAACACACCGTGCCGTAAGTGCTTTGCAGAGCTTGCTGAATAAATGCCCCTCTAGCCATCGGTATGCCCATTTTACAGGTGAGGAAACCAAGGTTCATTACCATCCATGACCTGTCCGAGGGATTCCAGAGTCCCCAGCTTAGCCACTAAGCCGATGGCGCCCCGTCCCAGAGCAGTAACTGTGAGCCAGCCGGGCTAGGGGAAGCCAAGCGGGTGCAGAGCCCAGGGAAGCCCAGCCCCATCAGGGGGCCTGTCAGGAAGCAAGAACCTCAGAAGGGCCCAGGGAAGGGTAAAGGAGAGCCAGTTGTGTGAAGGGAAGGTGGGTCATGGGAGGGGCTCCAGGCAAGGACAGCTGGAGCAGGGTGAGAGGCAGCCTGCAGCCACCGGCCGCCACCAGCCCTGCAGAGCACCAGGCGGGGCCAGTGAGCACTCGGCTGGGAGGGGTAGCTGGGCCAGGCCCAGGGCTGCGCGCCACTGGAGCTAGGGAGTGATGTCACCAGATTGGTCTTTTAGGACAGTCCTGTGGCTCTAGTGAAGATAATGAGTTGGACGGATGAGACTGGAGGCTGAAGGCCTGTGGTGCTGATGGGTAGGGCAGAGGCTGAGTGGAGGGCAGGTTCCCAAGACAGGAGAGGAAAGATGGCATAGAAAATGGGGCTTGGGGACCATAGGAATCCAGGTGAGGGGAGGCCACCAGCCGTCCTGGCTGGTGGAGGGGAAGCAGGGAGGGCAGAGCCTTGAACCCCACCCTGGGAGGGGCCTGCAGCCTGTTCAGCAAGAGGCCAGCAGGGGTATCGCTATCGCAAGCGGAAATGTTTGGGACCCACTAGCAAAAGGAATGCCAAGTCCTGCGTAAAATGAAGGTGAAGGGGCGCATCCATTCATCCCGTGGTTGAGGGCCTACTGTGTGCCCAGCCCTGGGAACGACACAGCAGAGCCATTCACAAGGGCATGGTGGGTGGTTCAGCAGGGAGCCCCCACACATGAGGAAGACTCCAGGAGAGGAGGAGGGTCATTTGAAGCAGCCAGACGGAGGCTCCCCTGAGAAGCTGGCGTGTGCAGGGGCCCGAGGCTGCTGCCTGTGGGTCTGGGGAGATGTTTTCCAGCAGAAGGACCAGCTGGTACACAGGCCCTGCCATGGGCAAGCACTCGGTGGGTGCAGGGAACAGCAAGGAGGCGGATGGAGTGGAGAAGGAGCGAGGCAGAGTATCGGAGGGGAAGGAGGTGAGGTCAAGGCCCGGCAGGGGCTCGCCGGCCATCAGAGGGACTTTGGCTTTTACTCAGAGACTAACGGAGCCTCAGGAGTGTTCCCAGCAGAACAGGGGCTTGATTTGTCTCTGGACGTGCGTGGAAAACATGCTTCTGCGGTGGGGGGGCTTCTGTGGTGGGCGAGGCACCCGCAGCTGGACCAGAGTGACACTGTGGGGGTTTGAGAATTGAGAACCATGGTGTTCTGGGTAGGTTTTGAAGGTAGAAGAGGCAGGATGTGCAGGTAAATCATCGATGAGATCATTTTATTATAGGATCGAGGAGCGAGTTGACCCCAGCACCTCGCCCATGGTCTAGAACCTGGTGAGCTCTCAGCACGTAATGGACAAAAGGATGAACGGGTGGGTGGACAAGCATGTAAGTAAATGGCGGGTGGAGGGATAGAGGCATAGATGCAGGCAGACAGGCAGAGAGGAAAGCCAATAGGCCCAGGATGCCCAACTCAAAAGTCCAAAATTTCTCTCCAAAGCAGTGGGATCCATCGCATGTTCTTGAGCAGGGGCATGGCAGGAGGGGAGGCATTGGAGGTAATCTCAGATAATGGCATCACATGGTACCTGGAACATGCCCCAAGCTGCTCCCTCCCATGGACACTGATGGCCAATTCTGTTTCCTATTGTCCAAGTCCCCCACTCCTATTCATTTGTTCATCAACAAGTTTTTATTGAGAACTTATTCTGAGTTGAGGACAGGGACACATGGAATGAATAAATGAAATGCAGTCCCTGTCCACAAGACACGTTCTCCAGCCCCTACAGGGCCAGAGCCAGAGGCTCTGGGGGCCTAGTGGCCCATGAGCGTCATGCTGAGCAGTGCCTCTTCCAGGGAACCTGACTTCCTGCAGCCTCAGTGGAGACCATCAGGTGAGCCAGGCAGGGCCTTGCCACTGACCTTGAACCCTAGTGACCCTAGCATCCTCCTTCTATTACAGGGTTTTCTTGTCCGGAGTTTTTGTTCCTGGGTTTCATCTGAGGACTTGTTTTGGTGGTTGTGTGCGTGTGTGTGTGTGTGTGTGTGTGTCTGTCTGTCTGTCTGTCTGTCTCTCTGTGTTTGCCTGCCTGTCTGTTCATGCACGCACACAGTTAGAGGGTGAAGGCCGTGCTAGGAAGGGGTAAAGGAAAAGGGATCTGTATGTATTTAATGCCTACTGTGTTTCTGGCTTAGTACATATTTATTTATTGGACAAATATTCCTTGAACTTTTGCTCCATATCAGGGAAGTACATGGCAGCAAGAATATAGTGGTGGAGAAGACAGAGGTCTCAGCAAGAACTAAACTAATAACCATCAGGTCATAATAATTGTTATTAAAAAAAAATGTTAAGGCGGCAGTGAATCAAAGGGGCCAACGGGGGCGGGGGGGGGAGTGTGAACATGACGGGCAGGAAGATCCTCGCTGAGGAGGTGACACTGGAGACGAGAAGCGGCTGACTGTGTCTCCAGCTGGGAGATGAGCAATTCCCACAAAGAAACCAGCATGTGCAAAGGTCCTGAAGTGGGAATGACCCTCGTCGGCTCAGGGCCACTGAGGGATGAGTGCAGGAAGCATGGATCTCACAGGCGTGTACCAGAAGCTTCTGCAAAATTGTCCGCCTGTCAAAATGATACCTGAGCTTAGTCCTGGGCCAGGGGCAGTCCAGGCAGCAGTGCTGTGGTGCAGAGAAGGACTTCCATTGCCTAAGATCCATGAGCAGCCAGGCCTCTGGTCTTGTGGGTGATTTTCTGTAAAGCTGAATTGGTGACAGGGACCAGGTTTATCCCCCACCCCTCTCTCCTCTCCTTCTCTGGAGAATAAGTGGGTGCAGGCCAGAGTCAATTTGATTTCTTTGCTGTGACTTGCAAGGGCTTGATGTGGAAAACCCACTCGAGGAGATGAGCCAGCGGAGTTGGGGGCAAGACAGCAGCCTGTCCTGGATTTGCCACACCAGAAGGAGACTGTGCTCAGTACCCCCAGCCTTCCCTGAGCCCTCACCCAGGCGAGGGGCACCACACATCTCCCACCCCCTCTTCTGATCTCTCCATGGTCTAGAACCTGGTGAGCACTCAGCACGTAATGGACAAAAGGATGAACGGGTGGGAGGACAAGCATGTAAGTAAATGGCGGGTGGAGGGATAGAGGCATAGATGCAGGCAGACAGGCAGAGAGGAAAGCAGATAGGCCCAGGATGCCCGACTCAATAGTCCACTCCACTTGTCCCCTCCTGCACCCTTGCTCCTCACAGAGCCCGAGGGCAGGATCCCAGCTGCACAACCTCACCTCTCTGCACCCCAGTTTCAATGGCTGTAAAATGGGGATAATAACCCTCCCCGGACAGGACTTCCATGAGGAAGTGGCTGCAGCCCTTCCCTCGGTGCCTGGCCTGCAGCTAGAAGCGTCCACTTATAAAAGCAGATGGCACTTGACAGTGCGGAGGTGGCCCTGGCTGCCCAGCCTGCTGAAGCCGCCCTGGCCTCCCGCCCTTGCCCCTGCCCGCACCACCCTCCTCTCACCCTCTCCACCCCATCCAACAAACTGCGCAGGTTCAGAACGGAGGCTCGCCCGAGCCAGGTCTGCTGGGGTCCGCTGCACCCCAGCTCTGTGCCCGACAAGCGTGAGGGACGTGGCCTGCTCCCACCCCACAGCTCAGGAGACAGAGGCTCGGGACCGTGCAGCTGTGCCCAGCAGCCAGGGGCGGGCGCTCCAGAGAGGTCAGCACAGGACACAGCCCTCCCTGCCCTCAGGGGCCACTCCTGGGCTGCTGGCGGAGGCTGTGTCATCCGGGCCTCTGATGCTAGGCTGGATGTGGAGAGGTGAAGGGGAGCCGCTGCCCTGGTTGTTGTCCAGTTCTGCCATGGCCATGCGGTCAGGCTCAGCTCCCTGGGCTCGGGGGCCCTGAGGGCAGTAAGCAGGACACCTCAGGATGGGGAGTACTGGGAATGGCCTGGCTGGTGTGAGAGGAGAACCAGAATGGGAACTGGGACAGGGGCCAAGGAATGAGCCCAGGTGGGCACAGGCTGAGCCTCCAACAGCCGACTGTGCGGGCTCGAAACACCACGGAGACCCCCAGAGCCAACAGTGGGATGACGGTGGGGCTTGTGAAAGTGGGGAGACGCTGAGGTTGTCCCCAGGACACTCGGCCTATTCCTGTAGAAATCTCATGGGAAGGCCTGGGAGCCACATGCCCATGAGCAAGGACACCGTGGCTGCACAGTGAGGAGGCCCCTGCTCACCCCAGCAAGCACCCTTCAGGCCCTGCTGGCAGGGCGCGGGGTGTCCTCTCCTGCCCAGGGAGCCTCTGGGCCCTTCGATGCCTGCAGGGTTGCAGGATCCAGTTTCTAGGCAACCCTCTGTCCTCAGCACCAGCAACTCGGGAGTCCCAGAGTCAGAGGCAGCTCGCCTGCCGCTTCAGGGAGCACACGGCCCGCCGTCTGCCTCCTCGGACAGGCTCAGAGAGATCTAATAACTCCTCAAGGTCACACAGCAAACCAGGGCAGAGAAACACACTCCGGGCCTGTGACTGGCTCTCCAACGAGTTTTTACACTTTTCTGGGGGTTGGGGGCAGGGGGTTCCCCATGCTGGAACCGCTAGACGCCCGACTCTGTGCTGGGCACCGATGCCGATGCTCTGGCCCCACCCCTCTGTGGGCGGCTCCAGTGAGTGTTCGGGCCAGAGTGGACCCTTCCAGCAATTTCACTTTGGAAGGTTTTTCAGGGAGGTAGCTGGAGACCAGCCAGCCGGTCTTTTCCACCACCGTGGAAATTTCCAACAATGGAATTATGAAAACCTCCCAGGGCCCTTCTCCCGCCCCAGTTTGTTATGAAAAACAGCTTCTTGGTGCCCAGACAGGGGACAGAGCAGCTGAGATCCCAGAATTAAACCTCGTTCCCTAGTGAGAGAGTCCCAAGTAGATCTCTGATCATCCCCAAGGGAACCTGGCTTGGAAGTCCACTCCACCTCCTGCTGGATCCCAGGGATCTCCAGCCATGGGGCCAGGAACCAGGGTGGCCGCTGGAAGCCCAGGATTGTATCTTGATGTCACGGCTTAGGTATGGCGGGCACAGGTCAGTCAGGGCCTTGTGTGTCTGTGGCACTGGAAAAACGTCAGTCAGTTGTTAAATAGGTAAAGAGGCAGGTCGATGAGGGGTGGGGTTGGTAAGACAGTTCCATTAGGAATCGCTCCTGCCATATGACCTTGGCCTGTCACTTAACTCCTCTGTTGTCCAACGTCCTCATTTATAAAATGGGGACAATTATACCTACTTTACGAGGCAGTGTGAAATGAGAACTAATGTGAGTGTAGTGCCTGGCTCCATGAGTGACAGCATCTTTTATCATCTCCAGCATCGCCCTCTCCAGGGAGACAAGGTGGAACAGGGAGCATGTGAGCTTGGGAGACAGCCCTGAATCTCTCTGAGAATCCTGTCTGCCCCTTAGGAGCTGTGTTACCTTAGGCAAGAGACTTCACCTCTCTGGGCCTCAGTTTCCTTATCCATAGGAAGAAGAAAGAACACCTACTTAAAGGTTGGTTGTCAGGATTGAATGGAGAGAAGCTTTCCTTCTCCCAGGGAAGCAGGGCCCTGGAGGCCAGGCACTTTCAACAGGGCCAAGTGTGGCGTCAGGCTGGAAAGGCTACGAGAGACCTTTCCTAGCTGCAGAGGGAAGGGTGTTCTTCTATCTTATCTATCGTATCTATCATGTCTGCTTCCTGAAGCTCAGGCCCAGGGGTAGGGGCCACTGAGAAAGTTGCTGAGGCCTCAGGGAGACAGATTCTGGTGGACCTAGGCCAGAGGTGCCCTTGGGACACAGTTGGGGACCCCATACTTAGGGCAGTTTCACCCCAGCTCCTGCACCATCCGCCCTCTCTACCTCTCCGCAGGAGTGGCTGCCCTTGGGTCGCTTCTCTCCTGCCTGGTTGGGGCACACTGGGATGTGGGCTCTTCCTGGCCCCGATGTAGCTGTTTAAGTGACAGGGGTTGGGGATTGTTGGTGTGGGCAGAGCAGGTGGTGACAGAAACATGGGCTGCAGAGCAGTTGGGTCCTGGCCTCGGGTGTGGCAGAGCTGGTGCCCAGCCTGGCCTCACCACGGTCCCAGTGATGTGGCCTGAGCTAGGAGCTCAAGCCTCAGACTCCTCATCTGTAAAATGGGGGCAAGAGGCCCAGTACTGGCTGTCTGCAAAGCTGCTGTGACTTCTGTGGACCACCTGGCCCTTGTCTGCGTACTCACCCACTCAGCTGTGTGTGGAGCACCTACTGGGTGCAGGCACCAATCCAGGCAGTGGAATTGCACAGTAAATGAGCAAAGCGGCCTAAAGTTTTAGCACGGGAAGTCCTATGTCCCAAGAAAACCCTCAGTCCCAGGCAAACCAGGACCGCTGGTCACCATAAGATAGTTTCAGCCCTCAAGGGTGGAGATAGACAATAAATCGATATATAATATGCATGGTGGTTTTAAGTGTTATTTTATGCTGGGTGTGGTCATTCCAGCTACTCAGAAGGCTGAGGCAGGAGGACTGCAAATTTGAGGCCAGCCTGGGAGACTTAGCAAAACCCCGTCTCAAAATAAAAACTAAAAAGGATTTGAGGATGTAGCTCAATGGTGGACCACCCCTGGCTTCAATCCCCAGTACCAATTAAAAAAAAAAAAAAAAAAGTTATTTAAAAAAAAAATAACACAGAATCAGGGGTAGGGGTGATGATAAGGCTTATTATTCTCCAGGCCCCTCCAAAGAGGTGACTTTTGAGCAGGGATCTCATAAGGTTGAGGGGGTGAGACATATGGACACGTAAGCAGAAGCAGCAGAATATGTAAAAGCTTTGAGGAGGAAGTGTGCTGGTGTGCTGGAAGAATGGAAGGAGATGGGGTAAGGTAACCCAGGGTTAATCTGAGTTCATTGGGACTCCCTTCAAAAGTAATTGATAGAAATACCAATTCAAATTAACTTAAGGGGGAAAAAAATGTGTGGACTAATTTAACAGGAAAAAAGAACAGAAGGAGAGTTGACTTCAGGTGTGGCTGGATCCTGGTGCTCAAATATGGTCTTTTCATTTCTCATTTCTGCTTGGTACTGTGTTAGCTACTGAGGTATGGGTGGGACTCTGTGCCAGAGGCAAGGCAGGAGCTGGTCTCCAGAGTCGGGACCTGTTTGCCCAGACAGCTCGAGGCCTGGCATCAGCGGATTCTTTCCCAGTAACTTGGGCCTCTGAGTCTAGAGCTCGTGAGTGGGGTCCTAATGGGCCAGCCATGAGGAAAGGAGGACTGAGAGGGCAGCAAGCCCATGCAGCAGACTTCAGGAGGCCCTAGGGGGAGGGCACCTCCTGCTTCAGCTCTGGTCATACCCCCTCCTGTGGTCATGGGTCCAGGCAGACCATGTTCCCCTGAGAATCTCAGAATGAATCCTGGTGGGGTCTCAGAGCTCCCCAGGACCTGGCCTGCCCTTCACTGGGTGTTAGGTCAACCAAGGACAGGAAAGAGGTCTCCCCTGCTGACCATAGTGCCACATGTGGCATGTGCTGCAGCCACATGCAAGGGAAGAGCTGCCCCAAGCCTAGGCATGCCAGAGGCAGCGGGTTCAAACCACCAGACTAGGCTAAACGACTTGGGGGCCCTTCTGGAATGGATCTAGTTATGAATGCCCAAGCAGATGAGACGTGGTTATTTTCACAAGCTTCCTGCTGTGACCAGGAATCATGTCTGCTTCAGGCATGGTCAGATCCTGGGGTAACTGAGTTAAACCTCTCAGGGCACATAACTGGGGCTTTTCTGCAAGACTACATGCTTCAGAAGAGGCTTTGTTCTCATCATATCATTTTGGGGATGTGTCCATACCCACTTCTGGCAGCTGATGAAAAGGAGATTGTGACATAGAGAACTTTCTTGTTTGGAAGTGTAGCTAGGCACAAGGTCATTTCCAGAGCACCTATTTGAAGCTCAGTGCTTTTACAGACTTCATCTCTTCTCATATCATCAGCCTGCAAAGCAGTGTTGTTATTACCACTTTACAGATGAGGAAACTGAGGCTGATAAAGGACCTTCATGGGATTTCACATCATAACGTCCCCCAAAGTGACAGAAAAAGAATGTCACCCCCATCTACCTGGAGGCCAACCACCGGGATTCATAGCTTCAAGGGATCTGAGAACTCTTACTTTGGGAGGGAAATTGGTCTTGTTGCTCCATGCACATCAGTGTTCCCTTCCCCCTGCTTCTTGATCAAAGTATTTACAGATGACCTGCTATTGCTAGACACCATACTAGGCCCTAGGAATGCGGTAATGATGACAAAGCAGACATAGGCCTTGCCTTCAGTGGTCCAGAGTCCAACAGCAGCATAGCAGAATCACAAATACACAAAATGCAGCCATGATAAGTGCAACAACGGAGACTACATAGTAGGTAAATCAGGGGAGGCCTCCTGGAGGAGGAGGGAGCAAGCCAAGAGTGAAAGGGTAAATAGGAGTTTACTTGGTGACGATGGGAGGGAACAGCGTTCTGGGCACAGGGAACAGAACCAAAACCAATTGGCGTGGCTGGAGCAGAGGGTGTAAGGAGAATGGGGTGCTGGGAAGGCTGGAGGAGCAAGGGCCTGAAGCCCAGGGCTTTGAAGATCACATTAAGGAATTTGTCTTTATTCTAAGATCAAGGTAGGTGGGAGCCATTGTGATTCGATCAGAGTTCCTTCTCCAAGTGGCAGCAGGGAACCTGATAAAGCAATTAAACACCATTTCAGTCATCGTCTGAGCAAGAGATGGAAAGAACTGGGTGAGACCAGGGACTGGGAGATGGAGTTTCCAGGAAATGCAGGAAGGAGGCAAAATCCACAGGATGTGGGTGATGGAGAGGAAAAGGACAAGGGTAACTTTGATTTCTAAGCAGCCACCTGCAGGAAAGACGAGACTTTTGATGGCAACCGTGTGCCCCAGGGAGCATGAGATTGGATGGGGAGGCTGAGAGCTTGTGTTTCCCATAGGCTGACTTTGAATCCCTACCTCACACCACTCACAAAATGAAACCAAGATAGAGGAAAACATAGCGGAAACACTTCATGTCATGGGGCGGAGCAATTATTTCTTGGATATGATACCAACAGAAGAAAAAGTAGGTAATTTGGACTTCCTCAAAATTTAAAACTTCTAAATAAATTTTAAAAATTAGAACTTCTGTGCTTCAAAGGCCATTCTCAACAGAGTAAAGAGGCACAGGATGGAAGAAAATATTTGCAAACACATATTGATCAGATAAGGGATTAATTTCCAGAATACATAACAAACTCCTACCACTCAACAACAAAAAGACAGACAACCCAATACAAAAATGGGCAAAGAAGCCAGATGCGGTGACACAGACCTATAATCCCAGTGGCTTGGGAAGCTGAGACAGGAAGATCACAAGTTCAAAGCCAGCCTTAGCAACTTAGCAAGGCCCTAAGCAACTTAGCAAGACCCTGTCTCTAAATAAAATATAAAAAAGGGCTGGGGGTATGGCTCAGTGGTGAAGTGCCCCTGGGTTCAATCCCTGGTACCAAAAAAAGTGGGGGCAAAAAAAAAAACAGACTAGACATTTCTCCAAAGAAATACACAAAGGACCAATGAGCACATGAAAAGAGGCTCAACGTCATTAAACGTTAGAGAAATGATGCAAAGCAAAACCTCAATGAGATATTACTTTACAGCCACTAGGAAGGCCATTATCAAAAACAAAACAAGATAAGTACTGTCAAGAGTGAGTGGAAAATAGCAGACTTGTGCATTGCTGGTAAGAATGAAGAATGGCGCGGCAGTATGGCAACTCCCCCAAAAATCAAACATGGAATTACCACATGATTTGCAATTCCACTCCTGGGTTTTTACACAGAAGCATTGAAAGCAGAGACTCAGGCAGACGTTTGCACACCGGTGTCCATGGCAGTATTATTTGCAATAGCCAAAATTGGGAACAACCCGAATGTCCATCCATAGCTCAGTCGATAAACCACAAGTGCTCTATCTGTACAGTGGAATATTATTCAGCCTTAAAAAGGAATGCATGCTGCAACATGGATGAATCTTGAAGATGTTACCCTAAGTGAAATAAATCTGAAATAAGGAGACAAATACTGTACCATTCCACTCTCATGAGGTACTTGGAGTGTCAAATTCATAGAAATGTAAAGGAGACTGGGGATCGTCAGAAGCTGGGAGAGGGGATTAGGGCATTAGTGTTTAGTTTGAGTTTGGCAAGATGAAAGTTCTGGCAATGAATGGTATTGACGGTTGCCCAACAGTGTGAATGAGCTCAGTACCCTGCAGACTGTACACTTAGAAATGGTTAAAATAGTAACTTGATGTTACATAGTTTTAACCACAATGAAAATAGATGAAAAAATATAAATCAAAAAGGCTTAGAGAGCTAAATATAAAAGTTACAACCATGAACTCTCTAGAAGAAAATAAGAGAACATCTTCACCTTCTTGGAGTAGGGAATGTTGTTTCAGAGAAGACTCAGAAAACATTGATACCCTGAAAGCTGTTGAGTTTGTCATGAGGGGTTTGGAGAGGTGGAGTCTGTACCACGACAGGCTTTTGTGTTCAACTGGTATTCTTGAGCTACCTTCTGCCTTTTGAACCCATCTTAGGCCACCCACTTATGACCCACTGGACTAGACACACCCTCTGGGCTGCTTCCAGAATGTTCTAGTCAGGGATGCTCTGCAGGCGAGCCCTGAGTGTTTCCCCGACCTGCCAGCCCCGCACTCCCTGGCAGCCCCCACTGAGACAGAGCTGCTTCTCTCCAGCTCCTTCCTCTCTGGACAACCTCAGGGCTCCTCCCTGTCAACGAGTCTCTGCTCAGCTCTGTGGCCTTCAGTCCCCTTCTGGGGCTAAGGGGAGAGGCAGATGGAATCTCACTTCCTATGAACTCCACATTGATCCAGGATGGTTAAAGGAACGCGGGAATAATCAGCTTTGCTGGGAAAGAGCGCCATCCCTCCCCTTCCTCCCTCCAGGCAACCAGTCACTCCAGGATCGCTCACAGTGTGGCTGCAGAAAACCTGCAGAGGCCCCAGGCTGAGGGGCAATTTCTTAGTGCCTTACCTTTCTGGGCCCTCCAAGTATGGAGTCTATCCTTGAACTTTGATCTCTCTCCCCATCCCAGACCCATTTTCCCGTGCCTCCTGCATCTACCATCTTGGTGTGATGTCTACACCACATTCATTGGAAAGTAGGGGGTTGTCTTGGTTGCACTGGTTCTTTGACTAAGGGGGTGAGGGACTCCTTTGAGAAGCTGGTGAAAGCTAGAAGCTTCCTCCCCGTAAGAAACACAAACTTCCAAGGAACGTCAGCAGGCACGAGGACCCCTCCGACAACTTCCATGGGCCTCAGCTAGCGACAACCTCATCTGGCCTGCGGTGATATCAAGGTCACACCAAGTGTTTTTCCTTCCCCACCTCTGATTATCTTCTGGGGGGAGATATGGTTATGCCCATTTTGCAGATGGAGAAACTGAGGCTCAGGGGACAGCCCAAGTTGCCTGCCTGGTCCCTAAAGAAGTCACTGGCTTAGAAGCTGGGAATTCTCAAACCGCCCCCCTTCCCCTCCTGCTCAATCTGGATTCCCCACCCCAGCCACCCATCTCACAGCTGAAGAAAGTGAAGCCCAGGACAAAGCAGTGGGCTGCCTGAGGCCATGGAACCAGCAGGAATCAGAGCCCAGGTCTGCCTAGCCCAGTCTGTACCCCTGACCTAATGAGTGCTATCTGTCACATAGTAGTTGTTTAATAAATGGGCCAGTTGCTCCTCCTCCCTCCCGGGTCTCCTTGCTGGGCTTTCCCAGGAGGTGGTCACATTAAAATACAGACTAGTGACAGTGACTGGGGAGGGTGTGGAGGGTCTGATGTGACCCCTGTAGGCAAAGTCTGGCATCCCCTCTTGCAGAATTTGTTTTCCTACATAATCGTCTCTCGTCATGAGCTCAGGGAAGGAAGGAAGGTGAACCCAATTGCTCTTTTTCATTTGTTTGTTTTTGTCTTTTTATTTTTTCCCCTCCTGCTGTAGAGGTGGGCAGGAGGACCCGCAAGCAACCACGGTGTGGCCTCCCCTCAGGCTGCCGCCTTCTTGCCTCCTCCCTGTTCCCCCCTCTCCTTCCTGCAGCCCAGGCTAAGCTGCCCCTAGCTAAGCCAGGCTCCACCCACTCCTGTTCTGCGTTTCCAGCTGGTGGGTGCGTGATAGCTGACTGTGAGGCCACAGCATGCTGGGCTGGGTCCAGGACACCAAGGCCCACCAGCCCCCTCCCTCCCAGGAGCTCCCAGAAAGACAGTGAGAGTGTGGTGTGTCTAGGTTCGTCCAAGAGGTTAGAGGAAGCTTCTCAGGGCGGCGTGTTAAAAGAGTATTAGCCTTTGCCCATAGGAGGGCATTTCTGGCAGGAGGAACTACCCCGGCAAAAACCTAGAGGTGTGGAACCCTAAATGGTGTTCATTGTGATTTGCAGGAAGGTTACAAGGAAGGGGAATAAGGATATGAGACTGGAGAAGTAAACAGGGCCTATGTGTTGGGCTAAGAATTTTGAACCTTGCTCCTAGGGCACTAGGGAGCCACAGATGGCCCTTGAGCAGGGCAGCCACCTCATCAAGTCTGCCATTGTGGCCACACGACTCCATTCTCCTCCTCTGTTTGACCTCTGGTGCGGGGAGCTGGGCTGAGTCTGCTCTGCTCTCTCTGAGCTCCCTCCCTTGATGATCTCACCCTGTCCCATGGCTGTAAATACCACCTTTAAGCTGCTGATTCCCACATTTCTATCTTCAGCCGGGGCCTCTCTTCTGTGCTCCCGACCCATACATATATCCAGCTGCCCACTTGGCATCTCGAAAGCGTCTCAGAGTCACCAAGTCCAAAACCAGATTCTCGGTCATTCCCACCCAAGCCTCCCAACTACCCCAGAAAACTGGCTCCTTCCCCAACTCCCCACCCTGGGAAAAGGCAGCAGCACCCACCCCCTTGCTGGAGCGTTCTGCCTGCTCCTCCCGCCCCCTCTCCCAGTGTCCCAGTGGAACCACCTGCCAACACCAGCCCCATCTCTTCACCATGACCACCGCCGTGCTCACCTCAAGGGTGCGGTAGCCTCTGCCTTTCTCCCTGTCTCACCTTCACCTCGACCATCTACTCCCTAGTGGAATGGTGGGTCTACAAAACTAAACAAATATTTATGCAAATCCACCACCTGAAATTCTTCAGAGGAGTCCCTCTGCACCTGGAATAAATCCTAATTCCTGGCCATGGCTTGGAATGCTTGCATGACCTGGCCCCGGCCCCTCTCCATCATCTTTGAGTTACGGAGGGCACACCCTGCCCCCTGCTGCCTCGTCTTCGCCTGGCTCTTCCCTCTGCCTGCAACAACACCCTTTGCCCCAGCTCTTTGCATATCCATTCTGCAAAATAGGTTCCCTGACTGTCGTAATAGTAATGCCTTATTCTCTTCATGGAGCTTTTCACAGCCTGTCTTCCCCAACAGAACGTAACAAGCAAGTACAGCGTGCCTGGCATATAACAGGTGCTCATTAAATAACAGTGAAGTGAAATCCATTCAAGAATAGAGGCGGGGCCTAGAAGATCAGAGGAAAGAGAGAGAATGAGACCCGGAAGGACAAAGCAAATAGAGGAAAGGGACCCGCGCCAGGAAGGATGTTTGGATTTGATGTTGGGGGAACTGAGGAGTCATAGAACATTCTTGAGCAGAGATGTGGTCATGGAAGCGATAACGAGAGCAAGGGAGGCTGTGTGCCTTGTGGTCGCGTTATTTTGGGATTGGGTGAGTGGCCTTAGGTCAGGGCTTGTGCAGCAGTTCACCCACTGTGAGACCTTGGGTCTTCAGTCTCCTGCTTTGTAAGCGTGGGCTGCTAATGAAGCCTCCACGCAAGGCTACTGCGATGTAAAATGACATGGTGCACGTCAGGTTCTTGGGACTCGTGAGTGCTTAACGAGCATTAGCTGCTGCTGTGAGTCGTTGTTGTGGCTTAGCAAGGCTGTGTACGTCGAACCCTGTACCCGGGGCTGGAACCTAACCACTCCTGCCACCGGGAAGCTCGCCATCTGCCAGGGTGATGGGCAGAGTGGTTCCCTGGGACCTGCCCTCCACTGAAGCTACAGCCCAGACAGAGTCCGTCCTGGGAGAGTCAGGGGAGGCCTCCCAGAAGAAGTGACATTAGGTTTCGGGGAGACAGGTTCCTTGAGAGAATATTTGAGTCAGCAGCCGCTGGCCCGTGAACAAGGGAGGAGGGGCGCGTTCTGGCTGCTCAGCTCCCAAAATAACCCGGATCTGAGGGCGGACAGCCCGGGAAGCCACGGGAGCCTTGCCATTTCCCAGCCGGATCTCGACAACCTTGGAGCGGTCCTTGCCCTACCCCAGGCCCCCAGGGGGCAAGAAGGGCAGAGAAGGGATGCCCGGGACAGAGCCCTGACCCTGGCCCTCGCCCAGCAGCTGGGCAGTCGGATCAGGGGCCAGGACGAGAGTCCCCTCTCCTCCTGACACCAAGCTGTCTGAGGCTGGGGTTTGCCTCTCAGCTTCTCCACCAGACCAGCAGCTTGACCACCAAGACTGGCAGGTGGCAGGTGGCGGGAGGACATGCCCTGGGGCCGCATCTCCCCTCTCACCTGCCTCTGTGATTCTCAGCGCCATCTCTGCTGGTCTCTGTGTCTTGGCTTTGGTTCCCGGGCATCTCGACCTGTCACCGTGTCTCTCCCTCCCTCTCCCCCACCTCCTCTAGGTCTCCATTTGCCTCTTCCGGAGCCCACCTGTTTCTCTGCAGCCCTTTCCTCCTCCTCGTTTCCTTCCCTCCCTCTCCCTCCCACCCCTCCCACCCCAGCCTCTCAAGTTCTCTGTCGTCCCTCAGCTTCCTGCTCCCCTCTCTTGCTCCCCTCCCCCCTCCTCCCTCTAGTAAGAGAATTCCTAGAACATGCGGGCGTGCGCCCACACACACATGCTCGCGATGGACACAGGCTTGTGGAAGCCCTTTGAGGACCAGAGCCCAGGCTCTGGTCTGTCCTGACCCCAGAACTCAGGGACAAGGGCGGGCTTGGGTGCAGCGGGGAGGGCACCAAAGCTAATAGAGGTAAGGGGTCCCTGCACCTTCTCACAGGGGCACGGAAGGCTCGGTGCTGGGGGTGGCCAGGACGTTTCTGGGCCTGTTCCTCCGTGGGCACAGCTGCTGGACTTCCCAGGCAGGTGGGACAGCAGATCAGGTCATTGGGCCCATTCAGCAGAATTATAAATAGCAGCTTATGCCCAGCCTGACCCAGACAGCAACCACGGCCGCCACAGGGCCCCAGGGCCCCCTGTCCTCCGCCCCTCCAGCCATCCCTTTGAGGCAAGGCCTGCCCCTCCCCTGCACAGCCAGTGGGTCCCCAGGTCAGTATCCGATGTGCTGTCGCCATGGCAACTTGTGTGTCCCCATCCAGCCCAGGCTCAAGTTGCGGGAGGTGGGGGTTGGGGGGGGGGGGCAAGCAAGAAAGGTTCAGTGGCCTGGAATCAAAGGTCACCTCTCTATGCTGGAGCTTGCCTGCTATCTCGGGTGCTGGGGAGTGGGGTCCTATCCCCTGGAAACTTCGCCCTGCATGGGAGAACGGGAGGCCCTGCGGCCTGGAGGAAGGGTTCAGCTCCGAGAGTCCGCCAGTGACCAGGCCAGGGAGACATGAGTTCAAATCCTTCATCCATCTTCACCCAGCTGGGAGGCAGGGCCCTCAGTCCCATACTTAACTCGTATTGGTTCCTGAGGGCAATGTAGGGTGAGGGAGAAACCCGCAGACTTCAGAGTCATGCTGACCTGAGTTTATCTGGTCTCTGCCATTCACTGATCTCTCTCTGACCCTCAGTTTCCCATCTATGAAATGGGTGTGTAAACAACACACACCTCACTGTGTTATTGGGGAGAAGGGACAGAGCCAGGGACACATGCAGCAGCTAGACTTGTGATTGCCATTGGCAAACTCTTGTTTCTATCTCCTCATCAGAGAGGCAGAGACGGCCTCACTAACTCTCTGGGTCACCTCAGGCAGCTCCCTGTCCCTCTCCAGTCTCAGTCTCTCCATCTGCAAAATGACCACAGGATCACTCAGGTCCGGCCCAGCTCTGAGATCCATAGGTCTCAGCAGCCCCCATGGGACTGGGCAGTTTCTGTTATTATACACCCACACCTTCAACCAGGCCTGGGCACAGGAAACCTGAGCTGGGGTAAGGGACGTCCTGCAGGGTTGCCTGGCAACTGAGGCGCAAGCAAGGAAGGCTTGTGTGTCAGGGTGTCCAGCAGCAGCCCCCTCCCGAGAGACTCTAGGAAGCAGGAAGGCTCAGGCCGGAGACCCTTGCTGGAACCAGCGCAGGGGAATATCCCCCTCCTCCCACACCTGTCCAGGCCCAGCCTATCTGAGAACCCACTTCCTGAGCGTGAAAGGGGCCATTGGCCTGGGGTGTATTTATAGGTAGAGCATGTGGTCCGGCTCAGAAAGAGAAACCGGAGCCTCCTGTCTGCTAGCTGATACAGCGGCTGCCGCTGCCCCCTCTTCCTGGAAGTCTGCAGCCCAAGTTTACCTAAAAGCTTGGAGAATTCCCTGGCCCCTTGGGGGACCTGATGCCAGCTCTTGGAGCTCCCAGAGTGCTTTGCGTGGATCTCGAGGCCACAGTTCAAAAATCACTTCCCTTATGTGTTATGCCTTCCTTCCTTCCTTCCTTCCTTCCTTCCTTCCTTCCTTCCTTCCTTCCTTCCTTCCTTCCTTCCTTCCTTCCTTCCTTCCTTCTTTCCTTCCTTCCCTTCCTTCCTTCCTTCCTTCCTTCCTTCCTTCTTTCCTTCCTTCCTTCCTTCCTTCTTTCCTTCCTTCCTTCCTTCCTTCCTTCCTTCCTTCCTTCCTTTCTTCCTTCCTTCCTTCTTTCCTTCCTTCCTTCCTTCCTTCCTTCATTTACTGGGGATTGAACCCAGGGGTACTTTACCACTGAGCTACATCCCCAACTCTTTAAAAAAATTTTTTTTTGAGATAGGGTGTCACTAAGTTGCTTCGGCTGACTTTAAACTTGCACTCCTCCTGCCTCGGTCTTCCAAGTCACTTCCAAGACGTGTACCACCACGCCCAGCTGGATTATCTATTCTTGGCCTTCCTATGTGCAGCCGTATCTATTCTTGGCCTCCCTGCACAATCTCTTCCACATTTTAGTTCCTTCACCCAGCAAATATCTTACTGAGTATCCACAGTTCTGCTGTGTTCTCCTGAGTGGCCTTGGGCATGCTACTTACACTTTCTTGCCTCAGTCTCCTTATCTGTAAAGTGGGGATAATAAGAATCCCTGCTCATGAAGTTGTGGTATGGATCAAATGAGGTGACGGGTATAATGTTAACAGGGCTTGGCATGTAGGCAATGCCCCATGAGTGTCAGCTTTTCATTCATTTTATTAAATTGTTATAATGTGCAGGTACCATGTCAGGTGAGGAGGAGACAAGGCCCAGCTGTTTAAGAGCAGGGGCTGAGTCCTGTCCCTTTCCACCCTTGCTGCAAGTGCAGGCCCTCTGCAAATGTTATCAAATGAGCAGGTGAGAAGTGAAGAACATCCCCTGGAATTCACTGCTATTGAGGGCACTGAGCACCAAGGCACTTGCTTTAAACATCCTTTACAACTCCAGGTGTTCCTTGGATTCTCTGTGGCTATACCATCTCCAAAGTTACCAAACTATGCTTGAAATCTCTTTGTAGGTTTTCAGTCTCTGCCCTTTGTGGGGGTTGGGGCTGAAGCAAGTAGACCCATTGCTGCTCTGGGCAGTAAATAGCAAGGCAGACAGATGGCAGAGGAGGCCGGATCTGGCACCAATGGGAACCTGGGAGGAGTGCCTCCTTACATCTTAGGCCTGAGGTGCCTCATGGACCTTGCCCTGGCCCTGACACTGTATCTGAGTGACCTGTGTCAAGCCAGTTACTTCTCCCCTTGAGGCATCAGTCCCCTCGTGAGTTGGAGACAAAGGAGGCAAGACCATAAAGAGTCCCTTCAAATAACAGTTCTTGTTTATAACATGCTAATGATGCTGTGGAAGAGGGCTGAGCTGGTGGCCCAGCCTCCCCAGGGCCTGTCATTGGTCAGCAAATCCGCATTGGGTGGCTGCCAGCCCTCTGGCCCAGGGCTGTTTCTAACAGCAGGTGATACGGCCAGGCTGACGGCTCCAGAATTTCATCCTTGACTTCTTCCAAACACAGGAAGGGGCTGCCATCTGCTTGCCGCCCCTCACACCCTGCCTGCCAGGTCAGCCAAAGCCCCCATGCCTTTTCCTGCCTGGGCCTTGGCCTGGCACCTGTCAGCAGTGTATGGAGGAAGAATCCCACTGGGGTTTCCTTGGAGGATGCTGAAGCCGCAGCTTTCCTGAAGAAGCCTCCCCTTGTCCCCCAGCCCACGTTCCTTCACTTGGGTGGGGAGGAGGGCAATGGGGCAGCCCTGGCTTTCTCTCCCCCAAGGATATCCCATTCCAGCAGTGTCCTGATGTCCCCACCACAAGGCAGCTCCATGTGTGCTGGGTCCAGGTCCAGAAGTCCATTGTGTACCAAAGTCAAGATCACAGCCTCAGGACTCAAGCCCTGATATAAATCCCGACAAGTCCTTCCTGTCGGTGTGACCTTGGTCTGTCATTCCAACTGCCTGAACCTCAGTTTTCTCATCTGCAAAATGGAGAGAATAGCAGCAAACCCCTCAGGGGGTGTTTGTGGGTCCTTGCAAGATGATGCGAGAACAGAGGTGAATGCAAGGAGCAGCCCTCAGTAGCAGTGAAACCCAGCTGCTCCCAGGAATTTTCCCTTACGGTTGCTATTGCCACTCTGATGACTTCATGGTTTTGGCTGTGGCCCTGCCAGAAATATTATCTCCTTTCCTCTGATTCAACCTTAACTTTGATTCTAACTGGAGGCTGCTAATTGCCCAGTGCATGTTCTCTACCTTTGTGTTCAAACACAAGTGTTTGTTCAAGGGGTGGGTGGGTCTGAGACCCAGGCTGTCTGGTGCTTTTCTGGTTTCTGGGGTTAAGATACAGCTTCCCATGGCCACTTTTCCATGTTTCCACTTGGCAAATTTTTGTTTGCCAAGGAACCATCGTGTCTATCAGATGTGCTGGGGACCCAAAGATGGATAAAGCTTAAACAGCATAAATGATCATACCACATGGAGGGATCAGTTGACTCTACCTGGACAGTGAGGTCTATGTAGGGTTTACTGAGGAGGAAACATTCTGACTTGGGCTCTGGAGGGTGAATAGGAGTCCGCCAGACAGAGATGCAGAAGGCATAGCAGGTGATCCACAGGGCAGATCTGAGTCGATTTTTTTATTATGATTAAACAAAAAAAAATTCTCCCCACATAGATATTTAGAGGTCAGAAGGTAACACTGGCTGATACAAGAGCACACATGTGCCCTTTACAGGCAGGGGTGCCTTGAGTCTTTCCCAGAGCTCAAAGACTTAGCCCAAGTCCTTGTGCAAAGGTCTCTTGGAAACCATCAGCTCATCTTCCTTATTTTACAGATGGAGAAACTGAGGCCCAAAGGGGGAAGTGTAACAGGGACAGTTAACGGTGACCTTATAGCCAGGCCAACCCACCCATGGTTTGGGGTGACCAGCCATTGAGTTACATGTGCTGGAACTGGTCACTCGAGCCTCCAGGGTCAGAGCCTGGAATGCCAGTCGCTAGAGGACCTGCCACACATCTCTGAATCTGTCTGGCTGTAGTTTCCTAATACTTGTGAGTCAAAAATAATAACTGGGCTCTTTCAAGCTTCAAACTGGAAAGTATTTTATGAGTGCTCTTTCCAAAGACCATTTTAATATTGCTGACATTTTATTCAGGGTAGAGCTTAATGGCAGTTTTCCCTGAAAGCTAAAGTCATCTTCCGGCATGGTTTGGGGGTTCCAGGGTCCAAGGGTTCAGACAGCCCCAGAGAGAGCGAAGAGGCATCTTATAAAGGTCAGCCTTCTATTCTGTTCTAGAGAGTTTATAGATGCTTCCTTTCACTATACAGTCACCTTCTAGACTGGGAGACTGACCCTGCTCCAGATAGTAGAACTCTTTGCCAAGACCCCCGGTTTCCTCACCATCCCCCCACACACACATACAACCTAGAGTCTTACTTCTAAGCAACATATGCTTTCTGCATATCTCAGCATCCACCTGACTCAGGCAAGCTTGTACACAACCTGCCCTGCTCTGCACATATAGACACACACACACACACACACACACACTCACACACATCTGTATACATGCACACACAATTGCACTTTGTCCTGCCCTGGCACACATTGATTGATGTCTGTGTAGGCACACCGGCTGCACATCGGCTGTATGCATCCTTCCTGGCCTGGCCCACACAGACACGTGTGCATGCCCACGTGGACATGAACCTCCAGTAGAGAAGAGAGAGCGGGGTTATTCTCCACAGAGCTGAGAGCAGGTCAGAAAACGCCCCATTACTGTAAAACAATAAAAATGATCAGCAAGAAGAAAACCCAGCTCCACCTAAAGAGCTCATAACCACCACACTGGCATAAGACTGTCATGGCGGGAGGCATGAATCCCTATAGAGGGAGGCAAGCAAGCAGAAGCAGGACTTGATAGAGATGCTGTGGAGGGATAGAGCATCACTGGAATTTTGACCTCTAAGGTCCCCGCTGGTCTCTGGATTCAAGTGAGCTTGGGGAACCAGAGCCCCTTCTGAGCTTTGTAAACACAGGCCTTTTGGTAGCCTCTGCTCTAGGCAGGGTACCCTCACAGTACCCTGGGAACATAGTACCAGACAGTGGTCAGGGACCAACTCAGTGCAGGCCTGATGCCTTCATGGATCTGAGTCAGCCCCTAGAGATCCACACACCCGAGCCCACAGAATTAGCACCCATTTCATGCTAGCTCTAACCCTGGAGAAAGAAACTCTGAGCTTGGACAAGCTCTGACCTTGTTGGTCCCTTATAACAAGAAATCAGAGGCAGCAAAGGCCCAGATTTGGGTGTTGCAGAGCAGGGGAGTCTCAGGGCCTGAAGTCTTCACAGAGGCAGGGGTAGGTGTGGTGGCTGGAGAAGGATCTCCAACTTAGAGATTTGAACCTAGGCTCTGACGCATCTAAAACCCACCCCAAAACTACCCTGGTTGACACTCCAAGGAGAGAAGGCCCTGGGACAGCACGATAGGGGCCTAGCACTCAAGGAAATTTTTTTTAAAAGTTTTTAGTTGTAGATGGACATAATACCTTTTTAATTAATTTATTTATATTTATGTGGTGCTAAGGTTTGAACCCAGTGCCTCACACGTGCTAGGCAAGTGCTCTACCACTGAGCTACAACCCCAGCCCTCAAGGAAATTTTGAAATGCAGAATAATGCTGCTGGAGCAGCTGGAACCACATCCCCTGGGGGAAGAGGGAAACTAAGATAGTCCCGGCGGCACCTACCACGATGCTTCTCTTTGAATCTGGAGCTTTTGGCGGGGAGAGGACTATGGGGTTGAAAAAGGAGAAGGAACGGAGCCTTGGAGTGGGGGTAGTTGAATGAGAACACCTTTCAGGGTCTCAGGTTCGGGATCTCCTGGGGTTTTGGAAGCACCTTGACTTTGGAACTCTTGAACATTCTGACTGAGAATTTTGGGTAAGACTTGGACCTCTGCAAGAGGAGGCTCAGAGTGGTTCTTAGCAAGAAATGAGGAAGTGAGTATCTTCAGGGATTCTTCAGGCCTGCCCAGACCAATTACCCTGGAGCATCCTGGAAGTAGAGGGGAACGGGTGACTTAGGGTGGCGAGATGTCATTTGCATCAGGCTTGAGCCCAGCTCTGCTGGCACCTGCTCTGTTCCCTTCGGCCAGTGCCTTCTATCTCAGGGTCTCTAGCCTTCTAGAAATGACAGTCATTCCAGTTTATCCTGTCTCTCAATGGCCAGGCTGTGGCCTGAGCCCTGGATTAACTCTCACTATCCTCTCAATGGTCCTGGGAGAGGGAACCCATTATGGTCTCCTGTTTTTAGAAACATGGCAACTGAGGCCAGAGAGCTGACTTCACAGCCACTTGGTAGTGTCAGACTGAGGGTTCTAACTGAGATCGCTCTGAATCTAAAGCCTCAAACAAGGAGTTCTGACCCCACTATGTTGTGAGTCAAGTGAAAAGCCATCAGTCTAGTTGGAAGAAGTCTGGGAATGGAGAAATTCCCAAGAGGAGATGGTACTAGGGCTTGCAGATCTAAGACCTAGAGATGGTGTAAAAAATAACAGACAAAGAAAGAGGTGAGGGCTTTCCAAGTATGGATCCCAGCCAGGGTGCAGTGGGGGGAAGAGTGGGCCTGCTGAGGGTGGGGGTAGAGAGGAACCAGGCTGTTCACCCCCACAGTTTCCTGGCTCACTTTCATTTGGGGGGCTCAGAACCTGAGCATCAGGCCTGTGGCTCTGCATGTCTTTAGCAAGGCTGGGGTCCCCTGGGCCTGCATCCCCCGGGAAGCTGCATTTGCATCTGTCCCCGTGCAGATGGCTGGTGAGAGCAGCTAGCGGTCCCCACCCCCACCCGCACCCCCTTCTGTCGCGGGGACTCGGCTGCGCCGGGGAACGTGGTGCGACGTTATTTTTAGAAGTGGTACCATCTGTTCAAGGTGCCGAGTGGATTCTGTTCATCTCTGCAGTGGCCAGGGACAGCCATACCAAGTCAGGCCAAGAGCTGCAGAGCTAGCAGGGACCCCCTCCACCACACTTTGGATGGGATGGTCGCTAATCTGCAGGCTGGCCTGCCAGATGCAGGAGCTGGAGAGAGGCCACAAGCCCACAGCACCTGCGATTCTGGGGGCTGGAGGCTGGGGCTGTTGGTGGGGCAACTCTGGGGCCAGCACAGACACTGCAGAGGATGAGCTCAAGGTGGGGGGCATCACACCTCCCAGGCCTGGGCACCTGGGCCAAGGCTGCCTTCTGGCAGATTTGGAGTGTCCTGGCCCTGACCTCTAGGACGTAGGGGAGGGTGGAGAGGCAGAGGAGGAGTGATGAGGTGGGTGTCGTAAAGACGTGAATGTCATCCAGAAGGGCAGGAATACTCCCCATGCAATCCCAAATGCTGAACCACCTTGGTGGCCCCAGTGTACCACTACTCAGAACAGATCCCCTGAAAGCAGTCTGCCTGAGTTCACATCCAACTATTATGTGACCCTGGGCAATCTCCTTTCACCTTGGAGAACTTCTATTTGCCCATCTATGAAATGGGATTCCAGTAGCAGCTACTTCATAGGATTTAGGCATGGGTTTGCTGATCTGAAATCCAGAAGGTTGAGGCACAGTCTTTGGCCCTGAGTAAGGGCACCCTGGGCGCGAGCTATTTCTACCATCTGATTGGCTAATTTTCCCTTGGAAATGCAAACTTCACCCTAGGGCTTGCTGTTTCCAGTGTCCTTCCCCGATCCAGTGACTTCCTCTGTCATGCAGCCAGCATTAGTGAAGGCCCATCTTATGCTGGGGACTGAGAAAGTCCTGTTCTTGGAGAGTTCATGAGGGAGGCAAGCCGGCAAAACCCACTCCAACAGAGGGTGGAGGATGTGGTGTCAAGGGGTGAGCCGTCTTTGTTGGGCGGCCAGTGGAAGGGGGTTGTGGAGTTTGGGGTACTAAAATTTCAGGGAGAAGTTAGCATTACGGCTGGGTCTTGGAGGATCATGTTTTAATTAATAGAAAAGCAAGTGGCAGACCTTTCTGGACTAGGGGGAGTATGCATACAAAAGTTAAGAGGCAGGAGCTTGCATTAGTTGTTCAGAAAATGGCATTAGACCAGAGCCCAGGGAGGGTGGCTTGGAGCCAATTGGTCAGGATCCTGGAGGTCATCGTCTGAGTTTTTAAAATGGGCACCAGGGAGCCACTGATGGTTTCTAATCCAGAAAATGGCATGCTCAAACCCAAAAGATGGCATAATGTGGTGGCTTTAGAGTTAGGGCACTGTTCTGCTCCTGGCTCCACAACCCATCAGCTCTATGAGTTTGTGCATGACATCATTTTACCTCTCTGAACCTCAGTTTCCTCATTTGTAAAGTAGGTATTAAGTACCTACATCTTCAAGTTGCAGGGTAAGGCATTTGCAGAGCCTGACACAGCTTCTAACATGTAGAAGCCACTTTGTACATGGTGGTCATCATCAGCCTCACTCTGGGGACATTGGAGGAGGTAAGGGAATGTAGAGCTGGGGGGCCGATTGGAAGGGTTGCAGATGAGTAGCCTGAAGCAGGGTCAGGGGCCTGGAGAGAGGAGGAAGAGGAGGGCACATGGGCCTTTACCCTGTGCTTCTGGGTCTGGGCACCTGACTGAACATGAGGGAGGGAGCAGAGTCAAGCAAAGTGCCCTGGAGTCAAGATAGGGCACTTTAGATGCTCTATGGAACACGGGAACCACAGAAGAATAAAGACATTTAAGGGAGTCTGAGAGCCTGGAACAGCTTCAGAGTGGATACTTGACAGCCACAGGAAGATCAGTTCTGGAGCTTGGGAGAGAGGGCAAGGTGGATGGGTCAGGTTGGGAGTGACTTGTGTTAGGATGCAAGCTGATACCAGGTGGGTGGCATCACCCAGAACAGACCAGGCATTTCAGGAGTCACGGACAGGACCATGGGTAAAGCCTGCAGTTGACCCAAAACAGACAAATCACAGAAGCCCAGGAAGACATGTTCACAGAAGCCCCAGAGAGTGGGAAGAAGTGGGTGGGGACATCTACTATGGTCAAGGACGTGAGGACTGGAAAGGGCCTTGCAGTTGGCTGGTACAAGTCATCTCAGAAGCCACTGAGAGCCTGGCCTATTGGGAAGTGCCCTTTGGATGAACAGAGAAGGGAACTGGGGTGATTTCAAGTCAGGAGCCACAGGAGTAAGGTAGGACCCCAGGACCCAGACCAGGAGAGTGTTGGGTACAAGAGAAAGTGAGCCTAAGCATGTGGTGGGGGTGGAAACCCCACAGCACTGGAACATGTTGTGCTTGTTTCAAATCCCCAACCCCAACTGCCACATGCTCATCCATGCATGCAGGCCTGTGCTTCAATCAGCCCCCATGTGATGTCAGTGCAGGGACCCCCTCCAGGAACCCCCTCATTGAGCAGCAGTAATGGGGGCCCCAAGCTCCACCTAGAGAAGCCCTTATCAGGAGAGGAAGAAAAGGACACCTTTGCTTTGGGGGAGGGACTAAGCCCACATGCAAACTTAAAATTACTCTCACCTGCTCCTGGCTCCTCCTCAGGCTTCCTGGCCTCCTCATTCACCTCCTTCAGGTCTGAGGCCAAGCCAGGGGCATCGCTGAGACTACTGGCTTTCCACCAAAGAGACTGTACGTGGAGATAGCTTGGGCTCAGGCATGGAGAGCAATGAGGACACAGTCACCAAACCAGGGACACCTCTGCTTGAGCTTAGAAGAGATAGGACAGTGACTGGCCACAAGAGTGAGAAATAGGAGCTAAAAGACAGCTCACCCACACACATGCACGAATCCCTGCTGGGATCTGTCGTTCTGACTCCTCCACTCCCTTAAATCCAAGAGTCCTACTTTCTGCCTTTTTAATCCCTCTCTTCCTCACTATAGTTAGATGCCCTGGTCTCTGCAGTCTCAGGGCACATAGAGGGACTTTCTCCCAGGACTTAGCTTCCTGCTTCTCTGATCTGAACCCAAAAGACCCACTCAGCTATTCAAAAGTCATCTCCAAACTTAGGCACATCCCTAGCACTTCTGTGAGTGAATTTTTTCTCCTCCACCCCAGGGAGGAGAGAACTTACTAAATTCAGTCAAACTGAGATCCCATCACCTAAATATGCTCCCAGTCCTGGCAGGAACCGGAGAGAATGGAGGAGGCACATACAAAAGAATGATTCACTAGTTGGTGGAATTTCTGGCATTGGGGGCAGATGGCACTGATGGACCAAGATGGGCTTTCTGTCCAGGCACTTAAGTGACCCTGAGTGATCTTTTGCAAAGTTCTTGTTTGTTTGTTTGTTTGTTTGTTTGTTTTGCCCAGGTGTGTGCACTGGAACAGTCGCATTGCCTGAAAACAAAGCCTGTGATATCGGGGATCAGCTCCCCATGCCTGCTCAAGAACTCATGAGAAAGGCTCAGTGTCATTCCCAGTGCCCACACCCCACTCCCCAGAGTCAGGGATGCACCTTGGCTTTACCTGTTTGCCCCACACTCCAGAGGTCAGCCCCACTGTCCTAGAAAGCTCCTATAAGCACTCATATCACTTGGTTCTGTCAGCACCACAGCACATGGACAGCTCATTCTGAAAGCCCACCCCTACCTCTCCGGTCAGCACCATGGCCTTGAGGACAGCTCCCAGCGGAGCCAGTGCCTGCTTCTTTGTCTCCCGCAGGCTGTCTTTCAGCACCAGGACCACATGGACAGCTCTCACTCCCAGCCTCTCCCGCCAGCCTGCAGGGGGTAGAGAAGGTCTGCTGTTATCAGGTTCCCTGGCCCTGGCCACCCAATCCCTCCCCTGCACCCACCTCCATCTATCCATCAACACTTCAACCCCAGATACAGCTCCCTGGGCCCCATCCTTCTACAGTCAGAGGTGAAGCCTGAGGCCCCATCAGCTTGTGGCGTGTGGCATGTGGCATGTGGCGTGTGGTGTGTGGAGTGCTAGCCACAGAGGAACCCTGTACCTTACTGTAGGAACTAGAAAGAAGGGAAGGAGCCCGGTTTGCTGGCTAGAGGGGGTAAGCAAGCCTGCGGAACTCCAGGGTGCCTGCGTGTGGCGTGGCCACACTACCATGGGGCTTTCGGCTAGTCTCTACACTCTTGCTCTGTTCCTAGGTCATAGGGTTCTTGTGAAGGATTAGATGAGATGGTGAATGCACGGAGTGGTGCTTGGCACATAGTGGGAATGACGTTAGTGTTGCCATCATTTTTTGTCCTTCCTTCAAGTCTCTGATGGTGGTCTATAGGGACCGAGCAAGAGCTAGGAAAGAATGAGGGACTAAATGCACAAAGGAACAGGGTCACTTTGGTCACTTAGGCCAGCTAGGATCTAGAGGTTGGGAGCAGCCAAAGCTGCAAAGGGGATGTTAAGAAGTTCAGAGCTGCTGTTAGGGTAAGGGAAGAACTGAGAGTTGGCAGAGGCATTTGGTAGAAGCAAAGATCAGTATGGAGATGAACTGGTCCACCCCAGGAAGGCCAGCACCTCAGCCTTCTCACTGCATGCCCTTGTCTTGCAGCCCAAGGTGACAGTTGTCCCCCAACCCCTTGTTTCCTCATCTAGGTTTTCTCATATCCATCTGCTAGTGACTTTCCTATTTTAAATTCATCAGAAAATTCACAAAGGTTTTTTTTAAAGCAAAGCTTTCTAAACCTGGAGCACAAAAAGGATACGAATCTTGAAAGGCAGACACTGTTATGCTAAGGCCTGGGGGTGGGAAGTGGATGTCAAAGGAAGAAGGTGAATTATAATCAGCTCATGCCTCCCTGATTCTAGGGCATTTCTCCTTCCCTCAGCCTCCAGCCAAGCAGGGGTAGACTTGCAATTGGGACATTCCTTTTTGCTGGAGACAAGGTGGCATCAAGGAAGGCCAAGGAACTGTGTGTTTCCTAAGAAGCAAGAGTTTTTGGATGAGAGAGTCCTTAAGGAAGGTGCTAAAATGGGATGAGTATCTGTCCATCCCACATCCTCACTTTACCAAAGAGAAAACTGAGGCAGGAAGGGGGAAAACACTGGCCCAAGGCTAAACTATAAGTTAGTAAATGTCAATGAGACACAGAGGACCAAGCATGGTGGCACACACCTGTAATCCCAGCAGCTTGGGAGACTGATGGGGGGATAGCAAATTCAAGGCCAGCCTCAACAACTTACCTAGTCCCTAAACAACTTGGTGAGACCCTGTCTCAAAATTAAAAATAAAAAGGGCTGGTGATGTGGTTCAATCCCCAGTACCAAAAAGAAGGGTGGGGGGGACACAGAGGCTTTGGATTGGAGGAGACATACTTAAACTATATCAAGTCCTACCCATATGGCCTTGGCCATCCATAATCTCTCTTGCCTATAAAGTAGACACATCTTATTGAAGGCATTTGCCGTGCAATTGCTGTTAACAGTAGTGGTCAAACTGAGATCAGGACCCAAGGGATCTGGTCCCAGGAAAGGGCCATTTGGGATCCATCCTCCCACAATCTGAACTAAACCCTGTGTAGGAACTACCCAACTCAACCTGCAGATCCTTACTTTGGAGTCATATGAGGCTCTTTGTAGCAGAGTGACCAGACCCCGTACAGCAGGGAGGAAGATGTAAGCATCTCTTCTTCATTCTGTATAATCCCAGTGCTCAGACCAGGGCCTGAGAGACACCTTGTTAGAATTACTAGTTGGGTGGGTGGATGGATGGTTGAAGAGATGAACAGTTGGACACAGCTGATGGATGGATGAATGGATGAATGGACAGATGAGTGGGTGGTTGGGTGGGCAAATGAATGAGTAGGTGGGGGTAGGGATGGATGGACAGATGGAAGGCTGAATGGACAGATGAATGAATGGGTAGATGAGTTGATAGATGGGTATTGTGCCAGGCACCTGAGAGACCAGCCATGGAGGGGTTTTCCTGCCATCTAACATTGGTGGCCCCTCTGGAGAGCAGAGGGCAGTGGAGACAGTTAACTGATAATGGCAAACTGCACAAAAAGCCCTGTGTCCCTATCCACCCACCCCCAGCCCTGTTTGTGCCACCTGTGCCTTCAAGGCTGATGCAAGGCTGTTTCTGTGGGATTTCTGGGCTTTTTTAGATGTTCCTTTTCTGGTTAACAGAATAGGAGTTGTCTAAAAATAGCACCAAATTTGCTTCTGGGGTATACATTTTCAATCCTTCCCTCCTTCCCTATTCTCTCTCCTCAACTGTGAGAACAGAGCTGAGATTGTCCTTGTCAGCTTTGATGCACATGCACATTGTGGGGCTTGCACACCCAGAGATGGAGGTGGCACAGGTGTCCCTAGCTGGCTCACATTCACACTCACAATAACATACTCCAGCAGACCCTGTCCTTCTGGGTCATTCACACCACTATGGAGACCCTCTCTCACACACAAACACACTTACCACAGACCCAATCCAACGCTGTCATTTTTGTGCTCCTTCTAACTCAGCTGTGGCCCCAAGTGCTGCCCCACTAATGCAAACAAGCCACCCTAATGCACTCCCAGGGACCCAGCACATCGGCACAGACTGCACACCCACACCCATCCCACACACCACACAACTACACTCTCATGCACCCTGCATGCATCAGACTCTCTCTTCTCACTCACGTGTGCAGAGAGATGTGTCAGAGGTGGCTGGGGCTCTGGGTGAGGAGAAGGGAGGAGCTGCTGTCCTGTCCCTGGCTGCCAGGCTGAGCTTACTGTTTTCTGAGCTTAACACAGAAGTGGATGGCTCCCCCTCACTGAGCCAGGGCAGCCCCTACAGAAAGGCCAAAATTGACAACCAAGAGAGGGAAGGGAATGCCCTCCTGCATGGAAACTAGAGTTAGTTCTTCCAGACCAGAACACAGGGCAGACCAGCCTTGTGTACTGAGCCCACAAGCTGCAAAGCTTCCAACCATGTGAGAGAGGACAGGGAGCTTTGAGAGTGTGGGAAAGTCAGATCTGAGTTCTGTTTTAAGGACAACATAGTTAGAATCATATCGCTATCACAGTCACCATGTAACATGACCAGGAGCCATGCTAAGCTGTTTCTCAATTAATCCTTACAAAACCCCATAAAGCTGACTGTGGGATTATCCCATTTTATGGATAAGGAAACCAAGGCACAGAAAGATTAAGAGCTCTGCCCAACTTACACAACCAGTAACCACAGAAATAGGCCTGGGTCATCAGGGACCTCCCCCACCCCCATTCTAGTCTTGTGTCCCCACGTCAGTCACTGCTACCAGTGATGATTCAAAGGAAATGGTGACTTTAAAAATACATATTCAGGTGGCATTTAAATTCAGCACATCTTAAAACAGAAGGATTTGGCATCCAAAAGTTATTTTTAGCACATAATTCATTTGCAACTGTCCCAGCCACCATCTTTCAGTTAGGATCTGAAAAGCTGTTGGCTTGTGGGGTGCGTGTGTGCGCGCGCGTGTGTGTTAATTCTGCCTTTGAAAGATAGCTTCCTTCTTTGTTAAATTAACTCCTCCCAAAATATTGCTCCTTCCTCTGCCAGCATCCCTCCTGGCAAAGACTTTTTATTAAGGTGCCCCTAACCTATTCTTGAGTCATTGAAATGTAACAATACGGAGTCATTTAAATGCTAATAAGATGAAACCGAAATGCATAAATCCAATATTGTCAGAATGTTCTCCTGAATTCTGAAGGGCTTGGAGCTTCAGAGCTTGAAGTGACCCCAGAGACCACTAGTCCAGTTCCTTCACTTGCCTCATGGGGAGGCCCAGAGAGGAAGGAGGCTTATTCAAGGTCACTCCACTGGAGCTGGGAAGAAGGGGTGGAGCTTCTCACTGGACCATGGCCTCTGCTGGCTGTGTGGCCCCTTAGTGTGTTGCCCAAGCTCTCCAGGCCAGGACTGGCTGCTTGCCCCGCCCAGGCCCTCTACCTATTGCTTAGGGCAGGGTGCCCACCCAGGCAGTGTTGAGAGTTGGCTCTAGGTGGTCCTGGTGAAGAACCCATGAGAAAGACGTACCTGCTAAAATCAGGGAAGGCAGGGTTCTCAAGGAAGAGAGCATCAGGCCTGAGTCAGGAGCTGGGTCTCACTGGGTCCCTACAGCAGCCTGTAGGACAGATGAGGTTCAGCAAAGTGAAGGGATATCTCCAAGGTTACCACTCATTTAACCCCTCAGCCACAGAGAGGTGGGACACATGATAAGCCAACAGAACATCAGAATCTTGCGGAGTCTTACACCCCTGCCTCTTACTCAGAAGGGATGCTGGAGAGAGGAGGGAAGGGATGAAGCTCAAGGAAAAAAACCTTCACCAACAATTCTGATATCTTTTCTGACCCCTAGCACACCCATAAGATAGGCAGGATAGGAGTCATCCATTTTATAGATGAGAAAACTGAGGTCTGAGATCTATCTAATGTACTCATAGATGACAGGCTCAGATAGATGTTCATTCATTCACTACACATTTCTCGAACTCCTTCTGGGTGCCAGGCACTGCACTAGGTATAAAACAGGCATGTCTGAGGCCCACATGATGCTCCCAGGCTCCTGGGGAGAGGAGATGGAGTTAAGCAGGCCTGAGCAGTGAGTGTGAAAAGTGCTACAATCCAGGAATCATCTGAGAACCAGGAACGCAGGGCAGAGAAGCTTCCAAGAAAGGGCACTGGGGCAGGGGAAGACAGGAGAGGTTAGGAAGGCAGAGGCCCAGACTGGTAGTGTTGCAGGTTGGTAGGACTCAGGGAGCTGGTGGAGTCTCTACAAACTCCTGGGTCTTCAGCTCTGTCCATCTGTCAGAAGACCATTTGTATAATATCACAAAATGCTTCTGCACCTGGGGAACCCATGTCTTTGAATTGAGCAAATTTCCCAGCCAGAGAAAGTAACCACAATGAGTTATGCAATTTAGAAGGGGAAAAAAAAAGGCAGGACACCCAGAACAAAGGTGACCTTGTGTGTGTACCTGTGAGATGCGGGGGCTGAGGATGAGCAGTGTCAGAAGAGGTAGAGGCTCAGTCACCTACTGGGCAGGGCACTGGGTAGGGCTCTCTCCCTCCATACTTGCTCACTCCAGTCCCTTCCTGCATCTTTTACTATGTCCCTCCAACATTCACTAACAGAAATTTATATATTTCTGTTTCTCCCTGATCTGGTTTTTTGGTTTTTTTTTTTTGTTTTGTTTTGTTTTGTTTTGTTTTTGCTTAAATTCTGCTTAACCTACAGGGAAAATATTTCTTACTTGGAGTTGAGAGGAAAGACCTTCCCCAATACCTTAGGCCAAGTCAGATCTTCTTTCTTTGGGCATCCATGGCACCTGGGACTCCCCATAATGGCAAACTCACCAAGTCATAGAAATCACTAATTTAGTCATGTCTCTTCACTACTGTCAGCTCCTAGAGGGCAGAGGCCATGTCTTGATTCCTCAGTGCCTGGCACCAAGTAGTTTCCCAAAACATCATCATTGAATGGATGTGTGAGTGTATGGGTGGGTGGATAGATGGACAAATGGTGGGTAGATAGATGGATGTGTAGATGGATGGACAGACATATGGGTGGGTATAAGAATGGATGGATGGATGGATGGAATGTACAGACAGATGGATGGACAGGTGGGGAGATGGATGGATGAGTGGGTGGGATGGATGAGTGGGTGGATGGATAGATAAGGGAGTGGGTAGATGGATGAATGAGTGGGTAGGTGGATGGGTGGATGGGTAAGTGGGTGGATGGATGGGATGGGTAGGTAAGTGGGTAGATGGGTGAGTGGGTGGATGGATGAATGGATGGATGGATAGAGGGTGGGTGGATGGGTGAGTGGGTAGATGGATTGGCAGGTAGTAGTGGGTGAGTGGGCAGATAGATGATTGAATATCACAGTTCATCTTAACACAATCGTCATTACTATTGACACTAACCATTAACTCATGCCTACTATTGTGATCACAGACATAATTGCTGCTAACAATTCTCATAGCTCGTGCTGTCAGAGATGTAATTATCAGTGCCTGTAAGCCACGCCGCAGGTAGCAGGGGGGACAGATAGAAAACAGCACCTCAGGTTTAAAAAGTCCCTTGTGGTTTGCAGAGCACTTTGGTTCACATATGGTACTTCATTTAAGCCTCATAAGAACCTCTTGAGGGAAATTCACCATGGGAGGCCCCAAAGCATGCGGGCTAGGAGTGTGTCTCTGGGACCAGACCGCCTGGGTTTAAATCCCAGTTCTAGTGATCAGGCAATGGTGACCTTGGCTAATTTACTTCACCTTTCTTGGCCTGTATTTCTGCATATGTCTGCAGACATAACAAGACAGTTTCACAAAATGGTTGGACGAATTAATAATAATCACAATAATTAGTGAGTGCTTATTACCACGTGCCAGTCTGGGTTCTAATCATTTTACATAAAACAACTCATTTAAGTCTCATAACCCCAATGAGGTAGATAATATTGTTTACCCTCCCCTGCTTTTTTAAGATAATGAAAGCAAAATTTATTTGCTTCCCATTCTACTGGGAGGTGAAGGAACCAGAATTTGAATCCATATACTGTGGTTTCCAGCGTCCCTACTCTCCATCCTTATAGCATCTCTGAAAGAAATGTCCCTGTAAAGACTTCAGAGTGCCTGACATCTAGCAGATGCTCAATAAATGCTTACCACATACCAATAATTAAGTAGTATTATATGTTAGTATCCCCAAACTATAGATGCTAAAACTAAGACTCAGGAGAAGCTAGATGGCCAGCTCAGGATCACAGACTGATCTCCCTGCTCCACCAGTAAGGTTAAGGTAAGTCTGGGGTCCATAAATGGTCACCTGGGCTTGCCTTCATCTGGCCCTCACTTATTGCTTAGGTGGTGAGGACTGACGCCTCCATGGGCTACAAGTCAGTTCTAAGTCTCCTCAACTCACCTGCAGTCAACCCCTGCAGCTAGGGCTTTGCCTTCCCTGAGCATCTCAGATCCATCTCTTCTCTCATCCCTAAATACCAACAAGGACCCACCCTCCTGCACTGGCCTGAAAGGACCCTAACCTTGTTTCCTGATGAGCATGCCCTTGTGTGCATGGTCTCTATCCTTGTCTTGCTCCATCCATGTATCTTTTCTCATACGGCTTCCTGAACTTACACAAGACACATTCAAATGGCGGGCAGCAGGGAGGGCACTGCTTAACATAAGAGCCCCTGCACCCTCTTTGCATTGGGCCCAACGCCTCATCCCACCCTGGGTGATGAGCCCACATGCTCTGATAGCTCTCCCCTTGCAGCTGATTCTAAACTGGGGATGGGGCATGTTGAGGACCCTCTGACTTCTGGAAGGGGGAAAGGAACATCCAACCCAAATCCAAATGCCAGCACTTCTCCTGAGAGGCTTGGGGTCCTGGAACAGGCTCCAGTTAACCCTTTCTTGGAGAATAGCAGACAAGGGCCCAAGGCCTCAGGTCCAAAAGACCTTTCACTCCCTGAAACTTCTGTGTTACCTTGTGCCAATTATTTCATTCCTATGAACCTCATTCTCTTTTTCTGAGAATGGGTATCATCCCACAGTCCACCTTGCAGGGTGGTAAAGTCACAATGAGATTTTTTTGTTTGCTTGCTTTTTATTCATTCATTCATTTGACACTTATTTATTGGTCACTTACAAAGAATGAGGTATTTTTCTAGTCAGAGTAGCATGTAAAATATACTGGCCACCTGCCCCCTGAGAATTTACCATCAGTGGACGATACTATATGAACAGGCACCTTTCTTTTTTCTTTTCCTTTTTCTGCCAAGCTGGGGACCAAACCCAGAGCCTACCACATGCTAAGCAAGCACTCTACCACTAACTATACCTCCAACCCCCACATGGCTCTGAGACTACATGCAGAGCACACAGGGCCTAATTCATGGCACATGCTTAAGCAATGCGGAAAATGGAACTGGATTGTTGTCCTTCTTCACAGATGTACTTGGCCATGCTACACCTCTCCTGTTCCTTGTTAGGGTCACAACTCACGAGTTTGGGGACAGTGCGTACTCCAGTGGTCAAGTTGTGGGAACACTCCTGCATAATGAGAAGGGGGAGTACCACGTGCACAGTATATTTGCTCTCTTCTTGAGGCAGTGTGTCCCTATTATGGTCTACTCCATGAGATACCCATTTGTCCCAGTGGGCAAATGAGTGGGGTTGGGGGGACTGCTCCTTCCTACATTCTTGAGTGAAAGTGCCCCTTTGTAAGGTATGGCGGGCTTCTCCAAGGCCTCCAGCATCCTCTGACCCATGGCTGGGAGTCTTTGCACCAGGGTGAAAAAAGTGGATTTTAACACAGTTCATTATTTGCAATAAATTGGGAGGCGGCCAGGGGATAGAGGAGAGTGACAATTATCATCCCCATCTTAGAAGTAAAGGAACCCAGGCTCCAAAAGTGAAGAAACTCACCCAGGGTCCCTCACCAGGATGTAGGAGAACTCATATTTGAACGTGGATTGCTCTGATTCCAGATCCTGTGTCTGGGCTGCAGCCTATATAGTACGCCCGCCAGCTGGACACTTCAGAGAGAAAGGCAGGGAAGACCCTTGGACTGGCAGCCAGGAGACCTCCCTGCTCTCTAGGCTTCTCCATTTTCTTGTCCTCTGTAGCTTAAGACAAGTTCCTTTCATGCTCCAGGCTTTGTGTTCCCCACTGGGAAAATCAAATTAACCCTAAATACCTCCAGCTCTAAAATGTGTGGAAGAGGGAAGGATAGTGAGGAATACCACCAGGCAGCTGGGAGCTGGGGCTGGGGTGGGGAACTTGGTCCTCTCTTCCTTTCCTGAGCCCTCTTTGTCCTGAGCCCAAGATGGCCAGCTGTCTGTGGCTGCTGGGTGGGGCTGGTCCCTGTGCCAGGCTCAGCCGAGCTCAGCGGGGGCCCTTTGTCACCCAACGCTTGCCGGGGCCTCGGTCGCTGGTGTTGGGTGTCTGGGAGGATTGGATTCTCTCCTGGCAGCCCCACAGATGCCGCACTCCTGCAAGGGTGGCCTGGCGGGCAGGGAGAAGCCAGCACTCCGGCCGCCTAGGCTCCTGAGAGGGACAATCGGCCGCTGTCCGTGGTGCTGATGTGTGGGGGCTCCAGGTGAGGGCTCCATGAGCAGAGCTCATCCTAGGAGTGAAGCTCTAGGCTCAAGGCCGTTCCTCATGGATATGTATAGCAGGCTTCTCTGGCCAGGCCACAGACCCTGATTAACATGGCTGGGGGCTGGGGGTGGAGGTGGGGATCTTCTCCCCTTCCCCGTGCCTATGAAACCCAAGTTGGGGAGGAATGTGGGAAGAAGAGAATGCTTTGTGGCTGGAGGTGGCATGGGTGGGGGCAGCCTTCAATATGTGCGTCCAGAAGCCTGTGTACCTCGGAGAGGGAGGGCATGTCTCAGATTTTGTGGGCCTGGGATGTGGGTAAACAGATTAAGCATAGTCAGAGATAAAAAAGGAAACGGTCTGGTGTGCACAGAGAGGCCTGTCACACAGGTGTTTGGGCGGGGAAGGGGTGGGATATTACGTTGTTTGCCTAGAAGTGTGACTGAGTGTGACAGTGTGCACGGTGGGGCTATCCCTCAGAGTGGTATGAAGGGGAACCCGTGTGTTGGTGTGTGTGTCCAGCAGTGGGGAAAGCCTAGGAATATGCAGTTTGGGTGTTGCACAGCAGAGGGTGTGTGTGACAGGGTTGTGAGGAAGTTGGTGTGTTATACGGCATGGAAAATTAGGGATCATGATATGTTATGAGGTTCAGCCAGGCTGTGCCTTGGGCTGCTACACTGTGGGGCATTCGGGTGGGTGCTGCTAACCATTCGGATGTACAGTGTTGCTCATAGGTTAGGGATGATTGAACATAGTGCCTAAGTTAGGGTATACGTGGACATACTCAGTGTTACTTGGGGTCATCTGTTCTCACCTACAGCCTGGACTTTGGCCAGCACCTGTCTCATGAGGACTGACACCAGTGTCTGACCCGCTCTCTGCTTTTCCCCACAGGAGCCACCGCCCCTGATCATGTAGATGCCAGCTCCAGGTAGCAGCATGGACCCCACTGAATGGAGACTCCTGGGTCTACAGCCCTGAGCCCCTCTGGCCCCTGGACTTTGCCCCACACTTGGGGACACCCCTTGGAGCTCACCACTGCTGTCGCCAGCCCACCTCAGCCACCCCCTCCCCCTGGGACCCAGAGTCGGCCACCCGGAGCTGCAGCCATCCAGTGAGGGTGTGCTGAGGACAGCCACACGCGGCCATCACCCAGAAGCCTCTTGTCCAGTGCTGACCCTTGGGCCCACCCTGAGCAGGGACTTCGGCAAACATGGGTGATATGACCAACAGCGACTTTTACTCCAAAAACCAAAGAAACGAGTCGAGCCATGGGGGTGAGTTCGGGTGCACGATGGAGGAGCTCCGCTCCCTCATGGAGCTGCGGGGCACCGAGGCTGTGGTCAAGATCAAGGAGACCTATGGGGACACTGAAGCCATCTGCCGGCGCCTCAAAACCTCACCTGTGGAAGGTAAGTGTGGGCGACTTGAGCCAGGGCTGCAGCCCCACGGCTGCCATCTGAGTTGATGCCAGGGACTCTGTTCATAATATTTAGCAGCAGAAATGTGTCAGAAATGGACTGAAATATCAGAATTGTCCTTGTAGTGTGTTCTAGCCAGTTGTCAGCCACTTTGGAGAGGCCAGGGGAAAGAGCTTCTTCATGGGTTAGGGTCTGACCAAACTCCAGCAAGGTCTGAGCTGCTGGAAGAGAGCTGGATTAAGACCGTGTTCTGGAGAGAAGGTGCCAGTTCAACCCAAAGGGACAGTACATCACTACTGCAATGCGTTGGGTTCCTCATCCTAGGAACCCTAAAGACATCTGGTCCATAAAGGTGGGCAGGAGGGGGACCAAAGTGGACCAAAGTGGAGCCATACCTTGCTTGCCTGCATCCAGGCCCAGGACAGGCTCCTGCTTTCTCATATCAGGACACAGTGGTTGCATCTGGAAGTCCAGCCCCCAGCCCCACCCCTTACCCCAGGCCCCATGAATGCCCTCATCTGGGCTTGGGCAGGAACCACAGCTTCGCAGGTGCTTCCAGTTCCAGCTGCCCAAGCTAGCCCTGTTGCCAGGCTAAAGTCGCGTCCTTCTCTCCCAAATCCAGGCTCTAGTTGGGGATGGTTGGGGATCTTGAGGCTGCTGTGGACTGTGAAACCACTGGGCAGACAGGGCAGCAAGAAGGTGGGCCATGATGGGTAGGGTGACAGATACCATTGTGTGTCCTTCCGTGAGGGTGAAAGTGGGGTTTTCTTGCAATTGCCAAAATGGGCAGGTTTGGGACTTCCAGAGAGAGACTTCTAGCTCTAGGGCTTTTCTGGAGGGGACCAAAGGTCCCAAAGACATGGGTATGAGACTCTGCCTAACTCTTCCAGTCCTGTAGTTTGCACAAAAGCTGTGCTGAGCTTCGTTCTGTTCTTAGGCAAATGAGGTCAAGGTCTACTACATAGTGATTAGTTCAGGCCTGGGTACCCTGTAAGTGCTCAATAAGTATGTTTATTCTAGAAGTGGATGACAGTCTTTCCCCCAAGTGTAAATCACACCTGGATTGGAGATATCTGTTCCCTAGTCCCCATTCCTGGGGACTGCTGGTCACTCATCCCAAACTCATTTCTGCAGAGACTGCATCATGAACCTTGCTGCTGAACTGGGGCCCACCAGGGCCAGCTGGGCAGTGTAGTGGTCACACATGCCTACACCCTGCTGCACCCTGAATCTCCTGGGTGTCTGTGGTCAGGAGGCAAAACTAAGATCTGTTCTCCTCATATTGACTGCTCTCACTGAGACTTTGCCTGTAGGATGAACCAGGCAGAAGTTTCAAAGTGTATCTTCTCCCGTGGTGCCGTGTGGCTATAGTTCAGTGGGGAGGGTGGGGAAAAGGGAAGCATCAATTCTAACTCAAGGCTTGAAAAGGGCCATGTATGGCCCTAAGGTGGGCACAGGCTCTGCTGGAGGCTCCTGGGTCCCGGTCACATGTGACCACAAATCCCTGGCAGAAGGGACCATGCTCACCCACGATTAGGGTGGCACCCTGGCCTGCTCGGAGGCAGAGCTGCCTAAGTGGCCTTTGCCTTTTGCTTGGGAACCTGGATATTCCCTTGAGTTAGACATTCTTAAATATCTCTGGATCCCAGATCAGGGGAGAAGCTGAGGAAAGCCGGGATCACTGTCCTGCCCCTGCCTGCCACAGATGTTGGGGTGGGGGGTTCCAGATCCCCTTGAAATTGGGCTATGATCTCCAACTTAAGAAACCCACCCTCCCTTCCCACAAGAACTCTCAGGCCCCAGGGAATTGAGCAGTACATGGTCAGCACTGTGCAAAGCCACTGCCAGGTGCCTCCTTGGACCCCCTCCCCAACTCCACTGCTGGGGAGAAGCACCCACAAACCTGAGGAGAGAAACCCTCTCTGCTCTCTGTTCACCTAGCACCAGCCTGGGAAGGCTGAGCAAGTGCCCAGGAAAACCCTGAGATGCATCCACTGAATCCCCAGCCCTGGGGAGCAACCAAGTGGCCAGAAAGAGCAAACTGTTGGGACCAAGAGCAGCAGGGACTGCAGGGCTCACAGCGGGGCAAGGCAGGTGGGCAGGCTTCCGGGAGGAAGAGGTGTTTACACTTGGCTGTGGAGGAAATAGAAAGTGAAACCTATAGCAAGACCTTGAGCAGCCTGTCTTAGAATTCTGCAGACTACTGACATGCTCAGGAAATTCTTCATCACGTAAAAGCTAAGGTACTCAATTTTCTCTTCTATAAAATGAAAATTATGACATCTCTGACTTGCTGTGCCACCTGCCAGCCATGTACTTCTGAGTCTTGTGTCTGACCTCTCTGAATCTTGGTTTCCTAATTTTTCATGAGGACCAATCAAGATCTCTAAGAGGAAGATCTTTGAGGAGGAAAGTACAATGTAGGATCAGCTCGAATCTCTGCTGTCTTGGTCTCTATAAGGATCTCCAGGTTGTGGCAGGGGGTAGGACTGGGAGAGATTTGGGGAGGGGCAGAAGAGCAGAATGCTATAGATCCCAGACATGGATGGGCTGGCTGGGTTCAAATCCCAGCTCTGCCACTTACCAACTGTGGACTCTGGGCATGTTCCTCAACCTCTCTGTGCCTCTGCTTTTCATCTGTAAAATGGGAATCATAATAGTGATGACCTCCTAGGGTTGTAGTGAGGACAAAGTGAGGTGGTTTGGAGTTGTGCTGACATGTGGGTGGTTCTGGGTTAGGATTCAGCCTGAGGGAATAGGCACCTCCATCTTCCCATCAATAAGACACACTGTGCGCATGGAATAAGATTAGGCCAAGTACCCAGCATCTGAGTGCCTGCTCGTGTTAGTTCTTCTTGTTGTTACCATCATGAGTATCATTATTCTGGAAGAAGCAGTCCCAGTCTCCAGAAAGGTGGAATGTGACTCTTCTGGATCCCTGGCCAATGTCTTCGTGTGCAGCAACACTTGGAATTAGACTGCTCTGCATCCGTCATTACACATGCTCCTGCAGGCAGGAGTTTCCCCGCTTTACAGATGAGAAGCATGAGAATCCAAGGTCACGATCACTGGTGACCCGGCTTTGAACACAGCTCCATACAACTCAATGCCCCAGGCCGAGCATTGTCCACCTGGGAACACTCCTCTCTGGTGTCCACAGTTGGGACAGACCTGAGTAGAAAGGGGCCACCAGGGACACTTTTCTTTACCTTGTCTCTTGTTTTACATTTGTCCTGCCCTGTTCGGACCCCCTATGATTTAAAGAAGTACTTAACCTCCAGCCCCTGCTCCAACTTAATAGCCAAGTCGTCTGGGCTGTGCTAGCTCCGGCCACTCCCGACAGCCCCTGCCACTTACCTGCTGATGTGATCTGGAGCTGGCCTCCGAGTCACTCATGCAGCAGGAAACCGCTCAGGCCCTGCATAAATTAGCTTTCCCCTTCACGTCCAGCTAAATTTAGGCAAAATATCTGTGTGACGGATGGAGTCTGAGGCCTCAAGGGATCACATCCCACCCACGGCACTGCCTGCTGCACCAAAGGAATGGAGCGCAGCTTCCCCAACCTGGAGCTGTTGGATTATCCACCTGGGGGCCTAACTGGGGCGCTACCTGTTGGGTAAACCTGGCCGACTCTGCTCCGTCTGAGCACCCTTCCTTCCTGAATCATGGCCTTCCCTTTTCACCTTCCTTTCCCTTTCCTTCCACACTCTTCCAGCCTGGGGCAGTAAAACTTCAGTCTTGAGTGACTTCTTTCCGAGGGGCACGAAGAGAGTTAAATCACAGCTCCCTGGGCCTCAGTCGACTTCTCTGTGAATTGGGGATGACAGTCACGTGGCAAGGATCAGATTGGAGACGCTCAGCGCCAGGCAGATCCTCAACGCTAAAAAGGTGGCGTTTATTGACCTTGTTGTTATTAGACCCAAACCATTCTTTGAAAAACAACGTGAACGGGCCCCCTCCCCATGAAAGAGGCAATCGGATGAGACAGTGCCCAGTCACTGTGCCGTCAGTGGCACAAATGGGTGGCAGTGTTGGGGCCAGTCCCCAGCACCTGGTTCAGTGCCCAGGAGCTTACGAACGAGTCACAGAAAGAAGGAAGGAAAGGAGAAGAAAGGAACAGGGGGTGTCCTGGCGTGCCTCCCTGCGGCCCAGGGACAGGACACAGGACACCCAGCATCACCCACGGAACAATCGGCTTTGGTTCCCCAGGCCCCATGTGGCGCTGAGCCACACACAGCTCGGTGGCCCTCATCCTTCACCTCCTGGAACCTGCACCTCGGGCTGTCAGAAAGGATGGCTCACACAGGTCCCTGTCAGGTGTCCACCACTCTGTCTGTTTCCTGGTGGGGAGGATAAAAGGGACAAAGAAGACAGGGCAGCGGAGGGGTGGGTGGGAACTGGATACTGTGGTGTGTTGCGAAACGGAACCTCCGGTTAATTTTGTATGAATCCCACGGCTGCCCAAGTGAGGGGGAGAGAGGGGCTCGGCGTGGACAGGAGGCAGATCGTGGGAGGAGGCTGCTTTGTGTTACCTACGATATTAAAGGAGAACGCCCCTTGAGCTGGCAGCACCACATCATCCATGAGCTCTGGCCAGCTGGGCACCAGGGCAGATGTGGGCAGTGAGCCAGGACCTCTGTGTGGCCAGTTCTCCATGTCTTCTTGTCTCTCCCCAAGGACCACTGGGCCCCTGCAGGGTCAGTGGGGAAACCAGCCGTAGGCTCAGCAGTATCCTGGCAGCGTCCAGGTAGAGAAGCTGCCTAGTGGTCAGAGAAAGGTGAGAACTCCCCACTCCCTGGGGGCTTCGTATGAAGTGGCCCGTGCACCTGTTTAAGGCTTTGGACTCTGTCAGATGTAAGGCCTTAGAGGAAAATTAACTCACCCAAGTATTTCGGAGGCTGAGCAAACCTAGCCACCTTCTCAAATAAAGGCAGGGGTGAAGGGAGATAAGACACTGAGGAGGTGTCCCAGTCTCACCTCTGTCACCAAGTAGGTTTGTAAGACGCTCGCAACTTGTTTGCTTCTCTCTGAAACAAGAACTGGGCCACTTTCAGTGAGTTGAGAATGTGAAAGTATTCCACAAAGGAATCATCTTGTTCCATGAGAGTTTTGTTGAACACAAACCCATCTTAACGTGGCTTATGCCAAAAAGGAATGTTCTGGGCAGTGGGTAGAGAGGAACTCAGGAATGGCTGGATCCAGGCTCTAGTGTTGTCTAGAGGACTTTGTCCAAACCTCTCCTGCTGTTTCTCACTTCCTGTGTCCTTTGTCTTGGCTTCATTCCCAGGCAGGCACCCACTATATTAGGACCCCAACAGCTTTAGGCTAACACCCTCCCATCCCAACCACCCCAGCAGCCAAAAACACCTCTTTCCTCATAGACCCTGCCTTAGATCACAGAAGAGACTCTCACTGGGACGCCTGGAGTCATATAGCCACTCCTAAACCAATCCCTGAGGCTATGGAATGGAAAAGGTTGATTGGTCAGACCCAGTACATGCTCGACCCAGAGGAGGCAGGCCAGTCCACCCAGAGGTTGGAGGAGGGGAAGAGCCATGCAAACCCCAGGGCTCTTGGGCCTTCTACCTGGAAGGCTCCTACTTTGTGCTCAAGAAGAGCAAACGTGTTCCAGGAGGGCTGGGCCTAAACATGTTTGAGGAACACAAGCAGTTATTTAGGAGTGCCAGACTTAGCACAACCATAGTTGTGCTAAATGACAACACTTAAGTTACACTAGGGCAATGGGCATCTGCTGAGACTCTCCAGGCAGGTGGGTGTCACAGCAGGGAGGAGGCTGACTTTGTGATGGTTCTTTTTTTTTTTTTTTTTTTGGGGGGGGGGGGTGCTGGGGATCGAACCCAGGGCCTTGTGCTTACAAGGCAAGCACTCTACCGACTGAGCTATCTTCCCAGCCCCTATGATGGTTCTAATCCTGCTTCCATTTCTTACCCAGCTGTAGAATGTTGGACCAGTTATCTAACCTCCCTGCCTCAGTTTCCTCATCTGTAATATGGGATTATAACGGTTCCTCTTTCATAGTATTGCCACGAGAATTCAGCTTAATACCTGGCACTCGGTAGGTGTTATATCGGCATAAGCTGTTGTCATTATTCTTCTCTTCTGAGAGCTCTGGGTGACTTTAAGGGACACATTGGGCTTTAATTAGTGAAGAGAGGAAGGCAGTGTGTCTGGGTGCATCCACGGTATGGGAGTCTTTGGGTTAAAAAAAAAAAATACACCCCACCACCACCACCACCATGGGGGAAAAAATCCTTTAATAAGCAGCTTGATATGAAGGTTTGATGAATCACGTGTAGAAGCTTTCCAGAATGCCACCCACACGTCTTTCTGAATCATCAATAAAATAAACCCACGAGTCGATCAATACATGCTATGCATTGTCCCAGGCAGACAGTCTGAAGGCCAGGGGGTTGCAGGGGAGGGCACAGAAAGGTTAGAGGAGAGGACCACCCTACAGCTGACCGGTGGGCTTCCAGGTGGTTCCAGAAGAATGAGGGACCTTCCACTGCCCGCCAGCGATTCAGAGTGGCCTGGCAGGTAATTTGTGCAGCCAGGAACTCAGAGAGGTAGTGGAAGAGATGTGGAGGAGGGATTTACAGGGGATCGCACTTTAGACAGACCTGCCATGCAAAAAGCCCAAGTCCCGAGGCTATTGGATGACTGTCATTCACTGTCTGCAAACATGTCAGGGCCACGTCCTCCTAGCACATCCTCACACAGCACCCTGAGCAGGGAACAAAGGCTTGAAGAGGGAGGGGGGCCTGATTCTTACAATGAAGTCACCATCATTAGGCAGAATAAATGTGCACCAAACAGTGGGTGCCCACTGTGTGCTCAGAAAAAGAAAAAAATGAGAAATCGACTTTGAGTCCCAGTTCCACCATTTAGGCCCTTGAACAGATCACTTGCTCTCTCTGAGTCTCAGTCTCCTTATCTGTAGATCATGTGACCCCAACACCCACCTCCCAGAGCTACTGCCTGCAGGCATTTGATGAGCGCCCCTGGGACTTCTCCCTTATTCTATGCCAAGCAGTAATGGAGGCAGACGCGCTTGGGTGAACAAATGTGTTGTGCATGTACTGTGTGCTCTGTGTGGTACGTGGGGTTTGGGCCACAGGTCCCCTCTGGGAAGGGGTCCTTGGAGCAGTGTCTGCATGATGTGGCTTGCACCTGAGCAGAGGGGGAGGGGAGGACAGGCTGCCCTGGCAGTGCTCCTCCACCCCAGGAGGAAGGCGTCAGGCGGGAAGCAACTCCAAGGCTGCCCAGGGCAGGAGCCCAGGGAACGGGAGCCAGCGGGGCACAGGGAGCCGGGACCTCAGCCCAGCCAGAGGGGAGGAGGCAGGAATCCCTGCCCCAGAGTCTCCTAAAGATCCCCAGGAAAGGGGGCGGTGGAGGTGCAAAGGCATTATCTCCCGTGACCTCCCTCTCATCCCTGTGAACCATGAGCTGTTATCAACCCCGCTTACAGAAAAGGAAACCAAGGCTCAGAGCGCCTCCATTAAAAAGTGGCCTAGCCAGGCAGAGCGGTGCACCCTGAAATCCCAGCAGCTCAGGAGGCTGAGATAGGAGGATCATGAGTTCAAAGCCAGCCTCAGCCAAAGCGAGGCACTAAGCAACTCAGTGAGACCCTGTTTCTAAATGAAATCCAAAACAGGGCTCGGGGTGTGGCTCAGTGTCAAGGGCCCCTGGGTTCAATTCCTGGTACCCTGGCCTAGACAGGCGCAGTCCCCAGGCTGTGGTTCCTAAATGTGCACACACCATCTCCTGAACCTACTGCCTGCTGTTGACAGAAATAACTGCAGCAAGAGGGAACATGGGGAAGGTCAGAGGGCACTCTCATCTGCCTGATAGGGGACAAGACTGGGAGAGGGTTCCCCTGAGCTAGGTCCTGAAGGACAGGGAGGAGTGGAATGTGCAACAAGGGGGAGAAAAGAACAATCTTAATGGGGAAGCCCAGGGGCAAAGGCCCTGGGGTAGCAGAGGGAGGAGTAAGGAACAGCTTTCCTGGGGCCCAGGGCCATCTCACAGGGCCGAGGATTCCGGCCATGGACTGTGGACTGATTTTTGTAAAGTGGTTTTCAGTTGTTTTTTCCTGCTATATATGCAGAATGCCACCTTGCCAAAGTGTTTAGGTTTTAAGCCCCCTTCCAACGATGAGCCAAAGAACTTGCTGAACGCAGGGAAACAGGGTGGGGGCAGCAGTTCTCATTCTGGGTTCCCTGAGTGCCCTGGGGAATGCTAAATGGATGGGTCCCTGGGGATCCCAGCCCACCACAGACCAGAAGACCAGAGCTGCTCCTTTTTTTTTTTTTAATCTGTTTTGCATAGTGAAGCATCTGGTTTAAAAAATATATTTTTTTAAACAGAGTTGTTGGCGGGGGGGAGGGGTAAATTTATTTTTTCTAGTCCTGAGGGTTGAACCCAGAGGCACTCAACCACTGAGCCACACCCTCAACTCTTTTTATATTTTACTTAGAGACAGGATCTCACTAAGTTGCTTAGAGCCTCGCTACGTTGCTGAAGCTGGCTTTGAACTTGCGATCCTCCTGCCTCAGCCTCCAGAGCTGCTGGGATGACAGGTGTGCACTACTACAACCAGCTTAATTTTTGAAAGGAAAAATTTTGCTCTGAGACTAGAAAAAATGCCAAACTAGAGTATCTACAAGCCTGGATTGGATGCCAGACCATAAAAGTTCTCAGACACCTCAGTTTTTACATCTGTGAGATGGAGCAGATAATTTCCAGCTCCCAGGGCCCCTACTTGCTGTGCATTAAATGGGAGACGCACGTGGTGGACCTGGCCCACAGAGGGACCTTAAGGGAGGTTCATCTTACAGCTTCCCCACCCTGAGCACAGTCTGACCCCAGAGGGACGTATGTACCTGGGCAGGCAAAGGGTGCTCAGGCCTCCACAAGTATTTAGATATGGAGGACAGGCAGAGGCAGGGATCTGCCTGACCTTGGCCCTTACTTCCTAAGACCCTCTTCAAACGTCTTCACCATTCTGTGCCTCAGTCTCTACAAAATAGAGTGGGGTGGGTCTGGTAGTGTCTGAGACCCCTCCAGACTCCGACATTCTAGAATTGTGAGCCTCACCACCTCAGGACCCCCACAGGGCACACACCAGGCTGGTCAAGTCGAGGAAGCCTGGGATCTGGAAGCCCGGGGCTTTGACTGAGTTTCCCTCACAGCCTGGGCCCGGGCAGTGCCCTCGACCCAGCACCCCACACCTCTGCCCAGCAGCCAGTCCCCGCCAGGCGACCATGGGGTCTGGCTTAGTCCCTGTTGTGCTGCTTGCTCTAACTGAATACCTCGGACTGGGTAATTTATAAGGAACAGAGATTCATTTCTTGCAGTTCCAGAAACTGGGAAGTTCAAGGTCGCGGGGCACCTGACATCATCTGGCGGGGCACCTGACATCATCCCCAGGGGAAGGGCAAAGAGGGCGAGAGCACGCGCACATGCCTGAGAGATAGGAAGAGGCAAAGAAAGAAAAATGGGGGCTAAAGGCATCCTCGTATCAGGAACCCACCCCCATGGCTCCTAACCCCCTCCCCCCATAATGGCCTCCCAGGGACTGGGCTCCCGTGACCTCATTACCTCTTAAAGACCCCGCCTCTGAACACTGTTGCATTAGGGATTGAGCTTCCCACACAGGAACTCTGGGGACACATTCGGACCAGAGCTGACCCTCCTCTTGCTGGCTCCCAAGGCCTGGACTTGACAGCTGACCAGCCTGTGGGCCTTTCCTGGCAACAGGAAGTTGGGGCCTGGACTCCCATTTTCAATTCCTTTTCCTCCCTGAGGCTCCGTTTCCTCATCCGTCACATGAACTAAGGGGCGAGAGTCGTTCTGAGTGACCACAGCCTGGACCCCCTCTGATGTCAGAGTGACCAGCCGTGCACCCGAGGCCTTGCTCGAGACAGCGAGAAGGGCCTGTGCCTCCAGGCCCGCCTGTCACCCGAGAGGCCCAGACAGGGCGGGGAAGATACTTATACGTGCCCCCTCACCTCCCAGCGGTTACCTGACCCCTCCCGGTGCAGCCCAGGCCCCCGCTGTGGTTTCAGGCCCAGCGTTATTTATAGTCAGTGGCAAGGAGCACCTCAGTAGTGGCTCCCGAGTACCCACTGCCGGTGCCAGCTTCCGCCCCCGAAGAGAGGGTCCCGAGGCCCACAGGATCCCCCAGGGGACGCCGTAGGACTGCCAGGCCCTGCTCCCCCTGTGCCACAGCCGTGGACACGACACAGTGTTGAGAGACGTTTCTGGCTGGAGGACCCAGGAGGGCTGCACGGAGGAGGCAGTATCAGAACAGAACCATTTCGAAGGTGAACAGGGTTTACCGTGAGGAAGGGCACCCCAGATGGAAGGGGCGGCATGGCCGGAGGCACAGAGGCAAGGAAGGAAGGGATGCAAAAGACCTCGGAGCAGAGGGTAAAGCAATCGAGCTTTAGAGACATTCAGACACTGCTCTAAAAGCTGTGTGCACATCATTACCTCCTTTAGTCTCCCCAACTACCCTAGGAGATAAGTGCAAGGTGTATCACCTCCCTTGTTTTAAACAAAGAAACTGAGGCACAGAGAAGTTAAATCACCTGCCTAAGGTCACACAGCTAATGAGGGGAGGAACTAGATTCAAGTTCAGGCAGGCAACTCCTGACCCCACTTTGGAAACCTCTTTGAATGTTGACTCAGAAAGTTTGGGCCTACATTAAGAGGCAGACAGGAGCCCCTGAAGGTCATGAAGCAGAGGAGTTGTGTGGCTGAGACAGCTGGTGGCGAGTGCAATTTGGGATGAGGAGACACCCGTGCGCAGAGGGAGGAGCGGGCATTTGAAAGAGAGAGAACAGGACTGAACATGGGCCAGGGTGACAGAGAGGAGGGACTGAGTGTGAAGCAGCAGGACTCTGGCCATGGGTGGAGGTCGAGGGACAGAGGTGTCCATGTGGAAGCAGTTCACAAGACAGCAGCTGATGGCTGGTGACAGAGGAGAGGCCCACAGTGGGAGGCAAGATGAAGGTCTGTGGCTTGGCACCTGCATTTGCAGGCCCGGGGGGGGCGGGGGGAGGATAGCAGGCCTGGAACCTGGTGAGAGGCTGGGCCTGGAGGTGGGGCATCTAGTGACAAAGATGATTATGGAGGAGTCCTATCTCTGCTGACCACTCCCCAGGCTGCAGAGAGGGAGGCCAGCCACAGGAGGGCAGGGTTCTACATGCCTCCCTCACTACTCTGTCGTGCCCGCTAAATGTGCAAGAGGAAAATTCAGCAGGGGCACTTGTTAAGGAATGGTGGTGTTGCATGCAGGTATGGCATGATCAGGGTGTCTGATGCTGGGTTGGCATTCAACTAGACATGGCAACTGTGAGAAAGTAGGAAAGAAATAGCCTTTGCTGAGGCAGGAGGCCTGCTGGATGATCCCTTGGGAATCCTGTGCAGGCCAGAACAGCAAGAAGAGCATTCCCAGGGGCTTCCCCTCCATACTCCAGCTCAGTTGGATCCAGGAGGAGAGCCCAGGGGACTTGTGGAGAGACTAAGGCCCAGGACAGAAGGAACTTGCTCCAGCTCACTGTAGGTTAGGGCCCCAGCCCGGGAGGGTCATCCCTGGATGTGTGAAGGTGTCTTGAGACCTGTCCTCCCTGGTCTCCGGTGCAGCCTTCTGGGTCTCCTGCCCTCCCCTCCCGCTCACGCCCTCCCTTCCAGTCTCTGTACTCGTTTGCCAGGGAGCGGCAAGAAAGCCCCACAGAGCAGGTGGCTTAAACCACAGAAGGGGATCCTCACAGTCCTGGAGGCTGAGGTCATGATGGCAGCAGGGGCTTCAGAGGGAATGTTTGTGTCCCCCAGAATCCACATGCTAAACCTCAGCCCCCAGAGTGACAGCACTTGGAGGTGGGACCTCGGGAAGTGGTTAGGTCATGTGGGCAGAGCCTCGTGAATGGGATCCAGGGCCCTGGCCCTTCCCTTTGTGGGGCGCATCCTTTGTGAGGACGCCATACAAAGACAACCAGGAAGTGGGCCCTCACCAGACCCCAAGGCCTTTACCTAGGACTCCCAGCCTCCAGCACCACAAGAAGTACATGTCCTTTGTCTGCAAGCCTCCCAGTCCTTGGTTTCTACTAAAGCCACCTGAACCTGAACAGCCAGCCGCTTCCTGCTGAGGGCCCCAGGGTAAGGCTCTGTCCCAGACCCTTCTCTCTGGCTTCTGGTGGTTGCCTTCTCCCTACGTATCTCCACAATATCCCTCTCCACATGTTTGTCTCTGTCCAGATTTCCCCTTGAGATAAGGGCACCACTCCTGGTGGATTACGGTAACGGCCCCATCCTAACTTGGTAACTGCTTGCCTCTACGGCAACCCTATTTCCCAGGACAGTCACAGGGTGCTATGAAGTAGCCATGCAGCGTGACGGTTAAGAGACGGACGGACATCCTGGGTTCTGAGTCCAGCTACACCCCTGTGTTGTGCCGAGCAAATGATGTCACCTCTCAGGTCCGGTTTACTCACCTGTAAAACAGTCCTTAGGCCCAGGCTATTGAAAGGAATAAATGAGCTGGTACAAACCATAACACACCTGGCACAGGAAGCACACCTAGCACAGGAAGCACACCTGGCACAGGAAGCACACCTGGCACAGGAAGCACACCTAGCACAGGAAGCACAGCTGGCACAGGAAGCACACCTGATGCCACGGTTCCTCTTATCATCGACAGCATCATCCTGGACATTGTATGGGTTCAGTTGAAGTCCAGAGAGGGGAAGGTCTGGGCCAAGCTCACACAGCCACCTAACCTAGAACCAGACGGGACTGGGGTCCCCTGACCCACAGTCACAGATTTTGTAATCACATCCCTGTGTGATACGAAGGGGCAGGGGAGGGAACAATTTCTAAATGCCCCACCTGAAGAGAACAATCGGGTCCCTTTTGGTTTCTCCATGAACCTGTTGGAACAACCCCGAACACAACCATCATACTAAGCATGAAACAACAGCGTGATAAAAACTGTGGGGTGTAGTATCGTGTCTTCTGACAGTGGTAACGACTCCCTAAGAATGGAGGCAAGGAAAAGAGACTGCCAGAAAGCTTCCAGAATGTACCCTGCATTGGGTACATGCTCTCAGCTTTTCTCCCGGCTTCTCTTTCTGCCCTCCTGTGGCATCATCCCAGTGGGTCCCCTGGGGCTGCTGGTTGCAGGCTGGCTGTTCAGTGTCATGGAGACATGGGGTGGGGGGATGGACGTGGTCTCCCCAAATGGAGCAAAGTCTGGAAAAACCAGTTCAGGTTTTCAGAAGGAAACTGACGCATGCACTGATCGGGGGCAGGACTGACAGAGCCAACGTCCCTTGGGGGAGTTTGGGGATGGAAGCCATCGGCTCCAGCTGTCGTATCACTCAGGATTCTCAGGGGAGCTGCGCTGGTGGATGTTGAACACTCAGCCCTCTGGCCCTCTGTGCGGGGAGAGAGTCCTCACCTGTAGTGTGTGCTGATTTCCGTGGTGTAAATACTGCCACCACAGTACCAAAGTGGCACTGTTAAACAGAGCTGGGGAGAGATGCCTAGCACCGTAGGATATTCCAGAGGATAAATCAGAGTAAAATATACTAAAATAATTAGGAAATGAAGAGAGTGGGGTACTTACTGTTATAACTTTATAAATTGAATTCTAGCAATGGCTGTAATTAGCAACCAGTTCACAAAATACCTGAAAATTTAAAAAGCAGGTGTGAGCTGACTCCAGCCAATCATACCTCCATATCCAGAAGGGAGATCATTCCTGGGAGGCGATTGGCCCCACTTGATGACCCGCCCACCCTTAGGACAGGAAGGTGGAGACATCTTGATTGACAGCCACAAGAATCTTCGCGGTGGGGGGCAACCTAACCTCCAAAGAGGAAAGAAGTGTGCCCCTGGACAGCCGAAACCAGCACATGCTTTTGTTGCTCTTCTCAAGATTTAAGTTGTACTTTTTTTTTTTTTTTTAAATGATATCTCTATTTTAAAAAAATTTCCGATTACTTAAAATCCCAGAATCCTTTAAAAAGGATGCTGGAGCTGGGTGTCGCGTGGCACACATCTGTGATCCCAGTGACTCGGGAGGCTGAGGCAGGAGGATCACAAGTTCAAAGCCAGCCTCAGCAACTTAGTGAGACCCTGTCTCAAAATAAAAATATGAAAAGGCTAAGGCTATGGCTCAGCAGTTAAGTGCCCCTGGGTTCAATACCTGGTACAATAAAAGACGGGCGGGGTGGGCCCAGGGCTTTATCCAGAAGACAGCAAACCAAAGGACCCAGCCAGGAGAGGAAAAGAGGCTCAGAGCAGCCTCTTTCTAGTCCTCTACCTTTTCCAGCAGTGGAAGCTCCTAATCGCCACCAGTCTTGCTGCCTGGGTGGCTTGGGTGTCCACACCTAGAGATCCACCTGTCTCTGAAAGAACCCCCAGTTGAAGGATCTCTTAGGACAGAATCTTCTGAGTACCCATAAGGATAGATGAGGGTGAGTGGGAACCTCGGGGGTCTTCAGATGGTGGGAAGAGCCCTTGTAGACTTAGGTTTCACACAAGGTACAGGCAGGTTGGCCTGCTCGGCCTGGTGAGACCCTGACCTCCCAGAAGCTCTGCTGACCCTCTGGGGTGCAGATCTCAGGTGAACAGAGTGAAGAATCAGATGCCAACAGCAAACCTCAGCTCCACCTGCTGCCTCCTTATTTAGGATCGTCTGGTGGCCAGTAGAGGCTCGGTATCTGATTTAGGAAGAGAACAAAGGCCAGGTGCTGCCACATCGTCCAGGAACAACCCCAGTACACCAGTTGCTCCTGCCTCTCGGCAGCTCACTATTCACTCCATTTTGCAGATGAGGAAACTGAGACACAGAGGGGTTGACTGACTGCCCAGGTCACACAGCTGTGGGTAAAGCCAGCCATCAGTCAAAAAAAGGATGAGGCTCTGGCTCGGAAGCCTGGGAGATTTTTGTTTTTTGTTTTTTAATTTTATTTATTTTTATTTCTGCAGACTGCATTTTGATTCATTGTACAGAAATTCTGTTGTTGTACAAGATGTAGATTCACAACATTCATGTAATCATAGGAAGTCTGGGAGGTTGTAGCACACTGTGAGTTTTCTAAAGCACATTGGAAATCAGGCTCAAATATGAGACAGAATGGCTGGGGCTGGTCTGTCAGGGCTTGGCGCTGCTGGGAAAAAGAGCCAAGTCCTGAGAGGCCACTGGGCATTCAATAAGGAAAAAGCAGTCACATACTTCGGCCAGTCCCTGGGGAATGGCCGTGTGGGGAAAGCCCCGGGTGCACCCCATTGCAGGGGGAAAAAATTCCCACAAAGGCAAACTGTTGCATGCCGAGGGCAGCTTTGTGTATTCCCACACTTGACCTCAACTCCTGACGGGCTCAGGGGCTTCCCTTTCACTTGAGAGAGGCAGTTAGCACATCCCATGGGCAGATGCATACCAGACTTCTCAAAGTTGAGGCGGTTTCATTTGCCTCTCAACCCCCCGCAGCTGGCAGGGGCTCTCCGTTTTTGAAGTGACTGGGAACAGGAGTGAGTGTGTGCCTAATGGTGCATATGCATGAGCTGAGGTCCCCCGTGTCCCCTCACCCACGCCCAGAACCCGCAGCTCAGCTCCGCTTGGGGGAGTCAGGAGACATCAGAGACTCCGGCCTTGGCCAAGGCCAACGGCAACATCTCTGCCTCTGCCCCATGCATACCCTGGCCGGGCTCCCCTGTCCTTCCCTCTGTCCCTGATGAGGAAAACTTTGTCCGTTTGACTCTCACTGACAGTGGAGTCCGGGGAGAACCCCAGCCCCAGAGCGTGTGACCTGAGCTAGCAGAGGCACGCCCCCTGCAGGCCCTTGTTAGCCTCAGGGACATGTAAGCTGAGCGAGATTCGCTTCTGGCAGGAAGCGGCCGCTTCCTCTTGAAGTCCTGGGAGATCTAATTACCCAGACCCTGGGAGAATGTGGAGCACCCAGCACCAGCATTTGAAATAATCAGGTTTTTGACTGATGTCACTAATGCAAGGCCGGACTGCAAAACTGTCCCTCTCATGTTCTGACTCCCCGGGACTACCGACGGTTTGATCTGGAGCTGCCAGCTTGCTGATTGCCCCACCCGCCAAGCCTTCTCTAAATGGTCCTAACAAGTCCCACGTCCGGAGCCAGCCAGGCTTCAGGCCTGTAATGCAGATTGCACAGCCATCAGTGAGAGGGCTGTGGAGGCAAGGTGGGTCCTGTGTGCTGGGCACAGGAGGACACGCCCTTTCTCGTGACCTCTCCTTTCACTATTATCCCCATTTACAGATGAGGAAGCTGAGCACAGAGGGCCCAAGGTCATGCATCCGTGGGTTGCGAGATGAGATCAGACCTACCCTGGCCAGGCCCCCACTCCCAATCGGTTCCTGTCGCCCTTCGATCTCACATATTTTTCTCCTTCCCTACTGGGTACCTTTAGACCTCAGAAACTCTTGGGGCATGTCCTGCCAGCTCCGTTCTGAAGTTTAACCCCAGAGAAGTGCCAAGGAGGATGACTTTTTCCTAGCATGTTTTCACTAATGAATATTTTGATTTTTTTTTTTTTTTTTTTGCTATAAATAATGTGATAAAGAATTGCCTCCAATCGAGTAGGATGGTGCATACCTGTAATCCCAGGGACTCGGGAGGCTGAGGCAGGAGGATCACAAGTTCAAAGCCAGCCTCAGCCATTTAGCAAGGCCCTAAGCAACTTAGCGAGACCCTGTCTCAAAATAAAACATAAAAAGGTGGGGGATATAGCTCAGTGGTAAAGCGCCCCTGGGTTTAACCCCTGGTACCAAAAAAAAAAAAAAAAAAAAAAAAAATTGTGTTCAGTAGACGCCACTCCAAGCAGTATGGAGTTGAAGGGTGTCAGCTAAGGCCTATGAACACCTTCTCAGCACCAGGTATAAGAAATTTTTTTTTTCTGGCACTGGGGATAGAACCCAGGGCCTTGCTCATGCTAAGCACACACTCTACTACCAAGCTATACCTCTAGCCCCAGCAAGCTAATGTTTTAGAATTTACCCATTCCATAGGAGTTTCTTGGGCACCTATTATGTGCTAGACACACTCTGGGCCTGGGAGAACAGATACCATAGGGGACACAACCATAAAGGTCTCTGCCCTCGGGGAGCTTACATTCTAGTGTGGGTGGCAAGTACAAAAACACAGAGAGAAAAATGACAGAGGTGTCAATTGCAATAAGGGTCTAGAGGAAATAAGCAAGGGGCCAGGCTGGGAAACCCTAAGCGGGGCCTCTGAGAAGCTGGGATCAGGGGCAGAGCAGAGCTCAGCACCCAAGTTGGGGCCTGAGGAGATAAGGCAGGAGCCAAAGCCTGGCTTCTCCTCTAAGGTGAAGGGGCCCCCGGAGAGCAGGGGTGGCTTCATAGATGATTATGTCATTTTTCCCAAAGGCCTGAAAGGCAGGTACTAAGTCCCCAGGTTTGCAGATAAGGCCAGGCTGGGGTCTGAGAGAAGAAATGGCTAAGCCATGAGCACAGGGCAAAGTCAGTTCTGAACTCACACGTGGGGAGTTCCTCTCGCCTCTTGCTGCCCACTGCCTGGGGACGGGGTGCACAGGACCCCAGCTGCGGGCTCCTTGCACTGTCGTCACCCCTCAAATGTCCCAGCTCTCTGTCCTGTTCGGTTGGTTTCTGTATCTGGGCTTCAGGCTGAAAAGAATTCAATAGAATGAGATTTGAGGGTTCATCCAGAAGATTGTGTCTCATCCTGTCTCCCCCTAAAATTGCAAGTGGTGGCAGAGATGTGCCTTCCTGGTTGTTAAGCAACCAGGTATAATCCAGTGTTGGGGAGAGGACAGTGATTCATCTCCTTCCCTCCCTACATGCCCCCAAGATACAGCCCCTCCCAGGCAGGCAGAGAACCCCAGGGACTCAGAGGAAGGGGACAAAATACAAAATCTATACAAACAGAAGAGAGTAACAGTTCCAAACACACGGAATGCATTCAGCCCGAAGGGAAAAGAGAAAGATCTCTTTGCAAAATTGTAGGAATTGTACTGTAGCTTTGCCCAGCACAGCACCTAGAAACTGACATTTTTTGCTCATCTGTCTATGACCCACGCTCACAGGTCACAACTTATTGAGTGAATGAATGAATGAAACCAAATACTATGGTCTAGAACAGGACTCAAGCCTTGTTCTCTACCAGAGGGCACCCAGGTAGGCGGACAGGGAGACAGAGCTGGAGAGGAGGAGACAGCATGTGCGCCTCCCTAAGATTTCCACTAAATGACATTGTCAGCAGGGGGCCCTCTCTCTGCCCCTCCCTCAGCTGGCCAGCACTCTCCTCTAGGTTAAGGAAAGGTATTAACCTTTCATGAGTGACTGATACAGTTCCAAGAGAAGCATGCTGGAGGATCTCAGAATTTTTAAGCAAGAAGGGCCCTAGGAGTAGAAAGCAAATCCAAGCCCCTGAGTCCCAGGGAAGCAGTGGCCCAGCAAAGAAGGATCCATCAACCTGGGGAACCCCTGGCGGGCTCCAGCCTCCCTGCCCGGCATCTGTCTTCACTGGGATTCTCAAAAAACACAGCCTAAGTCGAGGATGGGGTGCAGGTGGTTTTGGGGAGTGATCTCAAGAGTGAGGACATTGGACACGGGAGAGAGGACACCAAAGTCAGACCGCAGTCATGCTGGCTGCTGTTGCAGGCACCTGGAGCTCAGCCCCACTGGTGACTTTTGCAGGAAGCATGTGGACTGCACCTCCAAATTGTTCTGCAAGAGTGTAAGACTGGAGCTGTCATCCTGACTCCCTTCCCCTGCTGCACAGGGACTGGGAAACTCAGCACTCCAGGGCTTCCATTAAGTGGGGATTTCCTGACCTCCCAGCTTCAAATAAGTCCCCAAAGAGAAAATGGAACCAGTGGGTGTGTGAGGAGGATGTGGCTGGCATGCTCAGGATCTGTACCCCACACCGTGGAGTCAGGGAGGACTGGGGGTCTTGGTACTGGACACAGAAAGAAAATGTCACAGCTCCTTAAATCAGAATAGTGCAAACAATGGCTTCCGTTCATTGATGCATTTCCCTGTATTCTGAGGAAATCATTTACATTACTGCATTTGATCTTCAAGTGCATCTTAGGCGGTCAGGACCATTTACTCCCATTTTAAAGATGAGGAAACAGGCCCAGAGCTGCTTATATAACTTGTTCAAAGTCGTACAACTAGTAAGTGACTAAGCCGGCATTCAAACTGACACGGCTTAAGCCAGCAGCCTGAGTCGGCAGACCTCAAGGAACACGTGAGAGTCCCAGGCTCAAAAAGAGTCTGTTCCAAGGAAGGCAGAGCAAACTGTCCAGGCGCCCTTCACAGCTGGTCTCGGGGAAGCAATTTTCCCTCTCTGTGCATCTGTTTCCTCAACCATAAAATGGGTCTCCTATAATCCTTTTCTAGTCTCCTTCATGAAGTTATGTAGAGCAAGAGAAGCCCACGTTCATGTGCTAGGGGTTAGGAGGCAGTGGTTAAGGCCTGGACTCTAAATTTCTGGAGTGGAAATCTAGAAGATAGGCATCTTTATAGCTCCATGCCTCGGTTTCCCCTTTTGTCAAATAAAGTTAACAAAGTGAGGTGACAGGAAATCATGAAAAGTCAACAGCCTAAACCCCAAGTGCTCAGTGGCACTGTGTCGTGATGGGGCAGAAGCGTAGGTGTGTGACCTCAGGTCCTGTCTGAACCACGGTCTCTTCATCTATAAATACAGACTTCATTGTGTGTACTTTGTAGGCTCCCACACAAAGGGGGATGTGAAAGCAGTTTCTAAATCAGCCTTCCCAAGGGACCCGCTCAGCTTCCTCAGCTTTCTATCCTTCACACCTGTGTCACTCCAGCTTCCCTCTCAGCCCCTTCCCGTTCCCCTGTCCCCTCCCTCCACTCCCCAGGATTCTGTGGCCGGGAGAGTCTGTCAGTAGAACACTGCTGTTCCGTGAGCTGCCTTCTGTGAGAGCGAGAAGGAGCCACTGTCACAGAGATGAAGGCCTCTACTTTCCTGGCATTGATTTCTGATCTTGGGTTTCACTAGCAGCTTCCTCCACCCCGCCCGCCCCGGCAGTAACTTCAGGCACCTAAATGGAAAGTTGGAGGGACGTCCCGAGCTGTGGATGCGTGTTTCCCCAGCAAGCCCTTTCATGGCCTTCAAGGGCCTGGGCAGCTAGCTGGAAGCTCCCCTGTCTGTCCTGCCAGCAGAAGATCACTGGAGGCCATTGAGCCATCTGCTGTGTGGCCTCAGGCAAAGAGGAAAGTGATCTGAGGAGACCCTGAGGATCCGCCCCGCTCCCCAGTCCTCAGCCTGAAGATGCCTGTCGGGGTGGACATTGCTCTGGAGTTCAGCATCGCCCCTCCTCACCCCTTGTCTTCCTGAATGGGTGCATCTGGGAGAGGCCCCAAGTTTATTGAGCAGCTCCTAGATTTCAGACCAGGACACATAGGCAGTGCCTGCCTTCATGGAGCTTACAGTCATAAAGGGAGCCAAACGCTAAGAAAAGCCAACTGCACTATGAATTATTAAAATAAAAGGGATTTTCAGGGAGTTATGTGAATATTAGCCAGGGGTGGGGGTCTCAGCCAGAGGAAGTCATCCAGGTGGACCCAGGTGGAGGAGGAGGGGGTGGTTAGATCCGAGATGAGTTTTACTTGGGGTGGAAGAAGATTACAGGCTTGCACACAGGGTCAGAAGGCATAAGACCCTGACGAGAGACACAGGCGGGACACTCAGGGAAAGAAGAGGTGAAGGGGGCCGTCCGTCCAGCCTTGCTCTGTGTCTGGCATGCTATGCTCCTTGCCTGGTATCGATTTTCACAGCCAGGTTCTGGGCTGGGCACCGTATCCCATAATAGAAAGGAGGTGAAGTAACCGAGTCAGGGATACGTAGGAAGCCACAGTTCGGACATGGAAATGACTGTCCCCAAGTGCCCTTCATCCAAAGGTGATATGAAAACAAACTTGAGTTTGTACTGATTTCAAATTAAACTTTGAATGATTCAAATAAAACGCGAGCACACTCTCATGGTAAAAATTAAAGTAGTTGAGTCAAAGCTCACCACTGTGAAAACTTGACCCCTGCAGCCGATCCTACTTCACCTTTTCCCAGAGACCACTATCATGAGTTTGGAGCAGATCCTTACAGACATTTTGCTACACCCATAGAAAACACGGACTATTTTTATAGAGGTTCCTGTTCTACGTAGATGGCGCTGAACTGTCCATGCTCTGCTGCTCCTTGTTTTTGTCTTTACTCAACAGTTTGTCTTAAAGAGCCTTCTCTGTTAGGACATCTAAACGGATCTCATTTTTTGAACGTCATTTAGTATATCGTGAACTAGATGTACCGCAATTTATTTAGCCTACTCGCTTTCCAAAGACAGAAATGCATTTTTCTAAAAAGGTAGCTTCTGAAGGGCTTGAAGGGTTTTTTTTTCCCCCTTCAAAATACAAGACTTCTATTGATGCTAATGGAGGAGCCCACATCACGCTGACAACACAAATATTTAGCAACACCCAGCCTGGTGACTAAGTTTTCCCAATTTCCTTCAGGTGCTTGGCATCCCTGAGAGCTAGCTCTTGTCCATTGCCAAATCTCTGTTTATAGCAAAAGGCTGTCTTGAGAGCAACAGGAGAATGGCAGAATTGTTGGCTTTGATTTCGGCACTGGATCCTAATTCAGGCAGCCTGACGTGATGCAGAAAGGATACGGTTGTTGAGCCTCAGGGAGCAGAGTGCAAATCCTGGCTTTAGCTGTGTGTCCCTGAACAAATCTCTTTACCTCTCTGAGCCTCAGTTTTATAAAATTGTAAAATGAAGTTATTTTTAATTCCAATTTTACAGAACAGCCAAGAAAATTAAATGCAAGCTACATGTATAAAGTGATGGTCGTATCAGACCACATGTGCGTATTTAGTGTCTGCAGCCCCAGTATAGCAGGGGTATTGGTGGTAGGAGGTCGGTCCTGCATCACTGAAGGGGTCAACTGTAGTCAGGAACAATGAGAAGACAACGCGTGGCTGTCGATGCAGCATGGAGGTGGCTTTTGAGTTCAAAGGGAGGAAAGGGACACTGTGCCCAGGTTCTGGAAGCTTCTAATTTTGCACTTTCTTTCATCTAACCCCGTGGGTAGAGCTGGGCTCTCCCTGGGCCCAATTCACACATGAGATAACTGAGGCTCAAAAGGAACACCACTTGCTCAAGGGCTCACTGAGCGGTGGCGGGGGAGATGCACTCCCGTGCCTTCTGCCTCTGAAACCCGCCTGGGGAGGCTCCCAGGGCGCGGGCAAGCTCCCCACGGATTCTGTGCCGCCCTCTGGGACCCTCCCCAGAAGGAGGTAGAAATGGCTTTTCCGAATTCTCAGGAGCTGAGGGAAAGGCCGCCTCGACACAGGTTGGGTCCAAGACGTTCAGGAAGGTTGACAGAGGAGGATAAGCAAATGGCCGCGACTTTTGTGTGATAAGGCTCATTATAAGCAAGACGAGTGTTCCCTTCCTTACGTCTGCCGGACATGGGGAGATGGGCCAGGGCCAGAAGGAAGGAGCCTGGCCCTGCTCTGCAGATGGACCACCCTGCATCTGGGTCAAGTCACTTCCCTGTCTCTGGGCCTCTGTTTTCCCGCCTGTCAAATGGGAGGGTGAGCTTCGCTGGCCACAGGACTTCCTATCCAACAGTGGACCCAAGGGAGGGGACTGCGGGAACCTGGCGGGTGGAGTTGTCAAACTTAACCAAGAGAAATAAAGGATATCCAGTGAAAGCTGAATTTCAGCTAAACGACAAATAATTCATTTTTTTTATTCGCAGTAGGTCCCAAATATTGCATATTACACTGAACAATTATTTGCTATTTATCTAAAATGCAAATGGAACTAGGCGTACTAAATTTTCTCTAGTCAGTCTTAGGACCCCAGCCCCAGTAGGCTCCCATTCTTTAGGAGGAAATATGAAAATTCATATTTTTACAGCTTCTGACCAGACCCCCCACTACCACCCTCCACCCTCTCTCCAAATCCCTGCCCCCTTCCCTGCCCACATGGAAATTCTGGAGCTCAGAGCCAAGAGGTTTCATAAAGAATATGCCCACGGTGGAGAGAGGGGCAGGAACTCGGTCCGACTTAGCGAAAAGACACGTGATGGATTTAGATGGGTGGAAACCTGTATCCACCTGTGGGTCAGGTCAGAGGTGTACAGCACGTCCAGTGGACGCCACATCTGTGGACTTAGAGAGAGGCCGCGCCGTGCTGAGACCACGCGTCCTCAGGTCCACAGTCCAAGGCTGCGTGCACAGCTGTGCACAACATCTGCACATGAGCACGTGACCTTGAATCCTACCCGCCCCACGTAATTCCTGGTTATATGATTCTGGGTAATTATTAGACTCTGGGTCCACAGAAAGCCCCACATGGGGCCGCCGTGTATCCGAGAGACCCCTCTCCACCCTGCACCCGGCCCGTCAGGAACCATCGGTACCCGCACACGACCACAAACTGCACACACGCCTGGCAGGTGCACTGGGCAGTAGCCCTGCTGGCTGATGCCTCAGACTTGTCCTAAACTTAACGTCCTGCAGGCCACAGGGGAGGCCTGTGCATGGCAGGTTCACTGCAGAGAGGTCGTTTCTCAGCGCCCATCACCGTGTGGGGGGCCCTGAGCAGCCTCAGCTTGCACATCTCCATCTCTGGCCCTCAGAGGCAGGAGAGGAGGGGAGGCTGCCCAAGCTGGCACACAGGCCTTGGAGGGCCTTGGATGGTGGCCTCCGGGAGGTCCAGAGGGCAGTGGTGACCGGAAGGGTGGAGCAGTCACTGGTTGACCCTCAGGGCCAAACCCTGGTGCAGGAGAAGTGGCTGATGGATGTGAGCTACCAAATGAAAGAGCCGGGTGACAAACGCTGTCGGGGAGGGGAGGGCCAGTCCACGCTTGCTGGATAAACCGGGGAAAGCTTTCGGCAGGAGGCGGCAAACCCCGTGTGTGTCTCTGAGGATTAAACAGGTCAGCAGATGAGGGGAGGCGGGCGGCCTGGGTTAGGAGCCAGAGGAGCCAGGACGGAGGCCAGACAGGCATGGGGCCTGTGACTTGGTAGGAGAGTGAGATCAACGTGATGTTGCTGGCAGTGAGGCAGGAGGAGGCTCTGTGACAAGCTCGGAGGGCCCAGGAGCTGGGCAGCCGTGACGGGCACGGGGAGCCAGGCGCAGGGACCCACCTGCAGGATCAGCTCCCGGCCCCACACTGACGGGATCTCATCCTCTGATCCTTCTCTGCCCTCCTGGTTCCTGGTGTCCTCCTCCAGCCTCCCTCAGCTCCAGCAGTCCCCTCCGCCCCAGCCCACCGAGCCGGCTTCTCCCTCCACTGCAGCCTCCAGGGAGGCTGTGGACTGCGGGTCCCTTGCGGTCAGCTCTCAGGGAGGGAGACGGGCCCCGCAGAGCTGGCAAAACTTACAGAAAAGTGGCGGGTTGACCACACTGGCCCAGGCTCTGTCCCCCCCGGCCCTGCCCCCACCGTGTGATCTGGACCAGCCGCGGCTCTCAGGGTGCAGGCAAGAACCCCAGGTCCCAGGAGTGTTGACAAGGCTCAAAGGGGACCACGGCCCCCAAGCAGCTGACAGGCAGCCTCCCTCTCTGTCTGCCCCACCCGACCTCCCGAGGAGCGCTCACTCCACGCCAGGACACCACGGTGTCTCCTTGGCAGGTCCAGGTGGAGCCTGAGAACTGGCATTTCTGCCCAGTTCCCAGGTGCTGTTGAAGCTGCTGCATGGGGGACCATGTGGTCCCCCACCCCTGGCTGCACAGCGGAGTCCCTGGTGAGCTCTACAGACCCTCAGGCCTGGGCCGTGACTGTGTTGGAACCTCTGGGTCGGGGCCCCGGCAGGAATATTTTCAAAGCTTCCTGGTGATGCCAACGTGCAACCAAGTCAGGAACCAGGGCCTTGAAGGTGGCTCTGTCAAAACAGCCGCAGCAGCAGCTGACATTAATCCGGTCCTCACTGGGACGGGCGCCTCGCTAAGCACACGCGAGTCACGCAGTCTGAGGTAGACACTATTGTCACTGGAATGTCACACATGAGGAGACTGAGGCCCAAGAGTGGAAGCCACCTGCCCGTGGGCACAGAGCTAGGAGGCAGCCTCGAGTCTCCTGTTCCGTTTCACTGTTTTATCTTGAACCACTGTGAAGTCCCCAGGTCCCAGCAGAGGCACCTTTGAAAGCTGCCCGCTCTGCCTGGCCTCTGACAGGAGACAGGCACGTGGGCAGCCCTGTGCCACACGCTCACCCCTGGCCACAGCCCCTGCATGTGCTAAGTCACACACCCGCCTTCTGGGTGCCCCTCAGCTGGACCCCCTCTCTGCTTTGTAAATGCAGGTAGCAGGACGGCGAAGCCACAGAGGAGAACTCTCTTCTTTGGTTTGATCTGAGATTTCCTGAGCACCCCAGAGTAGCAGGGACCAGGCTGGTGTGAATCGAGATTTCTGGTCAGTTTGATCAGGTGGGGTCACTGTCAGGGTGTATCAGGAGCAGGCACAGACTATCCCTGACTGGATCAGGATGGAGCAGGGCAGGTTGACCACTGGGCTCCACGGCAAGAAGCCTGGCTTGCTTGTCTTCCCAACAGAAGACTCTGACCCTCAGTGCACACATTTGCATAATGGGGTGATCACAGAGCACTGTCAGAGCCTCGGTTCTGTTTGATCTTCAAGTGAAGCACCCCAGAAAGGGTGAGCCCTTTACTTAAGGTCACACAGCAAGGAAAGATAGATTCAAACCAGGTCTCAGGACCTATGTAGAGGTGTGATATGGCGGGGTGGTCATCTCTGACAGGGTGGAAATCTAATAGGTGGCCATTCAGATGGAAATACCTGGGACGCACATTCCGGGCCCACCATGTAGTAGTGGTAACCTGGTGGTGCGTGGCAGCCGTGGTAACTAGTAAGAGCCACATCCATCAGTTCTGAGGGCCAGCGTGCGCCAGGCACTGTTGACACGCATCCATCTGCCATAGGTGCCTTTACCCCCCATTACACAGAGGTGGAGGCCGAGGCTCAGAGAGGGAAAGTGATTGCTCCGAAGCACCAGCTCTGAACTGAGGAGCACCCGAGATTTGCACCCAGGTCTGAGGCCACCAGATGGCCTGCTGGGCAGCCCCTTCCCCTGCAGACAGGGTCCTGGCTTCCTGCACTGTGCCTGGAGACAGCTCCACTCTCAGTGTCCACCTGCCTGCTGGTGCCCCTGTGGCCCTGGCTACTGCCCCCAGCATCTGAGGAGCAGTTTGTTGTCACGCTGGCACTGAACAGCTGATGGAGTGTGGGGGCCTGGACCCCTGCCTTTGCTCAGACAGGGGAGGGTCCCACGGTCAGCCAGTTTCCATGGGTGCTGGTTTTGCTCCAGCCCCGGGGGGCGTGGGGAAGTTCTCTGGGGGGCCTTGACTAGAAACAGATGCTGAACCTTGCGGGGAGTTAGAACAGGGGAGGAGGGGTCAGAGGTCATCTGGATGGCCTGGCACACACCCTCAGCCCCTCCCCTGCTTTCCATAGAGCCCAGGCTGTTGGCATGCGGTGCCCCACACATGGCAAGAGCAGAACCCTGCCCTGTCCTCAATCACCTCAATACACCAGAGTCGTATTTTAAATGTCCCCATGCCATCATCTCCCTCGTTCAACCCGACCTCTAACCCAGCCTTTTACCTACTCCAGTCCCCTTTCTTTAGTCTGAATAATTAATTGACATACCTACCTTCAAAGCTGCTTATAAAAGTTTATCTCACACAAAAAGATTTAAAATGACTTAAGTGGGGAAATACAAAGGAAAGAGAGAAGAAATAAGATTCTCAGACACGGTGCATACTGCTGAACCCTGCAATGCAGCTTCAAGGGGCAAACTACAGCTTCAGTGCTGAGCTGCCAGGCAGGCAAGGGGAAGAGGGCAACAAGATGAGTTCCAAGAATAAAGACTCTATTAGGAAATCCCCTTCACCCTTACGCAAAGGGCCTGATTTTATGTGACATGCAAATAATTCAGCTTCTTTTCCAACCTTTTCTAACCACTGGGGCAGAGGATATGACAGATATGTCCTATTCCTTGGGGACCACTCAGACCCCCCTCCTGAGGTACAAATAAAGTATGCTAATCATGCAGGCATCTCCCAAGCCCTCCAGATCCCCTCTCCCCTGGCCCACACCCTTCCACCTGATTAACTCTCTCACCCAATTCTTTTTCTGCCAGAAAAAAATCCTTCCTGATGCCCAAGTCTTCATCACTGTAGTATCTCCAACACATAGAACCAGGCCTGGCTTATAGTAGGTGCTCAATCAATATCTGTTAGTTGATTGAATGCACGAATGATGATTGGATGCACACCACTTAACACAACCCTGGGTACCTCATCTACCTTCAGAGGTCCTGAATAGGGTGGGGGGGACTCTGACCGCCCTAATACAGGAGGATCCTGAGCCCCTGGGAACTGGCACCTGGTGTCAGGACACCCACAGTGTATTGTGCCATGTCTGTGTGAACACTCTCCCTCCCTCTCCCTGGATCCTCTGTCTACCTCCACAGCCCTCCTCTCCTATGCCCAGCTCCATGCTCTGGGCCAGACAAGGTGCAGTTAGTGTCCTCTGCCCCCAAGAGAACTTGAGCTGACACTCACTGTCCCCTACCCCAGTGTTCCTTACCGGAGCAGAGTCGGGGCTGGTGTTTGCATCAGAGACCTGTCAATCACCAGTTCCAACTCCCGGAGGCAGGTGCACAAGACCCCCTGAGCCCGACAGGGGGACTTTTATTTAGAAATGCCTGCATTTTTTTTTTTTTTTTATGTCTGTGACAAATTTGCATTTAAAAAAAAAATACTGGGCCAACTAAAAAACCTCTCTGACAGCCTGGGAGAGTCGTTAGCAGCCATCAAAGAAGAGTCTGAAATGACTAAGAAGAGAGAGGAAGATGCCGGAAGCAAGACTGGGGGACGACAGGGCAAGGGATCAGCGACTGGGAGAAAACTGAGTCTGTTTCCAGGACAGCTGGAGATACAGTCCCCAGATAGCCAGTGACAGCAAGCAGCCATTGCATCAAATAATCCCGTACAACCAAAATCCCCCACTTGGCGCTGTGGCTTTCTTCTTTCATGTAAATAATAGGACACCCATATTCTGGCACTCGCAGAAGAATCTGAACAACGGCTGGAATAATTTTTTTCCATGAGGGCACACGGAGTTTACAGAGAGCATGCACATCCATTCCTCTGAAAGTGGCCCACCACAGCCTGGGGGTTACTTACTCCCATTTTATTGATGAGAAAACCAAGTCACCAAGGCTTGAAACAACTGGCTTAAGTTCACTCACAAGTCAGTGGTAGAAACAAGACTCAAACCTAACTCCTTGCCCAGTGCTTTATAATTGAATAGGAAGAAAATTCAGCCAGGCACAGTGACTCATGCCTGGAATTCCAGCGACTTCGGAGGCTGAGGCAGGAGGATCGCAAGTTCGAGGCCAACCTCGGCAATTTAGTGAGGCCCTGATTCAAAATAAAAAATAGAAAGGTCTGGGGATGAATCACAGTGGTGGTGAGCCCCTAGGTTTAATCCCCAGTACCAAAAAAATAAAAATCAATAAAGGAAAAATAAAATTCTCATTGGAAAACCCACACCCCATGCAGCCTCTGTCCTGAGCATTATTTTCTTTCTGAATTTTTAGGCTCTTGCTGGCTGTGTCCAGCAACATTTGACACGCTGTATTAATTTTTAATATGCTAGGCGGTGAGAAGCTCGGCAATCTAAATTGAATCTCTAACACCATTCATCTCTCGAATCAGTTTCCGATGTGTCTACTCCCCAAAATAGGCGTGTTGGTATTTAGCAGGAAGGTAGGGAGGCTGAGACTCTGGGAAGGGCACGACGGGTGGGCTCGACCCAGCGAGCGTCCCAGCCGTAGGTGCTCAGCACCACTGCCTTTGCATACAAGGTGCCAGAGTCCCCCGCCCTCATCCCCCTTCCAGACCACCCCTTCATGTCTCAGGTGGGGAGACTGAGGCCTGGAGAGAGGAAGTGGCTTCTCTGCAGTTCTGAGGCCCTTTTGCTGTCCTCATCTGACCTCGAGTCCCCTCTCCTATCAAAATCCTGTCTGTCCAAGCCATCTTTCCGCCAATCACACGCAGAGCCCAAAACTAGTCGATGATAAATACAGTATGCTTACCTGGTGCCGGGCCCGGCAGTGGGGTCCCTACGTGGAATGTGGAGACCCCAGGCTCACCCTAACACTATGAACTGGGCACTGGCGTTGCCTGCGTTTTACAGATGAGGAAACCGAGGCACTGGGAGGCAAAAATCACTTACTCATAGTAACTCAGACCTGGGATTTGAACACAGGATATCCAAGTCCAAACCACACCTAAATTCTTGGGGGGTCTCCACCTCCCATGAGTGAGATGTCAGGACCACCATCAGCCATCTCTGAGACCCTATGAGCCTCACCACTTGAGTGAGGGTTTATATTCTAATGAATTTGTTGATGCAAAGACTTCCTGGCAGTTTCTAAAGACTGGATATAATAATAACCCAGGAGGCCCCCAGAAAGCCTGTGAGGAGCAGGACAGGACCAGGAGTTAGGTCCTGGAAAGAGGAAAGCAGGAGCCAACGTTTGCCTGCTTTGGCCCCTCCCCTCCCAGACTCCTCCTCCTCCTGACCCATAGCCTTGGGGGTCTCAGACTGGTGACCTCAGCGCAGAATCCCATCCATAGATTTGTTGTATTTGACTCTGAAATGTTTTCAGTGGGGAGATGTTCTGTCAAGTTCCAGCTCTCTTCTCTTAGAAGGTTGGAAGATGCGCAGGGTACATAATCCCCCTCGGGAACTCAGAAACATCTGTCCCTTTAGAAGGGCCAGAGTTCCCTTTGCCCCAGTCCCCACCACTCCCCACTATCTGCCACCCAGCTACTTCTCTCACTCCCCAAACCTGCCCAGCCCCCATGGCTATTTGAATTTTGAGTCCCTGCCCTGTCTGCTCTCCCAGGACCCCAGATCTCAATGCCTAGTGTGTAGGTCCCCAGCATGACAAAACCCCCAGAGCTGTGACCTGACTTTGAGAACGGAGAGTATTACCAACTATCCACACTGCAGACGGCAGCACATTTGAACCCAGAGCCTCAGAAGATTCAGAGACTCGTGCCTCTGTGAATCAGCGGGGTAAGGAGAGAAGTTGAGCTGCACCCACCAATCTTTTTCTCATCAAAGTCCTTTATTTACCAAAACTCACAAAGAGCCCCTAAATGTAAAACCATACCCCAGGAAGACCACTTCAGGACCTGTGGGCCTTGGAACCCCAGGATCCTTGGTGCTCACCAATCACAGTGAACTCCCCTGTTATCAAGATGAGGAAACTACCATTCGACCCAGCTATCCCACTCCTTGGCCTATACCCAAAGGACTTAAAATAAGCATACTGCAGAGATGCAGCCACATCAATGTTCATTGCTGCTCAATTCACCATAGCCAGATTGTGGAACCAACCTAGATGTTCTTCAATTGATGAATGGATAAAGAAGCTGTGGTGTATATATATATACAATGGAATATTACTCAGCCATAAAGAATAATAAAATTATGGCATTTGCAGGCAAATGGATGAAATTGGAGAATATCATGCTAAGTGAGATAAACCAATCTCAAAAAACCAAAGGACGAATGATCTCACTGATAAGCAGATGATGACGCATAATGGGGGTTGGGAGGTGGGCAAGAATGGAGGAAGGAGGGACTGTATAGAGGGAAAAGAGGGGTGGGAGGGGTGGGAGGGAAGGAAAAAATAATAGAATGAATCAAACACCATTACCCTAAGTAAATGTATGATTACGCAAATGGTATGCCTTTACTCCTTGTACAAACAGAAACAACATGTATCCCATTCGTTTACAATAAAAATAAATTAAAAAAAAAAGAAATACAGACGGAGCCAGGCACTGTGACCCATGCCTAAAATTCTAGTAGCTCAGGAGGCTGAGGCAGGAGGATGGCAAGTTCAAAGGCAGCCTCAGCAACTTAGCAAGGCCTTAAGCAACTCAGCGAGACCCTGTCTCTAAATAAAATGTAAAAGAGGCTGGGGGTGTGGCTCGGTGGCTTAGTGCCCCTGGGTTCAATCCCTGGAAGAAAGAAAGAAAAGACGGACTGAGTAAATGAATAGTTCAATGAGACAATGAGCGACAGACTTAAAATCCTAGGGCCCTGTCACAGATTAGTCCACTAAGTTCCCAAAAATACAATGGAACGCTCTAGCCCCCCTGGGGCTCCTCCAGTTCTCCCTTCTCAGGAATGGACTGGAGGCCTGAGGGCCAAGGACAGGTGGGCACCCCTTTCTTCCGTCCCTGCCTGCATCCAGCTGTCATCAAGCCACAGGGGAGATGTGGCCGAGCCTGCCCATCTGCAAGGGCCGCTCATGCTACATTCTCTGCAGCCCCCTCCTGGGCCAGGCTGTAGCGCTTGGGCATGTGACCTGCATTCAGTGGATGGGACACCTCTACAGCCTACCATGCCAGGCTCTGAGAAATAGGCATCAGGCCAGGCGTGGCCCCCAAAGCAAACTGGTCCAGCAAACCCCTAAGCTCTGTGGTGATCAGGACTGGGGAAAGGTAGGGGCAGGGGACACTCTCTACCTGGGGCAGAGGGGACAGCTGCTCAGAAAGGCTGAGGACGGGCATGGCGGGCTAGATGGGAGACAAGGATGTCCCTGGCTCACGGGAGCAGAGGCAGGAGTGAGACAGTACCACTGTCACAGAAAAATAAAATGACACAGCAGCCTGGGAAGGACCGACCTCTGCGGGTGCCAGCAGACATGGGCACAGGAAGCCTCCCCCCAGAGCTGCCTCTTCCTGTCACACACCTGAGTTCTCCCAGGAGAGTGTCACCTTACCAGGCTCTGCTCCGGAGGTACAATGATCTGAGGGACTCACCAGTTGTTCGTCATCCTACCTTGATGCAGATGAGTTGAGGAGGTGACCGACAGGCAAACGGAGACCAGGGGAGAGGGCACGGGGAGGCCCAGCAGCACAGCAGATCATGAAAGGAGCAGGTAGACACTGGCCAGGGACTGGCCTGGCCTGGTGGGGCGAGGCTCGGTGCCGAAAGCTGGGGTCACAAACCCAGACGAGAGTTCAGACCAAGAGGCCCGAGGGGCGGCTGAGACCTGCGGACTTATCTGAAGATAACGAGGTGCTTCCCAAGACTGCTGAGCTGGAGGTGGGAGTGGGGTTCACGAGACCAGAGGAACTGTCTGGAAATGAGGAGCTGGTGGGTTGGCAGTGAACCCCTGCCACTCCATCCATCGGGCCCCGCGTGGTGAGGCTGACACCCGGCTGCCCCTCAGCTGTCCTGGTCCAGCCCAGCTGAGCATCTCCCACCCACCAGACGTGGCTTCCAGCACCTTCAGTATGTGGCCGCTGGGAAATCACCTCCCAATCGGGACACTTTGTCTGTCTTGTTCTTAGCCCTGTCCCAAGGTCTGCAGCAGTGCTGAGCTTAATAAACGCACGTAGGTGCTTAGTAAACCGTAGGTGCTTAATAAACGCACGCTGGATCATCTCATGCAGTGCCCTCGGCTCCTTTGACCATTTCTCACCTGGGCGATGGCGTGGGGACCCACCCACCCAGCTACCTCTTCTCACTCTCAGTTCAGCCTTCCACAAACGACAGGGGATACTCACTCCTCTCTCGTAAGAGGCTCGCGTGAGACGCTCTGCCCAGCTCAAGGTGGATGTCAGCGCTCTGAGTGCGTTTAGGGGGGCAAGGCTGAGCCCTGGTGTTCGTAGGGCAGGCGTAGCAAACACATTTTGACTTACGGTATTTTCAAAGTCCCGTGGACTGGGAGGGAAGCCCCCCGCGAGCCCAGGAGGGTCTGCATCTTTGGGAGGACCGCCACTGGGCCCACTGCCCCGTGTCTCTGGCCCTCGGCAGGAGCCCACCAAGAGCCTGAAGCGCACAGAGCTGTCGGGCTCCGGGGTCAGGTGCCCAGAACCTTCCTGCCGACTCCACCCCGACTCTGCCCCACAGCTCCTGGGGACCCCTGAGTCTCTCCAGGGCCCCCCGCCCACCCTCTCTGCACTCTGTCCACAGGTTTACCAGGCACCGCCCCAGACCTGGAAAAAAGGAAGCAGATTTTTGGGCAAAACTTTATACCTCCAAAGAAGCCAAAAACCTTCCTGCAGCTGGTGTGGGAGGCGCTGCAGGATGTCACGCTCATCATCCTGGAAATTGCGGCCATCATCTCCCTGGGGCTGTCCTTCTATCACCCGCCTGGCGAGAGCAATGAAGGTAAGTCAGGGGCCTCGGACCCCTGCCCCCCACCCTGCATGGAGCATGCACACCTGGCTACAGTGCCCACACCACAGGGTCCCCAGGGCTCACGGCTCACCTTCCAGATGAGGACGCTGAGGCCTAAGGGACAGGGCCTCACACACCCCAGTGAGGGCCAGTTCAAAAACCCCTCAGTGTCCGGTCTTCCTTGTGTGAAATGCAAGGATTAGACCAATAGTAATAAAAATTATTGTGAGCACTTATTAGGCACTTACAGCATGTCAGGCTCTGAGCTGGGGTGTCTGGAAGAGCAAGGGACCATGGTCGTGCCTATTGGAAAGACAAGGAAACCAAGGCACAGAGAGGTGAGTTAATCTGCTCCAGGTTACCCAGGATCGATTTTATGTTGCCATAGCAGAATGTCACACACGAAGTCATTTCTAAAGAAAAGACATCGATTTCTCCCGGTTCTATTCGAGGCCAGAAGTCCAGCACCCTCTGGCGAGGGCCTTCCTGCGGCATCCTAGCATGGCGGAGGGCACCACACTGTGAGGCAGAACAAGCTGCTAGCTCAGGTCCCTTCTTATAAAGCCACTCGTGCCACATGGGAGCCCCACCCTCATGACCTCCTCTCATCATGACCTCCCAGAAGCCCTGCCTGCCCTTCACGTTCAACATGTGAACGTGAGAATTAAGTTCCTAAAGCAAAAACTTGGGGAGATACTTCCAAACCACAGCCCCTAGCTCAAAAGCGTCCCCAGGTTTTGCTGTGGCGTTTGAGACGCGGGCGCCGGGCCCCTCCTGAGACTGCCACACGCTGTCCAGGAAGGTGGGTGCTGCAGGCTGGGATCAGACCACTGCCCTGGTGAGGGTGACCCTGACATCCATCCAGGCCGCTCTCCCTGCTGGGGACAAGCCCCAGAAGTGCCTGCCCTGCGGGCTTCTGGCGTGGTCTGATTTGATGGTGCTGCAGCCCTGTTCACAGATCCCTCTTGGGTCCCCTGGGTCCCCACCCTCGGGGCACGCCAACTGCTGAGGGAGGCTCCAAAACTGGTTTTCTCCCCAGAACCCCCAAGTCACCAGCTCCCTTGGGGGTGACTTCGGAGGTACTTGCTCCTCACCTCCTGGAGCAAGGATTGGTACACTCTGCTTCACAGGCCGGGTCTGGGTGGCCCGTCTTGCATGATTCTTGTTTCTCTTCCACCTGCCTGTGGACTCCTTCACTCAACAGCGGTAGCGGCTAGCCTGAAGTGCCTCCTCCTGGGCCTTTTCCAGAAGAAGCTTGCCCACCTCTGCCCAGATTTTGAAATCTCTGTCTCTCACTTTTTCTCTTTCTCCCCTTTCCACTCTTATCTCTCTCTCTCTCTCTCTCTCTCTCTCTCTCTCTCTCTCTCTCTCTCTCTCTCTCTCTCTCTCTCTCTCTCTCTCTTGCCCTGTTCCCCAACACACCCTTCTGGGCATGGAAAGAAAATGAAATGATTAAAAGCATGACCTCTGGCCAGGCATGGTGATGCACACCTGTAAACTCAGTAATCCCAGCTGCTCAGGAGGCTGAGGCAGGAGGATCACAAGTTAGAGGCCACTTAGTGAGACTCTCTCTCAAAATAAAATTTTTAAAGGGCTGGGGATGTAGCTTCGTGGTAGAGCACCCCTGGGTTCAGTTCCCAGTCACCCTTCCCCATCACCAAATATAAAACTCAGCCTCTGAAGTCACATACCTCCCTGGGTGAAATCCTGCCTCCATTCCTTCCCAGCTTAACCAAGTCACTTACCTTCTCTGATCCTGTTTCCTCCTCGGCAAAACAGGACAAGTGATCCTCTCTCAAAGGGTCACCATGCAGAGGTGACCAAGAGTCTCGTGGCAGGTGCTGGACCTGCTACTTCTGGTGTGGCTGCCCTGGGCTTCGTTCTCTGGTCTTCGTCTGAAACCGCTTCCTTTGTGCCTGGTGTAAGAAAGCCACTCGGTCCCTCTGCACCTCTCCTCTTCCGTGGTCCTGTCCCTGAGGTTGGCCTGCATACCACACACCCTGGACTGGGTGCTGAATATGTTTCTCATAGGCAGAATTTCCGTCTTGAGGGGGCATCTCCAAATCTGTCCCTGGATCCTGAATAGGGACGGTGCTCTGAGGACCAAGGAAGAGCTTGCGCTCTCAGGGAGTTGCTGGAGCAAACCCCACTCTCCTCAAAGTCAAGACCCCTGACTGCACGGGAAACCTTGGCCACCACGCCTCCTTTCCCTGCAGGATGGTCACTGAGCACCAGCTAACGGGTGGCACCTCACTGTCGCCGTGACTGCTCTCCTACGCGGTGGCAAAGACTTTAAGCCTCCCCTGATGGGCATTTCTTTAAACAGAACACACACACACACAATTAGCACATTACAAAAGCCATACAAGCTCACTGTAGGAAAAGACTAAAATGTAGGTAAACACAAAGGAGAAAAATAAAGCCGCCCATAATCCTGCCATCCAGAGAGAGCCCACTGTGACCTATAGGTAGGCAGGTAGGTAGACACACACTGTGGATATGTGGGATTGTGTTTTATTGTTCGATCGCTTTATAATCTGCTTTTTCAATCAGTAAGAACTTGCAAACACTTTCTTTTCTTATGATTACGGTGACGCATCTCCTGACAAATGTGTTGCCTACGTAGATAATCCTTCTACATTCACTGCTTCAGGCAAGCGGAAAAAATGCTAATGGTGTGTAAGAAATAACCATAATGGGCCTCATTTTCTCCAAGTAAAGATGCAGTCTCTGAGGTCCCTTGAGCATGTGCCACTCTCCCGCCTCCCAAACCCAAGTTGCCCAAGACACTGGATAACCAAATCTATTAGGCCAACTACCTCAATCCTGTAAAAATAATAATAAATTAATTTTCCCCACATGAACTTTATATCCACTCCATAGTGGATAGAAAGGCATAAGAGGGACACATCTCATAGAAAGCCAACAGAAATTGGATGAAAGCAAATAAGCCAGCTATAATTGCTACCATGATTGAAATTTACATTTGACATGAGCTTCCCAGCAGCAAGGGAAGAAAGGGAATTCAGATGATTTGCACAGCTCAGGTTATCCACAAGGAGGAAGATACATTTCTCCTGACAGTGAATTCTGGGACACACTTTGACACAGGACATTGTCAGAGATGCATAATGAGCAGCTTTCTCTGCAGAAATGTTATAGCAAACAGAAGAAAATTGTATATAGCTACTTGAATAAGCCTTGAACAAAACTAAGAACACAACACAGACACATAGTGATAATACTTGCCACATTTTTCTAGCTTCCACTACTTGGGAGCTGTGATGGTGGAAGTTCATTTCATCCTCAGTCCTCACAACAGCCCTGTGGGTAGGTCCTATTATTACCCAGCAAACTGAGGCCCTGGGGTCCTAAATGACTTGCTAAATCACACAGCGAGGAAGTGACAGAACCATGACTCAGATCGAGGCGCTCTGGCTCCTCGGTCTTGTCCCTCAGCTGCATTTTCTCAGAGAGGGACAGGGCTGAGTCACTGCCAACCAGATCCGTGGCCTCGTGTGACCCGGTGGCATACAGGACTGCAGCTCAGCGGAGCAGGTGGTGGAGGAGAGGGGCGGAGCACCGATCAGCGTCTAGTGAGCTCCAGGCCCAGCCGCCATCACGTCCATCTCGGGTGCAGAAACGAGGGCCTGGAGGGACAGGACTTGCCTGGGGCCCTGAAGCCCATAGGTGGCAGGGCCTGCCTCTGGCTGGGGCCCTGGCGCAGGCCTCACTCTGGGTTGAAGGTGACTGCGTGCACCGCGGCCCCACAGGGTGAAGTTCTGGACTTCCTGAGTTGCTCCTCCTGCAAGCCCGTGCTCTGGCCTCAGTTTCTCTTCGACACCAGCTGCAAACTTTAGTAGGCACCAGAGGCCAGGGGCGGGGGGAGCCTGGGCTCAGGGCCCAGTCCAGCCTGTCCAACGCGGGACCACAGGCCCAGCGTGCCAGCGCTCCCAGCCTCCGTGTCTACATCTGTAAAAGAGGGTAGAAGCCTCCCGGGGAGGCCATTTCTGGAGGAAATGCAGTAACCTGGAGCAGAGCCCCAAGCAGAGTCAGCCCTCGGGAGCTGGCCGGGTCCTCGGCAGCACGGCAGAGAGGGACGGTGTGAGCAGGGTAGGCCGCAAATCTCCCGTCCCCACTGGTCCCAGTCCAGAGCCTCCGGCCACAGAGGAACCTCTGCTCCTCCTGCAGACCTGGAAGGAGCCGTGCAGGCAGGAGGAGGGAGAGGGAGAGAAGGCAGCCAGAGTTTCTTTATAACACAGCCCCCAGGAGAGCTGGACGGCACCCACCAGCTTCTGCCGAGTCCCCAGCATGCACTGGCACAGCCCCCTGCTCTGACGGTAGCTGGGCACTGGGTGTCCCCACCTGCCACCTCTGGGTAGGTGAGGGAACTAGCGCTCCAAGAGGAGAGGGCACTCCCCTGGAGTGGTTCCCAGAGATGGGGACGGTGGCCCCAAGCCAGGCTTTGGGCTTCCCTGGATGGGAACCGTCTCAAAGGGCCAAGGAGGAAAGGCACACGTGTCTGGGATCATTTCCAAGCAAAGGGTTGGTGGCAGGCAGAGGGATACGACACCGGGGCAGCTCTGGGGTCCAGCCGTCCCCCACCAGACCACACGCCCTCCAGAGGAAGGAGGCCTGTTCTGGGCACGTGCAAGGAATGGAGGCTTAGGTGCCAGAGGGTTAGGGTTAGAATCCAGCACTGTGACTTCCCAGCCAGTGACCCTCCCATCTGTAGAATGGGGCAGGTGCCGCCTGCCCAGCAGGGTGAACATATAGGATGCAGTTCGAATTCGTGTGCGCAGAGAGTGGAACACACCCTCTGGCCCATGGTTGGGACTCAGAAGAGATGTGTTGACTGACCCCCGAGCCCTTGTGCAGTAGGGACATCGTTACTCCGTGGACACTGCTTCGTTTGACGTGATGTTCAACTCCAGGGCTCCTGGGGCTCCTATCCTCTCTCCCCTGAACCACGGAAGAGGCACTAAGCCAGATGGATGCACCCTCCAGGGTGGGAGTGAGCAGTCTGGAAGGATCCCAGATTTAGGATTAGGAGACCAGGGATTGAGGGCTGGCTCTATGGCTTCTGCTGCATAAAGCAATCACAGTCACCAGCAAGAAAGCAATTGGAAGGGCTATGGCACTGGGGACACTCCACAGCCTGTGATTCCCTCACCCACATCACTTTATACCCGAAGGAGACCCAGCTCAGAGATCTCTAGGCACCTGTCTGAGGTCACACAGCATGCTCATGGAAAGGGTAGAACTGGGACATACCCAGTGCTTCAGCTCCCTGCCAGTGATAGTTCCCAGAGGGCCAGCAGAGCAACAGGCATTTAATACATGCTTATAAAATGTTTGCAGCTTGAACAATTCTGAGGGCCTTCATTGTATGCAGGGCCCTAGCAGCCATGGAGGTGGTGAACTCCCCGTTTTACTGAGTCGATTGTGGTTCAGAGAGGCCATGCGAATTCCCCAAGGTCATATACACAGTAAGAGGCTCCAGGGAGAGCACCTGCACCCTGTGGCCACCCTGTGGCCACCGTCTCCAAATCCTGTCCCCGCCCCAGTCCAAGGGGCCCAGGGGAGACTCCACAGGGCCAGCCCACCCCCTCTTCCCTCCTTCTTCTTCTCCCTCTATTTGCACCAGGGCAGCAAGGGGTTGCTTCCAGGGTCCTGCAGCTCCTGGGTGGCTGAAGGCCTATCTTAGGGACCCACTTTCTGGCTGTCCCAAGGCACCATGGGACCATCAGACAGTTCCCAAGGGAGATAAAGCTGGCAGAGCCGGTGCCCTTCAAGGCACAGAGCGGAAGGAATGGGGTGCAGATCCCACCGCCGTACCCTTGACTTCTATGAGCGAGTTCGAGAAGAGGGGCTCATGGGAAGGGGAGGACCAACACTTACCAGTCCACCCTATGGTAGGCCCGGGGACTACCAGACCTCCAGGGCCGACCCTCTTTACAGCTTCCCAACCAGGACCCAGAGAGGCCAGTCACATGGTGTAACTTGGAATCGAAACCGGGTCTTTCCCATTCCAGAGCCCAGCAGCTGTCCGTCTCGTCTCCAGGTGTCTGAATCCCCCGGTGACTGCTCTCACGGGGGCGGAGGAAGTGGCCCCTCCATGACAGAACACATAAAGGCAGTGACAACCCGAATGTCCTTGGTGGTGGTCCAGGGCCACCATCCCCGCCCCCGCTTCCTTTCCTCCCTCCATCAAACCCAAACGCAGCTGGATCTCCCTCCGGACTAGGTGACTCGAGGCTCCGCCCTCATGGGCCGCGCATGCCCATCTGCCGCAAAACGAGCAGCGGCAGCTTCAGGCCACACCCACTGTGTGCTCCCGGCAGTGGGGTGTCCCATGGAGGCCTCCCCGAGGTACAGCTCAGACTCAAACTGGCCTAGCGTCAGTGCTCGTTAGCACAGCCTGACAGGCCCTACCCCCAGGCTGGTCTGGTCGAGCAGTTTAAAGTTATTGGAAGTGCCTGAAACTCCCAAGGGGCTTTGAGAACCTGGCATGGTGACATAATCCACTAGCCTGCAGGAAGCAGCTGGTGCAGCCTGAGACCTGGAATCTTCCATCGGCACCTGTTGCCTAGCCACAATATGATGCTTCACCTTCATGAGCTCAGGCCTGCCAGCATAACCCCAGAGCTCTCCCCAAGAGCAGACACTCCCATGTGGTCTTCTTGTCACATTGCTTCTAACTGCTGGTGTTCCAGAAACTTCTGTTGGGGTCTCTTGAATCTACTCTTACCTTTTCCTTGGAGCCAAACTGAGCTTCTAAACAGTCAGCAAGGAGTTTGGGATAACCTTCCCTTGGGAGGCCAGCATGTGACAGACAGGCAGTAGGCAGACCTGGTCTGGTGTCACATTTCCAGGCCCTGGTTGCAAATCCCAGATCTGCTGCTATGTGAACCCTGGTGAGTTGCTGTCCCTCTCTGAACCACTTTCCTTCTCTCAGTCAGTGAGGGTAAAAATGAATGTTTGGCACACCCTCTGTAGGCCTTGCACATTGCCCCAGCCCCTGTCTAGCTCCCATGGAGTTTCCCAGGGGTGGATGGTTGGACACTGCTCAGGGGCCCTGTCCTTGGAGATTGTCACTCTCCAACTCCCAGTGGGTAGAAGGGCCCAGTCTCCTCTGGCTATGGCAGCTCACCCCTCTGGGCACGAGTTTCTTTCATCTATATGTGGGGGAATACCTCTTGCCTTCAGGATCCTCTGGGGGTGCAGACCAGCAGAGGTGAGAGAGACTGTACCTGGGCACAGCAGGGACTGGAGCCCCGAGTCTGAGGCCTGGGTTGGGAGCGCCTGGTGTTTTCTTTCTCTCTTCACCACATGGCCTGGCAGACCTCAAGCAGTCCGAGGGTCCAGCCTGGAGGTTCAGCGGTGCCAGGCTGTGGGATGCAGGGTCACCGGGTCAAACAGGTACCTGCAGCCTGAGTCAGGGTCCCCACCGTGGAATGGGCCCCCTCCTGCATTCATCCGACAGGGGCTGAGAATCCCCAGGTACTGAGTCCCCCGGGCCAGGAGCTCCTACCTTCCTCCCCCTGCGCCCCAGGAGGTGGTCTCAGTGGTCCCCGTTTTGCGGATGAGACTCCTGAATCCAAAGGAGGACAAAGACTCCCCCAGGGTGACCCAGGGTACTGGAGGGCAGGCCCAGGACTGTGGTTCTTGTCTCCTGGTGACCCCGCTGGCCCTGCTCTCTGGGGGACCTGTCTCACAGTTATTGAATGAACAAAAAGAAGGGGACAGGGACAAAACCACCCTTTTGGGGCAAATATGGGGGTGCCTTCACTCTGTCCCAACCTCAATTTTTCAAAGTTCTCATGAATTAGGCCCCGTGTTGGAGGCAAGTGGAAGAGGGGACCTCTCCATGCCAGGCCGTGATAGATTTCAACCTTCATTAAGTTTCAACCTTTGTAATCGGCCCCTGAGATAAAGAATGTGCTTCCCATTTTACAGATGAGGGAAGCTGAGGTTTGGAGAGGGGAAGTCATGTCTCCAGGATCTCACAGCTCGAACAGAGGCAGGAAACTGGAGCAACTGAGACAATGGACCCTGGAGCCTGGGGTCACACCCTAGCTCCCTGCCTGCCCTTCCTAGCTTGGGCAAGAACCCTTGGCTTCCAGATCTGAGAAATGGGCAGAGTCCTCTGTGATTTGATCCACAGGAGGCACTTGGTCCAGGGCTTGGCACCAGTTGAATACATGGATTATTGTCATCCTATTATTAATATTTGTTACTTGAGCTGTACTTTAAATCCAGACCAGGAGGCCCCTCCTGTCCTGCTGACCCCATCAACCTGCTTCCTTCTGCTCTCTGCAGGGTGTGCGACGGCCCAGGGTGGGGCAGAGGATGAAGGAGAGGCAGAAGCAGGTTGGATCGAGGGGGCTGCCATCCTCCTCTCTGTCATTTGCGTGGTCCTGGTCACAGCCTTCAATGACTGGAGCAAAGAGAAACAGTTCCGGGGCCTGCAGAGTCGCATTGAGCAGGAGCAGAAGTTCACCGTGGTCCGGGCTGGCCAGGTGGTCCAGATTCCTGTGGCTGAGATTGTGGTTGGGGACATCGCCCAGATCAAATATGGTGAGCATCTCAGTCACAGATCCACATTCTAAAGCTGGAGTCTGGGCAGAGGTGGGACAGGACAGGCAGATGCAGAGTGAGGCTGACCCAGGGAAGGGTCTCTGATCACATCCCAAGGCAGACTGTGTTTCAAGGTCCTTTAGATCCTAGAAGGGATTGGACTTCAGATCAGAAATGGCAAATACTTAGCACATGTATCACTTCTTTCCAAACTCCCACCCAGAGCAGACATTACCAATCAATCACAGCTCAGAGAATGAAGACAGCCTCTGAAGGCCTCTCAAGACAATATTCCAAGGACCACTTCTACTCAGAATGGGTTTATGAGATGAAATTTACTTCCCATCCCTGATTTGGCTGTGGGTGGAAAGTTGCTGGGCTAGTGGAGGTGTTAGAGGGAGCAGAAGCAGATAAGAAGTATTCTGGTCCTAAATACTACCAGTAAGAGAGTGGGCAGGAGCCACCAAAGACAGTCTGGACTAGATATGTTCTGGGTAAGTAGAGGCAGACCATGGTGGGAAGAGAGATAGGTGCGCCCCTCCTCACTCAGCCCTAGAGGGCTTGATATTCCCCAGTAAGGCATCTTGGTTGGGGTCCCCTCAGCCTGCCCATGTCAGACTGGCCTCTTCCAAAAGAATCTCTCCAAGCATGACTGAGACTGGAAAAGGGTGAATCATGGAGATCCCATGGGATCCCAATCTAAGCCAGACCAAGAGGAGCATTTTGTGAAGTACCTGCCCATCTGCGTTTGCAGTATCCCTGGGCCCAACCTCTGCTCTCCAGACCTTGAGCTGTGCCTTGGCCTGTGGTGGGCGCCATTTTGGTTCAGACACCCTGGGGATTCTAGGCACCTGGTTCTCAGTAGAGAACCTTCCCTCACAATCACACCTTGAAGGAAATGTCCTACCTCTCTGGTCACCTGAGACGGCTGGCCAACTCCCCTGCCCTTCCTCCACCAGGTGACCTCCTCCCTGCGGATGGCCTCTTCATCCAGGGCAACGACCTCAAGATCGATGAGAGCTCCCTGACCGGCGAGTCTGACCAGGTGCGCAAGTCGGTGGACAAAGACCCCATGCTGCTGTCAGGTGAGCTGGGGCCCCACAGCCGGCTGGGTCCCACCCCGACACGGAGGGCACTGCCTGAGTGTCCCCTGCATGAGGCCAAAGGAGCTCAGAGACCTCGGTCCTGGGCTCTGGGGTCTTTGAAGCTCAGGCCTCACTGAGAACACGGTCACTTTACACGGGAAACAGTGAACCCCACCCGGGCCCTTGGCGGTGCTCAGAACCCCGGGGCTGGCACCGCGCGGAAAGTCAACCGCGCCTCCTCATCCTGTGGAACGTCCCTTCCAGTGACTTGGATTACTCAAAGTCGAACACCAAAGCTTCTCATCAGGCATGAGAAGGAATCAGTTCGGTGACCATCTCTGTGGACGCTTAGCGTGCGCCTGGTCCCCAGGCTACCGCAGTGGGTAAGGCAGACAAGGCCGGTCCTCAGGGGCCTGTCTGAACTGAGGAGGGAGAGGCCGGGTGGACATGTCAGCAGTGACAGGCGCATGAAGAAACTTAACAGGATGCGCGGATGAGGGCGGAGGAGTCAGGGACAGCCTCTCTCACAGAGGCCACGAGCGAGCTGAGCTGAGTGAGGAGGAGCTGGCCCGTGACTACCGGGAAAAGGCTCACCAGGCAGAGGGAACAGCAAGCTGGAGGCCCAGAGGCAGGGCCATGCTAGAGGATTGTGAGCAAAATGGAGAAGGTGGAAGGACCAGCCATCGGGTCTCATTATTCTGAGTGTGATGGGGATGCCCTGGGATGGCTGGTCACGTTTGCATTTTTAAAAGGTTACTGTGGCTCCTAGGGGCAAGAAAAGGGTGGGGGAGACCCGGCATGGAGGAGGCGCTGGCCAGGTAACACACACTCCTGCAGGGAAACCAAATGGCCTCGTTGTCCTCCGTGCCCAATAAACATCTCTCCCAAGCCCCTGCCCTGGACCAGGCTCAGGCTGAGCACAGGGATACCCGCAGACAATGATTCAGACCTGGCTTCTGCCTTGGGGAGCCCCAGCCCGAATGGACTTGGGGCAACAGACCTACACCTAGCTATTCCACAGCAGAACTGAGAAAGTCAGGATGGGAGCCAAGCACCCAGAGGAGGTGGTGTTGAGCTGGGTTTTGAAGGTTGAGTAGGAGCTCGCTGAGCCTCATTGTGGAGAAAGGGCCCTCCCAGCAGAGACCAGCATGTGCAGAGACCCAGAGGTCCGAAGGAATGTGCAGAATCCTGGAAGACGCACAGGTCTGCCGGGGGGGGGGGGGGGGGGGGCAGATAGAAAGGAGTGAGACTGAGGCTGAGACATTGATTCATCCAGAATGTATCCAACCAACATCTAGTACGCATCTACCCTGTGCCAGTGGTTAATTTGACAAACAAGGTCCCTTCTGTGCTAAAGTTGAGAGTCTAGTGACAAAAATGGCCAATAAAGGAACAAATAGGCGACTTTATTTCAGCTAATGATTTATTAGATGAAGACATACCATTATAATGAGAAAGAGGCCCTGAGGAAGGGGGTCAGAACCTCAGTTGCTCAGGGAAAGACTCTCTGAGAAGGTTGTCTTTGTAAAAGTAGAACACTGAAAATGTCATCCATGACAGAAGGAACAGCAAGTGCAAAGGCCCTGGGGTCTGACCAAGCAACCACTGAAGGTCCCAAGTGCCTTTCTGAAACACAGGGTCACATGAGAGCTCAAGAGATGGTCATAGCCCTTTGGCCCTGGCTCTGACCTCTGGGATGAGGTGGTTGGCAAGGTGGGCATCCCTGGGGGAAACATCTGGGTGAGTCTCTCTTCTGTGGGAGCCCAGGGGAGGCATGGGCCTGAGCGGATGTCAGCGAAGATTCCAGACAGTTTGGAGAAGGAGTGGGAGGGGAGGATGCTGACTGAGGTCTGGGGGGAGTAAATGTCCAGAATCACCGACAGCATCACAAACCAGCCAAAGAGGTCAGCACAGGTGCAGAGAGACCCTGGAAAAGACAGATGGGCAGAGACGGACAGGAAGCCAGCCAGCCAGCCTAGGTGAATCACAGGGCCACAGGGCCTCTGAGCAGAGGCGGGAGAGCCAAAGGGAAGAGAGCCCAACACATAACGCTGCTGGAGGCAGAGGGGAAAGCCAGGAGGCTGTCCAGGGCAGGAGGCAGAAGAGGAGCCGTGAGGAGCTTTTGGGGGGGGCCGAGAGGTTTGGGGAGCATCTCTCCATCTCTGTGTCCCTTCTCCCTGTCTAGGAGGAGCCTCATAGCTGGGGAGGAGCTCTGGATATCTCCAAAGGGACAGAAGTCCCCAGAGGCCAAGGGATCCCACAGGAGAGCCAAGGCCTACAGGCCCTGGGAGACCCTGCAGGCTCCTCCCCACTGGGTGGGCCAGGACGGGGGACTGGGTCCCTGTCCCAGGGCACACTCTGGGTCTCAGCAGGGATCCGAGTGAATCCTGTGACTCTCAGGCTGGTGTCGGCTCAGGAGGAGGTGGCTTGTGAGCACCGAGCTCCGGGAAACCACTTTGAGTCCCCTGAGCCCACGTTGAACTAAGGCTTTGGATTTGATCTGTCCAGTTTGCTGGAAGCCCACGTAGATGGAGGGGCTCTGGCCTCTGCATGTCAGGAGATACCCGCCAGGGTCTCGGGGACGTCCTTGTGGGGAGATGCTGACCAGCTGGCAGCTTCTGTGGTTTACACTGGCTGGGGACCTGGCAGCCTTCTGCAGCCTGGTCCGGAGGTCTGTCCTGACGCATCGTGGAAACTGTGCCCACCGAGCTCCAGAGCCCATGAGCACAGGGAAGATGGCTAAAAAAGAAAAAAATCCAGGATCCCCAGAGTCCCCCCAGGGTGCAGGATGGACCAGATGGAAGGAAACAGTGACCCTACAGCACTGGCGATCAGAAACCCAATTTCCAGGAGGGTCAAAGGCGTGCGGCTCAGTCTAGGCTCCCCAGGAAAATGCAGAAGGGGGTGTAGTTGGCCCAATAGGAAGCAGTGTAAGTGGACAGAAAATGATTCTAGAACATTCCGAATTATTCTGGGACAACAGAGGCTGTCCGTGAGTTCCCAGTCACCGATTGTGAGCGGGCTGTGCGGGCTACAGTGGCCTCTGAGAGGGCACTGCCCCTTCCAACCCTGAAGGCACAGGCTCACCACGCCAGGCCCTCACCCTGTACCTCCCTGCAGGCCCACTTGATTGTCCCCTCTGACCTGCCTCAAAGGACAGACCCTCGTCCCAGATGCTCTTCTGCCTTCCTTTTTGCTCACAGAACTCCATCTGCTCACCTCCCCCACAAAGACTTCCCTGACCACCACAGACCCCTGGCATCACCCCCTTTCTGCCTGGGGGTGCATCTTTTAGCTCTTGCCATTCCACATTGTGCTTGGCCCATTTGGGCACAGCCTTGTAAGGTGGACTGTGTTTTGCACTGTGCAAACCATCCCAAACAAACAACAAAATCCACTGTGGTCCTGTCACCTGACCAAATCTAAGTAGTCTCCCTTTTAAGGACCTTTTTCCATCCTTGGCCATACACAGACAGACAGACCTGGCCATGGTCATGGTGCTCCTGCACCGGTCCTCTTACCAGACAGGTCCAAGCCCCAGGAGCTCTGAGCCCGAGCCTGCCAGGAGGTTGTGCCCAGCCTCACCCCTGGACTCCCAGGACAGAGGAGCTGTGTGGAGTTAGAGAAAAAACTGAGAACCAGGCCCAGCTTAACCATTCCTGCCCTGTGGGATGAACCCGCTGTGTGGCTTGGGCACGTTGCTTCACTTCTCTAAGCCTCAGTTTACCTGTGAGGCTGCTGGGATGTCACTAGTGTTAAGATGGCGGAGGAGTCCCTAGCATCACACTGGCACAGAGCTATTTAACCTGAGAGGGCTCTGCCCTTTCAACCCTCGGTGAAGGGAGCCCGGACTTTGGGGTAAAACGGTCCTGGGTTCCTATCCCAGATCTGCCTTCCTTCACTGGAGACTCCAGCCCATCTTCTTACCCTCTCTGGGCCTCCATTTCCTCATGTCTAAAATGGGCTCGTAACCCCAGTGGGAGAGGTCGTGTGGAGTCTTCCGAAGCACCCATCACCCTCTCTCCCTTTCCCGCCTCTCTGAGCGGCCCCCTCTGCTCCACCTCCAGCTCCTCCCGTTTCCAGGTTCCACCAGGGGGTCTTCCTGGTTGCTGTCTTCCCCAGGCCCTGACTCCCGCCCCAGCCCTCTGCAAAACAGCCATATGGATGCTAATTTTTGTGAATGACCAGACAGCCATCAGCCCCTTACCTATGCACAGAGGCCTTGCTGAACCCCCGAGAAACAGCAGGACCAGTCTAGGGTGCTCACAGGGTCCTCGTGGTGGCTCAGGAACCCCCTAGTGACATCGGACACATTGGTTTGCCTTACTCTCTGGTTCTAGTCAGTTGTCCCAGCCACACTTGGTCTGTGACCCTTCACTTTCCTGAGCCTCCACGTCCGTGTCTGTGCAATGTCCGCCCCCCTGGCCCCCATGGCCTACCCTGCAGGGGCATTATGGGAACCCCAAGCATGCATGGAGGTGACTGTCCTTGTCAAATGCCAGAGACCTGGGGTGCTGCATGGAGCGGGAAGGCTCCAGACAGCCACGCGCCGTCCCCCACGACGGACAATCTTAAGCAAGCCCGTGTCCCACGCGTCTGCAGGCTGGCCCGAGGAGGAAGGCTCAGGAATGGCAGACCCACACGTCTGTGGGAAAACCCAGGAAGAACACAGCTGCTCCTGGTACCACCCTGGGTGGCCACAGAGCTCGCTTTGCAAGAACCAGAAATCCAGATGCGCAGGGACTGTCCCCCAGTGTCTAAGAATCGACGAAATTCTATTTTTTTCCAAAGTCCATGTGGTCAAGCAGCAGATGGTCCCTGGAGAGCACACCCTGACCTGGGTCTGTTTTTTTCAGCTTTGTATTTTAAGATCATTTCAAACTTACAGAAACGTGGCAAGAATGGTCCAGGAGAACTGGGTGTGGTCCAAGTGATTGGCTCCCCTTCAGTCTCTCCCTTCCGGAAGGTGTGTGGCCCTTCTCCCTCGGCGCTGCAGGGGGATCGCCAAGAACCACCGTACTCCCGTGGGTGACCGTGCCCACAGCCATCATATTCAAGAAACTTGACATTGATATGAGATGATTCCCTAGTGAGCCATCCGTAGTCACATTCCACTGATTGTCCCTGTCCCAGGCTGGCATGGCGTATGGGAGGCAGGACCTCCAGGACTTGTTCTTTGGTTTTGTTTTTGTTTTTTTGGTACCAGAGATTTAACCCAGGGGTGCTTTACCACTGAGCCATATTCCCAGGCCTTCATGGTTTTCCTTTTTGAGACAGGTTCTCACCAAATTGCTCAAGGCCCTGCTAAGTTATTGAGGCTGGCCTCAAGCTTACGATCCTCCTGCCTCAGCCTCCTGAATCATTGAGATTACAGAAGTACACCTAGCAGGCCTGCAGGATGGACTTTGGAATGTCTCCTGTCTCTCCAACCTCCCTTAACATGAAACAGCCCCTCACCTTTGCTTTGTTTTTCATGGAAAATCAGCATTTTTGTTTTTAAACTTTTGTCAACAATGAGTCCCTGTGAGAGTCCCCCAAAGCAACGATCCCTCTTACAAGAAAGAGATGTCCAGACTTGTGATTTTTGCAGCATTTCAGGGGATTCATAAATTCCCTAGAGAACCCTGGTCTTGTCCCAATTTGAAGCTGAAGAAACTGAAGCCCAGGGAAGAAGTGTCAGGCCACACAGAGGACGGAGGCAGAGCTGGAGATAAACTCAGACCCTCAGTCCCCCAGCCCCATGATCTTCCCCAGCCCAAGCTCACCTCCAAGGTCTGCATGGACAGTTATCCAGCAACGCGACCTTTTGGAAGCACCTGCACCAGCTTCCCCTGGGAGACAGTAGACCACGTCGATACGTCAGAGGAAGGGGCTGGAGTCAGGAGGCCAGGGTAGAGGAGTGTCCTCCACAGGCAGCAGGGCCTGGCTCCAACAGGACCCCCACCATCCTCCATCATCCCCCCCACAAAGAGTGGTCACAGCACAAGGTTGCACAGGACATCAGTAAACCCTCTGGGGTCTCTGTCCACATCCCATGCCTACTGCCCACCCCACCAAGTTGAAGGTCAGGCCAAGCAGAGAGCCAGACCTGCCACCATGGCCACCACCTCAGGGAGCATAAGACGGCACCGTGACAGCAGAAAGCCCCGTCTGCCGCTCAACCCACGCACTCTCCATTACACTACCCTGCCTCTTCTCCATGAGAGGCAGCGGGGGTGTAGTGGATAGAGCACGGGTTCAAGTCCCGGCTCCACCACTTACTGCTGTGTGACTCTGGGCTGTCACTCAGCCTCTCTGAGCCAGAGAGGCCACAGGTGGGCAGAGGGCGTTGGCTTGCATTTGCACCAAAACCTACCTCATAGGGCTGTTGTGACGGGGACATGTTGCCAGCTGTCTAGCGCTCTGTGAACCTCTGTTATTACTGTGTCAATGACAGCGGGGTGGGAGAAGAGTGTCTTGGCAGGGAATCCTCTTGGCTCTGCTTGGTGCTTGTGCCAGGAGGTGAATCCTAAGCCCTCAAGCTGGCCCTGCCTTCCTCACAAGCTCTCTTCACCCAAGGAGGCCCTCAGGAGATATGGCTGCCTCTCCCTTCTCCTTGGGCAGAAATAGACCTAGGAGGTCAAACCAAGGGGTCAAGGAGCCCTGGGTTCCCGGCCTGACTTCTGCATACCCTCTGTGCAACCTCCATCGGTCATTTGCCCTCTCTGGGCCCAGAAGACCCATTGAGAAAAGCAAAGCCCCTCTAACTTTGTCACTGAGGGTGCACTGTGCCCTGCTTTCTAAACCACGAGGCTTTGACCTCAAGATGACCAACATGTGGGCCAGCCTGGGGGAACCGGCTTCTGCTGTTCAGGGTGGGCCTGAGTCTGAGATGGGCTCTGAGCATGTTCTGGGGAAGGGTCCTGGCCTCGTCCTCCGCTGCCGCTGAGGGGAGGGGCTGGGTGTGGCCTGTGAGGCCCTGGTCCAACCCCAGCACAATTTTTCAAAAACCCACAAGGGGACCAAGATGAGGGGCAGGCAGAACTGACAGTCCCTTGGGCAGTGGCCCCAGGTTTCCCCAGCCCTGGGCTCCCTTTTTCTCTCACTGCTGGATGGGAGCCAGCCCCTGCGTGGCTGGCTGACCCAGCTCCCCCCACCTCACCCTCGGGCTGACCATCCCGGCTCTGGCCTCACGCGACCTCACAGACAAAAGGCGCCCGGATTGTCTGTGGCACGTGGGGAGTTGATATTCCTGTCTTCCCCCTCCCTCTCCCCCCAAATGCTTTCAGCGGCCCTCTATGGAACACCAAGCTTCCAACTCCGCTCAGCCCCGCTCCCTTCGTGAGCCCTGAGTGTCTGCCACATGACCCACTGCTGTGGCACCAGCCCCTCCCACCTTTGCCTGGAATGGCCCAGAACGCCCATTGCTGAGATGTGGTGACCTCAGCCAGGACCCTCCCCACTTCACAGGGCAAAACTGAGGCCCAGAGAGGAGAGGGGCTGACCTAAGGCCCCACAGCAAATCAGAATCAGACAGCAGACTAGTTCTCCAGCCCAGGGCCCTCTGCCCACACCCTGATGCTTATGTGCTCTGGGGGGCTCCCTGGGGAGCAAGAAGAGGCAGGAGCTGCAGGGCAGTGTTCAGGGACCATGCACAGTGAGGTCCCGCTGCAGGGGCCCCCATACCCAAAGGGCTCTCGCCTCTGCCCCTGCACAGAGAGCCCGCAGTTCTTCCTCTGAGTGAGGCAGTCAGCCGACCTTGAACTCCAGACCTGTTGTCCCACCTTTAGAGCCGTGGTTTTAAGCATCACTCTCTGCAAGGGACTCGCAGAGCTGGGCTGCCTGTGCTCTGGGCCTTGCTGGAGGACAAGGGTAGCGCCCAGGGAGGCGTGGGAAGCGGGGGGCAAAGCTGGGACCAATGTGGCCTTTGTAAGACCATAAAGTTGATGTTGGGGGGCGGGGGGTGGCGTGTACTCTCCATTTTAAGTGCAGTACATGCCCACCAGGGGAGATACCGAGAAAGGAGGTCCCGGGGGAGAGGGCTGCAGTGGCACCCCAGGGAGGCGCGCACAGGCCCTGCCAGCCAGGGGCTCCCTGGGGAGCCAGGCCTGGGAGCACCCCCAGGAAGACTGCAGAGCCAGTTCAGAGGAGGGAGATGAAGTCTTCTCGTGAGGGTCAGGAGGGCCAGCTAAGGGAAGGGACATTCATCCTGAGCCTTGAGGAGGAGGTGAGTGGAGGCAGGGGCCTGGACACAAAGGCCTGGGAGCTGTGCAGGCTCGGAGGGAAAAGGCCACCCAGCAGGAGTCAGCGGTAAAGGACCAGCAGAAGGCTGGGGCCTGATCCCCGGGTGCTGACTGAGGGATTCGGATCCCAGGGAGCTACCCAAACCCTCAGCAGGGTACCTGAGCTGGGGGACACTCATCAGAGTGGCATCCGGGGGGGTCTACGGGGACACAGGAGGGGACCAGAGGGGAAGGTGGAGGCCTCCAGTTCCCCTGCCCCATCTGGTGTGCGGTTCCTTCACCCCAAGCCAGCCTCTGGCTTCCTCCTCCCTCCTCCTGCCTCCGGATACAGATGCAGAGCTGCCAGTTGCCTGCTGAGATGGGAGTGATTAGATTAGAAGGCGATCTGAGGTCTGATTATCGTGGGTGGAAACTGGCCCCTGCGTCTCTTGCCGTCATCCGTGCTGGGGAGGTGAAGAGCAGCCTCCCTGTCACCACCCAAGCCAGAGGACCAGCACCTTCATTTCTCAGCTCCCTTTCTTTACTCATGCGTCGAATACTCAGATCCTGGGGACTTGTCTCCTGGACAGAGTGGCGTGTGACCCTGACGAGAGGCAGAGACTTCAGTTCCTGGCTCTGGCTCTGCCCCTTGCCAGTGGTGGGGGTGGCCCTGGACAATCACCTCTCCCCTCCCAGCTACAGTTTCCTCCTGCGTAAACTGAGGGCCAGTGTGAGCTCTATGAGGTAGCATTGCTCGTGTTGGGCAGCACCGTGCCTGCCACGCAGTAGGTGTGTTTTAGGAACTAGCTGAGTTGCTGTTACTGCCATCTCCACTCTGTAAATGCAACCACACGTGATCCTTTCTGTCTTTTGAAGTCACCAGTGACCCTCCTCACCCCCCACGTGATGTCAGTTACCTCGCTGGTTGAATGGTGGTAGGCAATGACCCAGCCCCGCACAAGCCGTCACAGAAAGCGTCTTGTCAGAAGTTGTTACAATAACCGAGGTCCTGATACGGGGCCTTGTGGGGACTGGGCCGCTCCTGAATCAACCTGAGACGGGAAGTCGCCGGGCCAGCTTGCTCAGCCCAGAGTCGGTATCTGAACTCATTCCTGGGTTATGCCCACCCCGTTCCCTACATGAGATTCCTGTCTGGGGAATTTTCCCGTCTGAGAATCTGGGTTCCGTGACAGTGAACTGGGCCCACTCTGTGAGCCTTGGTGATGTGCTTCCCACATCTGTGCCTGGACAGGCTGACATTCGCTTGTCTTCAGGGAGCTCACTGGAGAGTCTCTCCACCTTCCTGCAGAGCACTTTGAGGTCCTAAAATTCACATGACCAGATGCTAGTGTGGCACACATTCACTCATGTACAGGCATGCATGTGCACATGTGTACACATGCACACACACATGCATACACACACACGCACACACACTACCTCAAGATATCACACAGATCCTGGCAGGAAAGGGATGAGGCAGGTGAACTCTTTGAAAAGAGAGAGTAGTTTCTTGCATAAGGAAAATGCCTTGGGCCCTGACCCAGAATACATCGACTCGTATTTTAGATACGATTCTAATGAACTTGCTGACCTAGGTTTCAAAGCCCAAGCAACGAAAAGGGTGTTAGAGACAAGTTGCAACTGGAAACATGGAGAAGGGGCACCCAGTGTTGAAGGGCAAGCAGAAAAACTTTAAAAAGCAGATTCGAGTTCAAGAAGCAAGTCCTGGAGGGTTGGGCATCAGTATAGAGGTCCCCAAAGCCTCACCCTGGGCAGGGGAAGTCCCATGTGGTATACTGTGTGCACAGCGTGGCCTGAGACACAGCAATAGGCTGGGACAAGGATCTTACTTCTCCATTTAAAAAGGAAGGGCAAGCTGCATTGTAGAAAGGTGTCTACCCAGAGTGGTAAAATTTAAAGTCAGGGGGAAAAATGGGTGTCTGGAGAGCAAAAATTCACTTATGCAGATCTGTCAGCTTCCCGGGCTGGACCCAGCCATCCAACTCAGGGGCATTAAACATATTCACACTCATGCAGCTATCAACACCATCCATCTCCAGAACTTTTCATCTTCCCAAACTAAAACTCTGTCCCCATTAAACATGAACTCCCTGCTCCTCTTCCCCAGCCTCTGGTAACCCCCGTCCTACTTCCTGTCTCTATGAATTTGATTATTTTCAGGGACCTCACATGAGTGAAACCACATGGTATTTATAGTCCATTTGCAACTGGCTGAGTTCATGTAGCACAATGTCCTCAAAGTTCATCCATGTTACAGCACATGTCAGAATTGTCTTCCTCTTGAAGGCTGAATAATACTCTCTGTTGTATAGACAGAGTATCAGCTTGCTATAGTAATACATGCATATTTTTGACATGTCTGTGGCAGCACAATTCACAGTAGCCAAGTTATGGAACTATCCTAGGTGTCCACTAACAGATGGGCAGATAAAGAAAATGTGGTATATATACTCCATGAATTTTATTCAGCCATAAGGAGAGAATGAACATGTCATTTGCAGATAAAAATATGGAACTGGAGGTTATATGTGAAGCAAAATAAGTCAGACTCAGTAAGTCAAAGGTCACATGTTTTCTCATATGTGAAAACTAGAGAGAGAAAAAGTAGTAAAATGAAACTTATGAAGAAAAAGAGATGCTTCATCCCTTACAGCTGGCCCTCCAGATCCTTGAAAGAATTCTAGTGCCTTTTTGGAACCCAGTTTGAGAAATCTGGAATTCTGGGAAGAGGGTCCTTAATCTTTCTTGCAGCATGGACCCCTGAGGAGGTGTGGTATTGTTAAGTGCCACCTCTGCTCTGAATAAAGTTTTGCAGTGCATAGCATAAAACACATTGGATACAACCAATTATGCTGAAATAAAGAAGTATAAAAATGAGAGTATAGAAATGTATGCACTTCCTGATTAACACACTGAAACAAGATTTGTCAGGATGCTTAACAACCACCAAAGTTTTAAAATCTGCAATTGCTATGAAATGATACCAAAAAAAAAAAAAACCTGAGAATTTTGTAATGTGTGTGATGTTGTCCTGGGCACCCACAGCATTCCTACATTTGTGGTGGGAAGAAACGCTAAATGGCAGCCAGAGGTTTGTGAAAACAAAGGCATATTTGTTTCTCATCCAAACCCAAAGACCTCTGAATTCTTTCCACAAATAAGGAGGGAAGGTGGACCCCATTTTGAGCAGTGTCCAATCTTCAATTAGCTCTTCTATACTAATCACAGAATTAAGCAGGATGTGGTTTAGCTCCAAATACTATCAATAAGGAAAAGAAAGAGTATCCCCATCACCACTTGAGCTCTAAGGGAGGGAAAGGAAGGGGGAAAGAGAGACAAAGGAAGAAAGTGACCTTCCAGACCAGGGTAGTATGTGGTGAGCCTGAAGATGATTGGGGGGCCTGAGAACTGAGGACTGAGGAACTGCTTCAGCCCCAGGCCCATCCTGGCACTATCCTGAGTTGAAATCATCTTAAGGAGCCCACTGCACATATAAGTGTGAACCTTAACCATAGGTGGTATCCTTGAATCTTACTAGCAAAGGAGCTTGGAACTGACTGAAACCTTGTCTCTTCTACTCCTTTGGGGAGGGAGTTTGGGGCATGTAATGATAACTTGGCTTTTGTCCCTTTCCCCAGGGACCCATGTGATGGAGGGCTCAGGACGAATGGTGGTGACTGCTGTAGGTGTGAACTCTCAGACTGGCATCATCTTTACCCTGCTAGGGGCTGGTGGTGAAGAGGAAGAGAAGAAAGACAAAAAAGGTAAGCACGACCCCCTTGCAGACCAGGAGAGGAGCTTTTAAGGCCACATTTTTTGTTGTTTTCGTTTATTTGTTCAGTCAGCAAAATAGTTCCTTAGTGCCTTCTATGTCCACGCCCTGTACCGACAGATGCCTCCATCTTCAAGGCCTTGCTGGGGCCAGGTGGGCTCTGTCTGTCTCATCTCTAGGGTCTTGTCCCAGTCTCCGTCTTGTCCAGTCATGTCACAGAGGCCCCTCCTTTCCCTTGTGGCCAGGCCAAGGATGCTGAGCATGTGATTGAGTCTTCTGTCTCAAGCAGTAGAAACAGCCAGCATGAACAGGTCTTGTCACCTTGATATTGAGTAGAAATTCTTGTTGACTCTTATTCCTGCCACCATTGTCAACCCCTCTAGGTGGAGCTGAAAAGCTACCCAGCATAGATTTGTCCCAAACATGGGCAGAGAATATTCTGGGGAAGGTGGACAAAAGCATGGCTGCAAATATACTGCTCTTAGCCACCTCTCTGATTCCCCTCAAGCTGCCACCTTGCCCCAGTTCTGATTCTTCCTCCCCCTTAAAAATAAGAATCCTTACTCATTAGACTCCTATCAGTGAAATGGATGTGACCTGTGATGAAATGCTTCTCAGGACAGAGAGGGATGCTCTCATGAGAAACCCCAATCCTGCCAGGCCAGGTCCAAATCCAGAAGTCCAGGCTTCTGGCTCCAGCACAACTTCCTCCTTATCTGACCCCCATAATCAGTCTCAGCATCAGCCTCCCTTTCATATTCTCAGTCTTTTACCTTCTTCCCTAAGCTCCAAGGAATGATCCCCAACACCCAGAACTTTTGGAGCCTGGGAAGAAGAGAGATAAGAGGGCAGATGGTCCCTGCCTGGATATCAGGGGCAACTCTGCTATCTCCAGCTCTCAGGGGCCACCCAGGCACAGAGCCTGGGGCAGGATTTAAGGCTACTTGTTCCTGCAGGCAAAACCCATTTTCAGTGGATCCCCCTAAAATTATGAGATTATGACTCTGCACCTACCCCCACAAGTGGGAACAGTGGATCTGAGCTGTTATCTGGGAAGTCAAGAGGCTGGAGAGAGCAAGGGGGTGCAGAGGTTGAAATGGAGGAGTCCTAACTAGGAACATCCAGAGGGCATCAGGACAGTGTCCACGTACCAAGGGGAGAATCTTCAGCAGGGGTGGCCAGGCCTGGCACAGGATGCAGGGAGCTGGGCAGGATGCTGTGGCCTGTACACACCTCCTTGGCCTCAACTCAGGGGCAGGAACACCTGGGAGCTCCCACAAGTCAGACCTGTGTTTCTGAAAAGCCACTAAGGAAGGCAGGTCTCAGTGGACCCAAAAGTGTAGCCAAGGTCTCCCTCTCTGAGCATGTACCAATGAGATGAAATATTGAAACACCCAGCTTCATGGAGGGAGAAGAGGTGGGATGCAAAGAGGACATGGCACAGGAAGCCTGGGAGGTGGTCTAGCATCTCAGGCCACCATGAGCAACTCAGCTGGAGCTGAGCTTCCTCCATCCCCCCATCCCATCATCTCAACTGGAGACAAGGCTTAGAGCCTGCCAACTGCATTTTCCCATTTCAGGATGACCTGGGTGTGCGTGTGTTTGCGCATGTGTATGTGCATGTGAGTGTGCAGATGAGGCCACGTGTGCTTCTCCATCATTAACATGTCTCAAAAATCATCACACAGGTGTGAAGAAGGGGGATGGCCTTCAGCTACCAGGTACAGTAAGACACCCCTTAGAGTAGATGGGGCTTTTAGAAATAGCTGCAGCCTTTGGCTACCAAGGCCTGCCCCTAGACCACCAGCACCCAGTGAGCAATGGCCCTGTACCTGCTGCAGGCTTTGTCCCTGCAGATGCCCCTCTGTGCCCTCGTGTGATGCCAGCCCAGTAGGACACACCAGCACCCCACTCCACCTCTTGCCTTAGAGTACTTCGCTCTGTTGGCCAGGGCCATATGGTACCGCCCCCTCTGCCCAGCCCCCTCAGCCCTGCACACTAGCATGTGACATCTCACAGCACCCAAGATCCTGACACCCCCACTCACACCCCAGAGTCCACCTGGCTTCCCATCCCCCCACCACACAGCACATCTGCCTCACCCACCAGCGTCTCTTACCCAACAGGGTCTCATCCTCCACCCTCCCCCCGACAGAACCCCAGTCCCCCAAGAAAGAGCAGCAGAGCTGAATTTTGTCCATCTCAAATCATTCTTAATTTCTAAATTAAGTAAGCTTCACTAGTGCCTTTTCTTGTATGCGAAATGTGACATGCTTGATGCCACCTTTTAAACATAAGACCATCAGAGCAATCTTTAGGATGCTGGTTAGGGAAGGAAGAGATAGTGGTGAGAGGTTCCCTGAGAGAAGGCAGGATCCTAACAGCTGTCACCACCCCTGACTGCTGTCCCACCAGGCCACAGTGATGGCCGTCATAGTGACTACCCCTTCTGCATGGCTGGTACACATGCTGCACCCCTCACTGAACAACTTGAACTGACTCCCAGTCATGGGGCCCCCTGGTCCTGATGGGCAGCCAGACCCCCTCATCCAACCTGGGGCCCACCTGACCTGTGGGGCCCACATTGTCTAGACCTCACCACAGAAGGACACCATCCTCCCAGCCACCCTGCTCATCCTCCATGTTTTATTTCAAGACCCTTCATGCCTGAGCTGCTCCCCACATGCTCCTGTGGCAACATTTCACCCCCCACCCCAAATTTGAGTTTCTTAATTTCCAATGGTGACTTGTTTGTTTTGTTTTGTTTGTTTGTTTGTTTGTCTGTTTTTTAAGAATAGAGTCACATGGTTTTCCCGCCAGTGGGTTCATGTCTTTATCCTTGTTGCTTTTCTCCATTGTGACACACTGCATTTTCCATCCCTCCCAACCCTCCCCCTGCAGCAGCAGACGGTGTGGCAGCTTCAAACGCTGCAGATAGTGCGAGGGCCAGCCTAGTCAATGGTACGTCTCCGATGGCAATGGCCAGTCTCGGTCTGGGTTGGATGGGCCTCTCTCTCTTCCACTCCCAACTCTGGGCTTTCTCTCCCTGTTCTGGACTGCACAGATTTCGGATGTGCATGGGATCTCGCACTGGGACAGTCACCCTCTCACATGGGGCAGGCGCTTAAGAGCAGAGCCACAGCTGGGAACCGATTCCACACCTGCCTGTAGCTACCCAAAGGTGCTGGCTTCTGTTGGGCCCTGGACTCCCAGGGGAGCCCAAAGCGGGACATATGACTTTGGCTTCAGATTTGGCTCCCGGGAAGCAGTGTCCCACCTGGCGTGGCCCTCCCCTAAGCGCATTTCTGCCCTGGCTTTGGGAAGATGGCCTGGGGCCAGGACCTGAGCTGAAGCCGGCATCCGGGTCCCCAGCAAAGGCTCCCAGCCTCCGCTAAAGTTCCCTGGAAGCAGGGGGACCCGGGCCAGGGCTCAGCTCCTCGGTCCCACCCCAGAGCATGGCTGAGCCCCTGGTAGAGTTTTCTTCCTCTTCTCTTCATGGAGCTAATGGGCAGGGGGTTTGCTTGGGCTCGGGCCTAGTTCTGTCCCTCGGATGTGGACTGGTGTTTCTTGCTGTTGCCTGTGCTGGGGCATCTGTGGGACTCTGCATTCTTACTGCCCCCCGGGGGTGGTGGATGGGGGCGGGGGTGCTCCATGTAGCTGGGGTCTGCGTCTGTCCTCCTTATGCACGGCCAGGGAGGAATTCCGTGCACTTGCCTCCAGAAGATTCAGTTCTCTTCAGGACAGATGAGGCTTCTGTTGACTCAGATGCTGCCCCTGACTCTAAGTTAGCAGACATGATAATCCACCAGGCTGCTCCTTGGATCGCTGAGAGCCATTGTGGCTCAGTCATGAAAACGTTGCCCCCGAGAAGCCCAGGAAGGAACAGAAATATCTCTTCTCAGTGTCACTGCACACCAGGCCCTGGGCCACAGGTGTCTCACCCACTGTCCTTCACTCCTCTCTGCTCCTGCAAAGCATGGAGACTTGTCGCTGTCCCCTACCTCTGCTCCAGACCTCTGCCTTCAAAGTGACCAATGATGGAAGCTCCTAGGAAATGTCAGGGGCTAGATAAGGCGTTTCTGCAAGCAGTGTGCTAATTTGGATGTGGGTCTATTTCAGGCCCAGGATGAGAAAGGAGAACAGCTTCGGATGTGGGGGGTGTCACACGTCAAGAAGGGCTGGCTGAGAAGTGACAGAACAGAGATGGGCAAGAAAGAAGCAGGTGTTGGTACCCCTTGTCCCCAGGTGATGAGCATACAGACCCCATCCAGGCCGACCAGTTCCAGAAAGAAAAAAAAAAGGTCAATTTCACTTCCAAATTGTAGTCCCCAACCCCCAGCATCTAGAGGAAAAAACTGCAGGAGAAATAAGGAACTTCCATTTCTTAATCATCTATTATATTCCAGGTGCTGTTGCAGGATTTCCATCTTATTTAATAGCCATGACACAGGCTTTATTGTCCCTAATTTAAAGATGAGGAGACTGAGGTTCAAGGAGACCCAAGACACTAGCCCAAGAACACAGGGCTAGAAAGTAGCAGAACTGGGACTTCAACCCAGAACCCAGACCTGGCTGGCTCCAAAGCATGTGCTCCTCCTCCTAATCCAAGATCCTCCTCCTGAACCAGGATCTCCTGACGGAGTGAACCTTACAAGGAGAGGTCTTTTCCCCTAAGAGAAGGATCCTGTGGTCAAAGACATTTGAGAACCACTGATCTGTTCATTTCTTCCTCACTGCGGGACTGCTGGTGGGTAGCGAGGGCTGTAGACTCATAAAGGGTTTCCAGGCTGATTTAACAGCAGGACCCTTCCTGGCTGAATCGTGGGGGACTAGTATGCCCCATAAATATATTTTGGGAAAATGCCCTGTGCCCGGAGGACCCAAAGTCTGGGCATCGCCTTTGAGCTTATTAGAAATGCAGAATCTCAGACCAACACAAGGAGAATCTGAATCTTAGCAAACCTTCCATACTCTAGGAAAGAGCACCAGGAAAGATTGCGAGCCTTGATAAGCGAGAGAATTAACCGTAATTTCATCTCCTTCCTCTGAGCCAAATCTTGATGACTCAGATGTTGAGGGAAAAAAAAAAAAAAAAAAAAAAAAACACTTGGATAGCAACATTCCCCACTCTACTTCCCCAAGTGCCACATCTCAAAGGCAGGTGTGTTCCATGCATCCTGGAGACGGGATTGCCCTTAATGCTTTATTATTTTTTTTTTACGCTTGTCCACATCTGGCTATGTAATACACCACTTAAATCATTATAATCAGGAGTCATAATGAATCGCCATCAGCTCTCCTGACATTCATGCAGGTGCTTCCCATGAGCATCACCTTAGTTGATATGAGCCCATTTCACAGAGGAGGCACAGGGAAGAGAAGTGACATTTCCCAGGTCTCCTACCTAGTGGTCTCTCTCCTCTAAATCTGTGCTCCTCTCACCTATATCCCTCCTGATGCTCAAAGAGAATGGACTCCTTGGAAACAGCCACATCTGAAGGAGAAGGGCCTCAGAGACCCCTCCCTGGCCCCTCTCTCAGATCCCGCCCCACATCCCAGCTTCCCTGAAATACAGCCCACCCTTCTGGTCCCACATGGGGCCAGAGCTGATTGTCCCACTGCAGTGCAGAGCCAGGCAGGCAAAAGGAGTCCCAAATAAGTCCCTTGCTTCTGAGAAACCAGGCCATCTGCACCAAAGCACTCCCACAACATAGCTCCCTCCCTCCAACATATGCATTGGCGATTATTTTTCTAGTCACATGATCATTGTGGCAATAAAAGAGGAAATTGCTAGCTGGGTGTAATGGGCGCACACCGGCTAGCACATCTGATAATATGCAATGCAATAAAGGTCCCTTTGAGCCTTCTAAAAGAGACTATTGAAGCCGAGTCCTCTGGTGCCCCTTAGCCTAGTTAGTAAATTATTTTAAGAAGTGAAAATAATTGTTGTTCGTTCCCGTTTGCTCTGAAAAGTTTTCTCTCTGGTTGTTGTTTTATAAATCCAGTAGGAAGACTTTGACAATAGAGCATGAGGGGTGGCGAGAACAGCCCAGCACGGACACTGGAACAGAACGTGATGGGCAGGGTAACGCTCCTGTGTGTCACCTGAAAACTGGGTACAGTAATGGCAACGAGCTAATCATGAGGCTACAGGGTGATTCTGAGGTTGTACCTAAATGCAGGCTCCCTCTGAACATCCTTTGGCCTCAGTTTCCTCATCTGTAAAATGAGTGTTGACAGTCCCTCCTGCCCTACCTCTCGGGGACTGACAAGAGGACGCTTGCCAAAACCCTCTTAAATGGCAGAAGGCTGAACCACGTAAGTGGTCATCATGAGGGTGACGTTTTTACATATACGTGCTGGGGACTGAACCCAGAGGCGCTTTACCACTGAGCCACTTCCCCAACCCTTTTTACCTTTTATGGAGGAGTTTCACTGAGGTGCGTAGGGCCCCCTTAGTTGCCCAGGTTAGCCTTGAACTTGCCTCGGCCTCCTGGCCCAGCCTCCTAAGTCGCTGGGATTACAGGCATACTCCACTGTGCCCAGCTGAAGGTGACTTTTGAGCACTTGGGGAGATGACCATGGGATCCTATAATGTGAAGGTGGAAGCTGAGGTTAGGAGATGTGAAGCCACACCACTAGTTGGTACCAAAACAGGGACCCTCAGGAACTCTGTCCCAGCAGCACCACCTTGATGCCCTTCCCCCTGGGCTCAGAGGGTCTTCAAGAAAAGAGCAGAGAGTGGAGACACACACACACTTTGGGGCCAGCTGTCCGCCTTCCTGCAGAGACATCACTGGGCCATCTCCCTCTCTGAGCCTCCGTTTCTCATCTATAAATGGGTATATTAGCAGAGTACCCCTCATAGGGGTGGGCGTGGACAGGACCACATGAAATCATGGAGCCCACATGAGCCTGATACCTGGTGCACTTGGCAGCAAATGTCCAAGGATGGCCGACCTCCTCAGGCCCCTCCCCACAGTGGCAAGGTCCAGAGGAACAGCTCCAGATGGGCAGCACAGGCCAGGGGACAGGGGGGTTCAGGTGAGAGGCAGCAGCCACCAGTGCCAGGGCTGAGGAGGGCCTTCCAGGCAGCCCTGCAAAGTGGGCAGGGGTCTCCATAGTCATCCTTTCCCCTGAACTAGGCAGCATTAGGCCCTGGCATGGAAGGAAGTGCCCAGGGGAACCCACTGACACTACTTAGCCTGCCTACTGTGGCCCAAGCTGCAGAATGAAGTCCCCTTAACCAGGGGTCAGTGGCTTCCCTCAGACATGTGAAGGGCCCCTCAAAGACCCCTGCTGGGGACCTCGTGCTCACTCTTTGCCCTGGTGGCTGTCAGGAACACGGGCAGGGTGTCATCCATGCAGTGGCTTCTCAGCCCTTCAGAAAGATGAGGAAAGAGTAGACTTGTCCTCCTGGAGCCAGAAACAAAGGGACACAGACCTCAGTACATCATCCAAACTCCACTCATTCTAGAATCAACCTCTCCCCTTCTCTCTCCCCCTCCCTCTCCCTCTGCCCCCTTCTCTTTCTCTCTTTCTCCATTGTGTTTGCACATTTCTTTTACAAGAAAGCGAAAAGGTTGTAGCCAAACAATTTCTCCTTTGCCTCCTCCAAGCCCACAAAATACAACAATCAAAAAGTTATAAAAGCCTCACTAGCAGGGTCTGGAGTTCTGCTTCCTGCCAGCAGACTCTGTCCCCTTTATTCTCAAATATGGTCCTTGAATCTATAAAACGCTCAGGGCCAAGATGATTGCAACAGAAACCCTCTCTCCTGGGCCCCCCAGGAGAATCCAGAGTCGCTCGGACTGACAGCCCCCGTGGCTGGCATGGCGGCCAGCTTGCCCTGGTTCTGCAGGCCTACTCATCACACCTGAACAGCTCTGCCTCCTCCATCTGTGACATGAATGTCCATGGCCTGTTGTGTCTCTGTGCTGATCAACCTGTGCTGTCTGTTCTCTGTTGTCTGTTAAAATTCTTTGTCGTGTAGGTAAAATGCAAGATGGCAATGTGGACTCCAGCCAGAGCAAAGGTAAACCTCTGCCCCGGCCTCTGTGGTCCACGCAGCCCCTCCCCACCCATACCAGAACAGCACCAGGGCGGAGGCTAACGACCAGACCTGGCGTCTTTGGGGGTGTAGCTGTGATACTTACGCATGGTGCCAGGTCAAATAAAGAGGTGTCCCTGGGGAGAAGAGAGGGCACTCCTGGGCCAGTGTCTCCCCGGCCCTTGAGCTCCACAGCCCATTCAGCTGCAGACTCAAAACTGTTTCTCTGAGATCCTTAGAGGTCAAAGGGTAGGGTCGATTAAGCACTGGCCCAATCTCTCTTCAAAAGGGCCACCAGGCCTCCATTCACTCCTGTGCTGAAGAGGCCATACTGACTGGGATGGGGACTAGGCACCTATGACCAGGTTCACCCTCTTTCACCTTTTTAAGTCTCTTTTTTATTTTTTATTTTTATTTTTTGACCCTCCTATCCGCTGGATCCTTAATATCCTAATAGCATGGCCCCAGCAGCATGCTGGAAAGCCCAAGACTTTCTTTCCTGTTTGACCAAGTGTCCTTTGGGGGTAGAGTCTATGGGTTTGTTCAGGTCCCAGGGGGACCCCAGTCCACTCCTGCTGGGAAGGCAGGGTAGGGCCTTGCCAGTCTCTGCTTTCTGAGGCAGTGAGATCCCCTGGGAACCAGAGACTCCAGCCAGGAGAGTCAGGTCCCCATCCTGGGCTTCCGTGCCGACCATGGAGAGGCCCAGTCGGGGCAGCCGACACCTCCCCGGGGCAGGCAGGGTGGGTGCCAGCATCCCCACCCTGCAGGCTGACCTGCGTGCATGTCTGTGTGTCTGTGTGCGTGTGCATGTGCGTGTGCGTGCTCTGCCCCCTGCAGCCAAACAGCAGGACGGGGCAGCCGCCATGGAGATGCAGCCCCTCAAGAGTGCCGAGGGGGGCGACGCGGACGACAAGAAGAAGGCCAACATGCACAAGAAGGAGAAGTCTGTGCTGCAGGCAAGCTCACCAAACTGGCGGTGCAGATCGGCAAGGCAGGTGAGTGTGCAGCTGTGGGGGGTGAGGGACGGAAGCGTCCAGTGAGACCCCAGGCAGAGCCTGCCCCAGGCTGGCCTCAGCCACCTTGAAAGAGATGGTCCTGCTGGGCAGGGTGGTACACACCTGTCATCCCAGCAGCTCAGGAGGCTGGGGCAGGAGGATTGCATGTTCAAAGCCAGCCTCAGCACTTAGCAAGGCCCTAAGCACTTGGTGAGAATCTGTCTCTAAATAAAAAATAAAAGGGGGCTGGGGATATAGCTCAGTTGGTAGAGTGCTTGCCTCGCAAGCATAAGGCCCTGGGTTCAAATCCCTAGCATTGCAAAAAAAAAAAAAAATTAAATTAAATAAATAAATAAAAAATAAAAAGGACTTGGGATGTGGCTCAGTGGGTAACACTCCTGGGTTCAATTCCCTGTACAAATAAGTAAGTAAATAAATGAATAAATTAAGAGAGAGATGGTCCTTGAAGCCTGCCCATAGAACCAATCTGATTCCTGTATACAGTAGGCACTCAGCACTTAGCGAGGCAGAACAGGGAAGGTAAAAGCCTGGACTCAGGGCTGACTGCCTACATTCTAATCTATGACTGTGAGAAGTGAGTGAAGGATCTTCAGCTCGCTCTGAGCCTGTCTTCTCACCTATAAAACGAGAATACCGGTCTTCCTACATGACAGGTGGCCGTGAGGATTAAAGAGAATTAGGCGTACAAAGTACTTAGCACCTGGCGCATGCGGTGACTAAAGAGGGAGCAGATTCTGCAGGGCCTGGAGTTCTACGCAGCTCTGACTTTATCCTGGGGACAGTGGGAGCCATGGAAGAGGTTTGAGCCAGGGCGTGCAGGGATGGATTTGCGCTTTGTAATGACCACACCAGCTGCAGTGCGGAGGAAAGATTAGAGACTGAGGGCAGACCAGGAGTCCAGGGAGAAGCCCATTGTCTGTGCTCCAACTGAACAAGTGGGGCTTCCCTGCTGAGGTAGTGACTACATACGGTGGCTGGTGATGGCTGCCTGGCCCAGGAAGCTGAGCCCAGCTGCAAGGTGAGCCCTGACCCTCCAGACAGCCTTGGCCCCCTCCTGGTTCAGGATACAGCCAATGCCAAGGCCTCCCCACCTGGCTCTCTCCTCCGTGGCTGTCTCCCTGGCTCTAATTATAGACACCACTGCAGGGGAAGGAGGCAAATCATAGGCTTGGCTGTCTATATTTAAACTCGGGGGCCTGGTGACATCTCCCAGCTGCTGGGAGCTTGGCTTCCCGCCCCTGTGACTGTCAGACAGGGATAGAGCCGGGCTCTGAGGCGCCGCAGCTGGAGGTGGGGGTGGGGAAGGACGGGCCCAGGGATTTCCTCTGTCCCCACCATTGCTGTCACAGCACAAGACTCCATGGGAACATGGCACTGGGTAGGAGAGGGGACTACAAAGACAATGGGTTGAACTTTGTGCAGGCGGCTCTGAGATGGGTGGTGAGGGGTTTATGGAGGAGACATTGTTCTCAGGTGGAGCCTGCAAGGAGTAAGGGGAGGAAGCCAGCTGCCCCGAGATTTCTGGAGCACTCCTGGCCTCCGCTTGATTCCGCAGGACAATGAGCCACACGGCAGGGCCTGTCCACCTTACAGCAGGGGCTGGGCTTTGGGTATCAGATTTAGGGTACAGTCCCACCACAAAGGGACTCCCATCGCCCCAGTGCCACCTCCCTCTGCAGAGGCCACAGATGTAAGCAGTCTCTGCAGCACCCGCCACGGGTGGGAGACGGGCATGCCGAACCGGCGAGAGGGACCCATAGGATCTAGGGAGGTCGTCAACTACATCCCTGCTGCTAGTGTCTCCTGGCTTCTGTGACCACGGGCAAGACACTTCCCTGCCTGAGCCCCAGGTTCCTCTTCCAAAAAAATACCCACCTGTTGTTTCTTGTACCTGGAATGTTCTTCTCCCAAGTCACCACATGGATGCTCCCCCCTGTTGTTCCTATGTCTGCCCAAAGGTCACCTCCTCCAGGAAGCCTTCCCTGGCCATCCTGGATAAAGCAACTGAACTGCCCCTGCCACTTCACGTCACCTTCTACCACATCAGCCTGGTGTTTTCCTTTGTAGCATCAATCCGCGTCAGAAATCATCTTGCTGCTGTGTGTCTGTTTCTTATCTGCCTGTCCCCCTAGAACATCAGGTTCCCAAGAGGAGGAAGTCTGTAGCCGCTGTGCCCCTAGTTCCTAGCCTAGGCACGAGGTATTTATCAAATAAGGAAGGAAATAAGTGATTCCAACTTCACCTCCCTCTTCTGTGAAAACTCTATGCAGATGGTTCTTCAGGTGCCCACCCAGTCCTTGTCACACATTTCTGAAGCACCTGCTAAGTGTCAGGTGGGCACTGTGCTAGGCACTTTGCATGAAGGAAGTCCGCATCCCCGTTGTACAGAGGGAAAGACTGAGGCTCGCTGAGGACCAAGGACTTCCTATAGAGCAAGGAAGTAGCAGAGCTGGGAGGCGATCTGGAGTCTGCTAGACCCTAGGGCCCTTTCAGCCAAGGGTTTAGTCCACACCTCATTTCCCAGGATCCCTTGCACCCTGCCCGGAACCTTCTGAGCAGGTGTCCCCCCCCTGTTGCAGGCCTGGTGATGTCGGCCATCACGGTGATCATCCTGGTGCTCTACTTCACCGTGGACACCTTTGTGGTCAACAAGAAGCCGTGGCTACCCGAGTGCACACCCGTCTACGTGCAGTACTTTGTCAAGTTCTTCATCATTGGTGTGACGGTGCTGGTGGTCGCTGTGCCCGAGGGTCTCCCTCTGGCTGTCACCATCTCGCTGGCCTACTCAGTGAAGGTGAGATGGGGAGAGCAGGACCAGTCAGCTGATGCCTCCCAGCTCTGGGGAGCCTGCGGGGGGCCCAGGGGTTGGTGCTGGGATTGAGAAATGAGCCAAGAAGCATATGGACACACCAGGGGTTCAGAGAAGATATCTTCTGTCCCCAAAACTCAGATACCTGTGGAAGCTGGGGGCAAACCCAAGAGCTGCACCCCAGACACAGGGGTCTCCACTTCCACCCAGCCAAATGTCACCTGGTAGGAATGCAGGCCCGGGGTGGTCAGACCTTCAGTTCTTTCAAGAGAAGTCAAAACTCTTCACTTAATAGGGCTGGGGATATAGCTCAGTTGGTAGAGTGCTTGCCTCGCAAGCACAAGGCCCTGGGTTCAATCCCCAGCACTGCAAAAAAATAAAAAATAATCTGCACTTAATATACATTCTCCAGATTTGTATTGACAATCATCTCCACCCCACCAAAATAAAATAGGACTGAGGCTGTAGCTCAGTAGTAGAGTACTTGCCTAGCATGCATGAGGCTCTGGGTTCTGTCCCTCATACTGCAAAAATTAAATAAAATCCAGACCTCGCTTTGCGGTTAAAACCTATCCCCATCCCACTGTATATAAGTCAAAGTCTGGCAGCCACAGTAATAGGCCCCTGGTAGACGTAGCATTTACACAACTAATCTCAGAGGTCGCGATCTAAAGTGTGAACGAGGTAGGCCGAAAACAAAGGAAGCCTAACTTAGTGGAAGCTTCCTCACCTTGGATATAGACTGAAAATATAAGAGGTTTTAAAAGCAGTTAAATGCGTGCACCGCGGCCCCACAGGGTGAAGTTCTGGACTTCCTGAGTTGCTCCTCCTGCAAGCCCGTGCTCTGGCCTCAGTTTCTCTTCGACACCAGCTGCAAACTTTAGTAGGCACCAGAGGCCAGGGGCGGGGGGAGCCTGGGCTCAGGGCCCAGTCCAGCCTGTCCAACGCGGGACCACAGGCCCAGCGTGCCAGCGCTCCCAGCCTCCGTGTCTACATCTGTAAAAGAGGGTAGAAGCCTCCCGGGGAGGCCATTTCTGGAGGAAATGCAGTAACCTGGAGCAGAGCCCCAAGCAGAGTCAGCCCTCGGGAGCTGGCCGGGTCCTCGGCAGCACGGCAGAGAGGGACGGTGTGAGCAGGGTAGGCCGCAAATCTCCCGTCCCCACTGGTCCCAGTCCAGAGCCTCCGGCCACAGAGGAACCTCTGCTCCTCCTGCAGACCTGGAAGGAGCCGTGCAGGCAGGAGGAGGGAGAGGGAGAGAAGGCAGCCAGAGTTTCTTTATAACACAGCCCCCAGGAGAGCTGGACGGCACCCACCAGCTTCTGCCGAGTCCCCAGCATGCACTGGCACAGCCCCCTGCTCTGACGGTAGCTGGGCACTGGGTGTCCCCACCTGCCACCTCTGGGTAGGTGAGGGAACTAGCGCTCCAAGAGGAGAGGGCACTCCCCTGGAGTGGTTCCCAGAGATGGGGACGGTGGCCCCAAGCCAGGCTTTGGGCTTCCCTGGATGGGAACCGTCTCAAAGGGCCAAGGAGGAAAGGCACACGTGTCTGGGATCATTTCCAAGCAAAGGGTTGGTGGCAGGCAGAGGGATACGACACCGGGGCAGCTCTGGGGTCCAGCCGTCCCCCACCAGACCACACGCCCTCCAGAGGAAGGAGGCCTGTTCTGGGCACGTGCAAGGAATGGAGGCTTAGGTGCCAGAGGGTTAGGGTTAGAATCCAGCACTGTGACTTCCCAGCCAGTGACCCTCCCATCTGTAGAATGGGGCAGGTGCCGCCTGCCCAGCAGGGTGAACATATAGGATGCAGTTCGAATTCGTGTGCGCAGAGAGTGGAACACACCCTCTGGCCCATGGTTGGGACTCAGAAGAGATGTGTTGACTGACCCCCGAGCCCTTGTGCAGTAGGGACATCGTTACTCCGTGGACACTGTCGTTTGACGTGATGTTCAACTCCAGGGCTCCTGGGGCTCCTATCCTCTCTCCCCTGAACCACGGAAGAGGCACTAAGCCAGATGGATGCACCCTCCAGGGTGGGAGTGAGCAGTCTGGAAGGATCCCAGATTTAGGATTAGGAGACCAGGGATTGAGGGCTGGCTCTATGGCTTCTGCTGCATAAAGCAATCACAGTCACCAGCAAGAAAGCAATTGGAAGGGCTATGGCACTGGGGACACTCCACAGCCTGTGATTCCCTCACCCACATCACTTTATACCCGAAGGAGACCCAGCTCAGAGATCTCTAGGCACCTGTCTGAGGTCACACAGCATGCTCATGGAAAGGGTAGAACTGGGACATACCCAGTGCTTCAGCTCCCTGCCAGTGATAGTTCCCAGAGGGCCAGCAGAGCAACAGGCATTTAATACATGCTTATAAAATGTTTGCAGCTTGAACAATTCTGAGGGCCTTCATTGTATGCAGGGCCCTAGCAGCCATGGAGGTGGTGAACTCCCCGTTTTACTGAGTCGATTGTGGTTCAGAGAGGCCATGCGAATTCCCCAAGGTCATATACACAGTAAGAGGCTCCAGGGAGAGCACCTGCACCCTGTGGCCACCCTGTGGCCACCGTCTCCAAATCCTGTCCCCGCCCCAGTCCAAGGGGCCCAGGGGAGACTCCACAGGGCCAGCCCACCCCCTCTTCCCTCCTTTTCTTCTCCCTCTATTTGCACCAGGGCAGCAAGGGGTTGCTTCCAGGGTCCTGCAGCTCCTGGGTGGCTGAAGGCCTATCTTAGGGACCCACTTTCTGGCTGTCCCAAGGCACCATGGGACCATCAGACAGTTCCCAAGGGAGATAAAGCTGGCAGAGCCGGTGCCCTTCAAGGCACAGAGCGGAAGGAATGGGGTGCAGATCCCACCGCCGTACCCTTGACTTCTATGAGCGAGTTCGAGAAGAGGGGCTCATGGGAAGGGGAGGACCAACACTTACCAGTCCACCCTATGGTAGGCCCGGGGACTACCAGACCTCCAGGGCCGACCCTCTTTACAGCTTCCCAACCAGGACCCAGAGAGGCCAGTCACATGGTGTAACTTGGAATCGAAACCGGGTCTTTCCCATTCCAGAGCCCAGCAGCTGTCCGTCTCGTCTCCAGGTGTCTGAATCCCCCGGTGACTGCTCTCACGGGGGCGGAGGAAGTGGCCCCTCCATGACAGAACACATAAAGGCAGTGACAACCCGAATGTCCTTGGTGGTGGTCCAGGGCCACCATCCCCGCCCCCGCTTCCTTTCCTCCCTCCATCAAACCCAAACGCAGCTGGATCTCCCTCCGGACTAGGTGACTCGAGGCTCCGCCCTCATGGGCCGCGCATGCCCATCTGCCGCAAAACGAGCAGCGGCAGCTTCAGGCCACACCCACTGTGTGCTCCCGGCAGTGGGGTGTCCCATGGAGGCCTCCCCGAGGTACAGCTCAGACTCAAACTGGCCTAGCGTCAGTGCTCGTTAGCACAGCCTGACAGGCCCTACCCCCAGGCTGGTCTGGTCGAGCAGTTTAAAGTTATTGGAAGTGCCTGAAACTCCCAAGGGGCTTTGAGAACCTGGCATGGTGACATAATCCACTAGCCTGCAGGAAGCAGCTGGTGCAGCCTGAGACCTGGAATCTTCCATCGGCACCTGTTGCCTAGCCACAATATGATGCTTCACCTTCATGAGCTCAGGCCTGCCAGCATAACCCCAGAGCTCTCCCCAAGAGCAGACACTCCCATGTGGTCTTCTTGTCACATTGCTTCTAACTGCTGGTGTTCCAGAAACTTCTGTTGGGGTCTCTTGAATCTACTCTTACCTTTTCCTTGGAGCCAAACTGAGCTTCTAAACAGTCAGCAAGGAGTTTGGGATAACCTTCCCTTGGGAGGCCAGCATGTGACAGACAGGCAGTAGGCAGACCTGGTCTGGTGTCACATTTCCAGGCCCTGGTTGCAAATCCCAGATCTGCTGCTATGTGAACCCTGGTGAGTTGCTGTCCCTCTCTGAACCACTTTCCTTCTCTCAGTCAGTGAGGGTAAAAATGAATGTTTGGCACACCCTCTGTAGGCCTTGCACATTGCCCCAGCCCCTGTCTAGCTCCCATGGAGTTTCCCAGGGGTGGATGGTTGGACACTGCTCAGGGGCCCTGTCCTTGGAGATTGTCACTCTCCAACTCCCAGTGGGTAGAAGGGCCCAGTCTCCTCTGGCTATGGCAGCTCACCCTCTGGGCACGAGTTTCTTTCATCTATATGTGGGGGAATACCTCTTGCCTTCAGGATCCTCTGGGGGTGCAGACCAGCAGAGGTGAGAGAGACTGTACCTGGGCACAGCAGGGACTGGAGCCCCGAGTCTGAGGCCTGGGTTGGGAGCGCCTGGTGTTTTCTTTCTCTCTTCACCACATGGCCTGGCAGACCTCAAGCAGTCCGAGGGTCCAGCCTGGAGGTTCAGCGGTGCCAGGCTGTGGGATGCAGGGTCACCGGGTCAAACAGGTACCTGCAGCCTGAGTCAGGGTCCCCACCGTGGAATGGGCCCCCTCCTGCATTCATCCGACAGGGGCTGAGAATCCCCAGGTACTGAGTCCCCGGGCCAGGAGCTCCTACCTTCCTCCCCCTGCGCCCCAGGAGGTGGTCTCAGTGGTCCCCGTTTTGCAGATGAGACTCCTGAATCCAAAGGAGGACAAAGACTCCCCCAGGGTGACCCAGGGTACTGGAGGGCAGGCCCAGGACTGTGGTTCTTGTCTCCTGGTGACCCCGCTGGCCCTGCTCTCTGGGGGACCTGTCTCACAGTTATTGAATGAACAAAAAGAAGGGGACAGGGACAAAACCACCCTTTTGGGGCAAATATGGGGGTGCCTTCATTCTGTCCCAACCTCAATTTTTCAAAGTTCTCATGAATTAGGCCCCGTGTTGGAGGCAAGTGGAAGAGGGGACCTCTCCATGCCAGGCCGTGCTAGATTTCAACCTTCATTAAGTTTCAACCTTTGTAATCGGCCCCTGAAATAAAGAATATGCTTCCCATTTTACAGATGAGGGAAGCTGAGGTTTGGAGAGGGGAAGTCATGTCTCCAGGATCTCACAGCTCGAACAGAGGCAGGAAACTGGAGCAACTGAGACAATGGACCCTGGAGCCTGGGGTCACACCCTAGCTCCCTGCCTGCCCTTCCTAGCTTGGGAAGAACCCTTGGCTTCCAGATCTGAGAAATGGGCAGAGTCCTCTGTGATTTGATCCACAGGAGGCACTTGGTCCAGGGCTTGGCACCAGTTGAATACATGGATTATTGTCATTCTATTATTAATATTTGTTACTTGAGCTGTACTTTAAATCCAGACCAGGAGGCCCCTCCTGTCCTGCTGACCCCATCAACCTGCTTCCTTCTGCTCTCTGCAGGGTGTGCGACGGCCCAGGGTGGGGCAGAGGATGAAGGAGAGGCAGAAGCAGGTTGGATCGAGGGGGCTGCCATCCTCCTCTCTGTCATTTGCGTGGTCCTGGTCACAGCCTTCAATGACTGGAGCAAAGAGAAACAGTTCCGGGGCCTGCAGAGTCGCATTGAGCAGGAGCAGAAGTTCACCGTGGTCCGGGCTGGCCAGGTGGTCCAGATTCCTGTGGCTGAGATTGTGGTTGGGGACATCGCCCAGATCAAATATGGTGAGCATCTCAGTCACAGATCCACATTCTAAAGCTGGAGTCTGGGCAGAGGTGGGACAGGACAGGCAGATGCAGAGTGAGGCTGACCCAGGGAAGGGTCTCTGATCACATCCCAAGGCAGACTGTGTTCCAAGGTCCTTTAGATCCTAGAAGGGATTGGACTTCAGATCAGAAATGGCAAATACTTAGCACATGTATCACTTCTTTCCAAACTCCCACCCAGAGCAGACATTACCAATCAATCACAGCTCAGAGAATGAAGACAGCCTCTGAAGGCCTCTCAAGACAATATTCCAAGGACCACTTCTACTCAGAATGGGTTTATGAGATGAAATTTACTTCCCATCCCTGATTTGGCTGTGGGTGGAAAGTGCTGGGCTAGTGGAGGTGTTAGAGGGAGCAGAAGCAGATAAGAAGTATTCTGGTCCTAAATACTACCAGTAAGAGAGTGGGCAGGAGCCACCAAAGAGAGTCTGGACTAGATATGTTCTGGGTAAGTAGAGGCAGACCATGGTGGGAAGAGAGATAGGTGCACCCCTCCTCACTCAGCCCTAGAGGGCTTGATTTCCCCCAGTAAGCCATCTTGGTTGGGGTCCCCTCAGCCTGCCCATGTCAGACTGGCCTCTTCCAAAAGAATCTCTCCAAGCATGACTGAGACTGGAAAAGGGTGAATCATGGAGATCCCATGGGATCCCAATCTAAGCCAGACCAAGAGGAGCATTTTGTGAAGTACCTGCCCATCTGCGTTTGCAGATCCCTGGGCCCAACCTCTGCTCTCCAGACCTTGAGCTGTGCCTTGGCCTGTGGTGGGCGCCATTTTGGTTCAGACACCCTGGGGATTCTAGGCACCTGGTTCTCAGTAGAGAACCTTCCCTCACAATCACACCTTGAAGGAAATGTCCTACCTCTCTGGTCACCTGAGACGGCTGGCCAACTCCCCTGCCCTTCCTCCACCAGGTGACCTCCTCCCTGCGGATGGCCTCTTCATCCAGGGCAACGACCTCAAGATCGATGAGAGCTCCCTGACCGGCGAGTCTGACCAGGTGCGCAAGTCGGTGGACAAAGACCCCATGCTGCTGTCAGGTGAGCTGGGGCCCCACAGCCGGCTGGGTCCCACCCCGACACGGAGGGCACTGCCTGAGTGTCCCTAACATGAGGCCAAAGGAGCTCAGAGACCTCGGTCCTGGGCTCTGGGGTCTCTGAAGCTCAGGCCTCACTGAGAACACGGTCCCTTTACACGGGAAACAGTGAACCCCCACCCGGGCCCTTGGCGGTGCTCAGAACCCCGGGGCTGGCACCGCGCGGAAAGTCAACCGCGCCTCCTCATCCTGTGGAACGTCCCTTCCAGTGACTTGGATTACTCAAAGTCGAACACCAAAGCTTCTCATCAGGCATGAGAAGGAATCAGTTCGGTGACCATCTCTGTGGACGCTTAGCGTGCGCCTGGTCCCCAGGCTACCGCGTTGGGTAAGGCAGACAAGGCCGGTCCTCAGGGGCCTGTGGTGAACTGAGGAGGGAGAGGCCGGGTGGACATGTCAGCAGTGACAGGTGCGTGAAGAAGCTCAACAGGACGCGCAGATGAGGGCGGGGGAGTCAGGGACAGCCTCTCTCACAGAGGCCACGTGCGAGCTGAGCTGAGTGAGGAGGAGCTGGCCCGTGACTACCAGGAAAAGGCTCACCAGGCAGAGGGAACAGCAAGCTGGAGGCCCAGAGGCAGGGCCATGCTAGAGGATTGTGAGCAAAATGGAGAAGGTGGAAGGACCAGCCATCGGGTCTCATTATTCTGAGTGTGATGGGGATGCCCTGGGATGGCTGATCACGTTTGCATTTTTAAAAGGTTACTGTGGCTCCTAGGGGCAAGAAAAGGGTGGGGGAGACCCGGCATGGAGGAGGCGCTGGCCAGGTAACACACACTCCTGCAGGGAAACCAAATGGCCTCATTGTCCTCCGTGCCCAATAAACATCTCTCCCAAGCCCCTGCCCTGGACCAGGCTCAGGCTGAGCACAGGGATACCCGCAGACAATGATTCAGACCTGGCTTCTGCCTTGGGGAGCCCCAGCCCGAATGGACTTGGGGCAACAGACCTACACCTAGCTATTCCACAGCAGAACTGAGAAAGTCAGGATGGGAGCCAAGCACCCAGAGGAGGTGGTGTTGAGCTGGGTTTTGAAGGTTGAGTAGGAGCTCGCTGAGCCTCATTGTGGAGAAAGGGCCCTCCCAGCAGAGACCAGCATGTGCAGAGACCCAGAGGTCCGAAGGAATGTGCAGAATCCTGGAAGACGCACAGGTCTGCCGGGGGGGGGGGGGGGGGCAGATAGAAAGGAGTGAGACTGAGTCTGAGACATTGATTCATCCAGAATGTATCCAACCAACATCTAGTACGCATCTACCCTGTGCCAGTGGTTAATTTGACAAACAAGGTCCCTTCTGTGCTAAAGTTGAGAGTCTAGTGACAAAAATGGCCAATAAAGGAACAAATAGGCGACTTTATTTCAGCTAATGATTTATTAGATGAAGACATACCATTATAATGAGAAAGAGGCCCTGAGGAAGGGGGTCAGAACCTCAGCTGCTCAGGGAAAGACTCTCTGAGAAGGTTGTCTTTGTAAAAGTAGAACACTGAAAATGTCATCCATGACAGAAGGAACAGCAAGTGCAAAGGTCCTGGGGTCAGACCAAGCAACCACTGAAGGTCCCAAGTGCCTTCCTGAAACACAGGGTCACATGAGAGCTCAAGAGATGGTCATAGCCCTTTGGCCCTGGCTCTGACCTCTGGGATGAGGTGGTTGGCAAGGTGGGCATCCCTGGGGGAAACATCTGGGTGAGTCTCTCTTCTGTGGGAGCCCAGGGGAGGCATGGGCCTGAGCGGATGTCAGCGAAGATTCCAGACAGTTTGGAGAAGGAGTGGGAGGGGAGGATGCTGACTGAGGTCTGGGGGGAGTAAATGTCCAGAATCACCGACAGCATCACAAACCAGCCAAAGAGGTCAGCACAGGTGCAGAGAGACCCTGGAAAAGACATGGGCAGAGACGGACAGGAAGCCAGCCAGCCAGCCTAGGTGAATCACAGGGCCACAGGGCCTCTGAGCAGAGGCGGGAGAGCCAAAGGGAAGAGAGCCCAACACATAACGCTGCTGGAGGCAGAGGGGAAAGCCAGGAGGCTGTCCAGGGCAGGAGGCAGAAGAGGAGCCGTGAGGAGCTTTTGGGGGGGGCCGAGAGGTTTGGGGAGCATCTCTCCATCTCTGTGTCCCTTCTCCCTGTCTAGGAGGAGCCTCATAGCTGGGGAGGAGCTCTGGATATCTCCAAAGGGACAGAAGTCCCCAGAGGCCAAGGGATCCCACAGGAGAGCCAAGGCCTACAGGCCCTGGGAGACCCTGCAGGCTCCTCCCCACTGGGTGGGCCAGGACGGGGACTGGGTCCCTGTCCCAGGGCACACTCTGGGTCTCAGCAGGGATCCGAGTGAATCCTGTGACTCTCAGGCTGGTGTCGGCAGGAGGAGGTGGCTTGTGAGCACCGAGCTCCGGGAAACCACTTTGAGTCCCCTGAGCCCACGTTGAACTAAGGCTTTGGATTTGATCTGTCCAGTTTGCTGGAAGCCCACGTAGATGGAGGGGCTCTGGCCTCTGCATGTCAGGAGATACCCGCCAGGGTCTCGGGGACGTCCTTGTGGGGAGATGCTGACCAGCTGGCAGCTTCTGTGGTTTACACTGGCTGGGGACCTGGCAGCCTTCTGCAGCCTGGTCCGGAGGTCTGTCCTGACGCATCGTGGAAACTGTGCCCACCGAGCTCCAGAGCCCATGAGCACAGGGAAGATGGCTAAAAAAGAAAAAAATCCAGGATCCCCAGAGTCCCCCCAGGGTGCAGGATGGACCAGATGGAAGGAAACAGTGACCCTACAGCACTGGCGATCAGAAACCCAATTTCCAGGAGGGTCAAAGGCGTGCGGCTCAGTCTAGGCTCCCAGGAAAATGCAGAAGGGGGTGTAGTTGGCCCAATAGGAAGCAGTGTAAGTGGACAGAAAATGATTCTAGAACATTCCGAATTATTCTGGGACAACAGAGGCTGTCCGTGAGTTCCCAGTCACCGATTGTGAGCGGGCTGTGCGGGCTACAGTGGCCTCTGAGAGGGCACTGCCCCTTCCAACCCTGAAGGCACAGGCTCACCACGCCAGGCCCTCACCCTGTACCTCCCTGCAGGCCCACTGATTGTCCCCTCTGACCTGCCTCAAAGGACAGACCCTCGTCCCAGATGCTCTTCTGCCTTCCTTTTTGCTCACAGAACTCCATCTGCTCACCTCCCCCACAAAGACTTCCCTGACCACCACAGACCCCTGGCATCACCCCCTTTCTGCCTGGGGTGCATCTTTTAGCTCTTGCCATTCCACATTGTGCTTGGCCCATTTGGGCACAGCCTTGTAAGGTGGACTGTGTTTTGCACTGTGCAAACCATCCCAAACAAACAACAAAATCCACTGTGGTCCTGTCACCTGACCAAATCTAAGTAGTCTCCCTTTTAAGGACCTTTTTCCATCCTTGGCCATACACAGACAGACAGACCTGGCCATGGTCATGGTGCTCCTGCACCGGTCCTCTTACCAGACAGGTCCAAGCCCCAGGAGCTCTGAGCCCGAGCCTGCCAGGAGGTTGTGCCCAGCCTCACCCCTGGACTCCCAGGACAGAGGAGCTGTGTGGAGTTAGAGAAAAAACTGAGAACCAGGCCCAGCTTAACCATTCCTGCCCTGTGGGATGAACCCGCTGTGTGGCTTGGGCACGTTGCTTCACTTCTCTAAGCCTCAGTTTACCTGTGAGGCTGCTGGGATGTCACTAGTGTTAAGATGGCGAGGAGTCCCTAGCATCACACTGGCACAGAGCTATTTAACCTGAGAGGGCTCTGCCCTTTCAACCCTCGGTGAAGGGAGCCCGGACTTTGGGGTAAAACGGTCCTGGGTCCTATCCCAGATCTGCCTTCCTTCACTGGAGACTCCAGCCCATCTTCTTACCCTCTCTGGGCTCCATTTCCTCATGTCTAAAATGGGCTCGTAACCCCAGTGGGAGAGGTCGTGTGGAGTCTTCCGAAGCACCCATCACCCTCTCTCCCTTTCCCGCCTCTGAGCGGCCCCCTCTGCTCCACCTCCAGCTCCTCCCGTTTCCAGGTTCCACCAGGGGGTCTTCCTGGTTGCTGTCTTCCCCAGGCCCTGACCCCGCCCCAGCCCTCTGCAAAACAGCCATATGGATGCTAATTTTTGTGAATGACCAGACAGCCATCAGCCCCTTACCTATGCACAGAGGCCTTGCTGAACCCCCGAGAAACAGCAGGACCAGTCTAGGGTGCTCACAGGGTCCTCGTGGTGGCTCAGGAACCCCCTAGTGACATCGGACACATTGGTTTGCCTTACTCTCTGGTTCTAGTCAGTTGTCCCAGCCACACTTGGTCTGTGACCCTTCACTTTCCTGAGCCTCCACGTCCGTGTCTGTGCAATGTCCGCCCCCCTGGCCCCCATGGCCTACCCTGCAGGGGCATTATGGGAACCCCAAGCATGCATGGAGGTGACTGTCCTTGTCAAATGCCAGAGACCTGGGGTGCTGCATGGAGCGGGAAGGCTCCAGACAGCCACGCGCCGTCCCCCACGACGGACAATCTTAAGCAAGCCCGTGTCCCACGCGTCTGCAGGCTGGCCCGAGGAGGAAGGCTCAGGAATGGCAGACCCACACGTCTGTGGGAAAACCCAGGAAGACACAGCTGCTCCTGGTACCACCCTGGGTGGCCACAGAGCTCGCTTTGCAAGAACCAGAAATCCAGATGCGCAGGGACTGTCCCCCAGTGTCTAAGAATCGACGAAATTCTATTTTTTTCCAAAGTCCATGTGGTCAAGCAGCAGATGGTCCCTGGAGAGCACACCCTGACCTGGGTCTGTTTTTTTCAGCTTTGTATTTTAAGATCATTTCAAACTTACAGAAACGTGGCAAGAATGGTCCAGGAGAACTGGGTGTGGTCCAAGTGATTGGCTCCCCTTCAGTCTCTCCCTTCCGGAAGGTGTGTGGCCCTTCTCCCTCGGCCCTGCAGGGGGATCGCCAAGAACCACCGTACTCCCGTGGGTGACCGTGCCCACAGCCATCATATCAAGAAACTTGACATTGATATGAGATGATTCCCTAGTGAGCCATCCGTAGTCACATTCCACTGATTGTCCCTGTCCCAGGCTGGCATGGCGTATGGGAGGCAGGACCTCCAGGACTTGTTCTTTGGTTTTGTTTTTGTTTTTTTGGTACCAGAGATTTAACCCAGGGGTGCTTTACCACTGAGCCATATTCCCAGGCCTTCATGGTTTTCCTTTTTGAGACAGGTTCTCACCAAATTGCTCAAGGCCCTGCTAAGTTATTGAGGCTGGCCTCAAGCTTACGATCCTCCTGCCTCAGCCTCCTGAATCATTGAGATTACAGAAGTACACCTAGCAGGCCTGCAGGATGGACTTTGGAATGTCTCCTGTCTCTCTCTCAACCTCCCTTAACATGAAACAGCCCCTCACCTTTGCTTTGTTTTTCATGGAAAATCAGCATTTTTGTTTTTAAACTTTTGTCAACAATGAGTCCCTGTGAGAGTCCCCCAAAGCAACGATCCCTCTTACAAGAAAGAGATGTCCAGACTTGTGATTTTTGCAGCATTTCAGGGGATTCATAAATTCCCTAGAGAACCCTGGTCTTGTCCCAATTTGAAGCTGAAGAAACTGAAGCCCAGGGAAGAAGTGTCAGGCCACACAGAGGACGGAGGCAGAGCTGGAGATAAACTCAGACCCTCAGTCCCCCAGCCCCATGATCTTCCCCAGCCCAAGCTCACCTCCAAGGTCTGCATGGACAGTTATCCAGCAACGCGACCTTTTGGAAGCACCTGCACCAGCTTCCCCTGGGAGACAGTAGACCACGTCGATACGTCAGAGGAAGGGGCTGGAGTCAGGAGGCCAGGGTAGAGGAGTGTCCTCCACAGGCAGCAGGGCCTGGCTCCAACAGGACCCCCACCATCCTCCATCATCCCCCCCACAAAGAGTGGTCACAGCACAAGGTTGCACAGGACATCAGTAAACCCTCTGGGGTCTCTGTCCACATCCCATGCCTACTGCCCACCCCACCAAGTTGAAGGTCAGGCCAAGCAGAGAGCCAGACCTGCCACCATGGCCACCACCTCAGGGAGCATAAGACGGCACCGTGACAGCAGAAAGCCCGTCTGCCGCTCAACCCACGCACTCTCCATTACACTACCCTGCCTCTTCTCCATGAGAGGCAGCGGGGGGTAGTGGATAGAGCACGGGTTCAAGTCCCGGCTCCACCACTTACTGCTGTGTGACTCTGGGCTGTCACTCAGCCTCTCTGAGCCAGAGAGGCCACAGGTGGGCAGAGGGCGTTGGCTTGCATTTGCACCAAAACCTACCTCATAGGGCTGTTGTGACGGGGACATGTTGCCAGCTGTCTAGCGCTCTGTGAACCTCTGTTATTACTGTGTCAATGACAGCGGGGTGGGAGAAGAGTGTCTTGGCAGGGAATCCTCTTGGCTCTGCTTGGTGCTTGTGCCAGGAGGTGAATCCTAAGCCCTCAAGCTGGCCCTGCCTTCCTCACAAGCTCTCTTCACCCAAGGAGGCCCTCAGGAGATATGGCTGCCTCTCCCTTCTCCTTGGGCAGAAATAGACCTAGGAGGTCAAACCAAGGGGTCAAGGAGCCCTGGGTTCCCGGCCTGACTTCTGCATACCCTCTGTGCAACCTCCATCGGTCATTTGCCCTCTCTGGGCCCAGAAGACCCATTGAGAAAAGCAAAGCCCCTCTAACTTTGTCCTGAGGGTGCACTGTGCCCTGCTTTCTAAACCACGAGGCTTTGACCTCAAGATGACCAACATGTGGGCCAGCCTGGGGGAACCGGCTTCTGCTGTTCAGGGTGGGCCTGAGTCTGAGATGGGCTCTGAGCATGTTCTGGGGAAGGGTCCTGGCCTCGTCCTCCGCTGCCGCTGAGGGGAGGGGCTGGGTGTGGCCTGTGAGGCCCTGGTCCAACCCCAGCACAATTTTTCAAAAACCCACAAGGGGACCAAGATGAGGGGCAGGCAGAACTGACAGTCCCTTGGGCAGTGGCCCCAGGTTTCCCCAGCCCTGGGCTCCCTTTTTCTCACTGCTGGATGGGAGCCAGCCCCTGCGTGGCTGGCTGACCCAGCTCCCCCCACCTCACCCTCGGGCTGACCATCCCGGCTCTGGCCTCACGCGACCTCACAGACAAAAGGCGCCCGGATTGTCTGTGGCACGTGGGGAGTTGATATTCCTGTCTTCCCCCTCCCTCTCCCCCCAAATGCTTTCAGCGGCCCTCTATGGAACACCAAGCTTCCAACTCCGCTCAGCCCCGCTCCCTTCGTGAGCCCTGAGTGTCTGCCACATGACCCACTGCTGTGGCACCAGCCCCTCCCACCTTTGCCTGGAATGGCCCAGAACGCCCATTGCTGAGATGTGGTGACCTCAGCCAGGACCCTCCCCACTTCACAGGGCAAAACTGAGGCCCAGAGAGGAGAGGGGCTGACCTAAGGCCCCACAGCAAATCAGAATCAGACAGCAGACTAGTTCTCCAGCCCAGGGCCCTCTGCCCACACCCTGATGCTTATGTGCTCTGGGGGGCTCCCTGGGGAGCAAGAAGAGGCAGGAGCTGCAGGGCAGTGTTCAGGGACCATGCACAGTGAGGTCCCACTGCAGGGGCCCCCATACCCAAAGGGCTCTCGCCTCTGCCCCTGCACAGAGAGCCCGCAGTTCTTCCTCTGAGTGAGGCAGTCAGCTGACCTTGAACTCCAGACCTGTTGTCCCACCTTTAGAGCCATGGTTTTAAGCATCACTCTCTGCAAGGGACTCGCAGAGCTGGGCTGCCTGTGCTCTGGGCCTTGCTGGAGGACAAGGGTAGTGCCCAGGGAGGCGTGGGAAGCGGGGGGCAAAGCTGGGACCAATGTGGCCTTTGTAAGACCATAAAGTTGATGTTGGGGGGCGGGGGTGGCGTGTACTCTCCATTTTAAGTGCAGTACATGCCCACCAGGGGAGATACCGAAAAAGGAGGTCCCGGGGGAGAGGGCTGCAGTGGCACCCCAGGGAGGCGCGCACAGGCCCTGCCAGCCAGGGGCTCCCTGGGGAGCCAGGCCTGGGAGCACCCCCAGGAAGACTGCAGAGCCAGTTCAGAGGAGGGAGATGAAGTCTTCTCGTGAGGGTCAGGAGGGCCAGCTAAGGGAAGGGACATTCATCCTGAGCCTTGAGGAGGAGGTGAGTGGAGGCAGGGGCCTGGACACAAAGGCCTGGGAGCTGTGCAGGCTCGGAGGGAAAAGGCCACCCAGCAGGAGTCAGCGGTAAAGGACCAGCAGAAGGCTGGGGCCTGATCCCCGGGTGCTGACTGAGGGATTCGGATCCCAGGGAGCTACCCAAACCCTCAGCAGGGTACCTGAGCTGGGGGACACTCATCAGAGTGGCATCCGGGGGGGTCTACGGGGACACAGGAGGGGACCAGAGGGGAAGGTGGAGGCCTCCAGTTCCCCTGCCCCATCTGGTGTACGGTTCCTTCACCCCAAGCCAGCCTCTGGCTTCCTCCTCCCTCCTCCTGCCTCCGGATACAGATGCAGAGCTGCCAGTTGCCTGCTGAGATGGGAGTGATTAGATTAGAAGGCGATCTGAGGTCTGATTATCGTGGGTGGAAACTGGCCCCTGCGTCTCTTGCTGTCATCCGTGCTGGGGAGGTGAAGAGCAGCCGCCCTGTCACCACCCAAGCCAGAGGACCAGCACCTTCATTTCTCAGCCCCCTTTCTTTACTCATGCGTCGAATACTCAGATCCTGGGGACTTGTCTCCTGGACAGAGTGGCGTGTGACCCTGACGAGAGGCAGAGACTTCAGTTCCTGGCTCTGGCTCTGCCCCTTGCCAGTGGTGGGGGTGGCCCTGGACAATCACCTCTCCCCTCCCATCTACAGTTTCCTCCTGCGTAAATTGAGGGCCAGTGTGAGCTCTATGAGGTAGCATTGCTCGTGTTGGGCAGCACCGTGCCTGCCACGCAGTAGGTGTGTTTTAGGAACTAGCTGAGTTGCTGTTACTGCCATCTCCACTCTGTAAATGCAACCACACGTGATCCTTTCTGTCTTTTGAAGTCACCAGTGACCCTCCTCACCCCCCACGTGACGTCAGTTACCTCGCTGGTTGAATGGTGGTAGGCAATGACCCAGCCCCGCACAAGCCGTCACAGAAAGCGTCTTGTCAGAAGTTGTTACAATAACCGAGGTCCTGATACGGGGCCTTGTGGGGACTGGGCCGCTCCTGAATCAACCTGAGACGGGAAGTCGCCGGGCCAGCTTGCTCAGCCCAGAGTCGGTATCTGAACTCATTCCTGGGTTATGCCCACCCCGTTCCCTACATGAGATTCCTGTCTGGGGAATTTTCCCGTCTGAGAATCTGGGTTCCGTGACAGTGAACTGGGCCCACTCTGTGAGCCTTGGTGATGTGCTTCCCACATCTGTGCCTGGACAGGCTGACATTCGCTTGTCTTCAGGGAGCTCACTGGAGAGTCTCTCCACCTTCCTGCAGAGCACTTTGAGGTCCTAAAATTCACATGACCAGATGCTAGTGTGGCACACATTCACTCATGTACAGGCATGCATGTGCACATGTGTACACATGCACACACACATGCATCACACACACGCACACACACTACCTCAAGATATCACACAGATCCTGGCAGGAAAGGGATGAGGCAGGTGAACTCTTTGAAAAGAGAGAGTAGTTTCTTGCATAAGGAAAATGCCTTGGGCCCTGACCCAGAATACATCGACTCGTATTTTAGATACGATTCTAATGAACTTGCTGACCTAGGTTTCAAAGCCCAAGCAACGAAAAGGGTGTTAGAGACAAGTTGCAACTGGAAACATGGAGAAGGGGCACCCAGTGTTGAAGGGCAAGCTTTAAAAAGCAGATTCGAGTTCAAGAAGCAAGTCCTGGAGGGTTGGGCATCAGTATAGAGGTCCCCAAAGCCTCACCCTGGGCAGGGGAAGTCCCATGTGGTATACTGTGTGCACAGCGTGGCCTGAGACACAGCAATAGGCTGGGACAAGGATCTTACTTCTCCATTTAAAAGGAAGGGCAAGCTGCATTGTAGAAAGGTGTCTACCCAGAGTGGTAAAATTTAAAGTCAGGGGGAAAAATGGGTGTCTGGAGAGCAAAAATTCACTTATGCAGATCTGTCAGCTTCCCGGGCTGGACCCAGCCATCCAACTCAGGGGCATTAAACATATTCACACTCATGCAGCTATCACACACCATCCATCTCCAGAACTTTTCATCTTCCCAACTAAAACTCTGCCCCATTTAAACATGAACTCCCTGCTCCTCTTCCCCAGCCGTCTGGTAACCCCCGTCCTACTTCCTGTCTCTATGAATTTGATTATTTCAGGGGACCTCACATGAGTGAAACCACATGGTATTTATAGTCCATTTGCAACTGGCTGAGTTCATGTAGCACAATGTCCTCAAAGTTCATCCATGTTACAGCACATGTCAGAATTGTCTTCCTCTTGAAGGCTGAATAATACTCTTCTGTTGTATAGACAGAGTATCAGCTTGCTATAGTAATACATGCATATTTTTGACATGTCTGTGGCAGCACAATTCACAGTAGCCAAGTTATGGAACTATCCTAGGTGTCCACTAACAGATGGGCAGGATGAAAGAAAATGTGGTATATATACTCCATGAATTTTATTCAGCCATAAGGGAGAATGAACATGTCATTGCAGATAAAAAATATGGAACTGGAGGTTATATGTGAAGCAAAATAAGTCAGACCTCAGTACGTCAAAGGTCACATGTTTTCTCATATGTGAAAACTAGAGAGAGAAAAAGTAGTAAAATGAAACTTATGAAGAAAAAGAGATGCTTCATCCATTACAGCTGGCCCTCCAGATCCTTGAAAGAATTCTAGTGCCTTTTTGGAACCCAGTTTGAGAAATCTGGAATCTGGGAGAGGGTCCTAATCTTTCTTGCAGCATGGCCCCTGAGGAGGTGTGGTATTGTTAAGTGCCACCTCTGCTCTGAATCAAGTTTTGCAGTGCATAGCATAAAACACCTTGGTATACAACCAATTATGCTGAAATAAAGAAGTATAAAATGAGAGTATGAAATGTATGCACTTCCTGATTAACACACTGAAACAAGATTTGTCAGGATGCTTAACAACCACCAAAGTTTTAAAATCTGCAATTGCTATGAAATGATACCTACAAAAAAAAAAAACCTGAGAACTTTTGTAATGTGTGTGATGTTGTCCTGGGCACCCACAGCATTCCTACATTTGTGTGGGAAGAAACGCTAAATGGCAGCCAGAGGTTTGTGAAAACAAAGGCATATTTGTTTCTCATCCAAACCCAAAGACCTCTGAATTCTTTCCACAAATAAGGAGGGAAGGTGGACCCCATTTTGAGCAGTGTCCAATCTTCAATTAGCTCTTCTATACTAATCACAGAATTAAGCAGGATGTGGTTTAGCTCCAAATACTATCAATAAGGAAAAGAAAGAGTATCCCCATCACCACTTGAGCTCTAAGGGAGGGAAAGGAAGGGGGAAAGGAGAGACAAAGGAAGAAAGTGGGACCTTCCAAGACCAGGGTAGTATGTGGTGAGCCTGAAGATGATTGGGGGCCTGAGAACTGAGGACTGAGGAACTGCTTCAGCCCCAGGCCCATCCTGGCACTATCCTGAGTTGAAATCATCTTAAGGGCCCACTGCACATATAAGTGTGAACCTTAACCATAGGTGGTATCCTTGAATCTTACTAGCAAGGAGCTTGGAACTGACTGAAACCTTGTCCTCTCTACTCCTTTGGGGAGGGAGTTTTGGGGCATGTAATGATAACTTGGCTTTTGTCCCTTTCCCCAGGGACCCATGTGATGGCGGGCTCAGGACGAATGGTGGTGACTGCTGTAGGTGTGAACTCTCAGACTGGCATCATCTTTACCCTGCTAGGGGCTGGTGGTGAAGAGGAAGAGAGAAAGACAAAAAAGGTAAGCACGACCCCCTTGCAGACCAGGAGAGGAGCTTTTAAGGCCACATTTTTTGTTGTTTTCGTTTAATTTGTTCAGTCAGCAAAATAGTTCCTTAGTGCCTTCTATGTCCACGCCCTGTACCGACAGATGCCTCCATCTTCAAGGCCTTGCTGGGGCCAGGTGGGCTCTGTCTGTCTCATCTCTAGGGTCTTGTCCCAGTCTCCGTCTTGTCCAGTCATGTCACAGAGGCCCCTCCTTTCCCTTGTGGCCAGGCCAAGGATGCTGAGCAGTGATTGAGTCTTCTGTCTCAAGCAGTAGAAACAGCCAGCATGAACAGGTCTTGTCACCTTGATATGGAGTAGAAATTCTTGTTGACTCTTATTCCTGCCACCATTGTCAAACCCCTCTAGGTGGAGCTGAAAAGCTACCCAGCATAGATTTGTCCCAAACTGGGCAGAGAATATTCTGGGAAGGTGGACAAAAGCATGGCTGCAAATATACTGCTCTAGCCACCTCTCTGATTCCCCTCAAGCTGCCACCTTGCCCCAGTTCTGATTCTTCCTCCCCCTTAAAATATAGAATCCTTACTCATTAGACTCCTATCAGTGAAATGGATGTGACCTGTGATGAAATGCTTCTCAGGACAGAGAGGGATGCTCTCATGAGAAACCCCAATCCTGCCAGGCCAGGTCCAAATCCAGAAGTCAGGCTTCTGGCTCCAGCACAACTTCCTCCTTATCTGACCCCATAATCAGTCTCAGCATCAGCCTCCCTTTCATATTCTCAGTCTTTTACCTTCTTCCCTAAGCTCCAAGGAATGATCCCCAACACCCAGAACTTTTGGAGCCTGGAAGAAGAGAGATAAGAGGGCAGATGGTCCCTGCCTGGATATCAGGGGCAACTCTGCTATCTCCAGCTCTCAGGGGCCACCCAGGCACAGAGCCTGGGCAGGATTTAAGGCTACTTGTTCCTGCAGGCAAAACCCATTTTCAGTGGATCCCCCCTAAAATTATGAGATTATGACTCTGCACCTACCCCCACAAGTGGGAACAGTGGATCTGAGCTGTTATCTGGGAAGTCAAGAGGCTGGAGAGAGCAAGGGGGTGCAGAGGTTGAAATGGAGGAGTCCTAATAGGAACATCCAGAGGGCATCAGGACAGTGTCCACGTACCAAGGGGAGAATCTCAGCAGGGGTGGCCAGGCCTGGCACAGGATGCAGGGAGCTGGGCAGGATGCTGTGGCCCTGTACACACCTCCTTGGCCTCAACTCAGGGGCAGGAACACCTGGGAGCTCCCACAAGTCAGACCTGTGTTTCTGAAAAGCCACTAAGGAAGGCAGGTCTCAGTGGACCCAAAAGTGTAGCCAAGGTCTCCCTCTCTGAGCATGTACCAATGAGATGAAATATTGAAACACCCAGCTTCATGGAGGGAGAAGAGGTGGGATGCAAAGAGGACATGGCACAGGAAGCCTGGGAGGTGGTCTAGCATCTCAGGCCACCATGAGCAACTCAGCTGGAGCTGAGCTTCCTCCATCCCCCCATCCCATCATCTCAACTGGAGACAAGGCTTAGAGCCTGCCAACTGCATTTTCCCATTTCAGGATGACCTGGGTGTGCGTGTGTTTGCGCATGTGTATGTGCATGTGAGTGTGCAGATGAGGCCACGTGTGCTTCTCCATCATTAACATGTCTCAAAAATCATCACACAGGTGTGAAGAAGGGGGATGGGCCTTCAGCTACCAGGTACAGTAAGACCACCCCTTAGAGTAGATGGGGCTTTTAGAAATAGCTGCAGCCTTTGGCTACCAAGGCCTGCCCCTAGACCACCAGCACCCAGTGAGCAATGGCCCTGTACCTGCTGCAGGCTTTGTCCCTGCAGATGCCCCTCTGTGCCCTCGTGTGATGCCAGCCCAGTAGGACACACCAGCACCCCACTCCACCTCTTGCCTTAGAGTACTTCGCTCTGTTGGCCAGGCCATATGGTACCGCCCCCTCTGCCCAGCCCCCTCAGCCCTGCACACTAGCATGTGACATCTCACAGCACCCAAGATCCTGACACCCCCACTCACACCCCAGAGTCCCACCTGGCTTCCCATCCCCCCACCACACAGCACATCTGCCTCACCCACCAGCGTCTCTTACCCAACAGGGTCTCATCCTCCACCCTCCCCCCGACAGAACCCCAGTCCCCCAAGAAAGAGCAGCAGAGCTGAATTTTGTCCATCTCAATCATTCTTAATTTCTAAATTAAGTAAGCTTCACTAGTGCCTTTTCTTGTATGCGAAATGTGACATGCTTGATGCCACCTTTTAAACATAAGACCATCAGAGCAATCTTTAGGATGCTGGTTAGGGAAGGAAGAGATAGTGGTGAGAGGTTCCCTGAGAGAAGGCGGATCCTAACAGCTGTCACCACCACCTGACTGCTGTCCCACCAGGCCACAGTGATGGCCGTCATAGTGACTACCCCTTCTGCATGGCTGGTACACATGCTGCACCCCTCACTGAACAACTTGAACTGACTCCCAGTCATGGGGCCCCCTGGTCCTGATGGGCAGCCAGACCCCCTCATCCAACCTGGGGCCCACCTGACCTGTGGGGCCCACATTGTCTAGACCTCACCACAGAAGGACACCATCCTCCCAGCCACCCTGCTCATCCTCCATGTTTTATTTCAAGACCCTTCATGCCTGAGCTGCTCCCCACATGCTCCTGTGGCAACATTTCACCCCCACCCCAAATTTGAGTTTCTTAATTTCCAATGGTGACTTGTTTGTTTTGTTTTGTTTGTTTGTTTGTTTGTCTGTTTTTTAAGATAGAGTCACATGGTTTTCCCGCCAGTGGGTTCATGTCTTTATCCTTGTTGCTTTTCTCCATTGTGACACACTGCATTTTCCATCCCTCCCAACCCTCCCCCTGCAGCAGCAGACGGTGTGGCAGCTTCAAACGCTGCAGATAGTGCGAGGGCCAGCCTAGTCAATGGTACGTCTCCGATGGCAATGGCCAGTCTCGGTCTGGGTTGGATGGGCCTCTCTCTCTTCCACTCCCAACTCTGGGCTTTCTCTCCCTGTTCTGGACTGCACAGATTTCGGATGTGCATGGGATCTCGCACTGGGACAGTCACCCTCTCACATGGGGCAGGCGCTTAAGAGCAGAGCCACAGCTGGGAAACCGATTCCACACCTGCCTGTAGCTACCCAAAGGTGCTGGCTTCTGTTGGGCCCTGGACTCCCAGGGGAGCCCAAGCGGGACATATGACTTTGGCTTCAGATTTGGCTCCCGGGAAGCAGTGTCCCACCTGGCGTGGCCCTCCCCTAAGCGCATTTCTGCCCTGGCTTTGGGAAGATGGCCTGGGGCCAGGACCTGAGCTGAAGCCGGCATCCGGGTCCCCAGCAAAGGCTCCCAGCCTCCGCTAAAGTTCCTGGAAGCAGGGGGACCCGGGCCAGGGCTCAGCTCCTCGGTCCACCCCAGAGCATGGCTGAGCCCCTGGTAGAGTTTTCTTCCTCTTCTCTTCATGAGCTAATGGGCAGGGGGTTTGCTTGGGCTCGGGCCTAGTTCTGTCCCTCGGATGTGGACTGGTGTTTCTTGCTGTTGCCTGTGCTGGGGCATCTGTGGGACTCTGCATTCTTACTGCCCCCGGGGTGGTGGATGGGGGCGGGGGTGCTCCATGTAGCTGGGGTCTGCGTCATGTCCTCCTTATGCACGGCCAGGGAGGAATTCCGTGCACTTGCCTCCAGAAGATTCAGTTCTCTTCAGGACAGATGAGGCTTCTGTTGACTCAGATGCTGCCCCTGACTCTAAGTTAGCAGACATGATAATCCACCAGGCTGCTCCTTGGATCGCTGAGAGCCATTGTGGCTCAGTCATGAAACGTTGCCCCCGAGAAGCCCAGGAAGGAACAGAAATATCTCTTCTCAGTGTCACTGCACACCAGGCCCTGGGCCACAGGTGTCCTCACCCACTGTCCTTCACTCCTCTCTGCTCCTGCAAAGCATGGAGACTTGTCGCTGTCCCCTACCTCTGCTCCAGACCTCTGCCTTCCAAGTGACCAATGATGGAAGCTCCTAGGAAATGTCAGGGGCTAGATAAGGCGTTTCTGCAAGCAGTGTGCTAATTTGGATGTGGGTCCTATTTCAGGCCCAGGATGAGAAAGGAGAACAGCTTCGGATGTGGGGGTGTCACACGTCAAGAAGGGCTGGCTGAGAAGTGACAGAACAGAGATGGGCAAGAAAGAAGCAGGTGTTGGTACCCCTTGTCCCCAGGTGATGAGCATACAGACCCCATCCAGGCCGACCAGTTCCAGAAAGAAAAAAAAAAGGTCAATTTCACTTCCAAATTGTAGTCCCCAACCCCCAGCATCTAGAGGAAAAAACTGCAGGAGAAATAAGGAACTTCCATTTCTTAATCATCTATTATATTCCAGGTGCTGTTGCAGGATTTCCATCTTATTTAATAGCCATGACACAGGCTTTATTGTCCCTAATTTAAAGATGAGGAGACTGAGGTTCAAGGAGACCCAAGACACTAGCCCAAGAACACAGGGCTAGAAAGTAGCAGAACTGGGACTTCAACCCAGAACCCAGACCTGGCTGGCTCCAAAGCATGTGCTCCTCCTCCTAATCCAAGATCCTCCTCCTGAACCAGGATCTCCTGACGGAGTGAACCTACAAGGAGAGGTCTTTTCCCCTAAGAGAAGGATCCTGTGGTCAAAGACATTTGAGAACCACTGATCTGTGCATTTCTTCCTCACTGCGGGACTGCTGGTGGGTAGCGAGGCTGTAGACTCATAAAGGGTTTCCAGGCTGATTTAACAGCAGGACCCTTCCTGGCTGAATCGTGGGGGACTAGTATGCCCCATAAATATATTTTGGGAAAATGCCCTGTGCCCGGAGGACCCAAAGTCTGGGCATCGCCTTTGAGCTTATTAGAAATGCAGAATCTCAGACCAACACAAGGAGAATCTGAATCTTAGCAACCTTCCATACTCTAGGAAAGAGCACCAGGAAAGATTGCGAGCCTTGATAAGCGAGAGAATTAACCGTAATTTCATCTCCTTCCTCTGAGCCAAATCTTGATGACTCAGATGTTGAGGGAAAAAAAAAAAAAAAAAAAAAAAAAAAAAACACTTGGATATCAACATTCCCCACTCTACTTCCCCAAGTGCCACATCTCAAAGGCAGGTGTGTTCCATGCATCCTGGAGACGGGATTGCCCTTAATGCTTTATTATTTTTTTTTTTACGCTTGTCCACATCTGGCTATGTAATACACCACTTAAATCATTATAATCAGGAGTCATAATGAATCGCCATCAGCTCTCCTGACATTCATGCAGGTGCTTCCCATGAGCATCACCTTAGTTGATATGAGCCCATTTCACAGAGGAGGCACAGGGAAGAGAAGTGACATTTCCCAGGTCTCCTACCTAGTGGTCTCTCTCCTCTAAATCTGTGCTCCTCTCACCTATATCCCTCCTGATGCTCAAAGAGAATGGACTCCTTGGAAACAGCCACATCTGAAGGAGAAGGGCCTCAGAGACCCCTCCCTGGCCCCTCTCTCAGATCCCGCCCCACATCCCAGCTTCCCTGAAATACAGCCCACCCTTCTGGTCCCACATGGGGCCAGAGCTGATTGTCCCACTGCAGTGCAGAGCCAGGCAGGCAAAAGGAGTCCCAAATAAGTCCCTTGCTTCTGAGAAACCAGGCCATCTGCACCAAAGCACTCCCACAACATAGCTCCCTCCCTCCAACATATGCATTGGCGATTATTTTTCTAGTCACATGATCATTGTGGCAATAAAAGAGGAAATTGCTAGCTGGGTGTAATGGGCGCACACCGGCTAGCACATCTGATAATATGCAATGCAAATAAAGGTCCCTTTGAGCCTTCTAAAAGAGACTATTGAAGCCGAGTCCTCTGGTGCCCCTTAGCCTAGTTAGTAAAATTATTTTAAGAAGTGAAAATAATTGTTGTTCGTTCCCGTTTGCTCTGAAAAGTTTTCTCTCTGGTTGTTGTTTTATAAATCCAGTAGGAAGACTTTGACAATAGAGCATGAGGGGTGGCGAGAACAGCCCAGCACGGACACTGGAACAGAACGTGATGGGCAGGGTAACGCTCCTGTGTGTCACCTGAAAACTGGGTACAGTAATGGCAACGAGCTAATCATGAGGCTACAGGGTGATTCTGAGGTTGTACCTAAATGCAGGCTCCCTCTGAACACCTTGGCCTCAGTTTCCTCATCTGTAAAATGAGTGTTGACAGTCCCTCCTGCCCTACCTCTCGGGGACTGACAAGAGGACGCTTGCCAAAACCCTCTTAAATGGCAGAAGGCTGAACCACGTAAGTGGTCATCATGAGGGTGACGTTTTTACATATACGTGCTGGGGACTGAACCCAGAGGCGCTTTACCACTGAGCCACTTCCCCAACCCTTTTACCTTTTTATGGAGGAGTTTCACTGAGGTGCGTAGGGCCCCCTTAGTTGCCCAGGTTAGCCTTGAACTTGCCTCGGCCTCCTGGCCCAGCCTCCTAAGTCGCTGGGATTAACAGGCATACTCCACTGTGCCCAGCTGAAGGTGACTTTTGAGCACTTGGGGAGATGACCATGGGATCCTATAATGTGAAGGTGGAAGCTGAGGTTAGGAGATGTGAAAGCCACACCACTAGTTGGTACCAAAACAGGGACCCTCAGGAACTCTGTCCCAGCAGCACCACCTTGATGCCCTTCCCCCTGGGCTCAGAGGGTCTTCAAGAAAAGAGCAGAGAGTGGAGACACACACACACTTGGGGCCAGCTGTCCGCCTTCCTGCAGAGACATCACTGGGCCATCTCCCTCTCTGAGCCTCCGTTTCTCATCTATAAATGGGTATATTAGCAGAGTACCCCTCATAGGGGTGGGCGTGGACAGGACCACATGAAATCATGGAGCCCACATGAGCCTGATACCTGGTGCACTTGGCAGCAAATGTCCAAGGATGGCCGACCTCCTCAGGCCCCTCCCACAGTGGCAAGGTCCAGAGGAACAGCTCCAGATGGGCAGCACAGGCCAGGGGACAGGGGGGTTCAGGTGAGAGGCAGCAGCCACCAGTGCCAGGGCTGAGGAGGGCCTTCCAGGCAGCCCTGCAAAGTGGGCAGGGGTCTCCATAGTCATCCTTTCCCCTGAACTAGGCAGCATTAGGCCCTGGCATGGAAGGAAGTGCCCAGGGGAACCCACTGACACTACTTAGCCTGCCTACTGTGGCCCAAGCTGCAGAATGAAGTCCCCTTAACCAGGGGTCAGTGGCTTCCCTCAGACATGTGAAGGGCCCCTCAAAGACCCCTGCTGGGGACCTCGTGCTCACTCTTTGCCCTGGTGGCTGTCAGGAACACGGGCAGGGTGTCATCCATGCAGTGGCTTCTCAGCCCTTCAGAAAGATGAGGAAAGAGTAGACTTGTCCTCCTGGAGCCAGAAACAAAGGGACACAGACCTCAGTACATCATCCAAACTCCACTCATTCTAGAATCAACCTCTCCCCTTCTCTCTCCCCCTCCCTCTCCCTCTGCCCCCTTCTCTTTCTCTCTTTCTCCATTGTGTTTGCACATTTTCTTTTACAAGAAAGCGAAAAGGTTGTAGCCAAACAATTTCTCCTTTGCCTCCTCCAAGCCCACAAAATACAACAATCAAAAAGTTATAAAAGCCTCACTAGCAGGGTCTGGAGTTCTGCTTCCTGCCAGCAGACTCTGTCCCCTTTATTCTCAAATATGGTCCTTGAATCTATAAAACGCTCAGGGCCAAGATGATTGCAACAGAAACCCTCTCTCCTGGGCCCCCCAGGAGAATCCAGAGTCGCTCGGACTGACAGCCCCCGTGGCTGGCATGGCGGCCAGCTTGCCCTGGTTCTGCAGGCCTACTCATCACCCTGAACAGCTCTGCCCTTCCTCCATCTGTGACATGAATGTCCATGGCCTGTTGTGTCTCTGTGCTGATCAACCTGTGCTGTCTGTTCTCTGTTGTCTGTTAAAATTCTTTGTCGTGTAGGTAAAATGCAAGATGGCAATGTGGACTCCAGCCAGAGCAAAGGTAAACCTCTGCCCCGGCCTCTGTGGTCCACGCAGCCCCTCCCCACCCATACCAGAACAGCACCAGGGCGGAGGCTAACGACCAGACCTGGCGTCTTTGGGGGTATAGCTGTGATACTTACGCATGGTGCCAGGTCAAATAAAGAGGTGTCCCTGGGGAGAAGAGAGGGCACTCCTGGGCCAGTGTCTCCCCGGCCCTTGAGCTCCACAGCCCATTCAGCTGCAGACTCAAAACTGTTTCTCTGAGATCCTTAGAGGTCAAAGGGTAGGGTCGATTAAGCACTGGCCCAATCTCTCTTCAAAAGGGCCACCAGGCCTCCATTCACTCCTGTGCTGAAGAGGCCATACTGACTGGGATGGGGACTAGGCACCTATGACCAGGTTCACCCTCTTTCACCTTTTTAAGTCTCTTTTTTATTTTTTATTTTTATTTTTTGACCCTCCTATCCGCTGGATCCTTAATATCCTAATAGCATGGCCCCAGCAGCATGCTGGGAAAGCCCAAGACTTTCTTTCCTGTTTGACCAAGTGTCCTTTGGGGGTAGAGTCTATGGGTTTGTTCAGGTCCCAGGGGGACCCCAGTCCACTCCTGCTGGGAAGGCAGGGTAGGGCCTTGCCAGTCTCTGCTTTCTGAGGCAGTGAGATCCCCTGGGAACCAGAGACTCCAGCCAGGAGAGTCAGGTCCCCATCCTGGGCTTCCGTGCCGACCATGGAGAGGCCCAGTCGGGGCAGCCGACACCTCCCCGGGGCAGGCAGGGTGGGTGCCAGCATCCCCACCCTGCAGGCTGACCTGCGTGCATGTCTGTGTGTCTGTGTGCGTGTGCATGTGCGTGTGCGTGCTCTGCCCCCTGCAGCCAAACAGCAGGACGGGGCAGCCGCCATGGAGATGCAGCCCCTCAAGAGTGCCGAGGGGGGCGACGCGGACGACAAGAAGAAGGCCAACATGCACAAGAAGGAGAAGTCTGTGCTGCAGGGCAAGCTCACCAAACTGGCGGTGCAGATCGGCAAGGCAGGTGAGTGTGCAGCTGTGGGGGGTGAGGGACGGAAGCGTCCAGTGAGACCCCAGGCAGAGCCTGCCCCAGGCTGGCCTCAGCCACCTTGAAAGAGATGGTCCTGCTGGGCAGGGTGGTACACACCTGTCATCCCAGCAGCTCAGGAGGCTGGGGCAGGAGGATTGCATGTTCAAAGCCAGCCTCAGCAACTTAGCAAGGCCCTAAGCAACTTGGTGAGAATCTGTCTCTAAATAAAAAATAAAAAGGGGGCTGGGGATATAGCTCAGTTGGTAGAGTGCTTGCCTCGCAAGCATAAGGCCCTGGGTTCAAATCCCTAGCATTGCAAAAAAAAAAAAAAAATTAAATTAAATAAATAAATAAAAAATAAAAAGGACTTGGGATGTGGCTCAGTGGTTAACACTCCTGGGTTCAATTCCCTGTACAAATAAGTAAGTAAATAAATGAATAAATAAGAGAGAGATGGTCCTTGAAGCCTGCCCATAGTAACCAATCTGAGTCCTGTATACAGTAGGCACTCAGCACTTAGCGAGGCAGAACAGGGAAGGTAAAAGCCTGGACTCAGGGCTGACTGCCTACATTCTAATCTATGACTGTGAGAAGTGAGTGAAGGATCTTCAGCTCGCTCTGAGCCTGTCTTCTCACCTATAAAACGAGAATACCGGTCTTCCCTACATGACAGGTTGCCGTGAGGATTAAAGAGAATTAGGCGTACAAAGTACTTAGCACCTGGCGCATGCGGTGACTAAAGAGGGAGCAGATTCTGCAGGGCCTGGAGTTCTACGCAGCTCTGACTTTATCCTGGGGACAGTGGGAGCCATGGAAGAGGTTTGAGCCAGGGCGTGCAGGGATGGATTTGCGCTTTGTAATGACCACACCAGCTGCAGTGCGGAGGAAAGATTAGAGACTGAGGGCAGACCAGGAGTCCAGGGAGAAGCCCATTGTCTGTGCTCCAACTGAACAAGTGGGGCTTCCCTGCTGAGGTAGTGACTACATACGGTGGCTGGTGATGGCTGCCTGGCCCAGGAAGCTGAGCCCAGCTGCAAGGTGAGCCCTGACCCTCCAGACAGCCTTGGCTTCCCCTCCTGGTTCAGGATACAGCCAATGCCAAGGCCTCCCCACCTGGCTGCTCTCTCCTCCGTGGCTGTCTCCCTGGCTCTAATTATAGACACCACTGCAGGGGAAGGAGGCAAATCATAGGCTTGGCTGTCTATATTTAAACTCGGGGGCCTGGTGACATCTCCCAGCTGCTGGGAGCTTGGCTTCCCGCCCCTGTGACTGTCAGACAGGGATAGAGCCGGGCTCTGAGGCGCCGCAGCTGGAGGTGGGGGTGGGGAAGGACGGGCCCAGGGATTTCCTCTGTCCCCACCGTTGCTGTCACAGCACAAGACTCCATGGGAACATGGCACTGGGTAGGAGAGGGGACTACAAAGACAATGGGTTGAACTTTGTGCAGGCGGCTCTGAGATGGGTGGTGAGGGGTTTATGGAGGAGACATTGTTCTCAGGTGGAGCCTGCAAGGAGTAAGGGGAGGAAGCCAGCTGCCCCGAGATTTCTGGAGCACTCCTGGCCTCCGCTTGATTCCGCAGGACAATGAGCCACACGGCAGGGCCTGTCCACCTTACAGCAGGGGCTGGGCTTTGGGTATCAGATTTAGGGTACAGTCCCACCACAAAGGGACTCCCATCGCCCCAGTGCCACCTCCCTCTGCAGAGGCCACAGATGTAAGCAGTCTCTGCAGCACCCGCCACGGGTGGGAGACGGGCATGCCGAATCGGCGAGAGGGACCCCATAGGATCTAGGGAGGTCGTCAACTACATCCCTGCTGCTAGTGTCTCCTGGCTTCTGTGACCACGGGCAAGACACTTCCCTGCCTGAGCCCCAGGTTCCTCTTCCAAAAAAATACCCACCTGTTGTTTCTTGTACCTGGAATGTTCTTCTCCCAAGTCACCACATGGATGCTCCCCCCTGTTGTTCCTATGTCTGCCCAAAGGTCACCTCCTCCAGGAAGCCTTCCCTGGCCATCCTGGATAAAGCAACTGAACTGCCCCTGCCACTTCACGTCACCTTCTACCACATCAGCCTGGTGTTTTCCTTTGTAGCATCAATCCGCGTCAGAAATCATCTTGCTGCTGTGTTGTCTGTTTCTTATCTGCCTGTCCCCCTAGAACATCAGGTTCCCAAGAGGAGGAAGTCTGTAGCCGCTGTGCCCCTAGTTCCTAGCCTAGGCACGAGGTATTTATCAAATAAGGAAGGAAATAAGTGATTCCAACTTCACCTCCCTCTTCTGTGAAAACTCTATGCAGATGGTTCTTCAGGTGCCCACCCAGTCCTTGTCACACATTTCTGAAGCACCTGCTAAGTGTCAGGTGGGCACTGTGCTAGGCACTTTGCATGAAGGAAGTCCGCATCCCCGTTGTACAGAGGGAAAGACTGAGGCTCGCTGAGGACCAAGGACTTCCTATAGAGCAAGGAAGTAGCAGAGCTGGGAGGCGATCTGGAGTCTGCTAGACCCTAGGGCCCTTTCAGCCAAGGGTTTAGTCCACACCTCATTTCCCAGGATCCCTTGCACCCTGCCCGGAACCTTCTGAGCAGGTGTCCCCCCCCCTGTTGCAGGCCTGGTGATGTCGGCCATCACGGTGATCATCCTGGTGCTCTACTTCACCGTGGACACCTTTGTGGTCAACAAGAAGCCGTGGCTACCCGAGTGCACACCCGTCTACGTGCAGTACTTTGTCAAGTTCTTCATCATTGGTGTGACGGTGCTGGTGGTCGCTGTGCCCGAGGGTCTCCCTCTGGCTGTCACCATCTCGCTGGCCTACTCAGTGAAGGTGAGATGGGGAGAGCAGGACCAGTCAGCTGATGCCTCCCAGCTCTGGGGAGCCTGCGGGGGGCCCAGGGGTTGGTGCTGGGATTGAGAAATGAGCCAAGAAGCATATGGACACACCAGGGGTTCAGAGAAGATATCTTCTGTCCCCAAAACTCAGATACCTGTGGAAGCTGGGGGCAAACCCAAGAGCTGCACCCCAGACACAGGGGTCTCCACTTCCACCCAGCCAAATGTCACCTGGTAGGAATGCAGGCCCGGGGTGGTCAGACCTTCAGTTCTTTCAAGAGAAGTCAAAACTCTTCACTTAATAGGGCTGGGGATATAGCTCAGTTGGTAGAGTGCTTGCCTCGCAAGCACAAGGCCCTGGGTTCAATGCCCAGCACTGCAAAAAAATAAAAAATAATCTGCACTTAATATACATTCTCCAGATTTGTATTGACAATCATCTCCACCCCACCAAAATAAAATAGGACTGAGGCTGTAGCTCAGTAGTAGAGTACTTGCCTAGCATGCATGAGGCTCTGGGTTCTGTCCCTCATACTGCAAAAATTAAATAAAATCCAGACCTCGCTTGCAGTTAAAACCTATCCCCATCCCACTGTATATAAGTCAAAGTCTGGCAGCCACAGTAATAGGCCCCTGGTAGACGTAGCATTTACACAACTAATCTCAGAGGTCGCGATCTAAAGTGTGAACGAGGTAGGCCGAAAACAAAAGGAAGCCTAACTTAGTGGAAGCTTCCTCACCTTGGATATAGACTGAAAATATAAGAGGTTTTAAAAGCAGTTAAATGAAGGGCTGTTGGGCAGTGGATGTTCACTGGGGAAGCTCAGGTCTGGGGGTGCTTTTCGTAAGTACCTGCCCAGGCAGTGGTCATCCGTGGGTCCCAAATGCCACAAGTCTGACCTTCTGTGGGTCACTCCAAGGCACTCACATCCTGCCCATTTCTTCCCTTCGCCCAGGCTTTCCCCACCTCAGAGGGCAGGACTCTGGGTTTAATTTTGTTGTTGTTTTTTTTGTTGTTGTGTTTTTTTGCCCAGTATCCCCACGAGGGCAGAGGCGTGGTTGTGTTTATAAACAAGGTGTCCACCCCAAGAAATTGGCAGGGTCTTTGGAGGGCACAGTGAGCATCTGTTTCCAAGCTGGAATTTGGGCTGGGCTCTCTGATGTAATTTCATCCAGAAAAGAGATCTCCAGGCTGGTGCCAGGAAGTAGCAGCTCTGTGAAAAGTATACAGCCCTTATCGTCTCTGTGTTTTAGGGTTTTCAAAGAAACTCCATCCCACACACAAAAGCCCAAACAGGTCACGTGAAGATGCTCCTCGGGAGCCCAGGGACTGGAGAGGGGCAACATTACATAGCCATGAGTAGGGGCTCCACGGCCACCCCACTGCACTGGGGATCCCCTTGAAAGCTGCACAGACTGGGTTTGGAGGAGTCCTGTGTCTAGACAATCGTAGGCCTCTGTGCTGTCTACAGTTTGTCTCTCTGGCACCTGTTAGCTTTGGTCATCTTAGGTCATGTTACTTATGCAGTCACTTGATAAACTTGGAGCACCCAGCCCACAAGAGGCAGCCTGGACGTGGGAACCACCATCAAGAGCCCAGCAATGACCACTTGGATCAGTGCTGCCTGGGAGCAACAGAATGTGAACCACATTAAATGTCAAGTAGCCACATTTTCTTAAAAGTAAAAAAGGAACAGGTGAAGGTAACGTTAATAATGCAATTCACTTAACCCAATATATCCAAATTATTATTAATGTAACATGCAATCAATATAAAAAATTATAGAGCTATTTCTTTTTTCATAATGTCTTCAAAATCCAATGTGCTTCTTGCATTTACACTTTGGACTAGTCACCTTTCAAGTGCTCAGTAGTAGCCCCATGGAGCTACCCTATTGGACAGTCCCAAACTTAGGGATTCTCAAGCCCATAGACCACCCTCTTCAGAGAGAGAAGACGGGCTGAGGCTCCATGGAATGATCCAGGCTGTGCAGTTAAGCAGAGCTGGGTTCAAACACCAGCCTTTAACCTCACTGGGTATGTTATCCTGGTCCAATGTCTTTGCCTAGATTTCTTCAGTTGCCAAAACAGATCTTCTCAGGGTTCACAGGATTCTTACAACATCATATGAGAACATAAATGCAAATGGACTTTGCAGACTGCAAAGTGTATTGCAAATTCCAAATGTCGATCAACCATTCAACATACATTTATTGGCATTATTGCCATAGATTATAAAGAAAAATGCATTAGCACATCATCCTACCAATATTTAACTTAAACCTCTATTAAAATTATTCAAATTGCACTCTGAATTTACTCTTGCTATAAAGAATTATAACGAGGAACAAAAATAAAGGAAATCAAATCTCTAAGCCCAGCTGGGCAGGATGACGCACACCTGTAATCCCAACTGCTCCGGAGGCTGAGGCAGGAGGATCCGAGTTCAAAGCCAACCTCAGCAATTTAGCAAGGCCTGAAGCAACTTATCAAAACCCTGTCTCTAAATGAAACACAAAAAGGGCTGGGGATGTGGCTCAGGGGTTAAGTGCCCCTGGGTTCGATCCCTGGTACCAAAGGGGAGAACAAAAATCTCTGGGCACAGACTAAGACTCCATCTGATTCAGCCTCAGGCAGCTTTGCACGCCCTTCCTTACCAAAGCACCTGCATGAAAAATGGTGGTGGTTCTTTGAAAATTACTTTATTTTATTCACTTGTTTGAGAACCTAGAAAAAGCAAGGAGTGTGGAGCTGAGCCAGAGCGGGGGAGACTATAAAAAAATATATATATTAATAATAATATGTATAGTAGGGCTCCATTTTGTTATAAATTTAAAAAGAAAAAATGTTGATATGTAAGATGTAGCTGTTCTAGGTGGCAGCTTATGGCTTACTTTTCATTTTCCTTTTTGTGTATTTTTAAAATTTTTTTAGTTGTAAATGGACACAATACATTTATTTTATTTATTTTTATGTGGTACCGAGGATCAAACCCAGTGCCTCACACATGCTAGGCAAGTGCTCTACCACTGAGCTACAATCCCAGCCCCCTTTTTGTATATTTTTGTTTAAAAGAAATTCATAGTTTTTATGGTGAAAGTTATGTGTCCACTATAGAAAAATTGAATCTACAGATTTTTTTAAAAAGAAGTCAATAAAAATCTAAAAGTTTATCACCAAGAAATGACACTACCGTTTTGGTATTTTTCCAAATGTTCCCCTATACCTATAAACACATATATCTGAAACTTATTTACTTTTGGCAAAACTGAAATGACAGTAAAAACCAGACACTAGTAGAAGATGATACATTTGAGAAAGTCCATCACCAAATGAGAAATAATTATTTATGTCTGGTTAAGAGTAAAATATTGGGCTGGGGTTGTAGCTCAGTGGTAGAATGCTTGCCTAGCATGTGTGAGGCACTGGGTTCAATTCTCATCACCACAGCCAAATAAATTTCAAAAATAAAATAAAGGTCCATCAACAACTAAAAAAAAAATTTTTAAGAGTAAAATATTAGGAATTGAGAGGGATCCAACCTTATTTTTTTTATTTTTTCCACTATTTTTTTCCATAGTGTAAATTACTTCTGTCCCTCAAAGTCAGAAATTAATCTTTAAAATGGTTCAAATAAAAAAAAGAGAAAGAAAGGGCCGTTCACTAAAAAGAAGTCCGGGTGTAAGAGGCTGTGACATCCAAGACCCTCTGATGTGCAGAAGAACATCAGAAACCAAGGCAGCCCGGCCTCAGTGATGACATATCACCCAGTGCCCCCAGGCACCCCTTCTCCCCCACCGTCCTCCTCACCATCGCCCTCTTACCTGCCCCTTCTCCCAGAAAATGATGAAGGACAACAACCTAGTACGCCACCTGGACGCCTGTGAGACCATGGGCAATGCCACGGCCATCTGCTCGGACAAGACAGGCACTCTGACCACCAATCGCATGACGGTGGTGCAGGCCTACGTCGGCGACGTCCACTACAAGGAGATCCCCGATCCCAGCTCCATCAACGCCAAGACCATGGAGCTGCTGGTCAACGCCATCGCCATCAACAGCGCCTACACCACCAAGATTCTGGTAAGTGGGCACCTGTGGCATCCTCCGCTAGGGGACGCGTTGGTCCGCGGCGTGAGGCAGAAGTAGTGGGCAGGTTAAACATTGGCATTGGTGTTCTCAACCCCTGCTGATACATTCCCGGATGGTCAGATAATAAGCAACTCATTTCTGTTGGATTCGATATTCTGCTAACTTTAATGTTTGTGTCATCAAACAGAAAAGATTGTTAATTATTATCATTGATTATTGTTTCTAAATCCTGCCCTTGACCCCCCTTGACAAAAACAGAAGTTTTCATTAATTAGATTTTAACAAAACAAAATACTTCGAGCCAGATGTGGTGGTGCACACCCGTAATCCCAGTCACTCCAGAGGCCGAGGCAGGAGGATTGAGGGTTCAAGGCCAACCTCAGCAAGTTAGGCCCTAAGCAACCTAGTGAGACCCTGTCTCAAAAAATAAAAAGGGCTGGGGATGCAACTCCGTGGCTAGGCAACCATGGGTTCAATCCCCGGTACCAAAAACAAAGACACACAGTTCAAAATTTAGTGGCACAAAACGAAACTGCACAGTCAGCACTCCATGTCTGTGGATTGTACACACTGATTCCATCAGATGTGGGTCAAAAATATGCAAAAATTTTTCTAGTTAGGACTTAAACTGGTTGCGTCTATACAACACTTGTGCAGACTTTTTTCTTGTCATTATTCCCTAAACAATACAGTAAAACCACTCTTTACGTGTAATATTTAGTTTAGTATTATAAATCAGCTAGAGACCATTTAAAATATGGGAAGGAATTGCGTGGGTTCTATGTAAATGCTATGCCATCCTCTTTAAGGGGCTGAGCATCCACAGATTTTGGTATCTACCGTCGGTCCTGAAACCAGTCCCCCACAGGTACTACGCGTTGGCTATATTTAGTTAGCAATCCTGCAATTCAGTTGTTCTGGCTAGGCTCAGCAAGGTGACTCTTCCAGTCTCAGCTGAGCTCCCTCATGTCTGCAGAGCTTCGAGTGGTCAACTCTGCTGCTCTTGGCAAGACTGTTGGCTGATCAGGCCTGGCCTCCTCCAGGCTGCCTCTGCTCTGCCCGGTGGTCTCACCTCCTGTGGCAGGCTAGTCTGGACTTGTTTGCATGGTGATAACAGGGATCTTAGAACTGAGGTGTGCAGGGTCTTCTAAGAACTGGGCTCTAAACTGGCACATGGTCACTTTGACACATTCTGTTGACCAGTGCAAGTCGGGAGGCCAGCCCAGATTCACAGAGTGAATTAGAGACTCTACCTCTTGCTGGGAGGTGCCACATAGGACATGGATTCATAGCGGGAAATAATTGTGACCATTTTCATAAACAGTCTGCCACCAGTGATACCATCGTTGTTACTAGTAGTAGCAAAATTACTCATTTTGATAAAGAAAAAGAAAACCACCTTACTCTCTCAGCCACGCTGCTTAGTCTCACCATGCTGGGATCCCTCTCTGGCTTAGAAACACAGGTTACCTCTTAGTAATTAACCAGCATTTGGATTATGGACTAGAAGCCCAGAGATCATTCATCCAGATGTCCACCAGCTCCCAGATGCAGGGCATTTCCGTTTCATGTGCATCTGGGCAAATCAACTGAGCTTTTTTGCTTCCCCTCCACATGTGTCCGTGCCCCAACCTTCCCCTTCTGCGCTAAGCCAGCTGCAGCCTTCATAATCTGGTTGGATTTGTGGGAGCCGCCAAGTTGGGGAGTCAGCAGCATGAGTCAGCAGCGAGGGACCTAGGGTCGCTGCGGGGATGAGGAGGCGGCTGCTGCTCCCTGCCTCTCACGGCCACCCACGTCACCCCGGGGCTGCATGCCAAGGGAGGCAGAATCGACAAAGGGGAAAGTAGGTCGGAGAACATGTGCAGACCAGCGATAGAGAACCCTGCGGGTGATGCCAGAAATGACATTTTTGTCTTCTTTCTCCCCTGATTTGGGAATCAAAAGAGATCAGCAATGATGCTTTATTTGGTTCCGAAGTCCTTCCTAAAATAACCGAGTTGCTGTGAACGAGTTCGTCCCACAGATGTGGCAGAGAGGGTAGTGGGCAATTCCCAGAACAGGTTTCTGGCTATGGGGACGGACACGTGGGCACAGCCCTGTGGGGTGGGCTTGGATTGAGATGTATATTATTCAATTACAGTCAAAGGAAGTTCTTGGGATCTATCAGGAGGGCTGCAGAAACGTCACCATGATATTAAATCTCCATCGAGTGGTCTTTGGAACAGTGGTGTTTGGGAAGCTGAAATCTTATTTACAAATGTTGGTGGACTGAGGCTGTGTCCAGGTGGCATAAAAGACAAGGGTCAGTGAGTCCACCTGGGGAGAAGGTGGACTCATTCCCAGCTGCTAAAGCTGTGGAATTCCCAGTGACCTGTGATTCCCACAGTGAGCTGTGATTCCCAGTGACCTGGGAATCGGGGTCCTTGGTTTGTAATCCAAGTCAAGAAGTCACATAGGGTCCCTGTTGCTATACTTTGAATCCTGGGATCCTAGAACCCGTGTACCTGTATTTTCTGGCTCTTTCCTGAAAGTATCATGACCACATGGTTCTTTTTGCTGACAGCCATCAATGTGAGAGGGACAATAGATCCCCTGGTATGAGTAGACAGTGGTCAAAACTCCTATTCTGGAACCAGACGGCCTGGGTTCAAATCCCTCACTAGCTGTGTGAATATAAACAAGCTACTTAACTTCTCTGTGCCTTAGTTTCTTGGGGAAAATAATAGGATTATTGCGAGGATAAAATCAGTAAGTGAGAAGTACTGAGCACTATGCCCTGGCACATAATTATCATGCAGGATGACTAAGTAGTTTTTCAGCAATAAAATTACCCATTAAAAGAGGATTCCATTTGTGGCAATACAGACCAACAAATAAATAAATGACAGCAGAGACATCAGGATAGAGAGGGAAAGGGTCTTGTCCAAAGCCAATTAGTAGCAAAGTCAACATCTGGTCACCCTAAAGCCAGCTGTTGAGTTGGGGGCCCAGCCAGGTTCCTAGTCATTGAAACCAATCCTGCAACACCATTAGACTATGTAGTCTTGGGAACAGGTTTGGAATCCAGGGTCAGTTTCCCGTGCAAGTCCTGCCAATCAGATGGAACAAGGGGACTCTCAGGTCACCCTTTCTTGGTCCTGATGAAGACAGTAAAGAGGCTGAGGTAGCTTGGTCCACAGAAAAAATCCAGGCATCCCAGACCAGGCTGGGAAATCTAGACTACAGGATGAACTGAAATCATACAAGAGGAGATGGGGCAGGAAGTATACGCAATGTCCTTCACTTTTACTACCCATCTGCTTAGACACAAAAATGGACCTGGCCAAGGAAATCGAGACCCTGGCGAGAGCCAGGCTCACACACACTGTGTTTTCCGCTTCATGTGAGCACCAGTTCTTAGTCTCTGTTCGCTATCTGATGCAGGCTACTGGCTCTTTGAGAGTGAGAGACACAGTTGAGTCTTCTCTAGTTCCCCCAGCATAGGCCTTTGGGAAATAATGGGTGGTGGGTAGGAAATAGTGGGTAGTGAATTAATCAATGAGAAGATGGATAGGTAGGGAGGAACAGATGGATAGATGAATGGAAGGGGGGATGGATGGAAGGTAGATGGGTAAGTGGATAAATGGGTGTATGTTGGGGTAGGTGAGTGAATGGGTGAGTATGCATTAATAGGGGTCTCTGGACAGGACTGATAACCTCTTTCTGGGACAGCCAGAGGTAAGAGGTGACCTGGGTCCAGTTCCATGGACAACACGAGTGCTTTGTCAACTCCTCCAACTTACCAAGCTGGTCTCTGCAATTTCCCTCAGCCATCCAAACTGTGCTCATTGAACCAGAGAGCTCCTAATTACTGATGCCTTTTCTTCTTTAAAACATGAACAAAACTACTTGTGTATTTGCAAAGGTGGGTAAAGAACCCAGGGGTGTTCTACCATTGAGCTATATCCCCAGCCCTTTTTATTTTTTAATTCTGAGGCAGGATCTCACTAGGCTGCAGAGACTGGCCTCAAACTTGAAATCCTCCTGCCTCTGCCTCCCGAGTTCTGAGATTACAAGCATGTACTACCATGCCCAGCCAGTTGTGACATGTAGATAAGACTAATCAAGGCAGAGTACCCAGCACAGTGCAACAAGCTCTCTGTCCATGTCAGTTATTACTCTCATTACTGCCGTTATTCTTTCTGAGCCTTACTCTCTGTAGTTGACTTTGCCAGTCAGTCTTGCTTGACCCTACACATCCCTTTCAACTCATCAGGCCAAATAGAACCCCTCCCATCTTGCAGCTAGGAAAATTGAGCTGCAAAAACATCAAGTAAACTACCACAGTCATTCCTGACCACCAGTGATGAAGTTGAATCCAGAGACTGCCAGAGAAGTTTGCAGCATGGTGGTAAGGGGGAAAGGAAATTCTAGGCAGGCACAGCCCAACAAAGACCCAGATAACTTAATATTCATGGTTTATTCAGAAAACATGGTGGTGTGTGCCTGGGCATTTCTTTGGGAGCCAGAATAATGCAAAATTAGGCAAAAGAAGCACTCCAGGCACAGGTGAAGGGGATGCAAGGGCCAAGGTTGCAGGAAGGGAGGCCAGAAAAGGGGCCCAGGAAACCAGCCTCAGCCCCTTGCCCATTCCTTCTGAGATGGGGGGGGGGGTGCTCTTTTCTTTCCACTTTTATTTCTAACCATTAGAAACTTCCCTTTCCCCCAGGGGAAACTGCATGAGTCTTCTTTTTGTCAAAAATTGTTTTTCTGCCTCAGAAATCCTGGCACCACCTCAGATTTGCTTTGTGACCTCCAATGCTTCATATGCTAAGACTTCTCCTGGCTGCTACTTGTCTCCCTGCTTATGTGCCACTCCTCTGAGCCACAGCTGAGCCTTAGCTGGAAATAGCTCCTTCCTCACACTTCTGAGACATTGAGCTTTCTTGGGAAAACGATTTCCTTTTCTGCCCATGTTCAGCCTGCCTACCGAAACCACCCGAGCAGACTTGAGTGCTGTGTCTTATGAGACCTCTTATAAAGTAAGGTGACCCTGCAGGTGACCGTTGAATTATTAAAATGAGGATGGATACATGTTGAGCTGAACTGATGAAAGACAGTGTCATATATCTAAAAACATAAACTATGGAGAGAAAAACTAATCTCCACCCAGAGCCCCCAAAGTAATTCAGGAGGAAGGATCACCCCAGAAGGGTGGTTTTCCTGAACAGATAAGCCAGATTCATCTAGTGAGAATCTAGACTTCAGGTGCAGTGGCACTTGCCTGAAATCACAGTTCACTCAGGAGACTAAGGCAGGAGGATCCCAAAGTCAAGGCCAGCCTCTGAAACTTAGCAAGACCCTCAGCAACTTAGTAAGACCCTGTCTCAAAAATAGAAAGGATTTATGATGTCGCTCAGTGATAGAGCACCCCAGGTTTAAATCCCCAGTACAAAAAAAAAAACAAATAAACAAACTAAAAATGAAACCCCAGGTCCCTAGCCCCAAGAATAACCAAAACAGCAGGAAGAATCTGCCTGATCATATTCTCCAAGAACATTAGAACCTGTGTGGAAGGCTCTGGAAGGGACTTTGTAAGACACGAGATGGGGGTGATGTGAGGGCGTGTTGACTTCAACAAGTGTTGCAGACACTCTGTGAGAGGAAGTGACTTAAAGCAGATCACCCCCGTGGAGAAGCCCAGTTTTTAATAGAGCTGTTGATCCCTTTCCCTTTGCCTGCCCTCCCTCTCTCTCTGTCTCTCTCTCTCTCTGTCTCTCTCTCTCTCTGTCTCTCTCTCTCTGTCTCTCTCTCTCTCTCTCTCTCTCTCTCTCTCTCTCTCTCTCACACACACACACACACACACACACACACACACCACATAGCAGTGCACCCATGAACTTGGGAAGATCCCCAAAGAGTTTACTTTCCAACGTGGTCCTCCACATCGCAGGGGGATTCTGTCACCCTGGACACCCACGCTGCCTACATAACTTCCAGGGAAGGTCCTGTGGCTTGCTGGCCTGCCTTGGCCACCTTGCTCTCCTCAGACCTGGCCCCTGAGAAGCCCCAGCAGAAGCAGCCTCTTAGATGACAGTTCTGGAGCTAAATTTTGCCCCAAATTCCTTTGGGGAATCGTGGTTGTGCTGGCTGGCAGCAGCCCAGGCGAGGACACAAAGTGATTCGTCAGTTCATTTGACACTCATTGGATGGTCCGCCATGCTAGAGGTGAGTGCAGAGGGGAGCAGGGCAGACTGCTCTGTGCTCCCCAGACTCTGCAGTGCCCCCCCCACACTTAGCTCTTAACCAACGGGCTCCAGTGCTAGAGAGCAGAGGTGGGTGCTGTCGGGAAGCATGTGCGGTGGGGTGCAGATCTGGGAACCACCTGGGTCCTAGCTCAGCCACTTCTTAGCAGTGTCACCTCATCTTGCTGGACCTCAATTTCCACAACTATGAAAAGGGAATAACCGTCCCTGCCCCCTAGGAGCTGTGAAGGTGCAGTGAGAGGATGCACATGAAGAGCTCAGGGAAGCCATGAGCACTGAGCAGGCATTCGGAAAGCTGGTCGTGGCTGCTGCCGTTGAGGTGGGGCTGGTGGTTAATCAGGGCATCGAGAGAGGCTTCACTCACATTGTAGTTTACCGTGCCATGGGGGTCCCTACTGCGTTGGTCAGCTTTCTGTCACTGTAACAAATACCTGAGGTAAATCAACTTATTGTTTTAAAAAGGTTTATTTTGGCTCACAGTTTTGGAGACTCCAGCCCATGACTCATGGGCACCATTGCTTTGGGCCTGTGGCAGCACATGGTGGTAGGAGCACCTCAGGGGAGCAGGACTGCCGGCTCACAACCAGGAAGTGAGAGAGAAAAAAGAAGGGATTGGGGTCCTGATATTTTCTTTAAGAGCATGAACCCCGTAACCTAAATACCTCCCACTAGGCTCACTTCTCAAAGTCCCCACCACATTCCAATAGCACCAAGCGAGGGAGATGGGCCCTTGAGGGACATTTCAGATCCAAACCATAGCAATTATCATGGGGTTTGTTTTGGGTTTTTTTCCTTCATAGTGGTAAAATACACATATCACAAAATTTACCAAATTTACCGATTTACAAAATCGACCTTTTTTTTGTGTGTGTGTGTTGACATGAAATTTAAAATCGACCATTTTTAAATATATACTTTAGTACCTTGACAGTGTTGCACAAACACCACCACCACCCATCCAGAGAATTCTCATCCTGCAAAACTGAAACTCTGTACATCAAACTCTTACTTCCCAATCCCTGCTCCCTGCAGCTCCTGGGAAGCACTCTGCTTTCTGACTATGAATTTAGCTCCTCTTGGTATCTCATTGTTATGGTGTGAATGTGAGGTGTCCCCCAAAAGCTCACGTGTGGGGCAACGCAAGAAGATTCAGAGGAGAAATGATTGGGTTGTGAGAATTTTAACCTAATCAGCAAATTGATCCCTGATAGAATTACCTGAGTGGTACCTGGAGGCAAGGGGGGTGTGGCTGGAGGGAGTATTCATTGGGGGCGTGGCTATGGGGCATATATTTTGTATCTGGAAAGTGGAGTCTCTCTCTCTCTCTCTCTCTGCTTCCTGATCATCATGTGCGCTCCTTCCCTCTGCCACACTCTCCTGCCACGATGTTCAGCCTCACCTCAAGCCCCAAGGAATGAAGCCGGCTTTCTATGGACTAAGACCTCTGAAACCACCAGCCCTCAAATAAACTCTTCCTCTTCTATAATTGTGCTGGTCAGATACTATAGTCACAGCAGCAAAAAAAAACATTGATTAAAACCCTCATATAAGTTGATCCACGCAGTATTTGTCCTTCCGAAACTGGCTTTTTTTCACTTGGCCTAATGTCCTCAAGGTTCATCTGTGTGGTAGCCTATGTCAGAATCTGCTTCCTTTTTAAGACTGCATAATACTCCCTAGCATGCATAGGCCATGTTTGGTTTACCTTTTACCTGTCGATGGGCACGGATGAGGCTTCTACCTCCTAGCTATTGTGAATACTACTACTGTGAACATGGGTATGCAAATATCTCTTTAAGTCTCTATTTTCAATTATTTCGGGTGTATACCCAGAATTTGGCCTTGCTGGATACATAGCTAGTCTATGTTTAGCTTTCTGAGGAATTGCCATGCTCTTTTCCACAGCATCTGCACCACTTTACATTTCTACCAACCAGGCACAAGCATTCCAATCCCTCCTCGTCTGGCCAACACTTGTTATTTCCTGGGATTCTTTTGTTCGTGTTTTGGTTTTTTTTTTTTTTAATATATTTTTTTGATGTTGACAGACCTTTATTTTATTTGTTTATTTATATGTAGTGCTGAGGATGGAACCCAGTGCCTCACACATGCTGGGCAAGCGCTCTACCACTGAGCCATAACCTCAGCCCCTGGTGGTGTTTCTGTTTGTTTCATAGTTTTTAGTTGTCAATGGATCTTTTTTTATTTAATTTATTTCTATGTGGTGCTGAGTGTCAAACCCAGGACCTCACACATGCCAGGCAAGTGCTCTACCACTGAGCCACCACCCCAGCCCCTGGTGGTGTTTTTAATAATAGATATTCTAACGGAAATGAGGTGATACATGCTATGGGGTTTTTATATTCTCATTTTTGCAGGTGTAATTTATAATTTGTATCATGTATATTTATAATTTGTGGTTTATAATTCCTCGTCAGTCATTGACCTTAGTCCCACTTCACTCCCAAAACATCCAGCGTCCCAAAAGCAGAAGCATGAATTGTCCCAAGTGACGCCCATGGCCGCACCCAGCACTCCCAGAGGGCTCGACAGCTGAGCAGGGAAATGTACCAGATGAAGCTTCGACGTGGAATCAGGGTGCCCAGGACAGTCCCAGGGCCCAGCCCTCAGCACATCTGTGACACTTCCCTCCTGGGCTGTTTACTGTCCTTCAAGCAGGAACAATACCGACGCCTCAACTCCTTTACAGCCTTGGAGTCCTGGAGCCAATAAGGCTCTTGGAACTCTTACAGCAGGAGCGGAACCTCTGAGTTTGTCAGGATAAAAAATAAATAAACCGAAAGAGAAAAGGGGAGGGTTACCCGCTTCTGAGTAACGCGTGTAGGCGATCTCAGGCTCGAGTTCACGGAAACAAATTGAATTACGGAGGAGGCAGCGCTGCCATTTGCAACCATGGATTGTTTGAAATCCTTTTAGAGGAAAATTAAAATATTTCACAGAGGGTAATAAAATGCCGGGTGTTTTGCAGGCATGACTGCTCAGCTCTCTTGGGCAAATAAGTAATTAGGCATTTTTTTATTTAAGTCCTTGGTGTCGTCGTTTTCTTTCATTAGTAGAGAGGGGGGAAAAAAACGATTTTGGAAAATACATAAAATTCTAGAAATCACCAGAAAGTTAATTATGAAATCATATATACACACACACACACACACACACACACACAACATATTATGAAGACAAAGAAAAGCTCTTAGAATTTGTTTTCCTAAATGCCAGAAATGGGAAATTGCATCAGAAATTTCTGTGCTTCCAAGTGAAATCTCATCGGAGAGTGTGGAGAGGCAGCAACTGCAAGGCGCCTGATGCTGAGACGGAGGTTAAGGTGGTTATAGGACCTGGGGAGATGTTCTGAGCCTTGTCCCCTTCCCTGGTCCCCAAAACACCTGCTGACGGACCTTCTCCACTCCACCATCCCTCACCAAGGTCTACTTTAAGGAAAGCATTGATTTCCTCTCAGAAACCATCTGCTCCCACCCGTCCATTTCACAGGTGGGGAAACTGAGGACATGATTAGGTTCTAAGTCTCTTTCCTCCCTGTGTATCTCTGGGTATGTTAATGCCTGTGTCCCCTTGTGAGTGGGACCTGCTTCCTGGGCCTGAACCTTAACTGCAGAAGGGGAGAATAGGCCCAGGACACAACTGACCACAGAGGGTCCCTATATAACTGGCCTCTGTTGGCATCTTCTGGAATCCCTCTTCTTCCTGCCCAGGCTGCTATTTTGAGCAATCTGAAGGAGACTGAGGACCAACCAGGATCCAGAGGGTTCTTTGCTCAAGGTTGATCTGAGATCCATAAAATGTCACTACTGGGATGGAGCCGGACAGGCATGTTTGTTGCTATGGGTTTGGTTTTATCTCTGGGGGCTTTTCCTGCTTCCAAAGCCACCTCCATCTAGTGGCTGCATATTAATCTCAAGTGGTATGTGTGGGTGTGCATACATGTGGGGGCACCCAAGGGAGTGGATCATACCTGCAGATCTTCCCTTCCCACGAGGGGCTAATCCCACCTTAGTGCCCCTGTGGAGCATCTTGCCCAGAAGACTGGGCTGCCTTTAGCCATCCAAGCAGTTGGAAAGCACCTGCTGGGTGCTGGGCTCTGCCCTGCTCCTGAGAACCCAGAGAGGAATAGAGATGGACCCCCAGAGGCAGTCTTTGAATACAGGAGATGTTTGAGCTGGTCCTTAAAACACAAGGACTTTGCCCAGGAGGGAAGGGAGAGGGACCTGCCCTGAACAGCAGAGGCAAAGGCTCAGAGGCAGAAATGGGCTACATGAGGAAGTAGGGGGCTGGGGAGGAGCAGCCCCTGTTTAACTGAGCGTCTGTGGAGCAGACATTGTTGGCACAGGTCCAAGACACAGCAAGTATTAAAGAACAAGTGAGAAGAAAAAAAAGGAGGGACCAAAAGGGATAAGTCAATCAGTTGCACCTTATTCATGTAATGAAATCTACACAACCAGTTGAAAAGAACGAACCAGAACCGAAACAAATGAATCTCACCAATGGAATGCGGAGTGAGTAGAGCAAGTTGCAAAAGAATGTGTACAGTCTCCTGGAATGCAGTGTTCAGAGTGCAAAAGAGCCCTTCACGGATTGACATTAGGTTAAACGGCATGAAATTGCCTGCCACCATTGGGCCATTTTTGACCTGCAGAACTAGCCATCTCATCTGGCTCAACCTGAGTCGAAATCACATGAGATGGCGCATCCACACCGAGAAACGCTACTTAGCCAATGAAGAGAATAAATCATTGCCACATGGAACAGCTTGCCTGGATCGCAAGGGGATTATGCCGAGTGAACAAAGCCAATCTCCCAAATTAACCTACTGTGCAACTCCGTGTTTCAATGTCTTCAAATGACAGAAGCAGGCTGGGGGTGTAGATCAGTGGTACTTAACATGCATGAGGTCCTGAATTCACTCCCTAGCACAACAACAGCAACAACAAAAAATGATGAAAGGGTAGAGATAGATTATTGGTGGCCCGGGCCAGGGAGGAGTTGATGGTCACTAAATACACGCACGCACACACACACGCCCACACATAGTGCAAGTAAAGCTGGTGAGATCTGAATAAGGCCAGTTTGATCGTGTCGGTGTGGAAATCCTGTTTGTGACACTGTACTTTGATGAAGCAAGAGGTTAACCTCGGGGGAAACTGGATGAAGGCTATAAGACAGCTCTCTCTATTATTTCTTACTCCACACAAGGCCACAGTTATCTCAAAATAAAAATTTCAAACGCATACATGGCAAAGACTAAAGTCAAATTTAACATAAAGTTTAATTCTGGGTCACAGATGAAGTATGCAGATGAGAAGAGATACAGGGGATTCAACTTTCTGTGATGTGTTTTGCTTCTTAAGAAAGAAAATTCTGAAGCAAACATGGCATAATGTCAAGATTCTATGAAGCAGGGTGGTAGGTCCATCAGTTTCTATCATTATCTTCTTTTATGCTTGAAATCGTTCATAATTATTAAAAGCTAGCTTGCTTGATGATTGGCATCTGGAGTCAGGACTCAACCTAGGATGCAGTGACTTACATCCTAGGCCAGGTGCAGAAGGTGGATCCAGGGCTCAGACCCTTCCCTGAGGGTCATCACCCAGCAGCCAGGGCAGGGGCTCCCTGGGGCAGGCCCTGCCCTGTGCAAGCCACGCCTGCCTCTCTCCACAGCCCCCAGAGAAGGAGGGTGCCCTGCCTCGGCAGGTGGGCAACAAGACAGAATGCGGACTGCTTGGCTTCGTGCTGGACCTGAAGCAGGACTATGAGCCTGTGCGCAGCCAGATGCCGGAGGAGAAGCTGTACAAGGTGTACACCTTCAACTCCGTGCGTAAGTCCATGAGCACCGTCATCAAGATGCCCGACGAGAGCTTCCGCATGTACAGCAAGGGTGCTTCTGAGATCGTGCTCAAAAAGTAAGTGGCCAGTAGGGCGCTGGCTGAGGGCTGAGCTGGAGAGGAAGGTTTGGGCCTATAGGCCGTGCAGTGCCAGGCATTGTCCAGGCCGGACCTAGCAGCATCCCTGGACTGGAGAGTCCATTGAGCACCAGGTCACACAGCAAGGCCCAGCCCCTTGCCCACTTCTTTTTTTACTATTTCCTCTTAAAAATGTCTACAGACAAGAGTCCTCCCTTCCTTCTAAGAGACTGGTTCCCCAGGATGTTCTACCCACAGTCCCCGTTAGATTTTGCTTCCCTTCTCAAAGGGTTGTTGATGGTAGTTATTTTTTTATAACTAGGCAAGTTCCTCTGACTCTCTGAGCCAGAAATAAGCCTGGGGAGGTAGGGAAGTCACTTCCCCTCTCTGGACCTCAGTTTGCCCACTTGTACATTGAAGGGATTGATATAGCTCAGTGGTTCTCAACACTAGTATTGCCTTGGAATTGCCCTATGGAGATTTTTTTGAGAACCATCAATCATTGGACTTACTTCTGATAGCCTGAATTGGAAACCCTAGGGCAGGGTGCACACGTGGGTATTTATTGAATGCTCCTCCTAATGTGCAAGTAGAGTCAGAAACTGCTCACCTAGGTATGATGACCTTTAAAAACCATTTTCTTTTCCAAATGAAACCTTGTGGATACAATATATATATATATATATATATATATATATATATATATATATATATGAGCAAAGCAGGACTGCACTTGCTGAATGGCCTTGAGCAGATATTTCAAGATCATCTGATTTTACCCCTACCTGGGCCCTGGGGGCTTGCTAGGTGAACGTAGTCCTGAGGCATTATGGGAAATGGACTGGGTGGGCATTGGCTGACCTCAGTGGCCAACTGGACATCCCCAGTGGGCAGGGGTTTACCTTGGGCCCTAAACTGGACCTTATTTATCTCCCTTTCACCCTCCCCCAGGTGCTGCAAAATCCTCAACGGGGCAGGCGAGCCCCGGGTCTTCCGGCCCCGCGACAGGGACGAGATGGTGAAGAAGGTGATCGAGCCCATGGCCTGCGATGGGCTCCGTACCATCTGCGTGGCCTACCGTGACTTCCCCAGCAGCCCCGAGCCCGACTGGGACAACGAGAATGACATCCTCAACGACCTCACCTGCATCTGCGTGGTGGGCATCGAGGACCCCGTTCGGCCTGAGGTAGGCCCCCCGGTGTCAGCGAGATCAGGAGAAGGGGGCGAGGCTGGGAATCCAGCCAGCGGGCGACCTGGAATAAGCCTTGTCACCTCTCTGCGTCTCAGTCTCGGTGCAGTGCCCTCAGGGCTCCTGAACATTCACCCCGGTAAGGCCAGTGCAGACCGCGCTTGGCACTGTCCGCTCGGGGGAAAGATGGCCTGCCTGCAGACATTGCTCTGCTGTGGGGCCTGTCCTCCCTGCCACCAGGGGCTGTTCCCTCTGACCCCCCAGGGGACAGGTGTGGGAACCCCCCCTGCCTTAGAAGCCTTTTACCTCACAGGAACCAGACCCTCTGGAAACAAGTCCCTCAGCCCAGGTCCCAGGCCTGTGCAAAGGACACAACTAACAAGAAGGGTCATTGCTCCTGGGAGAACACAAAGCGTGGCAACCCCATCAGTATTTATACCGTCCAGGTTCAGTTGCTCAAAATCACTATCCCCTGGCCAGCTTGGCTGGTAACGCCTCTGACGGTCCAGGGAACAGAGCTTGCAAGGTTATGGCAGGTGACACGCTAGCAGGAGGGCGGGGCGACAGCACCTTCCTCACAATGGAGGGAGGGAGGTGATGCGTGGGAGCACCCCTAACAGGTACTCGGCACACAGTAGGTCTCTAATTTCCTTTAGCTGAACCTGCATCCTGCGGGGAGAAGGACAAGAATCCCCAGCTGCAGCATGGCAGGAAGGGCAGGATGGGCTGCCCAGGGAGGAGCGAGGCTGTGGTCGGCGTGTCCAGCAGGGGCAGCCTCGGTGTCCCCGCCTGCCCTGACACCATGTTCTGCTCATCCCTGCTCTCTCAGAGCCTGTTTCCCCTCTTTCAAGGGAAACAGGGTAGAATCGTTGCCCTCCAGGTTGCTGGGCCTGATGCTGTAAGATTCTGCATTCCAAAGAACAAGTGAAACTTGGAGGCCTCAGGCCTTGACTTTCACATGTAGGTATCAGGGGGAGGAGTCAGAGTGAACTCGGGCATCAGACCAACCCCAGATCCAAAGTGCCAGAATTGCTGGCTGTGTGGCATTGGGCCAGTTACATAAGCTCTCTGAGCCTTATCTGGATAATAATATCCTCCCCCATGCACACACAGACGCACACCCTGGGGTATTGTGAAGGGTCTGTTTGCCCCATTTTGAACGAGCAAAAGCAGAGTTTCTGGCATGAGGTAGATGGCCCCAAAACGAAGGTCCCCTTTCTTCGTGCCTTTCCCAGTAGATTCATTACTCTGGATCCAGTGACACATTGCATCCCCTGACACACAGCTGAGCTTTCAGGATGCGCTTGATATGATTTGGGAAATGAATGGGAATGAATGGACTTGAACCCAAGTCTTCCAACACCATGCCTGATACCAAATCTCTCTGTGTCTCTCTCTGTCTCTCTCTCTCCCTCTCTCTCTCTCTCCCTCTCTCTCCCCCTCTCTCCCTCTCTCTTTCTCTCTCTCTCTCTCTCTCTCTCTCTCACACACACACACACACACACACACACACACACACACATGGGTTTTCACTTGGCCTCCTCATCCTACCCAGATCCTAAAACAGCAAATGCACTCCCACCCCTGGAGCTTGGCACCAGAGTCCACGTATATTTTTCTGCAGAGCTCAGCTCTCCCTGGGCAGACAGGCCTTTTATCAGCTTCCCCGGGGGATGCCCGCTCATTACCAGCCGCTAATGGGCTCAGGCCTCATGGCGATGCGTTACCTCCTTACTGGAAATTGCTCAGAACAGGCAGCAGAGGCTGGTCCCCGTGAGGTACAAGGCTGGCCTACCCGTGCCTCAGGGACTCCCCAGTCCTTGCTTTCCAGAGCCTCCTTCCATCCCCTCCCCGAGCTCCTGGCTCTTCACCATGCTTTGGAAATACATCTGAGGTGGGATGGAAAAGAGGATCAGATGGAAACCTTTTTCTGGCTATAACCCACAATAAGAAGAAATCTATTTTATGTCACGACTCAAGTCAACACACACACTTAACCAACCTAAGAATTCCACAAAGTAATGCAATGTCCTGAAGTATTTTCTGTCCTACCTTCTTTTTGCGAATGCCAATCATCATCCACTAACTGACTTTACAGTCACTCAAGATGAGTGACGAGAGGTTTGAACTTTCATCTCACCCAGACATCTTCCTGCACATCCCAATTTGCAGATGGAAACACTGAGGCCCACAGAGGGACAGGGATGTTCCCAAAGGCTCCCTGGAAACGGCTGAGCAAATCCAGATTAGACCAGGTTTTCTGCCTTCCTGCCCCAGGACCTTTGCCTGGATGCTACAAAAAGAGAAGGGGCAAATCTTTCTACATCAGGAGGCTGAGGAAAGGAGAAAGAGCTCCCCATGCCCAGGGTCTGAGGAGCAAAGCTGGGCCCCTGGCATTTGCTGTTGACAGACGGTCATCCAGAGTAAGTGGCTTCAGACACAGACTCTGGGAAAGGACCTGGATGCCAGTCCCAACTTTGCCACCAAAAAGCCACTGGCCTTCTCTGTGCCTCTGTCTTCTCATCTGCAGAATGGGAGGTTGGCCTCCCTGCCAGACTCTGGTTTTGCAGACTGAGAGCCAGCAGCCTAGAAAACCAATGCTGACATCTGCTTGTCCTTCCTTCCTTCAAGGCATCCCTATTGGCCTTCTCCGTCCCCCTGGCTTGCCCTCAAAAGGTATTCAGAAGATGTAGACTGCATTTAACAGCAGTGACCTGGCAGAGTCAGGGGACGTGGGCTCTGATTCTGCCCCTGCCACTCCTCCTAGGTGACCTCAGGTGTATCCCTTCCTCTAGCCTCGGTTTCTCCATCTGAAAAACAAGAAACTCGGACCGTCTGATGTTCACAACTGAGGGCCCTGGCGAGGCTGCCGGGGACGATACTTGAAAGTAGAAAAGCTCAGACCTGTTGATTCAGCGTCTCCCCCTGGGAGCTGGGGGGATGGGTGCAGTACCCAAGGAGCCCCATGGGTACAGTGGTCTTATTGATGTGCTTTTTAGGATCGGTGATCTGTGGACATGGAACCAAATTCAAAAAGTTCACAAAAGTACAGAAGTGTGAACTAACACTACTGCCACTTCTAGTCCCCCAGTTCCACCTCCACGCCAGCACGGTCACCAGGTTTGTGGGTGACCCTCTGGGAGCATCCATACCTATGGTGGGTGTATTTCTACAGACTCCTGGGCTCTGTTCTACAGCTTCCTGGTCACCCTGCCCTGAATCTCCTGGGCAAGTGCCCTGCATGCTGCCTCCAGCTTAGTGAGGCCCAGAAAGGACAGCCTCCACCTGGGCCACCTCTAGGGTCCTTAGACATGCTCTGATTTGTTTTGCAATAGCAGGGAAACAATTTCCACCTCCCTTGGTTTCCCCAGCTGTCCAGGGGGTGAATCTCCACATTGCCCTCCTCCCTGGAGGTCACCAAAGACCAAGAGCCGATTAAAAACACATTTGCCAGAACTCTCACCCTAAGGCATTACTGAGGCTGATGGAAGCCAGCATGGATGAAGCCATCAGGAGAGCCACGGTCTGGGACTTGCTGGGTTATCTGGGGGTGTTTGGAGCCCTCAGAGTCACAGACAACGGCTGTCACCAGAAACAACAGATGTTTAAAAGCCTTTATTTAATGAAAACAGGAAGCACCCATTTCCTGGCTATTTTTCCTCAGTGAGAAATATCTAGGATAATTTTAGCAAATGAAGCCTTTTTCAAAAAAAAAAAATTAACAGCAATTTTATTTATGTGGAAAGCATATTTTAACCAGATCAATGCCTCTGAGGTTTCAGTCTTAATCATCTCTGGATCCTTAGTGCCCAGAACAGGATGTTCAATAACTGTTTATTGAATGGATGAATGACTGAGTGATTCAAGAAACTACTGAGGACAGTTTAAGGAAATAGCCCACTGAATTGGAAGAATTCAGAATGGCTTTGCGAGTTGAGAGCATTTTACATGTAAGATGGGTAAGATATGACACATAGAGGTTAAGGGAGGGACAGAATGGGCAAAGACAAGGAGGTGAGAAAGAATTCTGTATTAGTCAGCTTTCAGTTACTATAACAAAATACCTGAGATGATCAACTTGAAAAGAAAAGAGGTTTATTTGGGTTCATAGTTTTGGAGGTTTCAGCCCATGGTTGGTTGGCCCCATTGTGTTTTTTGGTCCATGTCGAGGCAACACATCATGGTGGGAATACATGGAAGAGCAAAGCAGTTCACATCACAGCTAGGAAGCAAAAGAGAAAGAAGAGGAAGAGACCTAAAGTCCACAGTCCCCTTCCAGGACATGCCCCCAGTGACCTAAGACCTCCCACTAGGGCCCACCCTTTATGGTTTCCACCACCTCCCAATAGCTCCATAGTCTGGAGACAAAGCCTTGAACACACAGGCCTTTGGGGGACGTTCAAGGTCTAAACTATAGTAGATACTGAGTATGGGGGAACCAGTGAATACCCCATTGCATTTATGAGAAAAAATAGTCTAGAAAGCAAGCTAGGAGCCAGGTTGTGGAGGATTTGCATGCCTCTGTCCCGTTAGTCTTGTTACGCCTTGTCACAGAATCCCCCCATTTCCCACAGAGTCAGCTTGTTTGAAGAAGCCCAGAGGGTGGCCGATTTTGACTCCAGGAGATAGTCTTAAAGTGGGAATCCTTCTAAAACACAGCACTGATCAACTCATTCCCAGTTCTGCACTTTGTGTGGCTCCCAACACTTGAAGGAACAGGCCCTGGTTTCAGCACCTTCCGACCACAGTCCCCTCACCACCAGCCCCGACTGACATCATCCCCAGCCCCTCCAGATAACCTACAGCATGCCCCCAGACCCCTTCACACCCCAATCCTTGTCTGCCTGTGCACCTCACAGGTGGCTTTCTGCAACCAGGACCACTTTGAGTTAGTTGTGGCCTCAGCCCCAGCACTGTGGGTGAGCATCAGAGCCTCAACAGAACTGGCTCAAACAGCCCTTCCTCCAGGAAGCTCTCCCCAATTTCTCCTCTCCACCTACAACTTTCTAAAAGTAAGAGTGCATTCCCTGTGCCCCCAAAGCCCTAGGCCTAGCTATCCCAAAGACCCTGTCACCATACACGTGTACAGTTCTAACACAGAGTAGCACTATTAATACGGAGAAAAAATTTTTAATGCTGCATGAAAGAATAAGCCAAATTTCATTTTAGAAAGCATCATCAGAGGCATGCCAATGTAGGCTGGCCAGCCATCTGTTGGGGACACATAGAAGCAGATCTGTGCAGGGAGCAGAGGGTCAGTCAAACAATACAAAGTTCACTCCAACTCAAGGATCTTACACATCTTTGAAACAAATAAAACCCCCTTTTCTTCCCCTTGGGAGAAAAGCCAAATAAGTTGTGTGATCGGAAAAACAGCAGTTTTTTCCTGTCCTGTGGAACACGAGGTAGCTGAGGGCTGCAGCCAAAGCTGCAGCCACCGTGTGGGCAGTAGATTACATAAAGGGATCCTGGATATTCCATATCCCCACTCTGTCCTGCTCGGCTCCATTTACTTCTGTCACCAGCTGCTGTGGCCCAGGCACAGGCAGAGGAAGACTCTTCCCCAGCCCCTGGAAATAACCCGCAAGGCAGCCCTGTGGTCATCCCGTGAACGACGGGGAGAACGCTCCCTGTCCCTGCAGAGCTGCTTCTTGGACCACCCCAGTAACCAGAGCAGGCTCCTCACCTGGACCTGGATGCTCTCTCCCAGGGCAGATGTTACTTGCTCCACCACAGAGTTGTCACGCAGAGGAGTCTGGATTTTCTCTTGCAAGAGTCAAGATGGAGCCCCTGGAGAGCCACACCACAGGCTGGCACTTAGGCGCTTCTCTGGTGGCCAGGACAGGGGCAAGACAGAGGGACCAGGCCAAGGGTGAGGGCTGAAGGAAGAATGAGAGTGGTGGATACAGGCGAGATACGTCCAAAGTTGATGGTCGTTTGCAGGATTGCTGAGGGCGGAAAGAGGAGCTGCAGGCAAGAGCCATCACCCTCAGGAGTTGGTTCAGTGTTTTAACTCTTGGTACCATTTTGCCAGGGCAGCCATGACAAAGTACAGGTAGTCCCCAACCTAAAGATGATTAGATTTTGGATTTTTTTTTTTAAACTTCATGAAGTTGTGAAAGCAATTCCATGGAAACTGTACTTGGAATTTCAAATTTGGATCTTTTTCCAAACTAGTAGTATGGGGCAGAAAAACTCTTGGTGCCAAGCAGCAGCTGCCTGTCAGCCCACAATCGTGAGGGGAAGCGACCGACCCATGGTATTTGAGTTCCTCTAGGCTATTCGGTAGGTTAGGTATATTTGGTGCCTTGTTGACTTATGGTATTTTCGACTTAATAATGGATTTATCAAGACTGAACCCCGTTGAGCAGCAAGTAGACCACAAACTGAGCAGCTAAAGCAATGGAAATCTGTCTCAGAATTCTGGAGGCTGAAGTCCAAGAAGTCAGGGTGTGGGCAGGGCCTGCTCTAGACCGCTTTCCTATCTTCTAGAGGTTTGCTGACCATCTTTGTCATTCTTTGGCATGCCTTTGCCCTCACCTGGCATCTCCTTGGCTGCATGTCTCTGCCTCCGGATTTCCCCTCTGCATAAGGACACGGTTATACTGGATGCGGGCTTTTCCTGAGAACCTCATCTTGGTGTAATTACCTTCATAAAGACCCTTTCTCCAAATAAGGTCACTTTCACAGGTGTAGGGGCTTAGGACTTCAGGGTCACTTTGGGGGGAAATACAATTCAATCCATACAGTCTCCAAGTTCACCAATGGCTTGGCAGAGCAGGCATAGTAGTGAGCCCCCAGCCACCAGGGTGTGCAACACTCCACCCTTGGGTCCAGAATTCTAATGTGCTTTGGAGTTTCTGTAGAACTGGTTTTACTGCCCTTGATGTGTTCTTTTCCCCTCAAAGACATTTTGCAGCAAATTTGGTCTTATTATTTTATTATTTGTCACTGCCCATGGGTACAAATCACTCATTCAGTTGATTTGTGTTGTGTATAAAGGGCTGCCACAGCTCCAGGCTAATTTCCGCATCCTGGTTTCTGGGTAAATCCACAGCTCTGCAAGGGGAGGCTCCTGGGGAGGAGCAGGTGGTGGGCCTTGCCACCCTCTGATTGGCTAAGCTGGGCCTGACCTGACCTGATTGGTCCAGACATCAGTCTATCATTATAGTCAGAGGAGGCAGGATGCAGTCCTTATTCTCTCAGCAAAATGTCCTATTTTAAGTGACATCATAGTCATTCGGATTTATTCTAATCCAGTGTCACATTCTGTAAATAAAATGCCTCCAAATGCAAACATTCCCCCCTCAAAAAAACCCTGAAAATACACAGACAGATTTATCAGGGAGGTTGTGGATGAAGTTTCTCAAGTTCAAGTATTGTTAGGTACTCTGCACTCTGGCCTGGGGCCTGATCTGAGAAAGTGGTTTTTTTTGTTGTTGTTTTTGTTTTTGTTTTTAGGGTCTTTCCAAAGTCTTTACACAGTTCAGGGGAGTAAATGGTTTGGTCTCAGAAGAGACTATCATGGTCACTAGGTGCTGGCTGCCTGGAATTCTGGCTGACAAGAATTCTGAGCCCACATCAGGTTTAATCAGGATACTGTGATCAATTAACAATGTCTGCCATGGGCACAGGAAGGGAAGCTATGGCCTTTATAGTATCTGTGCCACCAGTATCTCGTGGGGTTTTTAGTTCCCTTTCAGTGGAGCTGCCTACAAGGGCTTACTCTGGAATCCATGAAGTCAGGGAGGGCCTGCCAGGGGTGGTGACCTCCCCCATGGCTCCTACCCTCCTGTCTAGGTCCCGGAAGCCATCCGCAAGTGCCAGCGGGCAGGTATCACCGTCCGCATGGTCACTGGTGACAATATCAACACGGCCCGGGCCATCGCCATCAAGTGTGGTATCATCCATCCCGGGGAAGACTTCCTCTGTCTGGAGGGCAAAGAGTTCAACCGGAGGATCCGCAACGAGAAGGGGGAGGTGCGTGGCCCGGGATAGAGGGTCCTCGGAGGGACGAGACTTGATGGGGTACGGAGCTGGGAGGCACAGGTGCCATGTGATGCATGATTAGACAGAGACCAGCCAATGTCCTCTGGGCTCTCCTTTGAGCCTCAGTTTCTCTCCCTGATCCTGCTGACCCTCTCCCTCCCCCATCCCTCTCCAGATTGAGCAGGAGCGAATTGACAAGATCTGGCCAAAACTGCGGGTGCTGGCTCGCTCCTCCCCCACTGACAAGCACACCCTGGTCAAAGGTGAGATGTCGGGGGTCATGGGAAATTCTGAGGCCAGAAACTGGATCCTCCTTTCTTGGCACTTGGTGTTTCTCTGCAACTGGACAGGAGGGGAGGGAGTCCATACACCCTTTTCAGCCTTTGGATGCCTGTTAAGGGCCCAGAGGCGACGGGGAGGTTGTGAGCCTTCTTCGCTGGGCCTCCAACTCCTCCAAGGAGCATTAGGATTGGGCCCACCTAGGGTCTCAAACTCATGGCTCTGTGACCGTACGGGGCCCATGGATATGTTTTATTTGGCCAGTGGGGCCTTTTTAATGTTGAGTTTGAATGACTTATACAGACCTTGCTCTCTCTCTTGTTTGACAGACTACTTCTAATCACTATCTGGCCCCAGAGCTCACGAGGTTGAGACCCTTGGTCTGCCTGGCATCTTGAGGCTCAGGGATGGCCTATCCTGAGCTTAGCAATCTGAGTGATGAGGCCCAAAGCCATAATCTTCTCCCTCCCTGTGTCCCTCCAGAGAGAGCGCAGCTCGCACATGCTGAGCCCCGGGGGCCAGGTTCTAGGTATTCCTGGTTCGTGGCCTGGCTCCGCCACTGATCTGCTCTGTGGCTGTGGACAAGTCTCTCCACTCTGGGACTCAGTTTTCCCATCTGTAAATTGATTGTGGGAGCCAGGCTCCTGCCTGAGATCATCCCTCGGTCTATAATTCCTGTCTCAAAGGTATCACCCAGGGACATTAATGGAGGCAGATCTAGCCTGGGGACAGAAACAACCCCTGAAGCACAGATCGTGAAGCAAAAGTTCTCCAACCCATGCTCATTTCTTATTAATTCACTCATTTGTTCATCAATTCATTCACTCATTCTCTTAATAAAACCATTTATTGAGGTCCCATCATATGCCAGGCCCTGATCTAGGTGGGTGTGGTCCTTCCCTCTAGAATTCATGGTGTGGGTGCCATGCAGTGGACACTAATGGGCAGTGTCCCTGCAGAGAGTGAAAAGCTGCATGGGTGGCAGAGAAGGCTGTTCTGGGGTCTGCTTCTGGCCTCTGACAGGCTGGGTAGGGTGTCAGGTCACAGGGCATGGAAAGTGGGGGGTGTTCAGGGGAAAGGGTCTGTTCTACAGGCAGAGAAGGAAAGCACACTGGGAATGTCCAGAGAAAAAATTTTCCCCAGCACATGAGGAATGAACAGAAATTCAGTTGCTCTGCTGGGAGCCCTGGAAGAGGGAACGCAGAGGAGGAGACGAGGAGGCGGGTGGCACTACCTCCTGCAGACCACGACATTTGCCACGTGGGTGGCAACAACCTGCCTGCTTTGGGAGAGTGACCCGGAGGTAGAGGGACCACCAGGATTGTCCAGAGCGATAGGTGCCACGTGATGGTGGCAGGGCAGGGCAGCCAGCCATCTAGGGATCTGAGAAACACTTCCAGATGGCAGTCTGAGCAGGGTGTTCAGACAGTGTAAGGGGGTCAAGGGGCGGGGCCCAGGACCTCTGCTGTCGCTGCCTGTTTGAGGGCCTGCTGCAGGCTCAGTGCCTTTTGAGTGGGCATGGGCACCAGGAGTCACAGGAGACAAGACAGATCTGAGGAAAACTGGTGCTTCCAGTGTAGCACCGGCTGAGCTGGGGCCTCTGAGAGTCGAGCAGAGCTGTCCAGAGGTGGCTGGCCCTCAGGTCAGGAGACTGTGGGGCCTGAGATCCAGGTCTGGCTAGGGATTACAAGAGGGGAGAGCCGGGGAGCTTCCGAATCCAGGAGCGTCCAGATGAGTGGTGGCAAGAGCCAAGACTGCCAGCGGAACCACGGAGAAGTGACCAGAGGAGCAGGAGTGATGGGTGACAGCAAAGCCAGGAAGGAAACCGGCGGGAGAGGAAGATGGATGTGGTCTGGGGGCCAGGATGGAGATGTGGCCATGCGGGGCAGGGTCACACTGCACCTGGAATGAGAAGAGACAGCCCCAGGAGGGTTTTGTCCCAGATCTCTGCTCTATTGGGAACAGGAGGAGGACTTTGAAAAGCCCCTGTCAGCTCAGGGAGCCACGAAGCAAAGGAGCCCACCTCCTTTCCCCAGGGGCCCCCTCTGCAGGCTGAGGGAATCAGTGAGGACAGAGGCTTCACATGCCCTGGGGGACTGGCTTCGAGAGACCTGGTCCAGGGCAGAGGGCTGGCTGCTGTGGGGCAGCAGCTCAGGACAGTTCCTGGGACACCAGGCATAGGAGCAAGGTCTTGAGGGGACCAGTTTAGAGGGGCCAGTGCCCCGAGTAAGGGAGCTCATCCCCTCCCTCCACAGGCAGCTGCTGGTTGCAGGGCACAGGCAAGGGGTAGGGGAGGCAGCAGCTGTGGGGTTCTCTTGGGGCAATGGGTCCTCAGGGCTTCCTAGGGATGGTGGCATCAGAGCTGAAGCTATAGGTGGGTGACAGGAGTATATCCAACCCAGGAAACAGCCTGTATGGGGACAGGGGCCAGTGGGAGCCAGGCATGTGGCAAAGAGATGGACGATGTACGTGGCCAGGGGCAAGAGGAGATCAGAGTGGAGAGGCCTAGTCATGGGGGTTCAGAGGTTCTTGCCTGTTATCCTGAGGCCCAGGGAAGAAGTGAGAGAAAGGCTTTTCCTAGGGATACAGGGGACATGTTCAAACCAGGTCCTGGAGAACATGGGAGAGGTAGCCCCAAGTTAGCGAGGGGGTGGTAGAGAAGCCAGTTGCAGAGATCAGGACAGAAAGCAAAGGAAGGACTTCAGGAGAATTTTGGAGTCAGAAATCTGAGGCCTTGCGGATGCATTTGTTGTGGGGAGTAAGAGTCAAGGTCAACACCTAAATATCTGTCCTGCCTGGTAGCTCCATGAGTGACAAGTCCTACAAACTCCACAGGTCCCTGATGATGACACCTTTCATCTACCCTCTTCCACTGGCCCAGTGGTCCCTAGTCACTGGGACTATGTGGCATCTGCTCATTCTTTTTTTGTTGTATGTGTGATTGAGGATGAGTGTCTGGAGAGAGGCCAAAGTCAGAGTAGCAGGGCAGGGGTCACCAGCCATGCCCTCTTTGGGTATGGCTGGACTCCCCAGGGAGAAGGTGCTGGCAGAACAGATGGCAAGACCCTAGAGGAACCTCAGAAATCCCTGGAGAAGCAGAGGGGACCCTGAGTATAAGCAGAAGGGGCCAAGATGACAGTTTTCCTGGTTAGGGCGGCTGCCAGTGTGGCCAAAGTCTACAGGAAGCAAAGCCAGTACTGGAGAGGTGGACGGGACCCAAGCCACAGAGGACCTCAGGCCAGCCCTGGGCTAACCAGGTGCCCGGCATACCCTGCAGGTGCTGAGCAGGGGCCACATCAGGAAGGGCTGGCTGAGCAGGGGCCAGAGAGGAGGCCATGGCCAAGGCTCAGGGCTGGCCCCCCTGAGCATACTCCTGTCCCCACAGGCATCATCGACAGCACACATACGGAGCAGCGGCAGGTGGTGGCTGTGACAGGGGATGGGACCAACGATGGGCCTGCGCTCAAGAAGGCTGACGTGGGCTTCGCCATGGTAGGAGCCGCTCTCGGGGCCTGGGGTAGCACCTGGCAGGAGCATGTAGGCAAACTTTGGGGGGCTTGGACTATGTAGCCTTGAGCTGGCTTGTGGGACCCCTCGTTGACACCCAGCTGACCCTTTGGCACTGTGTGCGTTTAATGCTCTCGAGCCTCCACCTGGCCCGAGGTCTTCCTGGAAGGGTAGAAGAGGCCCTCTGCTCAGGGAGAGCTTTGCAAGGAGGGGCACTTGCAGGTCGGGGAGATGGAGGGTGAAGGAGGAAAGGGGCCAGGGCAAGGCCTCCGCTGGGGCTGGGTGTCTGTGTGTGTGTGTCCCTGCGTGTGGTCTGATGCCCTGGGCCCATTGCGGGTGGGGGCGGAGGGGAGGGGTTGCAGCGGGCTGAGGATGTGCCAGGGGTGGGGACAGCCGTATAGAGCCACTCACCTCCCCCGGCCACCCCTCCAGGCTCCTGTCCCTGTCCCCCCAGGGCATCGCAGGTACAGACGTGGCCAAGGAGGCCTCAGACATCATCCTGACGGACGACAACTTCAGCAGCATCGTCAAGGCGGTGATGTGGGGTCGCAACGTCTACGACAGCATCTCCAAGTTCTTGCAGTTCCAGCTGACTGTCAATGTGGTGGCTGTAATCGTGGCCTTCACGGGCGCCTGCATCACGCAGGTGGGTCTTTGGGGGGCATATCAAAGGCTGGGGGAGGGAAGAGACCCCCAGCACTGAGAGCTTCCTAAGCTGTCTGTGTCAGAATGCCCAGGCTTGGGGCACCAGTGAATGGAGCACCTGCCAGGAACCACAGCACGGGTCTCTGTGCAGGTGCCAGCCCCAGTGCAGAGGAGGAAATGAGGCCCAGAGAGGTGGCGTGACTAAGGTGGCCCAGTAAGTGGGCACCCACACCTACCTGGCCCAGGCACTGGCCAGACTCCTGCTCCAGGAGGTGGGAAAAGCAGGGCCAGAGGGAGGCCAGGCCAGGGCAGGGCCCAAGGTGGATCACGTGACTGGCTGAGGACAGAGGGTCACAGGGCCCCTGGGGGCCTGGGTTCTGCAGTGAGTGTTGGGAGAGGCAGGATGGGGACAGTACGGGCAGTGGTAATCCACTTATCCAGATCACTTCCTCTGGGTCTCACGCTGCCCTGTACTGAGCTGGGCAGGGGGCAGGCAGGGGCCTGCAGAAAGCAAGACCTGGAGGTCGTCAGCCTCAGCGCTTCCTCACCATGAGGCAGGAACTGGGATGATTCCCATTTGACAGAGGCAGAAACTGAGGCCCAGAGCAGGAGAGGTGCCTGCCATTGCTCCTGACACCTCCTGGTACTATAACCAGCCTGGCCTGGGAAGAGAGGGTAGGCGCCCTCAGCCCTGGGGCAGGGGGTGGCCCCGGCCCCTGAGGCCTGATCCCTTCCAGCAGCCACCTAAGTATTCAAGCCCCTGCCCTCATGAGCCCCCAGAGGCCCAGAATGTAGCACTGCCACCACAACAGCGTGACCCTGGGAACACTGCTCCCCTCTGTTACATCCTGAGTCAGGGGGACACTCAAGATGGGCACTGCTGCCCCAACTGAGAGTCGGAGCCCTGTGGGGTGGAGGGTGGGTAGCGGGTTCCCTTCTGCTCAGAAGAGTCCTCTCTTCTCGCCTGTGGATGAGAAGCTCCCTCTAGTGGCAGCTTGGGGACACTGCCATGGTAACAGAAAGGCTTCTTGGATACCAACTGGTGCCAGGTGGGGAAACTGAGGTTCCAAGAAAACTATCAGTTGAGCCGGGGACGGGGGACAGGGGTAATGGGCGGGCCAGCCCGAGGCGTACTTAATCAGACAAGGCTGACAGGCAGGAGGAAGCCCTAGAGGGATGGCTGAGCCAGGGCGGAGGTCAGGAGCTGGCCAGGAGGAGGGGCTGTGACGAATGCCCAGGAGGCGAGCGAATGCATGGGCTGCAGGCAGAAGGTCAGGGTGGGTGGGCTTCCTGAAGGCTGTGTTCCATGGCCACCAGATGGGCGAGGCTAAAGCCACAGGGAGTCTGGGCTGGACAGAGGCCAGGTGAGAGGAGGTAGGTCCCTGAAGCTAGGGAGACAGGTATGCAGAGGAGAGCAAGACCCAGGAAGGGGCCACAGGAACCCGATTTTAAAAGGAGCGAGGAGGAGCCCTCCGAGAGGGCGGACCAGGAGGGCGGGTCCAGAGTGGCCTGACACTGCTGTGAGGCTTAATCTGATAGGAGTGGCTGGTGACAGGGACAGGCATGGGAGGGTACAGGGGGGCCAAGCCTGCAGCTGTGGTCGAGGCCTGCTGGGCAGGAGGAGGAAGGGCGACAAGCAGCTGCAGCTCCTTCAGACAGCGACCATGTGCCGTGATTGTGCCATCCCATCCCGGTCAGAGAGGTCTGGAAGGGTTCACACCAGAGTGGGCACAGCGGGAACCTTTGAGATCCCCAGAGACTTTTAGCTTCCCAGTGTGAAAGTGTGTCATTTTTAAAGTCATAGAAACACAAAAATGTTTTTTAGGATAATAAGAGGCAAGGCGAAATTGGGGACAGGGGTCGTGGACGTTTCAGGAAAGAAAAGATGTGAGCCACTGACAGTTGAGGGAAAAGGGGCAGCAAGGGAGGTGCAGAGGAAGGGGAGGAGCCGGGCTGTGCTGGAGACATGGCACTGGCTTGGCCTGAGCCAGGAGAGATGTCCTTGCGGCTGCAAGGAATGGCAGGGATGCAGCTAAGAGTACCAGAAGGCAGGGAGCTGGTAGCCGTTGGGCTTGGGGGCTCTGCCTCCTCCCAGGAGGGTGGAGGGACAGGGCTGAGGTGAGCAGCTCTGTGAAGTCCTCCAGAAGCTTAGAAAACCTGCCATGCACCTGCTCAGGAACCTACAGGGCAGGCCAGCCCCACAGCCCCCAGCAGGAGCCTGCTGAGACCCCTGCCACACCCTACCCAGCACTTTATGGCAGAGTAGGGGCTGGCTCCTATGACAGTGCTCTCCCTGGGCCCCTTCCCAGGACTCCCCTCTGAAGGCTGTGCAGATGCTCTGGGTGAACCTCATCATGGACACGTTCGCCTCCCTGGCTCTGGCCACTGAGCCGCCTACTGAGACTCTGCTTCTGAGGAAGCCCTATGGCCGCAACAAGCCCCTCATCTCACGGACCATGATGAAGAACATCCTGGGCCATGCAGTCTACCAGCTCACCCTCATCTTCACCCTGCTCTTCGTTGGTGAGCCCCCCACCCACATCCTCAGTGGCCCAGTCACCACCTTCCAGGGACACTATGGCCCAGACCTGGCATCTGGGTTCACAGCCACCTTCCTATTTTGCTCAAGCTTAGGGAGGTAAAGTAAGTTGCTCAACTTTACATGAGACATGTCACACGAGGGAGCCTCGAGCAGAGCCTGTCCCTGTCACAGGCCTGGCCAAGCCCAAAGCTAGGATTTTTTTCCATAGATGTCCACTCCCAGGCCTGAGTGTGCATCACACAAGGTGGATCCAGGTTGGTGAATGCACTTCGTGTCAGCTCATCCAAGCCGGGGCCCCTTCCCTGACCTCTTCCAGCACCTTCCTTGCCCCAGGGAAGGCGTCCTCATGGATTCATCTGTGTAACTGCCAGCCCACTTGCACAATGCTTCCACTGAGGCTGCCTTGTTTAGGACTTCCAGCTGCGCCATGGGGCAGGCGCCCTTGCTCCTGTGTTAGAAAGCTGTCACTATGATGAACTGCCTGAGAAAACTTATAAGAGAAAAGGTTTTTTTGGTTCACAGTTTTGGAGATTCCTGCCCATGGTCAGATGGCCCCATTGTCTGGGCTAATGGCAAGGCAGCACTTCATGGCAGGAGCATGGGGTGGAGCAAAACTGATCACTTCAGGAGCCAGGGGGCAGAGAGAGCAGAAGAGACCAGGGTCCCATGTTCCCCTTTGAAGACATGCCACTAGTGACCAAAGGGCCTCTCACAGGGCTCCATCTCCCAAAGCTTCCACCACCTCCCTGGAGCACCACCCTGGGGACCAGGTCTTTAACACATGGGCCTCTGGTGGACACTTTAAATCCAAATTATAGCACCTTGACCCCTCCCCATTATTTCCAAGGACACCAGGGCTCACAGAGGTGAGGTGACTTACCTAAGGACGTACAGCCAGTCTGAGGAGGAACCTGGGAAGAGAATCAGGTTTGGTTGGGGTTAAGAGTGGCCTGGTTCCTGGGAAGCCTCAGAGATAATCATGGCAAAGCCTACCCCTGGTCATGGTCTCTAATCCAGAGAGGGGAAGGAGTTGGCCCATGGTCACAAAGACAGGCCAGCGCAGCATCCCCAGCCTGGAGATGGTTTTTCAGTGCTAATGAGCATGTGCCCTCCAATGCCCAGAGTGTGCATGGCGGTGCGGCAAGGGTCCCAGTCCAGAAAGGGCAATCACCTTCTGTAGATTTGGAAAGTAATATGTTGTCAGGATGCAGTTTACTATTGTAAAAATTACCCTGAAAAGCTGCAGAAGCCACATGAAAGAAAACCTTGAGACACTAGGAGAAAGTGGTGGGAGAAAGGGAGAACTGGCTGCCTGCCACCCTAGCCCACCCAACCTCATTACCTGCTGTTCTTGAGTTTGGCTGGATACCTTCTACCCACCTTCCTGGCATGAGGTTTTACAAAATGATACAGATTGCATTAGACATGTCACCAAAAGGCATCCATATAGCAATCTAGGGACCACTTCCCCACCCCAAGCAACCGCTCAGATGTGAAAGGATGAAGCCAAGGGATGATTCCAAGGCCACCCCAGCCTAGAACCCCCACAACTCCACATAAGAATTGAGATCTCTTGTAACAGCCCCATGAGCTTCCAGAGGTCTCAGCAAGGGACATGCTCAGTTCCAAGAAGCAGAGTTTTCAAGGAAGCTCAAATCCATGACCTCTGGGTTAAGTCAGCTTTCTGTTGCTGTAACAAAATACCTGAGATAATAAACTTAAAAAGAGGAAATGTCTATTTTGGTTTACAGTTTTGGTGGTTTCAGTCAATAGTCAGTCTATTACTTTTGGGCCTGTGGTGAGGAAATACATCATGGAGGGAGTACACGCTGGAAGAAACTGCCCAATGGTGGGGGGTGGGGGGGCGGGGAGTGAAAGAGAGGAAGAGGAAGAGGTTGGGGTCTCAGAATACCCTTTGATAACACATCCCAGGGGCCCTAAGACCTCCCATTAGGCTCTACCTCTTAAAGGTTCCACCACCTTCCACTGGCACCATGGGCTGAGGACCAAGCCTTCATCACATGAGCCTTTGGGGGACACTGGCAAACCATAGCAGCTTCCCACAGGTGTTCTTGTCCTCCCAGTCCAGATGCATTTGCCAGTCTAGGGTCACTTCTTATATGCAGTGTCACCTGGTAACGAAGCTGGCATTCCACCTTTCTCAGCTTTCCACAGGAAAGGTGGAAGACAGCTCCCCAAGGCCTTTGGCCCCTGACCCCTAGAGGAGAAAGGGCTTTGCTGACCCTTCCCTCACTGACCAGGCAGCAGTGTGGGCTGCACCCTGCCCTTCCAGCCGTGCCCAGCCCCTGCCCTCTCGGCTTGGCAGGCGAGAAGATGTTCCAGATCGACAGCGGGAGGAACGCGCCCCTGCACTCGCCACCCTCGGAGCACTACACCATCATCTTCAACACCTTCGTCATGATGCAGCTCTTCAATGAGATCAATGCCCGCAAGATCCATGGCGAGCGCAACGTCTTCGATGGCATCTTCCGGAACCCCATCTTCTGCACCATTGTGCTGGGAACCTTCGCCATCCAGGTAACCAGGCCACTGCCCTAATCTGGGCTGGGCTGGGCAGTGAGCACCCCGCCCTCTGTGCCAGCTGCTGAGGGCCTGTCCCCTCTGTGTCTCTGCTCCCTTTGACCTCCAGATAGTGATCGTGCAGTTTGGAGGGAAGCCCTTCAGCTGCTCGCCGCTGCAGCTGGACCAGTGGATGTGGTGCATATTCATCGGGTTAGGAGAGCTCGTCTGGGGCCAGGTGGGTTCCAGTGGGTTGCAGGAGGTGCCTGTCTGCAGGGGAATGGGAGGAGCACTGGACAGGGAATCCATGAGTCGCCAGGAACGGGTCCTTGCTCTGTCATGGACTCATTGCCCACTCCAGGTGAGGCCCTTGCCATTTCTGGGCATCTGGGCAGTGGGGGCCTGTCCAGGTCCCAAATACTAGACATCTGCCTACCACCACTCTGAATTTTGCCTTGTATTATTTACCATTGCTTCTGTTATTAATATTTTTAATCACTTCAGGATTTTTTTTAACAAATTTACTTTAAAAGGCAATGCTACTAACATGACTAGAAAATCAGTCACTTGCCATAAATAGAAACTAACAAAAAATTTAATGTCATGAGCACAATGTTATTAAGTGCTAGCTAGACGCTGTGGCCTGCCAAGGCTCAGGGCCCGAAGCCAGTGTGTTGAAAAGGGAGATTAGTCAGTGGTGCTGATGGCCTGTTGGCACCAAGCAGTCTCCTTCAGAGGACTCAGAGGGACAAATCCTGCCATGTCGCGGTGTGATGCAGTGCTGTACCTGGGGCTGCAGGAGATCTTCCCTGGCTTTGGGGATGCTCTCTGGTGGCCCCTCCAGCTCTGACCCCAGGACATTCTTCTGCCAGTCCCTTCCCCTATCTTTGCCTGAGTTCCATGCACACATGAACATTGGGTGTATCCACGTGTGCACGCACATATGCGCATGCATGCGCGCGCACACACACACATCACAACTCTGACAGCTTGCTCCTCACCCAGGTGCTAGGGAGGTATCCAGAGCCCATCCTGGACCCAAGGGCTTGATTTCCAAGGTGCTCAGACACCCAAGGAGTGGGGACCCCATGGGCCTCTAACATCATTCTCTCCTTCATGGCTGTCCCCAAGCTAGAGTAAGAAGTCAATGACAAAAATTAACCAAAAGATAAAGAAGAAAGTAGTTCGTTTTTGTTCTTATTTTATAAGTAGTTCTGGAACTGTGGTTGAACTACATCCCCAGCACCTTTTATTTTTTTAATTTCAAGCCAGGCTGTCTCACTAAGTTTCCCAGGCTGACCTTCAACTTGTAACCCTCCTGCCTCAGGCTAGAATTACTGGTTTCATTTCAAAATGACTACCACACCCAGGAGTTTCATCTCAGAAGAATTTCTTTAAAATTTGGAACTTCTTTGGAAAGTTGATAGACCTATTTTGACCTAGGAACTCCCTTCTCTGGGCACCCCTTGGGACCAGGCCATCTCTATCACACTGGGGCCCACACCCTAAGCTCTCAGTATCTGGAGGAGCAGATGCATGAGGACTAAGGGCAATACCAATGGACAGTGTTAACCCTAAACTCCCAGGGACCCCTTAGGCTGAGTGTTTAGTCAGCCCCGGTCTGTCCTTATGGATTTAGGGGGTCTACATCTGGTACCTCAGCCTGACTCTCAAGCCCCAGCCCCATAGACGAGCCCTCTGGGGAAGGCTTCTAGGTGGAGAAGGAGGTCCCTTCCCTGTATTGCCTTCCCAGTCCAAAACTGGCTGACCCCAGCCAGGCTACCCAGATCTATGCCTCCATTCCCCAGGTTTGGGGATCCCATGACCCGGTGACGTCAGGGGGAATGAACCCAGGAGACCTGAGGGCCAGCCACAGGCAAAGCTCTCCACAGCAACTTACATGCCTGGCTCCACACTCACTGATGGGAAAACCAAAGCTCAGAGGGGTGACCTGACTTGCCCAGGTTACACAACCAGCACAGTCTGCTGTGTTCCAAGTTACATTTATGCAACTTGTAAAGGCCAAGATGTCCTACTGTGCCCCAGACTCTAGACGAGTGAGTTAAAAGGCAAGTTAACAAGAACTTGTAAAAGGGAGAGATGGGTTAAGGAGTGAGTGGGTCCTGGGGCTAGATAAGCGGGTTAGCAGAAGAGGGAGAGGAAGTGGAGTAGAAGCTGGAAGGACAGCCTGCCCTGACCCCCTGTCGGGTGGTGTCCCTTGCAGGTCATCGCCACCATTCCCACGAGCAGGCTCAAGTTCCTGAAGGAGGCAGGCAGGCTTACGCAGAAGGAGGAGATCCCCGAGGAGGAGCTCAACGAGGACGTGGAGGAGATCGATCACGCCGAGAGGGAGCTGCGCCGCGGCCAGATCCTGTGGTTCCGTGGCCTGAATCGGATCCAGACACAGGTACAGGAAGCCCCAGGCGGGCCCGGGCCTGGCTGGCATGTGGTGGCCAGTGTGTGCCTGCCGCCCCCAGGGCTGATTCTGGCACTGAGGGTGGCCACAGAGGGGCCTGGGGGCTTCCATGGCGCCCTGTACAGGGCACCACAGGGCACCACAGTGCACCACAGGACCCCAGCCCAGCCCTCCCGTGTCACCAGCCACTTGCACACTCATGCTGCTGCAAGGGAGCAGCCTCCTTGGGAAGACTCCATCACACCTCGACTTGTAGGAGATGTCCTAGGGGTCACTCCCACCCTGGGTTTCCAGGGAAAGTCCCTTGGGAGGGTGGTGGAGGGGGCAGCTCTGAGGGGAGTGAGAGGAATGAGGGGCAGGTCAAGGCTGGGTGAAAGCTATAGGCCAGGGTTGCCCCAGGTTTTCTCAGGACCCCAAGGTGAGCCATTTATGCCCCCATGCACATCTTCCACCCATGAGAGGTTCCAGACACCCCAGACCCACCACTGGGTGTCAAGGAGGTTCTGGGGAGCAAAGGCTGCCCTCCCCAGGTACACATGTGGGGAGTCCCATGTGGCATGTAATAACCATGCCCCCCACACAGCCCCCACCCCCAGTCAGAAGCTATGTACAGGCATGCTGTCACTACTCTGTGAGGTCAGGGTCAAAAGGGGACCAAGAAACCAAGAGAGAGGTCTCTTGACTTGAGAGGCACTGCAGCTAGGAAGGTCATCTTGATCCCTCCCCGACACTCTGGGAAAGCTTGGCAGAGCCACTGGCCTCTCCTTGGTCTCCAGAGGTGGGCTAGCAACTTCATTTCTATCCCGTGGAGCAGGTGCCTCCCCTGGGCTGCTTCTCATCCCACGGTGCCCATCCCCAACCTCATCTCATTGAGAGAGAGAGAACAGGTGGGTCTGCCTCCCCAGGTCTAGAAGCCACTAAGGCCATGAGATGACCCTTTCTGCTAAGGTGGCATGACCAGGACAGGACAGGGAGTGGGCTTCAGACCCAGAGCTGCCTAAACAGGCCTGGGCTCTCCTTCCCTAACCGGAACCCCAGTGACCTCACTTCCTGTGGGGGTGGGACATTTCCGTGGCTCCAGCCCTGCTGTCACTACCCTGCAGATCTCCAGATTGCGGGAGGAAGCAAAGAATGTAGTCTCTCGAGTGGGCACAAGCAGAGCACCTCCTGTGCCAGTCTCTTCCCAAGCACTAATGTGGGCCTGGTTTTTGCCACTTGCAGATAAGCCTGCCAGGTAGATGGCATTGCCCCTTCTTAAGGACAAGAAACAGGACTCAGAGGGGGAACTTGCCCAGAGTCACCTAGCTAGTAGTGACAAGAGCCAGAATTTGGACCAAGGTCTGCCCACCCCAGGGCCCCCACCACATCACTCTGGCGCCAGGCCTGGCCCAGGAAGGCTAAGCAGCAGCTCCTCCTGCCAAACACCACGCTTACCCAGCCTCCCCAGCCTCTCCCAGCCCCTAGTATGGGGGAAGGCCAGAACCCTGTGTCCTCCCGGGGACCCTGGGGCCTACAGATGGGCCTGGAGCTGAGCAGACATCTTTCAGAGCCTTGGAGTGTGTCTGGTATTTTTGTTTTGATTTAAGTGACGCTGTCATTGTCGCCATGGCTGCAGCTGTTCTCGTGACGTTGCGCCTGTCAGTTGTGTAGCTGTCGTGTCTGTTCTTCTCGCAACTTGTCTCGTTCTCTCCTCCGTTGCAGATTGAAGTAGTCAATACTTTCAAGAGCGGGGCCTCCTTTCAGGGGGCCCTGCGGAGACAGTCCTCCGTCACCAGCCAGAGCCAGGACGTAGCCAATCTCTCTAGCCCTAGTCGCGTGTCGTTGTCCAATGCTCTTTCCTCTCCGACCAGCCTTCCTCCTGCTGCAGCTGGGCGTGAGTGTGACTCCTTACCGCCTCTGCTGGCGCCACCAACGCCAGCCCCCGGGGCGGGCAGGGGCCGGGGTGCCAGAGGACATGGGGGGCAGCTGGTCACTGTCAGGCCCAGGGGGCTGAAGGGTCACTGCCACTGAAGTGGGTCCCAGTTGGTCAGGAGGTCATAGCCAGTCACTTAGCAAGCCAGGGTCAGCTGGGGCCAGGGGGTCACAACCAGTCAGTCGGGGGGTCCAGAGGTCTGAGTCAAAGGATCACCAGCAGTCAGGAGGGTTTGGTCCCGTCCACCACAGTCATAGAGGCCAGAACAGGCAGTCACAGAGCTGGCCACAGAGTGTCCCCTGCTCTAGTCATACTTTGTCAGGAAAAGCCTAGCCCTTGAGGACAAGGGTCAGAGTTGACTTGGAGGTCACAATCTTGTAGTCAGAGTCAAGCAAGGGGTACTGTGGGTCAAGGGTTAAGAGCCCCTCGGGGGTCAGAGTGGGACCCCACCAAGAGAGAGGTCAAGTCATCAGATAATACCTACTAGTGTTGGGAGTCATGACCAAGGGGGACAGATGAGTCAAGAGGTCACTGCAGGTCAGAGGCCACCATCAGTCAGGAGTCCCCAAATTCTGAAATCTCCCCTCCAGACTGTCCCTCCCCTGGCCCTATGATGGCACCAGGGGCCTCACAAACACCGTTCCCACTGTTCCCCTGCTAGAAGCTGGGATGCACCGACCTTCTGACCCCTTCTTAAAAAGGACAAGGCTCCTGACCCATCAGCTTGGGGCATGCCTCACGTCTCACCTGCGTGCAGCAGACCGGAGGGAGCAATTCTAACCTTGGCATCCTTCCCTTCTTTATCTGAGGGATAGCCTGGGACTGTGGCCCCCTCCTTCATCTCCCTCCTCCTCTCCTCACGCCACCCCTTCTGACCTGAGCCCCTCATCTCTCATCTCTGGCTTTCCGGGGCCTCTCCATGACTTTAGGCCCCAGAAGGAGTCAGTCCGTATTCCCCATCTGCCTCCCTGGTTTTGTCTCCAGCTGGACCCCTAAACTCACGCAGTCCTTGGTTCCAGTGTTCCCAAACTGACACATTGTCATCTCTGCCAGGCTTGGCTTCCTTGATGAGAAACAGACTCCGGGCCTATCTCTTGATGTTTCAGAGAGTGCCTCTACCTCCCATCCAAAACACGACAGCCACAGCACACCCCTCCACAAGCAGGAAGGGACTTGTGTGTGGTGTGGGAGCTATTCCACTATGCCCGCAAAGAGCCTGATCCTGTCTATGGCCTGTGCTCATGTCCCATGGTCTTTCTGTGATGCTCTCCTGCCCAGTTCACAAGACTGCAGGAAGGAAGCAGAATCTGTTCATTCATTAGCACAAAAACATAGCGATGGGGTGACCAGATACGCCAGGGGACATGGAGACGTATGTGAGCAGATGGTGTCTGAGTCACATTCCCAGGAGGTACTGTCACTAGGAGATCACTGCCAGGCTTTCTCTGGTCCCATCCTCTCTGGTCTTCAGACCACAGAGCCCTTACCTCAGCAGGTGGCCTCCACCCAGGTGACTTTTCTAGCCTTCCTGTGCCTGCAGCTGCTTTGCTTTGGCCTTGCGCAGCATACCACCTGTCTGGAAGCGCAGTCGCCAAATGTTCCGGCATGGACACACCCCTGTTGGTGACTCTAGCATTGCTCTGGGTGACCCTGATTGCCAGGACTGTGACTTCTGGGTGCAAGCTCAGTTCTTTTCCCATCCCCTTTAACCACTGAGCCACATCCCCAGCCCCTTTTTTTTTTTTTTTTTTTTTTTTCAAGACAGGGCCTCACTAAGTTGCTTAGGGTCTTGCTAAGTTGCTGAGGCTGGCCTTGAACTTGAGATCCTCCTGCCTCAGCCTCCCTAGCCGCTGAGATTACAGGTGTGTGCCACCTTGCCCAGACTCTTTCAGCCTCTTTCTTGAAGCACAGCACTTCACACCAGCCAGGACAGAGCTCATCCAACACTCCTAGGCACCCACGGAGCCTTGGCAGACCTTCCCGGGCTTAATCCCTCAGCTTAGCCCTCAGTTTAGCCCTCACAATCAGGAAGAAAGCTGAGTCCTCTCACACCTCTGCACTTTCTTCTCACCTTTTCTTTTGTGTCATTAGTAAAACTATTCAAGGAGACAAGTCCCAGGAAAGCACTGTCCCTTCAGACAAATGTCCATTTATGCCCACCCTTAACCTCCTGTCCCTAAGCTGATCTCCCTCCAGCCCAGATCAGTCCCCCTTATCCCAACCGACTTCAACTTTGGAAAAAGCCTCTGAAAGGAAGCCGAGGCAGAGGCTGTCCCAAAGCTGACCTGCTAGTCCTCATCCCTGACCCCTCATTGTCCCAGAAGCCCCAGTGGGGTTGGTCACACCAGGTCCCTTACCCAAGCCCATCACCCAACCCCACTTTGCTGCTGTCCCAGGAACCTCACATTCCTACCCTTTGTTTTAGAGTCCAGCCTATAACTGGGTCCCTTCTGGGACCCTTCTTTGGGCATGGGGGTCCCAAAAAGAACCTGACCATCTTCCTGCCCAAGGGCACTGGCTCCCAGAGGGATCACAACCTCTGTAGTGTCAACATACACATTTGATCATGATGGTCACAATGCAAACACTAAGCAAATATCCCCTAGTCCTTTGCTTGAATAGTTTCCATAACAAGTCACCTGCCTCTATTCCCAAGCACTCTGAGAACCCTGCAGGTATGAGGCAAGGTCCCTTGAGAAGCCAGATGCTTCCTTCCCACAGGGTGGTTTGAACCAGGTGGCCAGGACACACCACTGGGTGGATGGAGAGGGGCTGCCCCCACCTCACAGCAGGATCTGCACGCTGGGGGCTCTTCAGCCAAAGATGGCACCATATGCCTGCTGAGGCAAAAAGAGTTGGGGTCTGTGTGCCCCTGGAGGAGTCAGACCACTATCTCTAGGCCACCAAGAGTTGACCACCAGCCTGGGCAACTAAGCAAGGCCCTGTCACAAAATGACTAGGAAGAAAGGACAGTCTACCAGCTTGTTAACAGAACAGAGAAAGACACTGACAGAGACCCACCGCAGAGACCCATAGCAGAGACCCATAGCAGAGACCCACAGCGAGGGAGCAGCAGGAGGTCTGTCCCCACAGTCCCTCACTGTCCCATCACATCACACCACTGCCCAGACAAATGCATGGATCTGGAGGCATGGAGGCTGAATTCCATCCACAGCCTGTGCCCACACCCACAGGGTCACTGGGAAAAGTCCCCCAGCCTGGCAGGGACTGAGACAAAACCTGACTTCCCTCAGTTTAGCCCTCACAATCAGGAAGAAAGCTGAGTCCTCTCACACCTCTGCACTTTCTTCTCACCTTTTCTTTTGTGTCATTAGTAAAACCATTCAAGGAGACAAGGACCTTATTCAGCTCGTTCACCAAACACCAAGCTGCACAGCCTCTTCTTCTCCCCCTCAAATCCTAACTCATCTCAAGCCACCTTTGTCCCGAGCAAGTCTGTAGTAGGTTCCATGTTCACCAGTGAATGTCCTGCTCCTTCAGACCCATTCCTGAGCCAGGCCCAGGCCACATTCGGGACACCACACCTCACTAGACAGACAGGGCGCCATCTGTCCCTGCCTCCCCTTCAGATTCCTGGTTTTGAGGACTGCTAGGGCAAGGAGTGTGGAGTGAGGAAGAGAAACCAAGATAATGAAAAGGACAGAAAGTTGGACCTCTCGTTAGCATTGGTAACTCATTTAGTGTGACCTTGGGTTGGCGAGAAAATGGCTTGCTTCTGGGTGGGGGGCCTTAGACCTCTCCGCTGTCTGAATATGCCATGTGTTTGTTTCCCTAGAGGGCTAGAGAACCCTGGACACAGAGTTCAGCAAGAGAGAGTGAAATTAAAACAGGTTGTGAGTCTTTAACCTTGAGCCTGAAATGAATGTGAATCAATCCCAGACTCTTGGCTTCCTTGAAGCCGGGTAAACATTCGAGTATGTGGAACCCCGGAAGCATCACAGAGCGGGGCCTGTGCATTCCCCCAGAGCCCTCCTGTAGTGCCAGGCACTCTGTGCTGACCAAGCCAAACAGCTGAATCCTGCACACTGGGCCCTTCCTCTCTTTCCTGGTCCCTGTGCCCAAACTTGGCTTCTGCCCCCAAGTCCCATCTCCACAGTAGGCAGGGAGGGGAGATGGAAGAGCATTTTTTTCTTCCCGTATATATATATTTTTCCATTTCAGCCACAGAGAGAACCGAAGTGGAGACTTGAGATGGCCGTGGCGGGTGTCCCGAAAAGTCTTGTCCCCACAGTCTTGTCCAGAGCAGTTCATTCTTTCTGTTGTCTCCATCCCAGGGGGAGGGTGGAGGGGCCTCATCTCATTGTGTGTCGTCCCCTCTGTTGTCAGTCACATGACAGGGGCCTGCCACCATCCCCTTCCCCCACACATGCACCAGGTCTTCCAGCCAGCATCTCATTGCAGAGGCCTCAGAACGCACATGCACTAGGGCAGTACCAATGACCGTGGCCATTTCACAGGCGAGAAAACTGAGGCCTTTTTTGGTTCTGTTCCACTGTTTTCTCTCAGTCAAAGTGTAATAGCCCTTATATCCAGAGATCTGAGTATGAATAATCTCTGCAGAGCCACAAATAGGGAAGTCAGGGCAGCCAAGGTGGCCATCACGAAATGCCGGCACTGATGCAGTGTCTGGTGGACTCTTGCTTGCCTTCTTCTGGAGTCTCCAGCCCATAGCACACAAGAACAGAGAGAGATGCTCTTTTGGAAAACAAGTGAAAGTCAGCATTAAGAGATGGCTGACAGCAAGGAGGAAAACTCCAGAGGAGAGGGAAGAGCCAAACTGCGTGGCCTTGTCCAAGACCAAGAAGGACGACTGCGCCACCCGAGCTGACTCTCCCTGCGCGCCGTCTGCAGGAGGCAGAGCAGCGCATGAGCTGTAGAAATCCTCCCCTCTGAAACAGGGAAATGAGCCTCAGTTATGACACTTAGACTCACCAACCAGAGGCACCCAGAAAATTCACCTCCATGGAGCAGGCTCTCCCCACAGAGCCCCCGCGGAGTCAGCCCTGGGTTTAGCCAAGAGCTCAGTCTGGGACTCCCAGGGCCTCCCCACGACCGTCTCTGCGGTCTTCTGCTTCCCTGTAGGCCTGGGGGTGTCGGCCAAGGCCCTGCTCCTTGGCCCCACAGCCCTGGACACAATCCACACCCAGCCGCTGTGTTTTCTCCCTCTCACTCTGCTCTGAGTTGGGGCTGGGAAGAGAACATGAGGCACCTTTGTCCCGAGGCCCGTCAGTCCCCTGAGGTGTTCTCTCCAGGAGCCCAGAGAGAGGACCCCTCTCTCCCAGGCGAGGGTCCTGCCCCTCTGCACCCAGTGAGGCAGGACAGAGCATGACCAGAGAGGTAGCCAAGGCACAAAAGGTGGCAGAGCCAAGACCCACACTTGGATCTTCCTGCTTCCAAGTCCCCACCCACTGTCCTTGAAGACCCAATGACAACCTCCTTCCAGTCCTCAGAGAAGGCTGAGCCTCAGATGGGTGTGGCCATCTGCTTCTGGCCTCATTTTTTGGTCTTGTGTTTTCAAAACACAAAGAAATGAACAAACACCCCAGGAAACAAGGGACTCCCCCCCCCCCCAACAAAGCAAGTTCCACTGACTGACCAGGGCTGTGAGTCTATACTCGAGTGTTTACCTCCCAATGCATGAAGGAAAGAAACGCTGGGTACAAACAACCTCCGTTCACATTGTCCAGGCTTCCAAGTGTAGCCGTGTGTCCGTCTGTGTGTGCCGTGTGGTTCCCGACCCGCTGAGGCATGCCCCCTGCCCCTGAATGTCACCGGTCTGCGGCTCCTTCGTGCTTTCTGGCTGCCTCTGTTCTGCGCCTCAGAAAGCCCTGAGTTGGCTTCAGTCCGCTTTGCTGCCTGGGTTTGATGTCCCCGTTCTCTGTTTGGCCTCCTGTGTCTTCTCCCATCCCCACTCATCCAGCCATCTCTCCTTCCTGTTCCTTTACTGTGTGACACATAATCTGTTCCATGTGGTTTGGTTTCTTAACCGTGTGTGGTTTTTTGGGTTTTTTGGTTTATTTTTAAGATTAAAAAAAAAAAAAAAAAAAAAAAAAAAAACACCTCTCCTCTTTCCTCCTCTCTTCCCCCTGCCCCAGTCCCCTTCTGCATGGTCGAACCTCTGCTGTCCAGTTAACCAGGCTCAGTCTCTCACTAGGTCGGGGTGCCCGTCGGAGTGGACCATGCTTCTGTTCACCACTGTGTCCCAGCATCTCTTTATGGTGCTCGATGACCCCTCCTGTCCTAATACAGTAGTTCTGACCAAAATCAAAGCCATTTTTAAAAACCAGCTCATGGATGCATATCCCCTAGCCCTCTGCCATTCTTCCCTCCCTGCAATGCGCATAGCACCCAGCGACTGTGGACTGCAGCCGCCTGCTGCCCTCGCCCTGCTCCCACCCCGTCCACCGAGCCCCTGGAGCCTGCAGGCCCCAGGGCTGCTCCTGAGCCCTGTGCTTCCCTTGCAGATCCGCGTCGTGAAGGCGTTCCGTAGCTCTCTCTATGAAGGGTTAGAAAAGCCCGAGTCTCGAACCTCCATCCATAACTTCATGGCTCATCCTGAATTCCGGATCGAAGATTCACAGCCCCACATCCCCCTCATCGACGACACCGACCTGGAAGAAGATGCCGCGCTCAAGCAGAACTCCAGCCCGCCGTCATCGCTCAACAAGAACAACAGCGCCATCGACAGCGGGATCAACCTGACGACCGACACGAGCAAATCAGCTACCTCTTCAAGTCCAGGGAGCCCCATCCACAGCCTGGAGACGTCGCTTTAGCTGAGGACCCTGTTGCCCGCCCGCCCGCCGGCCCGCCCTCACGAACCCGCTGCCTCCGCTCCCGGGCACCCACCCCTCCAGGCATCCGACTCACCCACGCAGCAAAGAGCAACCCCAGGAAACCAAATACTGGAGAGAAAACCGACGTTTCCACCCACAGACCTTTCTCTGGCTGCGATGCTGTTTGAACAATTTTTCACTTCGAGGCAAAGGCCGGTTTCCGGGGGCCTCTGGGAGGAGTGAGCAGTTTTCCCAAAAGGAGCCCCTCTTGGCTCCGCCCAGACATGGACCAGCCATGCACCCGCCCGGCCACCACGTCCCCCGCATGAATGTACTGGACACTTTCGATCCTCCCCTTGTTTGGTTTTGGGGGGGGGTTGGAGAGGGGGAGGGTTTTTTTGTTCGTTTGTTTTCTTAGGCGGGAACTGCAAACAGGACTCTTTTCTGAGACTATTTATCCAATCCACTGGTCTGTGAGTTTTTGAAATGCTTGCGCAGCATGGTCTCAGTTGTATAGATTAATTTAATAACTTTTTGAAATCGCAGAGCTTAACTCGCCTAGTAGATTTGCACCAATGGAACCGAAGAACTTCATAGACACTCACAAGATTATATCCATTTCTTTGTATCTATATCAACGTATACTTTCCAAGACTGTATACGTCCATATAGATAGGTAGATATATATATATGTATAAATATATATACATGGATATATAAAGTTTCTTTGCCGGCATGTTGCCTTGTTTCTGCTTAAATTGCTCTATTTTAACTTATTTATGTCCTAAAAGAAGAATGTAATTTGTTTACAAACCTGTAGATAACGTCTTTGGCTATTTGTACGGTTCAAGAACACTGGTGGCTGAGATGCTATAAAAATAGCTCGGCCCAACAGACACTTCCCCTGGATTGCATCCTCGATGTTTTACAATAGCCATGCTCTGATTTTTTGCCTGCTATTTCCGTTCAATGATGTCACTACCGTGGGAAGCTCAGGCAGAAGCCAAATGCTACCAAGGATCCATCCCAAGGTGTTCAGCCACATGCTCCGTAGACAAAGGGAGAAGAGGAGAGAAGGTTTCCTGGGTATGCGACACCAGTGGCTGTCCCAGCCCAAGGATGTCAAAGCACTGGTTCAAGACTTTTCTCTCAATGAAACTCGCTTGAGTTTACCAAGAGCATTTCCAACATAGGTTGTCTTTGGCACTGTCTGCACAGAGGTTGAGGTAGTGTTGAAATATTATAAATGCTATTGTGTTGATTTTTTTTTTTTAGTTAGTAATTTAGAGGTTTATTTCTTTATAAATGGCAGCATATGAGCTGTTGGCACACTGGATGAAGATCGGTATGGCTTGCTGCTTTTATTTTTATTTTTGAAGAAGAATAGCCTTTTTCTCTGCACTATTTAGATCCGAATGAACCTTATGATGTGTATATTGAGATGTATTCAGTGTGATTTTTAAACCAAATTGTCTTCCTTTAGCCACAATATATACTGTAACCTGTAACAGCAAGTCTTGCTTCCCCAGACCGAAAGCCATTCTGAAAACCCTCCCATATCACAGGTGAGAAAAGGTGGCTATTTTCCCCCCAAGACAATAACAGCACTAGTAACCCCACTTAATAAGAGCTTATTTAATTGTCTGTCGGCCTCTTAACTGCTAAGCACTTTGTGGGTCTCAGCTTTTTTCATAAAAGAACTTTTGTATTTAATACAAAGTTTGCTTTGAGACTTTTCAGCATACAATCTTTTTCCATAAACTTGTACAGTGCAAAAGACATTTTGAATACCATGATTGATGATGTCCCATGCTTCAAGGAAAACCAAACACTTCCCGCCTCGCTTGCAAAGTCCATTCCTCACGCTGACCCTTCCCACAGTCGTTTTGTGTCAGCCCGGCCCCTGCCCCTTCTCCAGGCCCAGAGAACTCTTCCACTACCAAGATGAGAGCCACCGGGAAAAGAGCCATAGTCAGCTGGGAGGGCCCGTGTCTGCACAGCTATGGAAAAACCTGACAGCTTCGGGGTTCAGAGTCAGCCCATCCCACCTGGCAAAATCTTTCTATAAGAAGGACCTTCTGTGCAAAAGAGCATTGCCTGAGTGTCGTGAAGAAATCTCTCTGAATGTATCCAGCAGAGGAAAACCCCCAGTGTTGGGGGACAGCCCTCGGATGTGTTTATTGGATTTTAGTATAAACACCACCAAAGCCAGCCCACTCGCTCCTCCGAGGAAGGAGAGACCAGCGTGCGCGTGAAACTTGGGGCAGCCTTGGAACATGGTGGTTTCTTTTGGAGCTTTCCTTTCTCGCGTTTTTCCATCTTCCCCTTCTTTGTTCAATCATGTATCTGTGACCTCATTCCATGATATCAGGATGGTCGTGCTTGCTCACCAGGCTCCCTGTGCTTCTAGAGCCAGGATGCAAGGCGAATGGGAGGGGTACCCCGAGCAGATCCCAGCTGGGGTGATGGGAGGAGCCATGGAAGCCACCAAGGAGGCCTGACGTTAGCGTCTGGTCTCCTCTCGTCAGGAAGGATGGATGATCGCACATACACCCCCCTCACTCTTCACACTGGCACACACATCCACACACGCACACACACAGAAAATGGTTGGTTTGTCACAACTCACTGTAGTATACAAAGCTTGCACTCTGCGTCCTATATCTAGCAGCATGGGGTACGTTTGGCAGATCACCCCATTAGGGGGGTAAATAATTTATGACCATTCATCTGTTTTTATGAATTTTTTTATCTAGACAATAATTGTAAATAAAGAACTCACCGTCTCTGTTCATTTAATACTATGCAATGGGTATGCTTTCAATTGCCGACTCTTCTGACTCCCATGATATGGTTCTGAGATGTGGTTTCAGGACAAAAGAAAAGAAAAGGAAACACCATCAAGTGGAACATAGTAAATATATACTGTGTAATGTGTACTCTTTTCTAGTTTGGACTACACCACCCAGCCTCTGTCCTGTCCTCTAGACACGGGCTCCAGGAGAAGGTGGCAGGGGTAACTCTGAGGTCTAAGCTCCCCACCGCAAAAGAGATGCGGGAAAAGTGGGCACCCATTCAGTGACTCCTGATGCTCCTGATGTAGAGTGACCTCCCTTTGGAGGAGGGAAGGGAGGGCTCTTCCTGCAATCTGGAGCTCTCCCTAACTCAGGAGCAGCCTCCATTGCTCCATCAACCCTCATCATGGCCCAGTGTCCCGGCCACAGCATAGACCCAACAAGAAGGAGGGCACCCTGCTTCTGACACCAGACTGCTCTGGAGCCAGGACTCTGGACCTTGTTAATGAAGAGCCCCTCTTTTCCCAACCCTGTTAAAATGCCATTCTACCGCTACTGACATCCTTTGTAGACCTGGGCCTCCTTCTGCAATTCCCCTTCTGCTCTCTCATCTGGGTGTCTCCTCTGGCACCAGCCACACCATTTTACTTACTGTCACTTTGGAATGTTTTATATGTGGTGGGGAAAGTCTCCTTCACTCTGCTTTTAAAAAATTTCCTGGTTATTCTCAACCTGTTGTTCTTCTGAGGTAATGTTAAAAATTTGCCAAAACCTCCCCCTCTGCCCTCCTCCCACCCAATTCTGGGCCCTGTCACTCCATGTGCCATCCCCCTCCCCTCGTTGTAATTACTGCTCCCAAGGGATGCTAAATACAGTGTGTCCTGTCAGGAGGGACAAAATTCCTGAATCTTGCAGGAAGCCTGATGTCCCTCCGGTCATTTCACCCGTTGCCTAGGCCTGCGAGTTGTGAGGAAGAGTCCACCAAACCCCCACCCAGCCTTAGCTTAGGAACCAAAGTCACTTCATGATTGTGCAGAGGTGGACCCTCCATCTGCAGCCAGTCAGGAAAAGAAGGGGTTCTCCTAGACCCAGAGCTTTACAAGGGTGACCTCGGAGAGAACATGGGGCCCACGCTGTGCTGCCGATCCTCATGGAGAAACATTTGTTCCTGTCTCCACTTCCTTAAATTGTTTTTGGTTATTTTATTTCAGGGGTTTTTGGGGGCAGTCCCCTCTTATTCTTTGATTCAGAGTTTCAGCGCCTGTGGGATACAGAGGTTTCCTGCTTCCTCCCCTCATGCCATTCTTGCTCTGCCTACCGGAGGCTGCCAACCTGGTGCATCTGACAAGCCTCCCCCTCAAATCTCCCCTGAAGTAGCATCTAAAATCCCACTTCACAGGATCTGGCAGGAAAGGGCTGCTTCTTGAAGGCTTTGGAACCTTCCAGAGCCAAGGCAATAATCAGACAACAGGAAGTCCCCAGTTCTTTCCCAGGTTCCAAATCAAGCGCTCCTGATTTTAAATGTAGAGATTCCATCACCCAAGGCAGGGGACGGAGTAGGGGAAAGGATCCCAGGTCCTGGGCAGCTGCCATCACCACCCCCTCCAAAAACAAGAGATTCGAGGCTTCTTGGGGCCACCCCTCAGCCCCTCGGTCTGTTTTGTAATGTCTGTGGTGCTCTCCCTCCCGAGCCGTTCCTCTCGGGGGTCGCCACACTTGCTAACTCTTGTGTGCACACCTTTTATAACAGAGTAGTGAGGGACTGGTGCCGCCTCCAGCTTCCACAAGCTGCCCGGGCTCTGGGGGGCTCTGGGACAACTGGGGCTGGGAAGGGACTGTGCTCTTACTGTACACTCTTTATTTCTCTGTATCTCTGGCTTGTGCTCTTTGTAACGAATGGGATTTGTCTGCCTTTTCAACACTATACTGAGCAATAACAATAAACGCACACGTGGAAATGCAGGCACGGTTCCCATCACAAAGCCTTTTTCTGCAGGACACCTGGGCCCCCACCCTCTGCGGGTTTGAATTCGGGGAAATCAAGCCCCTGGTTGGGAAGGACACTTTGCTCTCCCTCTACCAGGTCACACCTTTTGACCGCCCACCAAACGAGGGAGGCACACTTAACCTGTCATGAGCCATTAACCCATCAGAATGGCTAAACGGGCTGGGGAGATAGCTCAGTCGGTAGAGTGCTTGCCTTGCAAGCACAAGGCCCTGGGTTCAATCCCCAGCACTGCAAAAAAAAAAAAAAAACGCTGACCATCTCAGAGAGGAAGACTTTGTGGGGGGAAAGGGCCTCAGGAGGATCAGGAGATTCTGGGGCAAAAGGACTGGGAGGTGGAGGGCACAGGTTAGAGAAAGTTAAGAATGATTTGGGGTGTGGGATTAGCTAGAGGGAGGAGATGGGAAATATAGGAAGTAGGTGGCATCTTCCATTGGGGAGGGAGAAGGCAAAAGGGAGTCTGAGCTTTGTGAACCTCTCCTAAGGATTGGAAAAGAAAAAGAATATTCTCAGACCAAGAAACAATTCCCAACGCTGCTTCAAAAGCTGAGGTTTACACATACACAATAAATATTCAAATTTTCCAAACTCCCAAAATCAAACATTTCTGGTCCCAAGCATTTCAGATAAGAGATGCTCAACCTGTATTATATTTCTCACTTACCAGAGGAGGAAACAGCAGCTCAGAGAGGTAAATGAAGACCTTTCCCACATAATAAGTAATTGAGTCCATCTTGACGCCAGAGTCAGCACCTAAACCTCTCCATAACAATGTCTTTCAGTCCCACCCCCAAATATCTTAATGAGTAAAATACATACCCATTGTTTGTCCCAAATCTGTTTCTTCAGCTTCAATGTTTACACTAGGAAATTCCATTAATAACAAGTACACCTCTGCATTATATTTATATCTAATATGCCTCTGTGCCTATTTCCCACTAGAAGAAAGTGAGGTTCAGAAAGAACTGACTTGACCTTATCACCCAGAGGATCAGTGGTGCCACTACCTAACCAAGACTAGGGATTCCTTGAAGAACAGGAGAGCAAGCTGTCCCCCGTCTTTACTGTGGGAAAATCTCAGAAGCTGGGGTGGGGGTGGAAGGCTGGCTTGCTTCCTGAAGCCTGGAACTTAGTTCTACTAACAGGGAACTCCCCTGGCCCCCTCTCCAATGTTCCTTGACATCCTGGGCCTATCAACATCTTCCTGGCGATATCTCTCAGGCTAGGATTTTTAGCCCGTTTCAACAGAGGAAACTGAAGGATTATGACTCACTAAAGAAAGCAAGGCTGCACTGTAAGCTACTTGCACCCTACTACTAGAGTGGGGCCAGAGCTAGACCATGTGTGGCCCAGGGGAGCCCCGAGGCTCTGCCCTGCAGTGTGGAATTCTCCATGTGCTTGTGGGGAGCCCTTGACTGCCCTCCCTTGGGAAGCCAGGCATCTAGGAGTTGGGGACACTGAGGGTTGGGCTCCTGGACTCCAGATACAAGAGCTTGGCTGAGGTGCCACCATGCCTGGGGGAATCTACCTGCTAAGCCAGCCTCAAGGGATACCAGGGGGACCCGTTTTTAAGGGGAAGTTTCGAGTCTCTGAAGTCATAGGTCCTGGGGCTTAGAGAAGGCCCTGGTCCTGAGGAGGGACTAACAAGGAGGGGCTAAGACCGGTCTAATCAACTCCCACAAAACCAATCATCTTCCAGTGTTCACCGAAAAGCCCAGAACCAGAACCCAGAACCGCCGAGAGGTCGCTGAAGCCGCCATTATTAATGCTTTCATTTCTAGGTCTCAGAAAAAGGGACGGCTTGGTCAGGATAGATATTCACTACAGCTTCAGATTCCAACTGCCCTCCGCCCGGGTCGCCCAGGCAACCACAGCTCCGCCCGGTGGAACTCCCGCGTTCCGCCAGGATAAGGGGGCGGAGCCACAGGAGGGCGGGGCGCGGCCCGTGGAAGACGCCGGACCTCCGCGCAAGCCGAGCGTGTTGCTACCCGGAGGCTTCAGAGCGACGGGCCCCTAGTTTTGCCGACCCGGCGCCGGAAGTGAGCCGTACGGACGCTACGCCTCAAGCTGCCACGTCCGAGACCTGGAGTCGCTCTCGCTGCAGCTATGGTGAGTGCGGGGACCGGGGTCGCGGAGCAGGGTTTGGGCCACTTTCGCGGCCTTTATGCCACGCTGAGGCGCAAGGCCTGGGCTGGGACCGTTCTGCTCCCCTTCACTACCTGCAGGTTTGGGTGCTCTGTCCCTGTGGACCTTTCAGAGCGGGAGACCGGAGTGAGGCCGCGGAACCTCCTGGGACTCTGCGGGCCTCGCCTCTACCCTGCCTCCCTCATGTCGCTCTCCTTCTTTTCCTTCCGCCATTGAAAACCGAAAACGCCATGGGAGCTACTGTATACCGAGCCCTTAAAAAGTCCCAAGTGTTGCTCGTAATGTCCGCCTGCCGCGCCTCGTGAAGGGGTGCTGTTGTCATGACACTGCGGACGAGAAAACCTGACTCTGAGAGGCGAAGCCTCTTGCACAGCTGGTTAGGGGCAAAGCTGAGATTTCGAACCTTCCTAACCCTTCCATTCTGCCTCCTACTACCTCTCCCAGCAGAAATGGCTGAACAGTTGTTGAGCACAGGTTCTCCAGGTATGATGGGCTCTTCAGGAAAGATAAACTGAATGGACGAGGTCTCCGTTGTTTAAGATTTCTGGGGTATCTACAGCTTACTGTTCATACCGATTGAATGAATGAATGAACTAATGAATGGCAATCTCCAGACTGAGCTTGGTACCCTGTGGTAAATGCATGCTCTTAGGAAAGTGGATATGCCTCAGCAGCAGGTTCAGGGAGCCTGCGTGAACCGAAAAATCAGAGCCCTGGGATTAGTTCTTGTTCTGCAGGGAGCTAGGTGTTACTTTTCCCCTTTGGCTTCTGGTTCTTAGCCGTAATAGAATTGGGAGTACTTATCCTCAGTGTTCACCTCATTCTAAATTAATTTATAATTCGTGATTCTGAAGAGGTGAATTGTTTCTGAGTGCCGCTGCTTACTGTTTAACAGTGATTATAACAGTAATAACAACAGATAATTTCAGGTGCTTGAGAGGATGAAAGGCTTTAAAACACACTTGTTTATAAGCACCGTTCACCAATCCTGGCTTGTGGGTGAGGGTGGTTAGAAATGAATGCTTCTAAATAGTAATCCAGTATGAAACTCTCTCTCAGCAAACCCTCTTCCTGACTCTACCTCTCTCTCAGCTATTGGATTTAGGGAATTCAGTGTAACAACTATTTTATGTTCTCAGTGGGCAGTCTGGTGGAACGGATTGTGGCTGGGAGTTGATAGGTTAGGGAGAGGGCATTTCCCCCAGCTCTGCCTTTAGCTCTGTGACTTTGGCAAGTGTTTCCTCTTCCCTGGGCTTCTTCAGGGCCTTAGTCTATCAGGTGACTGTAATTGACTCTGCTCCTGGTACTTCCCAGTGCACATGTGAAAGCACTTTGTAACCTGACCGCCCAACCCACAGGAGGCTCCTTTTCCTTTCTTCCATTTACAGCCTCTGGGAGCCCACTTTTGGGGCCTGTAGAATTTTCTGAGAACTGGTGCTTAGTCAGTATGCCCCTCTGACCTGCTTTGCCACCATCCTCTCCCTTGGTGCATCTTTCTGAAAAGTTAAGTCAGACTTTATACTGCAGGGCTTGTGCTGGAAAGAATGAAATGGTTAAGTAATGTCAGTGCCAGCCAGTTGTTGTGGCGCCTGCCTATAATCCCAACAACTGCGGAGGCTGAGACAGGAGGATTGCAAGCTCAAGGCTAGCCTGGGCAACTTAGACCCTATGAAATGAAAATAAGTAAAAAGTGCTGGGGAGGGTATAGCTCAGTGGTAAAACACCCCTGGGTTCAGTCTCCAGTACCAAAGCAAAAATGTCAGCTTCAAACTGAAACCTTTTCAGTCCCCTTTTCCATCCAAAGAATTAAAGAGAATAATGGTTGAGCAAAGAAAAAGTCAGTTTTTGTTCATGTGTTCATTCAGCAAATAGTTACTGAGTTCCTTGGGTTTGTAGTAGATGATTTGAAGGGATTCAGAACTACTCATGACTAAGCGCAGGAATCCAGGGAGCTCCCCTTTAGTGGGAAGAAGAAACAGCATAAAGTATTGTAGGTATGCAGGGCTGAAATTATGCAAGAGTCCAGCCAGTCAAGGATTTGAGAAGTTGATGCCATGACAGCTGTGTACCAGCCCCTCAAACTATTGAGCCTGGATGCCACTAGGTGTGACAGCTGAGTCTATGACAAGTGATAGATGAGGGAACTGCCTCAGGAGAAGTTTGAATCAAGTCTCCAAGTCATAGATAATAACCCTATTATGCATGAAGTGCCGGGGACATCAGGCTATCATCCAGGAAGGGAACATCAGCTCTAACTCCCTCTAGGTCCCGCCTCGCCTTCAAAGGCAGACTGCTTGCCATTCTGCAGTTCACATCAAGCTCTCTCAAACCTCTGACTTTGCTTGTTTATCCCTCTGCTTGAACAGTAGTCCCCCAAACCCCAGACCTCACCCCAACCTGTAATCTGGCCAATTCCTCCTCCTCATCTAAGTCCAGTTCATGTCCACCGCCACCCCCTCAGGTCCCTATAAAAGTTTAACCATGTTAAAGGATTCATCTTATGTTGGGTTCTTTATGTGCAAACTTCTCAAAGATAAGAACTAGCTCTTGACAGATTTTGTCCACCTGCCATCCTTGGCACATGTTCACTGACTGAGTGAACAGTTGCAGTCAAGAGGTTAACAACAGGTGGATTTAATGAGGTGATTGCATTCTGCCATCAGTTAATTTACCAGCACCATCTTTGATTCCAGGTGTCAGTAATTAACACCGTGGACACCTCCCATGAGGATATGATTGTGAGTATTTAGTCCTCCCTCGGTGGCTTTGGGCATGGGCATTTCTGTGGGAGGGACAAAGTTTGGACTTTTCATTCCCTTTTCTAGTGATCATTTCTGAACCCAGGTGTGGCTTTGCAGTGGTTGCCAGTCAGGCTGTAGCCTCAAGGGGTGTGGTCATTCTCCCAGCAGTGTCTTCTGAGTCAGCAGGGCTATGACAGTCAGGCTGCCCTGCTGAGGGGTACTTGGGAGCAGTTTGTCACTCAGGGCCCTTGGTCTGACCAACACAGTAACTTGCTCTAGGATGGAGGCCGAGTGGGTCAGAGGCTGGCCTGTTGTCTTCCCAGTCTTCCTCCTGCTTTCACTTCTGAGCCCCACTGGAAGGGGGGTTAAATGAGAAGAGAGAAGGAAGATGACTCAGTAGAAAGTTGGTGGGCAGCCGCAGTGAAAGCCTGAGGCAGAGCAGGTCAGACCACCACAGATGGTAGCCAGACAAGACCCTTCAAACCAGAAGTCACTACTGAGGGCATTTCCTCAGTTTCCTGAGGCAAACGCAAGGCTTACCGCCGAGGATAGGGCTACAGGAGGAGGTCCAGAGGTCAAAGTCTCCAGCAGGAAAAACTCCCAGCTGCTTCGTGCAAGGCCAAGTAGTACAAGCAGCCTTTGAGCAAGACCAGGCTTACAGCGTTCCGTGCCCAGGTTGCCACTGCAGCCTGGCCACTCAACAGCTGCTTTCAGGTTTCTGAGAATTGGCCTGATAACAGAGTTAATCTGTTCCTGGTTTCAGTCACAAGCAGTCTAGCTATAAGACACACCTCCTTGGATATAGCCTAGCACCATGGACAAGAAAATCCAGTCTGAGGCTCCATAGCTGGTGTCTTATCTTTGTGAGCCAGCCTCAGTTTCCTCATGGGAAGAATAGTGGCTGTGCTACCTACTTGCATGGATCTAGGAAGCAGGTGAGGCAAAATCGTAATTACGGACATTTGCTTACTAAACATCAGACCCCATACTAAGTACTCTTCATTCATATCTCCTTCAGACTGCCTTACAACTTTTGAAGCAGGTAACAGTCATTAACCCATTTTTAAATATGGAAATTAAAGCTCAAGGAGGTGAGGTCATTACTCAAAGTTTGCATAGCACATAAGCTAAGGAGTTAGGATTTGAATCTTTGGTACTATACCCTACTTCCTCCCACAGCATAGTAGCATCTACTGGAGAAGAGCTTTGGAAATGCACTAGGCTGCCTGTCCCCCACTCCCCTGAGAAAGCCAAGTCTGAAGTAGCAGAGGGGCTGACTCCCAAAGAGGAGTCGGTTTTCCTTGGGTAAGGAGGTGAGAAAGGAACGCTGAGGCAGACACAGGGAATGCTTCCTTTCCCAGGGTGTGACTTGCTCCTGGTGACTACAGGGGTGACAGCTAATCACTTCTGAAACCCTTGACATGGGACAGCTGGGAAAGAGCATCCTTGGAATAGGGAGAGCCAGCAAGCAGAAGTGCCAGGGTAGGAGGCAGTAGGCACAATGCCACAGAGAGCCATTGCCCAAATGGAAAGGGACTGTGGGCAGGAGCCAGCCCAGCTCTGGACAGTCAGGCAGCATCAGGAATTTGGTTCATGAGTGGCACAGCCATTGACACCTAAGGTATTATTTCCCTTGGGTGGGGAGTCAGAGTTACTAGGCAAACCAATATGGTGAAGGTCAAACCAACCCAGGGGCTGGGGTGGAGTCAGGAACCCAGGTATCTTGAATGGAACCCTGTGTCCAGGCCAGAGGCACAGCACAGAGGACCTGTCTGGGGCTGCTTTCAAGTGTTAACCTTGGGTTCTGAGGCTGAGCTGGACCTCAGGGTACCTTTCCCAATACACCAGGGGCCTGAGAACAGGGCGGCCTGCCCAACTTTTGTTTTCCCATCTTCACCCAACATAACAGGATTAAAGGGACCTTTCTGGGAATGTGTAAAGGGTGTATAAAACCAGCTGAGTGTGGTTTACTTTGTCTCTTTCAGAAAGACGTCACCTAGCAGAGAGTATCTCCTTGCCTAGTGATGGCAATTGTATGAGATTGATTAGTTTGGGGTGACTGGATGCAGTGGCGCACGCTTGTCATCCCAGGGACTTGGGAGGTGGAGGCAGGAGAATTGCAGGTTCAAAGCAGCCTCGGCAACTTAGACCCTGTCTTAATAAGGGCTGGGGATGTGGCTCAGTGGTAAAGTGCCCCTGGGTTCAGTACCAAAAAACAAGTTTGTTCCAGGTAGATTAGTCCAAACTAGCCTCTGTCTGTTGGCTGTCCCCACCCCCTCCTGCCCAGCCTGCAGGCTTCCTGAGCTGTCCTCCCTTTGCAGCACGATGCCCAGATGGACTACTATGGCACCCGCCTGGCAACCTGCTCCTCAGACAGGTCCGTCAAAATCTTTGATGTGCGCAACGGCGGGCAGATCCTCATCGCTGACCTCAGGGGGTAAGTGTGGGCAAGCGTAGGAAAGGTCTGCCAGGATCATGTGCCATCTCATGCCCTGCCTTGAGTTTGAGAGAAGAGGATGGAGCCCAGATTCAGAGCAACCCCAAAGTACATTTAGCAAAGATGGCCGGGTCCCAGCACCCTAGTTGACCTCAGTATATGTCCCCAGGGGTGATGCAGCAAAGGGCCCAGGTAGATCCAGCCATGGATCCCAGCTCTGCACCCACACTTCCACTAGAGGACCTGGGGCAAGTGAGACAGTTTACCTCTTGAATCCTCATCTGCTTACCCTCAAGATGGGCTCGTCCTGCTTCCTTCCCAAGTAGTATGTGTGACACAGCCGTCCCCCAGTTCACCTTCAGTGTGGGCAAGTACCGATACATTTAAAACTGGTTAACAACCAGATGTGGAGCCACTCGCTTGTAATCCCAGCAACTTGGAAGGCTGAGGCGGGAGGATCACAAGTTTGAGGCCAATCTTTGCAACTTAGCAAGACCCTGTTTCTCAAAATAAAAAGGGTTGGGGATGTGACTCACTGGTTAAGTACCCCTGGGTTCAATCCCTGGTCCAAAAAAAAAAAAGGTGGTAAACAATGCCATATTACAGTTTAGCCCTTATGATCTCCAGATCATTACTGTAAGAATAAACTTTTTAATTGTTCTGTTTGCCAATGGCAGGTGTTGCATGAATATTGGATTTGACAAATGTTTGATTTACCCTTCTCTTTACTGAGATCCAGACTCATTTTTACGCTTACCCCAAGTTCACTGCCTTTTGCCAAGTTGTGGATTTTAACCTGAGCTCCCCAGGTTGCTGTGGGAAGAACTTGGGGTTTAGGGAACTGGGGCAAAGGAAAAAATATCACCTTTATTTTTTGTGACTCTGATATTTCACACTTTGTTCAATTTCAGAGGTGGGACAGAAACCACAGTAGTGTTTGTAGAGCCTGTCACTTGGTTACCAATAGATGTCACAGGAATTTTCATTTTACATTACAGTTACAGCTCTTAGAATATCGTGACATTGCTCTAGATGTGCCACTAGAGTTAGTCACATCGTATGTGCGTTTAGCAGCTGTGATTTCGGTCAGCTTGGTCAGCTTGCTTCTGTCTTCAGTGCACTGTTCTGAGCATTCCTGACCTGGCCAGACTGCACAGAGCGGAGCCCAGGACGGGTTGAGTTGCATTAAAGCAGACTAGATTATCCTTTGGGGAAATGGGCCTACAAGTTGTCCTCTTCCTGAGCGTTGAGGGTGGAGGGACTGAGGAGCCAGCTGCCAGAGTCCCTGTGCAGGAGCTGAGTTCCCTGGGAGCTCCATTTTCCTCATGCTCAAATGATGTGGAATGCCAGGTGGAATGTGTCTCGGCCTCCGTTAGCACTGTGCCAGGTGCTGGGACTTGAGTCTGCTCAGTTTCATCAGCGGCTGCTTTGTAGGCACTGGGACTATAGTGTTGTCCCAGCCTGAGGGCAGTGGCTGCTACCCTAGGGCAAAAGAGTAACCAGGGGCTCGCCCAGCACCAATCAGGTTGGGTTTGGTTTTCTTTTCTGTTTGTTTCATTGTGAGATTTTCATACACGCTTATGACACCGTTTGATCAAATTCAGTCACCAGAACCTCAGTTTCTCTCCCCCTCCCCTGTTCACTTCTGCCTTACGGTCTCCCTTCTGTTTTCATGAAATCCTTTCTCCCCTTTTTTTCTCTAGCTTTCACGTAATTAAGAAAACATATGACCACTGACTTTCTGAGTCTGGTGTATTTCAACTAACACGTGCCCTCCAGTTTCATGCATTTCCTGCAAATTACATAATTTTGTTGTTCTTTAGGCTGAATAAAACTCCAGTGGTTTATGTACCACATTTTTTAATCCCTTCATCTGTTGGTGACGCCTAGGCTGGCTCTCATGGTTTGGCTCTTGTGAGTCGTGCTGCTGTAAACATGGGTATGCATGTGTCACTGCAGAGAAGGTGGTAGAGATGAATCATGGGATAAGCCATCTCGACATTCTAAGTCTTATGTACCTTGAGGTCCAGGTCACTGGTGTCCCTAACAAAATTATGGCATTAGGACTGATAGACCAATGCTGCTGCTTCCCTGCCTTGGCTCGACAATGATGAGGGACATTCCACATGTTTCTGCAAAGGTTCCCAGTAGTAGAAACTCCCAAATCTACACCGTAGGAATCAGCTCAAAACCATAACAGTGGATTGGTTTTCCCTTTCACCTTTTCTTTTCTTTTCCTAGTTTCTCACTTTTCTAGTTCTAGGAGGATTGTTTTCAAAAGGAATTGCCTACACACAGCCCTTTTCTAAGGTCTGCTCCTTGGAGGAACTTGAACCAAGATATTGGTATCATAAGTAGCTCTAGAAAGCAAACCCACAGGGTGAGATTCTGAAATGGCCGCCATGAGGATCCCACAGGTGTGTTGGGTTATGGGCGACACACAGCTGGCATTCAGGAGCACCTCATGTATTCTCATTGTCTTTCAGTGCACCTAGGGACTCTCAACACACTCTTAACACTTTCTTATTTGGGGTTGGGGTTTGTTTAAGTTTCAGAGCTGAAGACTTGCATTTTTAAAAATTTGTTGTAATGAGTCATACATGATAGTAGAATGCACTGTGATGTATCATACATAAGTGGAGGGTAATCTCATTCTTCTGGTTGTATATGATGTACAGTCACACTGGTTGTGTAGTCATATATACACATAGGGTAATAATGTCGGCTTCACTGTACTGTCCTTCCTACCCCCATACCTCTTCCTGAGCCTCCCTTCATTCCCCTCTACCTAATCCAAAGTAACTCTGATCTTTCCTAGCCCCTCTCCCTTATTGTGAGTTAGCACCTGCATAACAGAAAATATTCAGCCTTTGGTTTTTTGAGATTGACTTATTTTGCTTAACATGATACTGTCCAGCTCCATCCATTTACCTGCAAATACCATAATTTCATTCTTCTCCAAGGCTGAGTAATATTCCATTGTGTACATATACCACAATTTATTTATCCATTCATCTGTCGAAGGGCATCTAGGTTGGTTCCATAGTTTAGCTATTGTGAATTGAGGTGCTATAAACATTGATGTGGTGTCACTGTAGTGTGCTGAGTTCACGTCCTTTAGATATAAACCCAGGAGTGGGATAGCTGGGTCAAATGGTGGTTCCATTCCTAGCATTCTGAGGAATCTCCATACAGCTTTCCAGAGTGGTTACACCAATTTACTTTCCCACCAGCAGTGTGAGTGTACCTTTTCCCCCACATCCTTTTTCTTTTTTGTACCAAGCATTTTTCTAAGCTCTGTGTGTGACTTATCACATTTAACCCTCATGATCACCTTGTGAAAGAAGTTTTATTGATACATTCATTTTCAGATGAAGAGACAAAGTCAGGGGGCCAAGGTTGTGGCCCAGGAGTAGAGTGCTCGCCTTGTGAGGCACTGGGTTCCATCCTCAGCACCAAATAAAAATAAAAAAGGTTTTGTGTCCATGCAACGAAAAACAATTTTAAAAAAAAGAGAGCAACAAAGTCAGGGAGATCTGACCCTGGCCTGCAGTCCAGAGCTAGTGAATTGGGGAGTGGGTTGGCAGGGGCCTGAGCGCCCACGAGCTGCCTCCTGTGCTGAGCACACAGCCCTCCCTGACCAGAGGAAGGGTCCCTGTGCAAGGCTTGCCACTGTGTGTGTGTGTGTGCAGGTGTACCTGTCGTCAGGTGAGTGGACAGATTGGTAGATGCCTTTTGAACAGATGACAAGTAGTGGGAAATAACAAAGTAAACACACCGCCTGCTTAGAAGGTGACGTGTGGAGAGTGGATCGTGACTCGGTCTGCAAATGCTGAGCACCTGTGGGTGCAGACAGCGGTGGACTCGGGCAGTGCTGGCTGCAGCCGGGGAGCGAGGTTTCTCCTGGCTGTCGGGGGCTGCTGGAGTCCTATCTGTCAGCAACCCTGTGACCTCAAGGTGCTCAACCTCTCAGGGCATTAGGGTCCTTACTGTCCAGTCAGTGTCCCTGTGACAGTAACATTCTGTACTCTCCCTTTCAGAATTCTTAGGCAGATGTTGTCTATTCAGTTCTGTCCAGAACAGGGTCTGGCAGAGCCCTGGGTTACCCCACCTGCCCCTGAGCCTCTCTGACCCCTCCCCTTGCAGGCATGAGGGTCCTGTGTGGCAGGTGGCCTGGGCCCACCCCATGTATGGCAATATCCTGGCATCCTGCTCCTACGACCGGAAAGTCATTATCTGGAAAGAGGAAAATGGCACCTGGGAGAAGACCCACGAGCACTCAGGACATGACTCCTCAGGTATGTGGGGCTGGCAGGTGACCAGGTCTCTTGGGGGAATAGGGTCTATGTCCTGCCTGAAGCCTTAGCTCCCTTCTTGTGCTGGGGCTTGTTTGTCCCTGGAATTTGGTTGGCTTTCTCCTACTCTGTCATCTGCCACCCTATCTGTGGCTACCTCTGGTTGACGTGCCCTTACAGTTAAGACCCCAAATCCAAAGCCAGTCCAAAGCAAAATGAGAAGAGTAAACACAACAGTGAATTTTCCTTAAGGTTTATTCATTTTAAGTGCCAGCCTTTATTCTCAGGTGGTTGTCCTTCTACTTTTTTGAAGACGGTCTATGAAAAGATGACATTAGTAGATAACAGCATCTTTAAGTCACAAAATCACAACTGCCACAGTGATCCCTGCAGTTATCTTAGAAATGTAGTAAAGCGGTAGATTCCGGAAACGGACACTCTACAGCTCGCCGCCCCCTCCTTCCCGCAGTGAACTCTGTGTGCTGGGCCCCCCACGACTACGGCCTGATCCTGGCCTGTGGGAGCTCGGATGGGGCCATCTCCCTGCTGACCTACACCGGGGAGGGCCAGTGGGAAGTGAAGAAGATCAACAATGCTCACACGGTAAGTCCAGCCCTGCCTCCATGCCGAGGGTAGTGCTGTGGCCCTGCTGGGGTGGGGGCAGGAGGGCTGCCCATCATGTGCTCAAGCCTCCTGTTCTGAAGCCCGAGCAGCTGCACAGCCTCTGCCCGCCCAGGGCTGGGGTTGGCACTGGCTTCTCCTCGTAAGCCCCCAGATCAGGGGGGCCGGGGCAACAGGCGACGGCAGCCTACCCACCTGCTGCCACCTTAGCTGTGGATGCCTCGGTCGACATGCCCCGCAGCAGCCACTGGGACCCCTGCAATTGAGGCTGCTGCAGCGTCACAGGGGCTGAGCTCCCTGTGCTCCTGGGCATTGAGCCCTAAGTTTGAAACTGTCCAGAAAACAGTGTGGACGGTGGGGAAACACACTTGTGCCCCTGCTGTGTGCCTTGTTCTCACAGACCTGAGAATGAAAGAAGGAACGAGCAGCTGTGAGTCTCAGGGCCTGTCCACATCACAGCGTGTCTCAGCACGTGCCTTTCTGTGGCCGAGTGATACTCCCCAGTGGTGCACGTCTAGTTTAGTCATTCACTAGCTGATGGACCCCCTCAGCTCTCACGACCAGATGCTCCTGTGATCATTCAGGGATAGGTTTCTGCATCAGCACGTGGGTTTTCCCTGGGTGTGCACCTAGGTATGAACTTGCTGAGCCACGTGGTCGTTCTGTTTCCATCAGCATTTCAAGGTTCTCATTCTCCATGTTCTCACCTCTTTGGTCAGAGCTGTCCTGGTGGGTGTGAGGTGGTGTGTTGCTGTGGTTTTTATTTACATTTTGCTCATCAAAGATGACGGCTGGCCATCTTTGCTGTGGTTCTGGACATTTCTGTTTCTACATCATCTTTAGAGAAATGGCTGGGAGGGGTCTTGTGCTCTCTTGAACCAGGTAAGGGGCCAGAGCAAAAGACTAAAGTGATGCAAGTCCTGTCACCCTCCAGGGCTTGCACAGAGCCCCTCACAAGGGGAAGCTGCTGGGGTGAAATCAGATTTCAGCCAGGTATGGACCCAGAAGGACAGAAGAGGTTAGACCAGCATTGGGAAGAAACAGTGCCATCACCGTGCCAAAACAAGAGAGCGCTCTGAACTTAGAAAGGCTTTGCTGATTTCATCAGTACACTGATCTCGTAAACAGAAAACCAGGCCAGGGATAGCTCAGTGGTCCAGTGCTGCCTGCCATGCTCCAGGCCATACAGGAAAACGAAATTATGGCATTTGCTGGTAAATGGATGGAACTGAAAATTACCATGCTAAGTGAAATAAGCCAAGCCCCCAAAACCAAAGGCCAAATGGGAAGGGAGTGGGGATGACTTTCCTGTGTTCACACATGAGTCACGACCAGTGAAACTCCACAGCAGGTACAGCCACGAGAATGGGAAGTTCTACTCCACGTATGTGTCAAGATCTACTCTGCTGTGTACCTAAAAAGGACAACAAAAAACTAAAAAGGGCCAGGGATGTGGCTGAGCAGCTAAGCAACCCTGGGTTCAAGCCCTGGTAACAAAAAAACGTCAAAATTAGAGAAACTCAAAAATGAGAAAACAGAACTCAGGAAAGAATTAGAAGTAGAAAACACGAAATTAGAAGTACAAGAGCAGGTAAAACAGATAATGCCTAGAGAAAAATAGTGTGCAAAGGAGGAAATTTTTCAAAAATCAAAAAAAGCTTTTGATAAAAAGTAGACAAAAAGGAAGTATACAGATAAGTCTCTGAAAAAAGGAAATACTAAAAAAAAAAAAATCAAGAAAACTTTACAAAGATTTGAAACTTGAAACGTGAGATTAAGAGATCTAACTCTGCATTTAAGAACATAAACCCATGCCAGGCACAATGACATACACCTGTAATCCCATTGGCTGGGAGGCTGAGGCAAGAGGATTGTGAGTTCAAAGCCAGCCTCAGCAACTTAATGAGGCCCTAAACAACTTAGTGACCCTGTCTCAAAATAAAATAATAGAAATGGCTGGTGATGTGGCTCTGTGGTAGAGCACCCCTGGGTTCAGCCCCCAGTACCAAAAATAAGAATATCAACCCAGAGTCACCAACAAAAAGACATAATTCTAGTAAAATTATGACTATAAACAAATTATTTGAGCAAAACCAAGTTAGATTATCATCAGACTCTTCAACCTTAATGATTCATGCATAAGAAAACGGAGTTTAGGACTGGGGGTGTTGCTCAGTGTTACAGTATGTGCTTAGCAAGCACAAGACCCTGGATTTGATCCCCAATACCCGAAAAGGCCACATATTCAAAATATTAAGCAGGGCGTGGTGGTGCAAGACTAATCCCAGAAGCTCAGGAGGGTGAGTCAGGAGGATCACAAGTTCAAAGCCAACCTCAGCAACTTGGCAGGCCCTGTCTCAAAAACTAAAATGGGCTGGGGGTGTGGCTCAGTGTTTAAGCACCTCCAGGTTCAACTCCTGGTACCAAAAAAATTATATTCAAGGGAGTTGGGCACAACGGCACACATCTACTATTGAGAATCTGAAGGAGGAGGATCGTAAGTTGGAGACCAGCCTGGGCAACTTAGCAAGATGCTGTCTCAATTAAAGGGAGGTGGGGCAGGTGGGTGGGGCTAGCTCAGTAGTGGAGTGCCCCTAGGTTCCCACCCCAGTACCTGACGGTGAACAGTGTGAGGGAGGATGGGGAGAGCATTTGCAAAATCTTTTTTTTTTTTTTTTAGTTGTTGATGGACCTTTATTTTACTCCTTTCTTTATATGTGGTGCTGAGAATCGAACCCAGTGCCTCACACATACAAGGCAAGTGCTCTACCACTGAGCCACAACCTCAGCCCTTGCAAAATCTTTTAAAATGTTTTTTGAATAATCATGTTGGCAGTCGTATTCTGAGAAATGTTTGTGTGAAATGAGATAAAATCACATGTAATTCTGCGGCTGTCAGCATCCCTAGAACCCAGATTATAATTTTAAAATATAGTTCCTCAAACCAGAAAGATCCCAGGTCTAAAGCAGGAAATGTGCAGGGTGAGCCTGGAACATCTTGTCACATCTACAGAAATGGTCAGAGCTGTACTTGAACACGCTAGGGTCATCAGAGGAGCCGAGTTGACCTAGCTGACCTTGCCAAGATAGGCAGTCTGAGGGTGAGAATCATTGCAATGAGCCAGATGCAGTGGCACATGCCTGTGATCCCAGCTGAGGCAGGAGTTGAGTCAGCCTGAGCAATTTAGCAAGGCCTCAGCAACTCAGACCCTGTCTCTAAAAATTTTTAAAAGGGGCTGGGGATGTGGCTCAGTGGTTAAGCACCCCTGGGTTCAATTCAAACCAAAACCCCTGGGTTTTGGTTCAACCAAAATTTAAAAAATTACAGTGAACTAAAACCAGTCAAATATGCATAAATCCAGTAGCACATGAAATTAAAATGAAACCCAGAGTGGCCAACGAGAGTCACTGTATATCAATAGCCTGGCACCTCCTGACGAGACCTGTGCTGGAGACCCGTGGCCTTGCAAAGGGGTGCAGCCCTCACCCTGGTCATCCTTGGCTCCAGCTCAGTGTTGAAGGACTAAAAGGAGCACCTGAACTGGGTGTGCAGCGGAGAAGCTGGACTGAGACCAAGGGTCAGTGACTCTGGGTCTTCAGCTGGAAAACTGGAAGGGGAAAAACCCAGAAGGGCTGTACACATTAGATGTTTAAAAAAGAAACTAATTGGCACACCAAGTGGCAGTGTCGGGAGAGGAGGAAGAGCTGAGGGGCCAAGGCCATGGTTCAGAGGGGACACGAAGACCTCTCAAGTAGGAAGGAGATGGTCATTTTTGTTGCCCAATGCCTTTATTTCACTTATTTCTCTCTGGTGCTGAGGATGGAATCCAGTGCCTCTCACATGCTAGACAAGTGCTCTGCCAGAGCGGCAACCCCAGCCCGAGACGGTCATTTCTTGACGGGGTGACCAGAGTGCTTTAGAGTTCATTAAACCATGTGCTCATTTTTTGTGGCTTTAGTAGACCCAGCGTGGCCTCCTTTCAGGTACCTGAAAAAGGTAACATTTGGGTTCCTAATTGCACACGCACAGAGCAGCAGTTAGGCTTCTTTGAGGGAGCGTCGTCAGTGGCTGATTCTTGCTCCTCTCATGGGCCTTGTCGTCTAGTCCTGAAAACTGGAGAGAAGTGACCAGCAGCCTTGGGTGTATACAGCAGTGTTCGCTGCAGGGCACAAGGGTCACCTGGGTCCCTCTTCACAGATTGGCTGCAATGCCGTCAGCTGGGCCCCTGCTGTGGTCCCCGGAAGCCTCATAGACCAGCCCTCAGGGCAGAAGCCCAGTTACATCAAGAAGTTTGCGTCTGGGGGCTGCGACAACCTCATCAAGCTATGGAAGTGAGTGGCTTGCATGGACCCACTTCAAGGGCACTCTTGGGCCCTCCCTACCCCACCACCAGTAGGACATGTCAGAGGCTGTCAGAACATCCCCTCAGGGTTTTTGGGACGGAGTCCTATAGAGGTGTCACATGAGGCCTGTGGGATAGGGAAAGAAGCGGCACAGCCTCCTGCTGAATTCTCTGCTCCTCCCGCAGGGAGGAGGAAGACGGCCAGTGGAAGGAGGAACAGAAGCTGGAGGCACACAGTGACTGGGTTCGCGACGTCGCCTGGGCCCCCTCCATTGGCCTGCCCACCAGCACCATTGCCAGCTGCTCACAGGTCAGCCCAGACCTATGGGCCCCTCCCTGGTGGCCTAGTGGGAGCTGCCTCCGTCTTCCTCTTTGGAAGGACACAGGGTCAAGTCACCATGCCGTACAAGTCCTGGTCAGAAGCCAGAGGTGGCTTGCCACCACTGAGATAAAGCGATTACAAGGGACCCAGCACCCCCAGGGGCCAAGTTCAATCTTGGTGGAGGTTTCCTGGGGCAGTTCCTAAGCACGGACCTTGGACTCATTTATCTAGCCACCCTTCCCAGTTACACCCCCACCCGGAGAACAAGGCCTCCTCTAACATGAGAATGTTTAATTGGTTTTTAAAGTAGAAAGGGATTTTTCTTCTTGGTTTTTGAACAGTTGTGCATGTTGTAGTCGTAGCACGAGGAAAGCCCTAGAGAGGAAAAGTTGGCAAGGGCCATCCCAAACCAAGAGGGCCCAAGGGACCCGTGAGGTGTGTTCCTCCGGGTAGACGCAAGCTTAGGGGGGCTGCTTGCCAAAGCTAGTGGGGGATGGGAAGCTCCTGCCCCACCTCCTGACTCAAAAGCCTCTCTTCCCAGGATGGACGTGTCTTTATTTGGACCTGCGATGACGCCTCAGGCAACATGTGGTCACCCAAGTTACTGCACAAGTTCAACGATGTCGTGTGGCACGTGAGCTGGTCCATCACAGCCAACATCCTGGCTGTCTCTGGTGGAGACAATAAGGTACGTCCACCGCTGTTGGGGCCCTGTAGACACTCCTGCTGTTGACAGACGAAGGACTGTCGTGTCCCTCAGTTAGATGGGTAAACCTCACCAGCCACTTTCATGGTTTGTCAGCCTAACCATCGGGCTACCTCTTCTTCATGGTGACGCTCAAACTACAGAAACAGGTTTGTCCAAAACACTCAGATCTGTAAAACTAAGTCTGATACCTGAGGCCTTCCTGCCACGTCTCCCTCCTGTGACAGCCACCAAGCCAGAGTGGTGAGGGCTGGAAGGGCACCACACTTAGAATTGGACTTGAGAAAGCTTTGGGCCTCCCTGTAAAATTAGGGGACCTCTGCATGAGGGCAGTGCCATTATTCAGCCCTTCCGCGCACAGCTTTTTTAGTAAGAGGATGGTCAAGTGTACCTAGGATTCACCACCCTCGGTTACTTAAAATGGAGCTATGCTGGATTTGTCCTTTGGTAACTTTCATTTGCATAATGTCCTTGAGGTCCATCCATACAATAGCCTGGGTCAGAACCCCCCTTCTAAAGCTGACTGTTTACCCTGTGCTGGACACTGGGGTTGCTCCCACCTGCTGTGGTGGATGTCTGGGACCTTCTGTAGGAAGCTTTTTCTGGCCAGAGGTCCCATATCAGCGGTCACATTCGGATGGCCCTCCCAGGACAAGTAATTGTTCTGTTTTGAGCAAGTGATGCCTAAACTTGTCTACGGCGACTTTCACAAGGCGGTGGGCATAGGTGCTGTACTTGGAGGCTTCCTACCACATGTTCTGCAGTGTGTGTCCTGGGAAGACAGACCGTCTCCAAAGTTTTTAGTGGTTTTTTGTTTGTTTCTTTCTTAAAATGTACTAATATTTACTCTCCAGAGACCTTTCCTGCTCTCTCTCTCTTCAGTGTATAATGGCGTACTACTGACCTTCCTGAACCACCGTGGTTCTTAAACTTTAGCACTGGTCAGAGATTGCCAGCTGCATCAGTGTTGAGGGTCACTCCTGCTCTTCTAAATATTTATGCCTTTACCTGTGTTCTAATGAGGCGGGGCCAACCTGTGACATACTCTGTGCTGACCTGCAGGTGACCCTGTGGAAAGAGTCTGTGGACGGGCAGTGGGTCTGCATCAGTGACGTCAACAAGGGCCAGGGCTCCGTGTCAGCTTCGGTCACAGAGGGCCAGCAGAACGAGCAGTGACAACACAGGTGGGGCCTGGTCCCCCACCTGCCACTCCAGGACTGCCCCTTTCCAAGCAAGTGGGAAGAGGAGCTCCCTGCTCCACCAGGATAGTTTCCCAGGAACAGTTACAAATGCAACCACAGATCGATCATCTGCCTTAACATGATTCCCTGAGGTTTGTAATTTACTGTCTGGCTCAAAGCATTCATGTCATGAAGAACCTACAAATGACTTCAAATCCATTATTTTGAGATACTTTTGGCCTTGGCCATTTTTATGTACCTTTGGGTTTGGGCATTATTTGGGGGGAGGTTGTTCCCAAACTAAATAAAATCATATTGCTTATACTTCTTCCTGCATTTTCCTAACACCTGCCCCACGAAGAAGGCAAAGCTCCATTTGCCTCCTTAGTATGAGCATCATCAAGTTTTGCTTCACAGTGAAGGCAGCACAATGGTACGGACTCTGACCTGGCCCTGCAGGTTGATGCAAGACACAGGTGAGCTAATGCAGACAGATGGCCCATCAGCCAGAGGCCTGAGCTGAGCCAGCAGTCACAGTTCTAGAGTTGCTGTGTAGCCATTTGTCCCCAATTCCCTGACACACGACCAGGACCTGCCAAGTGGTAATAAGGGCAGGGGCGATGTGGCTGTGCTCAGGCAAATATGGCCCCTATTCTTCCACCGATTCCATCCTTCAGCAAAATCTTTTTTGACCATAATACATAAAAATGGAAGAAAGTAGAACTGCTTTGGTTGAAATGAGGGTAGAGGCAATCTCCATCCCCCTATTTCAGCACATATCTGCAAAGTTACAGAAGACAAAACCTCTCAGCCTGACCCAGCTGCCCTCCACACACCATGCCTCCCTTCATTCCTTGCTCTTGCACCTGGATACTTACAATTTCTGGACCTTGAAACAAATCTCAAACTAAAATATAGGACTTTGGCAACAATGAAAGTAAATTAGAAATCAATAACATACATGGAAAAATCTTTGGATATTTGGAAATTTAAGCAACACATTTCTGCATTACTAGTGGGTCAAAGTCACAACAAGAATAGTTACAGGGGAAAGAAGGAAGAGTAGAAGGGATGAGCAGAGACAGACTCTCCAAATGTCTGTTTTATAGGTTGATTCATTTTGTTATAAAGCATTTATGATTCCAAGAAAAATTCCCTAAAAACTGGAAAACCCTTGAATGAAATTTAAACCATATATCAATATAACTCATGACATCAGAAAAAAAGATAAATGTTTTGACTATATGCCCCTAGAGGCTGCAATAGTTTCATGCTTATTAATAACTGTAGTATTCTTTATTTTGAAAATATTTATCTTGCTTTATCTTAAAATAGCAACCTGTTACCTTGTGAAGGTAATAGAAATCAATATCATAGGGAATAATGGATAAAGTATAAAACCCAAGAAGCAAAAACCTTACACTTGTGACCTTAAAGTCCACTGGAGCTGCAGTTGTCCCCTTAGTCACAGGCCCCTTTCCAAGAACCCAGTGGATGACAGAAACCATGAACAAGACCAAGCTCTCTACAAAATTTTTCTCCTATACGAACACCTCTGATGAAGTTTAAGTTAGAATCTGGGCACACTAAGAGATCAACAACAATGATGAAAACTCGAATCATAATGTATGCAGTGAAAGTTATTTAAAATGTATGAGCTAGGTGCACATGCCTATGGTCCCAGCTGTAAGCGACGCTGAGGCGGGCGGGTCACCTGAGCCCAAGTTTGAAAGACAAGCCTGGACAACAGTGAGACCCCCCCAGAGTTCAAAGAAATATGGGAGGAAAAATCATTTCTGGAATTTTCCATGTAGTATTTTCAGATCACAGTTGACTTCCAGTGATTCAAACTATGGAAAGTGGAACTGCAGACGAGGGGACTACAATAACGGACTACAGAACTCATGACATAAAAATATGCATTTCTAACCTGTATGTACTAAAATGTCCTACAAGCAATAATACCAATATGTGACACCTAGATTGTTTCTGAAAACTTATTTCCCACTGATAAGAACCAAGACTTCTTTAAAGGAAGAAAGAAAAAAGGTTGGTTTTTGGTCTGAGACAGGAAATGCACAGAATGAGCCCAAGATGTCTCACTGGGACAGAAAGCAAGAAAGGCTATTGAAGACTGGTGGCGCATACCTGTAATCCCAGCCACTCAGAAGGCTGAGGCAGGAGGATTGTAAATTCCAGGCCAGCCTCAGCTGCTTAGGGGGACCCTGTCTCAAAAAACAAAAAGGCCGGGATGTGACTCGGTAGTTGGGTGCCCCTGGGTTCAATCCCAAGCACCAAAAAAAACAAAAAACAAAAAAAAAGACTGGGGTCACTTCCAAAGGCACCCAGGAGTCTACCAGTCATATAGGGATGCATCGAAAGGACCAGTGACTGTAACTGGAACAACATACATAAAAACCCGTGACTTCAAGATGGGAAAAATGATAGAATGCTGGAAAGCCAACCTTAACTTTGGAAAATTAGTAAACAGAAAAAATATCAAGCAGTTGTCTTGCCTTTCCTGCACAAACTGTATATCCAGGTAGTAAAGTAACTGCTGAAGGAACGAGTGCTAATAAACGCAGCAGGGCGCGCGGTCCTGTAATCCCGAGTCGTGGCTGTCAACAATGGCAGGTTACAACAGAAGGGAAGGTTAATGGAGAACCTCAACAAGCATGGATCTGGTGATACCCCTGGATCATCTTTAAAACATCAGAAAAATGGAACTAGCAGATACTAAAAGCCTTGCAGTGCGGTGCAGCAGGAAACTCACGGCACCAGGAAGAAGTATTCCCACCAAAAGAAAATGGGCATCTGGATCCAAGTGTCCAGGAGTGGGTGTTTCCGGAAAGCACTGGGGGCAGGGAGAAGTTAATACCGCAAGAAAACGTGGGACATGGTACAAACAACTTTAAAAAATAAATAAATAAATGATTTGAGATGAAAGGGTAGAGGAGGACAGGGTGTCTCAACAAAATACGAACCTGGATCCCCACTCAGACCACCATGTGCATCTTTACCTGTCAGCACTGCTGTGGGATGAGCTGATTGACACACAAGCTGGGATCTGCTTTAAAAAACGCTTCTGAGGCTGAGGTGTGGCTCAGCTGGAAAGCACTAATTTTGCAGGCAAAAGGCCCTGGGTTCCATCCCTAGCGCCACCAAAAATTTGAAAAGAATCTTAATTGGTCCTTTTTGTCCCTGATCCAGGTAAAGCGTGGAGTCAGTGGCACCATTCCCTATCAGCCAGGGTCAATAGGACCTCTCGGTTATTCCTGCTTTCTGCAAGTCTGTGCCAGGCCCAGTTCGTGCCTTGCACACAGGCAGGGGTAGGAGTCCCGGGAATGAAGCAGCCATGCTGGGGACAGATGAGATAAACTGGTGACGTGGAAGCCTGGAGACTCCTCACGCTGCTCTGCTCTTCTGTACATCTGAAATTTCCTAGAACACACAGAATCTTCTGTGTCCAAATCATCCGCTAGAAAGCAAGTATTACTCTATCATCAGAGAAGAATAACCTGGCGGCTGGGGCTGTGGCTCAGTGGTAGAGCGCTTTCCTTGCATGTGTGAGGCTCTGGGTTCAATTCTCAGCACCACATAAAATAAATTAAATAAAGGTATTGTGTCCATTTGCAATTTAAAAAATAATAATTACCTGGGATACTTCTTAAAATCAGTTCTGGGGCCCACTCCAGACCTACTGGATCCAAATCTAAGAATGAGATCTTACAAATCTGGCTTCTTACAAGCCCTCCCCTGAACCCAGTGTGTTCCAACACAGGTCTGCACCAGGTGAGAGGACATGGCCTCAGGGGGTCCCTGGCCTGGTGTGGATCACCAGCAACTCTGTGAGGACAACTTCAATACAGTGATGGGAAGAAGAGACAGGTGACAGGGCGAGGGGCCAGAAGTGGCCAGAGGGAAAGGAAAGGATGCTTGGAGTGGTGATGTGAGGAAGGTGGGGTGAAATTAGACTTCCAAGAGAGGGGACCTGACATATTTTAAGGCTGAGGGCACAGACTACTGGCAAGAAAGAGACTAAAGACAGGACAGAAGCAAATTATTAGGGCTACAATCCCAAGACAGCCTGAGCAGGGAAGTCCAGTGGGAGGCTCGGCTTGGACAGGAAGGACAAGCACTGCCCTGCACAAGAGCCAGGAGCTACGTGCAGCCACTGACCATGGGAAATGTGGCTACTCTGAAAGAAATGTGCCTGAAAAATAAAATGCCCACTGGACTTCAAAGAGTAGTATTTTAAAAGGTCAAACTACCTTAACAAATGTGTTTCATTGAGTCAGGCACAGCAGCGCATGCCTGTAATCCTAGTGGCTCAGGAGGCTAAGACAGGAGGATCACAAGTTCAAGGCCAGCCTCAGCAATTTAGTGAGGCCTTAAGCAACTCAGTGAGATCCTGCCTCAAAATAATTTTTAAAAAGGGCTGAGATGTGGCTCAGCAGTTAAGTGTCCTAGATTCAATCCCAAGTACCAAAAAATTAACTAAATGAATTTGTTGCTCTGATTATACCTTGAAGTGATAATATTTCGTATAGAGTGGTTAAATAAAATATAGTATTGAAATTCGTTTCACTTGTTTCTTTTTTGCATTTTTTAATGTGGCCCTATTTGAGGATAGCATTATGTTTCTATTAGAAAATGCCAATCTAGAAGTCATAGGAGACTTCTAGGAGAAAAGGAAAACTCCACCAAAAACACCTAACTCAAAGAATAAAAATCCTATAACCCCAAAAAATCAGCCTCAAGCAGACTGTACTTTGACCAAATTGGTTAAAAAACAAATGCTTGCTAAACCAAGTCCTCATCAGAGCAGAAGACACTGCCGTGAGGGGTGGGCACAGTAACTTGTTCTCAAAGGCAGCCACGCACAGCAGCTGGCTCCCAGAGGACAGGTTCCAGGGAGCACCCGCGAGGAGGACACCAGCAAACGCCAACCCTACGAAGTTCCAGAGGAAGAGCAGGTCGGGTTCCCACCCTCAGGGAGCTGTCCCGCCGCGCTTGGTTATTATCCAAACTTGAAAGAGCAGAAAAATAAGCCATGTGTCCCCCCCCCCCATCACACGGTCTTCCCCAGATCCTCTGGGTCAGATCTGCATTCCCCAGCCCACCTCCGTCCCCACACCTACAACTGCTTCCTGGGCCTCTCCCTCCATGTTCCCTCAACTCTTCCCTCCTCCTGAGTCTTCTCGGGACCCTGTGGTATGTGTGGATTTCAACCCCTGCCGCCCCGAGTGCCCCAAAGATAAGACAGCAGCAGGGGGTGTTTGCTCGGGGGTGGCCTTATCTAAGATCAACACAGTGAGGCGGCTCATGTCCCTGCGGGTGCCCAGGTCACCATAGTCAGGTGCTGCCTGTTCTGAAGGATTTGGGAGGTTGGGACTCGCTCTGGAAAACCTGCAGGCCCCCTCCGAGGGCTCCAGAGTTCTCTGCATCTCCACCTCAGGCCCCTCTGGGCTCAGGTCAAGGCTGTGAAGGCACAGGCATTGCTGGGACACATGGAGACACATGGAGACATAGGCCACCACTGGATCTCCCAGGAGGTCCTAGACCCCCACATTTCTCCTAAGGACACAGCCCAGCCTGTGACCCCTAGCTCAGTCTCTACAAGGGCCCAATCCCAGCAGAAAGTCATCTCTTAAGTCAGGGTGGACCTTGGCAATCATCTGTTCTTCTGTCCTCATCCTCCCAAAAGCATGGCCTGCCCCAGTCCTGCTCAGAGAAGTCCACCTTCCTGAACACCACGGTCACCATGGAAGGAGATGGCTATCAGAAAGAGCTGCATGGCGAGGAGGAGTCCTGTCTTTGTCCCAGACCTGCACGGCTTTGGGCAAACTGTGGCCTGTTCCCTTCCATTTTTTTTTTCCCCCAGTAAAATAAAGGGCTCAGGCTCCGGGGACTTTCCAGTCTTTTCAACTCTTTCACCCACGCTAGGGTTCAAGAGCCTTCAAGGCTGCCCTCCCACAAAGCTCAAACTTCTCCCACTGGCCGTTTTCAAGGCCGTCCACAACCCAGCCCCCAGCCACCGGCCAGCCCTTGATCACTAACCCCTGCTGCCACTGTCCTCCCAGCTGCACAGCCCTGTCCTTGCTGCCCCGCCCATTCTGCACCTTCTCACACAGCCTGCTGCAACGCCCTAACCCTCTCTCCCAGGCAGCCCCCGGCCACCAGGAAGGCTTCCCACAACCCCGCGACATCCCGGCCAACCCCAGGCTGAAGCGAGTCCTTCCTCTGATCAGCGAGGCTGCTGCACAGACAACTGGCCCAGCCCTTGGGAGCCACTGCAGCATCTGGATGAAGCACTGGGAGTGAGGAATTCCTGGAGCTGATGGTGCCCGAGGCAATGGCCTTGGCCCCTGCTTGAAGTCTTGTGGGCCTGGTTCAGAATAGTGGCCACTGCAGGAGGCTTTACGGGTTTTATGAGGCTTTCCCACCATGTCACCATCTGCCTGTGGCCAAAGAGCTCACGAGGAACCACACCAGAATTGGGTTGGGAACTTCCCTAGGTCCATTCTCCCTCCCTCCCAGAACAGGCGCCCATCGCCCCCAGGGAAAGGCGAGCTGCAGCTGGCCGTTTCTGGATGCTGGAGGCCCAGGGTCCATCCCAGAACCACCAATGAAACACAGAACAAAAGGAGCGCCAAGGCCAAGCCCAGGGCCGCTCGCACTACCAGCAAAACACCAAGTGCGGTGCCAATGAAGCCGCCCTACACCTGCTCCTCCCAGAGCTGCGAGCGCCTGAGGCCCAGCCCTTTCCTCATCTGTGCGATGGGACCCTTGCTCACTGGGGAGGATTCCGTGACCCTGGCTCCCACTGTGCTCCCGGGGTTGATGGAAGCTTTTGCTGAGAAAACAGAGCACCAGGACCAGTCCAAGCCCAGGCCACTTGGGGTGGCTGGAGCAGACCCACCTGGGCCAACCCTGCAATCTCGCAGGGCAGGTGACCACTGTTGATTCCACCCAGAGGACAGGAGCATTTCTAGTTCCCCAGGAATGTCCATCAGCCCACACAGAAGCCAGCTGCCTCTGAATCGAGGTCGCTGGATTAAAACAAACACCAGGCTTGCTATATAAGGACCAGAGGGGCCCGGGCACCCCTCACCAGGAATCCAGGTAGGCTCTGCGTCTCTGTGCGTTTTCAGGTCTGCCTTACCACGTGCCCGCTGGCCATTCACTTAACCTCTCTGGGTTCGGCAGACCCATCTCTACAAAGGGGAGGGTGGACAACCAAGGTCACTGTGCCAGCTAGGGGACACAGTTTGGTTTAACAGCTGGTCCAATCCCAGGAGACCCTGCTGGTTCAGCTTTATCATCAGGGCCTGGGACAACCAGCACTGGGGTGACACCCCAAGCCTCCACCCCATCAAGGTTCACAGCACCTTCAGTTCTCCCCACCCTGGGAGGGAAACCCTCCAGGCTCCAGTCACCTCTTAGGTCCTTGAGTGTCCTCACCTGTCCAGTGGGCTCCTTCCCAAGTGATTCTGAGGATCAGAATCAAGGGGATGAAGGCATATGGCCTGAGACCCTCTCCCCACCCAGGGCCACCTGTCCCAGCCAGCTGAGGCCATGCTCTCTGCGGGGACCATCTGCAGCCTGCTGCTCCTCAGTGTGCTCTGGGTGGACGTGGCCATGGCAGGCTCCAGCTTCCTGAGCCCTGAACATCAGAAAGCCCAGGTGAGCCCCTCTTCCACAAAGCCCCACAACCTGACTTGGAGGGAGGAGGGGTCTTGCCCCACTCAGGAACCAGCCACATGACCTGGGGCAGTGGCTGTGCCTCTTGAGAAGGCACAAGCTCAAAGGAGGACTCTGGATCTGGCCTTATTCTGTTTCTAGAAGTATACAGGGGCAGGGGCTTGGGACTCAACAGAACTCCCTCCTCTCCAGCAAAGAAAGGAGTCTAAGAAGCCACCAGCCAAACTGCAGCCCAGAGCTATCGAAGGCTGGCTCCACCCAGAGGACAGAGACCAGGCGGACGGGGCAGAGGAGGAGCTGGAGATCCGGGTTGGTATCTCTGCACTTTATGCATTTGTGGCCCTGAAGCAGGGGTAAGGGGTCTGGGCAGGGAGAGGGGCTTAAGAATTATAAACTATAATTAGAGATCAACACCAAAACACTTGAACTCTGCACTGGGCTCTACAAGGTGTTTTGGTCAAAGAGAAAATTGTCTCAAGGTAACTTTGCTACAAGAGCGTGGGAACCTGAGGAGCCCCTGGCAGAGGGAAGGTGCTGGCGGTTTGCAGGTGACTGCAGAGGCAACTGGTGGGCATGGAGCAGACACCAGGAGTAAGAGCTGTGGCCAGGGTGTGCTCTGGACAGAACCTTGGACCGGTGAGCTGCCTGCCTGCCTGCCTGCCTGCCTGCCTGCCTGCCTGCCGGCCCAGGATCTGGATGACCTCACCTGCAGAAGGGAGGAAGCAGGGCGGCGGCTGGTCTTTGCTCTCACAAGTCTTGCACAGGGCAAGGACGGTTCCAGACGAGGAGGGAGAAGGGGATTTTACAGGGTGGGTCTGTGCAACCTCTTCGCTGGCTAGGGGTCGGTGGGCACCTCTGGAGCTACCCCAGGATTCCCCTAGGGGTGCTACCTGTACAGCTTGCCTGGGAGCCCCAATTTCCTTCACAAATGGTTCTACCCTTGTTTTTTGTAGTGATAGGATCCAACCCAGGGCCCCAGGCGTGGTCTCCCTCATTCCATGCCATTTCATCTCCACACATCTGTGGAGTAAGCAAGGTGACACTAAAATCCACTGTGCAGACAGGAAGTTCAGACAGGTGAACTCACTTGTCCAAAGGGGCCAGGGCCACAGTGGCAGAGATGGGGCCACACAGTGAACACAGTGGCCTAGAAGTGGCCTCGGCTGCCCAAGAAACACAGACGCACATCCTCCCCTCAGCCTCCTTTCCCTGTTCCCACGCTTCTCTCTGGTCAAGGGCCAATGGCAACCTCGAGCTCCCAAAACCCGGCTCTGCTCCTCACCAGGACCCAGGCGTGTTCTCAGCCCCGTCCGCCACACACTGAGGCCCCCCAGCCCAGGAGGCTCCTACAGGAATGGCATGCATCCTCAGGCCAAGCCCAGGACCATTCCTGTGGGCCAGTCAACCCCAGCCGCAGGGCACCACCCAGCCAGCAGAGCATTCTGCCTTGGTGCAGATGGGGACGAGGTCTGGGATAATGGGAAGCTTCCAGTTCCTGTGAACACTGGTCTTGGAAGGAAGGACCCACATCGCCTCAACTGGAGCCCCAGCCTGGAACGCCCAGAAGAGGGCAGCACAGAGCAGCCACCAGCCCTGGGTGGACGACCAACCCTCCCTCAGGGCGCTCCTCCCTTAGACGAAGCCCCCCACCTCCACTGAACAGATGGGCAACCCAGACCAACCCCAGGGCTTTCTCAGGTCTCATGCAGCCAGTCCACCTCTCACCTGCCCCCACTGCACTGTCCTGATGTCCTAGCATCCTGGCAGTCCCCACAATCAGCGCCCCTTGCTTCCCAAGAGGACTGCCAGGTGACCTGACCACATGCTGTGGCCACAGGAGTAGGGGAAAAAACGGTGTTTATCAACCGGAGGGACGGCGGGTGGGGATGGGGGGCACTGAAGGCTCCAGTCCCTAAAGAAACCAACCCACTCCCCACTCGGTTTTGCAGCGAGACCGAGCCAGCAGTGGGAAGCGGTGGCCACTCCCCGCAGCCACCCCCAGAGCCTCTTTCCACATGGGACCTGACAGGGCCAGTCCTGCTTCCCAGGGCACTGAGGTCTGGGACACTGAGGTCTCAGCCCACCAGTGTGGACCTCAACGTCTGTCTGGGCCCCTGCTGTGAGGACAGGAAAGGACCAGACTAGCTTGGGCTCCCAGCACTAAGATTTCACCCCCCACCCATTAAGACACTGGGTGACCACCACGGTCAGGCACCAAGGTGACCACTGGCAGAAGAGGGAGAAAGGTATAGTGCCTGCTCTCCAGAAAGACCTACCATGCAGCCACTAAAGCAGGTCACTCCCGCTTACCAAGTGTAAGCCCCAGGAAGCCATCCCAGAGGACGCCTAAGAACAGGGAAGGGGGACACTCTCCCCAGAGCAGGAGAACCGGAGGCAAAGAAAAGACCTGGCTTGGAGTATCTTTCTGAAAAAAAGCTTCCGGTTTGCTTTCCTGTGTCTAGGAGAGGAGCAGCTGGGGAAGGAGCAGGAGGCAGCAGAAAGGAGAAAGGTGGGGCCAGAACCGCGGCCAGGCTAGTGTCCTGCACGCCTGGACTCACTGCCCCCAATAGCTCCCCACGGGCCTGAAATGCGACCACCATCAGTGAATCAATCCTTCCAAAACTGTGCAGGGGGTGGGAACCTAGTCTAGGAGACCCCACAGCTGTTATCAGCAACCCCAAGGATAAGGCCAGGTCACATGAAAGAGGCCAGTGACCATCCTCAAGATGGCAGCAGAGAGACAGGGGCCTGAGAAGGCAGAGTAAGAAAAGCCACCCTGAACCCCCAGGGGAGCGCGCAACCCCCCACAGCCTCCTCCAGTGAGAGGGCGTGGGGGGAGGGGCAGGGCTGAGACAGACCCTGAGGTCCGGCGCCCTGCTCCACCACAGCTCAACGCGCCCTTTGATGTGGGGCTCAAGCTGTCCGGGGCTCAGTACCAGCAGCACAGCCGGGCCCTGGGGAAGTTTCTTCAGGACATCCTTTGGGAAGAGACCAAAGGTGAGTCTTTTCCTGGGTCAGGTTTATCCCTTTGCCATTAAATCCCAAATGGGAGCTGAGCCCGCCTGACAAGTGACACAGGACATTTCCTTCCTCAACTATTCCCCTCAGAAAGACCTCCTGATTCCTCTTCCCCAAATCCCTGCAGGAAGCCGCCAGGCCGGTCCTGGCGAGCCACAAGGAGGGGGGTGAGCTCCAAGCCTCTGTCAAAGCACACCTCGTTCCAAGCACTGGCACCTTGGCTAGCTCTGGGCGCCAGGTGGGCCCCAGCTTCCTTAGTGGCGCCAGCCCCATCACGAGTACACACGGCTGCCTGGGGTGACAGCGCCCTGCCCATATGACTTCACATCAAAGGGAGTCGGTGCCACAGCTGCATTCAGAAGAGGTCCACAGCCAGACAAGCCAAGGATTTCCAGTTTGCTTCTTGTCCCTGACCGAGGTGGCAGAAGCACCACCCTTCAGAGGAGCACAGGACAACCCACCAAGCTCCTTCCTCACACACGACCCCCATGTGAGGCAGGCGGGGTGGCACTCACCCTGCTGCACAGACCAGATCACCAAGAGGGGACTTGCCCCAGGGCCACAGTCCACACTCCGATGCCACCTCCCAGCTTCAATGCCACCTCCCACATCACTACTGTGGAAGGCCAGCAGGATGGTGGACTTGGAGTGGTGACCCAACCTCTTGCTTTTCAGAGGCCCCGGCTGACCAGTGACCACTGCAGGATTGGCCTGCTCTTCCCTTTCCTCCCAATCTGGCGTTTGGATTGCTTCTGCAACGCCCCCGGTGCCCCCACGCTAGCTTGAGTGAATAAATGTCAAAACTTATGCCAAATGCTCAAAAGGGGGATTTATTTCACAAAAAAGGAAAAAAAAAAAAAAAAAAAAAGAAAATTTTTAATCCATGGTCAATGGGAAGAGAAAAGAACACCCGACTGCCCACAAAACCAAATGAAGCCTGCCCACTCAAGCAGGCAAACTGGGTGGAGCGTGTGACGGGGTCCTGGAGGTGGGAGGGGTGAAGGGAGGAGGGAGCCTGGCCCGGGCTCCACACCAGCACTTCCTCGGGGCTTCAGAGCTGCATGGGCGCTCGTCCACAACCAGCATCCACCCATGAACAAAGAAACCCGAGGTGACAGCAGGAGTCACTCCCATTCAAGGTCAGTCACGGGGGATTAAAACAGGACAATGAGAAAGTTCCAGAATAAACCTGAAGTCAGACACCAGGAAGCGCTTAACAACTGCTCTCAGCCATCCCAGACAGGGCTGGACTGACGATGCTCTTCCTCCTCACCCTCGGGCCAAGGCCTGGGCAGGGCTGGACATCACCTGGTTTATGTCACCGGCACCAGCTAGCTCTGCCAAACACTCCCCAGCTCCAGCTCGCAGCAGAGATAAGCCCTGACCTCAGTTCCACTCTGCATTCCAGTTAAGACCCTACTCTCCCGGGAGGAAAGTCACCATCAGTCACGTACACCTTAGTGTGAGTCCAAGGGCTGATTTCCCAGTGCTGGCGACAATACATGGGCCACATAAGGGGAGGGGGAGCCCAAAGACTGGCCCCTTCCAAACTCCCAACACAGACGAATAAGCATGAGGACACCCTGCCAGGACCAGGTCGGGTAGAAGCACAGCCTGGAGAACCCCGCCCGACTCCAGGAAGACCCGGCCACCCCCTCACACTACAGTCCAACCGCCACCCCCGTTGAGGAACTGTGTGGTCCATGCATCCTCATCCCCATCTGAGACCGCCTCAGAAACCAGACCCCGGGGCTCCACCACCTCCACCACCTCCCAGCCCATCCAAGAGCTTACCCAACACAGCCTAGAGGCAAGTGGGCCCTGTCCTCAAGCTCAGCACAGCACAGCGCCAGGCACCTACTCACACGGGGCAGCAGTGATCATGGACACACCCCTGGCCTGCAGGCCCATGACAATGCTGGGAACACACACAAGGTGTCCTGTTTCCACCTCCCCCATCTCTCCCGCCCTAGTCCCGGAGTCAGCCCCGTCTGTCCCCTCGGTAGACAACACACACACACTCTCCATCTCTAGGACAAATACCTAGTGACAGGTACATCCAGTGGCTTACTTCACTGTCCCTGCCTCCAAAAGCATCTGTCTCGGCCTCAGTAGCAACCACAGGGGAGAAGGTTTTGTCACGAGTAAAGCAGCTGAAGGGACTGGGGCATCGGTGAAGTGGCGAGAGGGCAGGTCGGGAGAGGGCCTTCCCCACCCCAGGACTCTTGAGCACCCACGCAGAGAGCCACACCTGTCCCTGCACTCTGCCACCGACCCTGCCCACAGCCCTCCACTCCAGGGCAGAGGAAGGATGTGGCCACAGTATGATCCAAGCAGCCCAGGAAACTAGGTGACCTGAAGAAAACAGTGCAGTGCCTGGGCTTGAAGGAGGTGGGACCTGGCCCTGGGGGCACTGCTGGTCACCTGATGCTCCCCGACAAAGACAAGAACTTGCCCCTGCCTCTCCCACTTGCTGGGTTCCTCATTCAAGCAGTGGCACCCGGACTCAACCCTCTTGGCGGGGCCAGAGGCCCTGTGTGGTGCAAAACTGGGGGCTTTGGACTCAGCCAGAACAGGAGCACTAGCCCCAAGATCCAGACCCAGACACTGAATGTCACAGGGCTGGCAAGGGTTTGGCACACAGCAGGTGACAGCAACAGCCACCGCTCACTCGTCCTGCCCTGCACCAGGCACCATTCTAAATATCTGCACAGATGAGCAAAATCTCAGTTCACCGTAACAGCAAGCCTTCTTAGGAGGGAGAAATCGACAGTTCAGAGAAGGCAGTAAGCTTCCCAGGGCCACACAGCACAGACAGCAGCCTCTCAGGTGCAAGTTTCTTCCATCTTATTCCTCCAACTCCCAATCAGCATTGCTTCCTGGCACTGCTGCTGGGGCCCGAGGAAATTTCATTTTCTGTCGTTTCCCAGGGTTGGGATTCTTAGGTAAGCCTGCCACCACTGAGCAACAGCCCCACTTCTGTTTTTATTTTTCATTTTCCCTCAATATGTAGGGTGAACTTGGTGGTAAGCTGAGGGTGATTTTAAGTTAAGTAGCAGAAATGAAATTTACCGAAGGAATGGTTAGGGGACACACTCGTAAAAACCTATCACTCTAAGCATGTTCCTATGTTAGTTTTCTTAAACATACCTTGTGCCCTTTTCTAAAATGCTGAGACAGGCTGGCCTTGAACTTCAGATCCTCCTACCCCAGTCTCCAGACTCACTGGGAATACAGGTGTGTGCCACCATGCCCAGATCTTCATGTATTATTTAATGATACCATCAACCTAAGGGTCTCTGAAGTGGGGTATAAGTACCCCTGGGGTGAGCAAGATTATGTGCTAAAGGAAAAAAAAACAGTCCTGGTGAAAAAATTTCTTGCCAGGTGTGGTGGCACATGCCTGTAATCCCAGAAACTGGGAGGTTGATGCAGGAGGATCACAAGTTCAAGGCCGGCCTCAGCAACTTAGCAAGACCCACTCTGTCTCAAAAGAAAAAATAAAAAAGGGCTGGAGATGAGGCTCAGTGGTTAAGTAACCCTGGGTTCAACCCTGGTACAAAAAAATAAAAAAAGATTTCTTGTTTTATGTTCAGTATAATAGTGCAGCATGTATGTAACTTTAACTGATCACACACTTAGAGGTATGTGCTCAGAAACTCTTAAAACTGTGCACCAACAGCAGAGGTCAGGCGCCCACACTAAGCTGAACCCATATATATAAACTCCACTGAGGAGCACTGATAGGGACCAGTGGGGCTGGCGACCACGGAGCACCGTCTGACAGAGTCTGGTGTCCCATCGCTGCACAACCCCATGGCCATTTGCCCTTATTTAATAAAAATGAATGATGGGGAAAGCAAAGTGCCAACTGTACATGATCAGCATCAACCCCAAACTCACCACAGAAAGAAAGATGGAGACACCAGGAGAGCCGCAGGCAGATCACCAGCTCTATGCAGACCAGCACTGACTGGACAGCGGCTGTGTCGGACAGGGAAGGAACAGGCTCAAAGTCACAGAACTTGCCGAGAACACATGACCACGTGTGAGGCGAGCTGCAGCACAGGCCCAGCCCATGTGGCGCTGCTGTGGAGCCTTTCTCTGCACATGCAGGCTTCCCCTCCAGCCACGAGCTGTGCCCGGGAGCACCGTAAAACAGGGCTGGGGTTGGTTCCAGGCCCTGGGCCAATCAAGCACCCAAACAATGAAGCCTACCAGCAATACCTTCATCCCAAATTAGACAACTGCCTGCAAACAGTGAGAGAGGACTTCCTCCAGCGTTCACCCAGAAGCATGGAGATCACAGCCAAACCCACAAGCAAACTAACTCATCACATCCAAGTCCTGGAGTCTCCCTCCCAGTGCTCTCCAGGTGGGGAAAGTCACTGATGTCCTCCTCACAGCTAGGAAGCAGCGGCACATCCGCGTTCCCAGGCCGCACTGAGCGATAATGCTCCCAGGCAGCACTTCTAGGAAGGCACAACCTGTTCTCGCATCCGGTTTGATTTGACAGCAAGGCGCACATGTACTTAGAGTCTCCCAACATCAGATGCCAGGTCACATAGCTGGCCAACACTGGGCTGACCTGCTGTGACACTCAGAGAACTCTGGACAGACATGGAGGCACAGGACTCAGCGAGAGAAACCACTTTATTCTCAGAGATGGCAGAAGTCGGGGAGAGGCACAGAGGCACCCTGGCAGCAAGTGAGAGCAATCAAGTCAGCTACCCAACAACAGAACGGAACCTGAGGCCAAGCCAACGTCAGCCCCACGTAGGCAAGGTCTCACTGTGTGACCAACATACATGACAATCCTAAGTCCTGAGGGAAAGTGGGTGGACAACACCCTGTGCTCTTTCTCAGCAGGGGACTGAGCTTGGAGATGTCACAGTCTGTCTCACAAGCAGGCAATGTGACTTACGGGGGTTGTCCCTCAAGAACAAGGCTATGCTACGGTTCACCTGGGTGACAGTAAAGCACTGATGGACTTGGCAGCCTGCCAAATCTTTCCATCAGATGATCAAGTCCCCCTGACTCCTCACACTGGCACCTTTGAGGCACAAAAGGCAACTGACCTGTGGGAGATGGATAGACACCAAGGCCGGCCTCCCAGGCCAGCAGGGGCATGGTGCAAATTCCACACAGAAATATAAAGTCCATCCCATTTTAGCTTACAGGTTCAGATGTGCTTCCAGAAACACCTAGAGGAATCCACAGTAAGGGGCGGATTGTACAATGTAAGCCTTCAATAAACAGGGGACTCCAGGTGACCTGTCTCATTGCAGATTAGGGTGAGGACCTTCTTGGACAAAGCTCAGGAGTCTGCTCACACTTGACCTTTGGCCATCATAAACTCTGGGGCCTGGGAGGCACACACCTTTCCAAGGCACAGCAGAGAGCAGAGCAGAGCTCTGAACTTGAGATGATTCAGCTGCTGTAAGTCCAAGGAGAGGCTCTCTTCTAAAACAGAGAGCAGAGAGGAGGCAAAGGCAAGGACGCCAGGAGAGGCAGAGGGGGATTTCGCACGTTAAGACACAGGCCTGCTCATGCTGCAACGCCCCGGGAGCCCCCAGAACTGTGTGGATTGAGCTGCCAACCTGGGTAGGGCACTCGAGGAGTGGCTACATGGCCAAGCAGTCCAGTAGGGGTACACACACGAAGCAGGGGCAGCTGGGCTCCTGGTCCCCAGCTGGCAGGGACCCTGTACTACAGACTTGACCCTAACCCTTTAACACACCAAGCAGCAGCCTTGGGGCTTCCATCAGTGAGGACACTTCTTCAGTGCCCCCGTCTGTCCTGCACCTCCACCAGCCAGGACTTCCTGAGGACGACAAGCACCCTCTGCAGCCCTCCACATGTGCAGTGGAACCAGAGCACGACTGCAGTCCTCCCACTTGTGCTGACACTAGAGTTGACAAGGGTACAGTGACAGGCAAACCCAGAGCTATCCAGGGAAGGGGGCAGCCTCGCTGGTTCCCAGAAACAAACCTCAGAGACAGAACTCCAGCGAGCTTCCAAGACATTTCCCATGAGAAGCAGGGACCCGGTTACACGCCCACATGTGCTTAGGTGGGTAGGAGGGTGACTTTATTCACAGACTGCTTAAAAATCACAGGCTGCAGAGAACAGGGACTTGGACTGGCACATTCTGGTACCCTCAGGTCACTCTCCTCTTGCTGACTGCCCTGGAGCACCCTGGCTGGCAGGCAGAGCCCGATGCTGTTCCCGCAGCACCTACCCTCCACGGCCACCCATCTGCCAGCCAGAAGCTGAAGCCTTGAGGCAGTCTCGGGCAACCAGCCTGTCCTGGCTGCCTCTGTCCCAGTGGGCTCCGCAAACATCCTTGACCCAGGACACAGGTGGGGCTGGAGCGCAGCCTACGTTCTGAGGGACTGCTGGTCGCCCTGCAGGATCTAGAAGAGAGAAGGAAGACAGTCCAAGCCGAGTTCATTAAGGGCAAGTCAGGCATCATGCTCACAGGTGTTCACATTCTCTGTTTTAAGAAAATGCAGCCAAAGATCTGCTGGTTCTGATTTTTACAGAGCACATCATGTGAATTCCATGACCTTTCCTGGGAGACTCCTGAGGGCTCCCTCCTTGCTCAGAGGTTGTAGAGGCGGCTGGTGTTCTCACGCAAGGCGGCCAGCGTGCGGGAGAGTGGCTCATCTTTGACCCTGGCAATCTCTCGGACCGTGTGCAGGGCCAGGCCCGGGTGGGCATACTGGCAAAGGCTCTTGGGAACCTGGAAGACACCAAACATTCAGAACATCGCTGTGCTTTCTGTGCACAGCAGGAATGCAGGACTCCCCCCCGTCCCTTCCCCAGCAAGGACCTCTTCGGGGCTGCCCTGCAGAGACCCCTTTACCTGCAGGTGCAGGGAGAGTCCTAGTCAGGGGGGCTCTGGGTGAGCAGGGTCCCACGCTTCCGTGGACTGCCCTCTACAGGGTAGGGCTTTGCACTGCCTGGAAGAGAGCGGTTACCCTTCAGCTTCTCAGCCCCCTTGACTTTCGGTTCTGCAGAGCAACAAGGAGACATCTACACAGCCCAGGGTAGGGCCTGGAAGTCACTGGGGCTCTGGCCCTGCCAACCTTCACGGGTGACCGCCGCCCTCCCCACCCTCTTTCCTCAGTGCCTCGACTCAGCCTGAAGACACCCCTACCTGGCGAGGCAGGAAGTAGGGGGCATCCGTTTCCACAATGATTCTCTCCAATGGGATCTGTTTCAGAGCATCCCGGGCCTCCCAGGCGGAGGAGTAGGTCAGGACTGCCGTGAAGCCCACGGACATGTTGGGAAAGTACTTCAACAAGGGCTCGATGACCGGGTAGCTGCCAGTGAAGCAATGCCTGTGGGGAGAGCTCCGGGTCAGGCTTGCCCCCAGTCCCCTCTGCAGAAGCCCCAAGGTTGGTATCCCCTTCAAGGAGTCCAGAATTGGAGAGGCCGCATCCAAAGGAAGGATGCCACAGTAAGAACACACACAAGACCCAAGATGCCACCAGGGGAGCCATGCTCACAGCCCCTCTCCCACAGCACCACACGGTACAGCCACTTAAAACCACCACCTAAAGAACACCCGGCAGAGCACAAATGAGTAGAGAATTAAAAACCAGTCCTCCCAAGAGTGGAACAATGACAACTCGTAGTAAGATACACTGGGAAAAAATAAAAACACTGGAGAATTTTCTTCCCTAAACGTGCAGCTGCTCTTGTTCCTACTGCAACACATGCTATCGACCCACATAGAAACTCAGGGCTTCCTCCAGCACCACCTCACTGGTCTGCCTGCCACCACTTGAGTTCTCTTAAAGTCAGCCCAAAAGGACGCAATGAAAATCCAACCCGCCCACAAGAGCTGAGGGCCTGTGTCCCTCTTCTGGGGTGCACCCCTGCTCTGTCTGCTTAGGCATCCAAAAGGCAGCAGCAGAGGCTTGAAATTCCCACCCCTCTTCTGCTCCAGCAAGGCCTGGTCTGGGCTCTGGACTTGATTAGTCTGGGCTCGGATTAGTTTTTGACTAACCCTTCTTGCACATCATTAGGAAGCCAGCCCAGAAGCAGGAGGATCCCAAGTTCAAAGCTAGCCTCAGGAACTTAGCAAGGCCCTAAGCAAACAGCAACACCATGCCTCAAAATAAAATATATAAAAGGGCTGGGGATGTGGCTCAGTGGTTAAGAACCCCTGGTTTCAATCCCCAGTACCAAAAAAAGCCAGCTCAGGCATCACCCGCAGCCACAGCAAAATAAAGGCCCAGCCATGGCTCCCTCAGCACCTCTGCCACACTCAACATACACAAAAGCCACCAACTGACCCAGGTGTGTCTGGGAAGCTCCTCCAGGACATCCCTGAACCAGGTCACCACAGTACACAGATGTAGTAGGAGTTCAAGGGAGTTTACCAAACTGAGCTAAAGAACTTAAGATGCCATTCAGACAAAACACATCCTGAACTTTAATGCTAACTGGGGGAAAAAAGGGCTTTCAAATTCAAAACAGGAAAGAAACATCCATTCTGATGCCCCAGAATGCTGTGCTGGACCCCACCACAGCCTCTCCTGGAGTCAATGGTCCTCATTGCTGAGAACCGAAAGTCCCTTCCTGCTCACTGGCAACTTACGGGTATTAGCCCAAACCATAGGCCAAAGTCATCATTTATAAGTAAGTTTCTCAAGCATCAAAAGCTTCACATGGTTCAACTCAGTACTTGACTCCCCAGAAAAGATGCTTCATAAAGACATATATGGGTTCAGATCCCAAAGGGGCCTCAAAAAAAGAGAAGAAAAGACACATGACTACTGTTTTCCTTATTAAGCTCTCCTCTTTTTCAACTAACGTCCCAGACAGGGAAGAGTCTCGTATGCCCGCTGAAGCAGCAACCTCCTGACCTATGGATCTTGTAGTCGGAGGGTACAAATTTTTTCATGATGTCCAACAGATCTTCATCAGCTTCTCGACAGTGGATGACCAAGGGCTTCTTAAGAGACACAGCCAGTTGCAGTTGTCTCTCAAATACCTGGGAGGAGACAAAGGGACAACGGCTGCTTAGTGGCACTTCAGAAGCCCAATGCCTCTGCAACCCCCGTGGTTCCCAATTCTTTATTTTCAAATGACATACAATGACAATCAGACACGTACTAGGTTTTTCTACAGAGCTGGAGAGTGCTCCAAGCACCTGTAGTGTGCACAAGCTACTACAGGAGGCGCTGCAGGGGCCCAGCAGGCGGGGAAGGCAAGTGACAGGCAGCTAGAAGCTGTAGGGCCAGGGGCCAACAGGGAGGCGGGCACCCAGTCACTGCTCACAAGGCTTACTTGGGGTGCAGTGGCAGGACAAGGATGGAGAATATAAAGGACAGTTAATGACCTCCACCTGGCTATGCCCACCTCCACTCTCAGGAAGGAACCAAATTCTGGACCTTTCCCTGCGCAACAGAGCCGTAAGCCCATGACCCTCCAGCACAATGCCTGGTTCTCAACAGGTGCTCAAATGTTTACTGAAAGAAACAAACACTGTATTTACAACAGCTTGCCTTCTCTGCTTGATCCACACTGGACACACCCTTCTAGGTCAGTACCTACACAGCACTCCACTCTTTTCAACTCCAGCCACTTTTTAAATCCTCGCTAGTAAAATACACAAGTTGCTAATAATGTAATGTTCTGTCCTATAACAAAGCCAGGTTTATTAAGAACACAAGTATTAATTATGAGCAAATTCTCATGTCTGGAATCTAATGCTTCCATGAGCAATTTTTTCAATTGTGGAATATAATTCATGTTTTAGAATTTTAGCAGCAAATAAGAAAAATTTTTGGTAATGTAGTCCAGTGATATCCACCTGAGAATGACATTTACAATGCCACTTCTTCCTACAATAGCAACACTAGCCAATACCAACTCTGATGTACCTTTAGTTTAACCTATGTTTTCAACTAAAGGAAAATAACCACTAACACCAAAATTATACAATGCTCACTTGGTGCTTTAAAGGGCAGGTAGAAACTACAGGTGGGGCTCGCATCCCTCCCAGATGCTTCTGCTACCTGCTCATCTGCCCCTCCCTGAACCATTTAGAGGCAGGTTTCAAGAGATTCCAATTCCACCTTCTAATTGTTTGTTGCCTCTAAAAACTTATTCCATAGAGTAGTTACACAAGCTATGATAGCCTTGTGGTGGAATATTACAGAGTTGTCAAAAAGTATATTTTTCAAAGCATAGTCAATGAAATGGGAAGACTTAAAACTTGAAAAAATTTAAAACTATTCTTTTTGTAATTTTTTTTTAAAAAAAGCTCATATATGTGCCAGGTGTGGTAGCACACACCTGTAATCCCAGCAGCTCAGGAGGCTCAGGCAGGAGGATCACGAGTTCAAAGCCAGCAACTTAGCAAGTCCTTGTCTTTAAATAAAATATAAAAAGGACCACCAATTGTCCACCAACTTTCCAAGGGACGATAACATTACATGTATAATGTTTCATAAAACATCCCAATTTTGCCCCGTAGAGTGGCACACACCTGTAATTCCAGCAACTCAAAAGGCAGAGGCAAGATAATCACAAATTTGAGACCAGCCTCAGCAACTTAGTGAGACTCTGTCTCAAAATAAAAAGGGCTGTGGGTGTAGATCAGTGGTAAAGCATCCCTAGGATCAACCCCTAGTACCAAAAAAGAAAAATCCAAATATGTTAAAGATGGAAGAAGATTTCTCTAGCATAGCAGGAACTTATTGGCTGGATTAGAGCTATTTTACAAGCATTTTCTTCACCAGTTGAAAAAAGGAGTTCATGAAGGGCAGGTGAGTTATTTACCCAGCCTGGACTCTGCTTCCAACTAAGCCACTATTTCCAGGGATCCAGAGTTAACCCATCTCTCCTAGGGGGAGCCCCAGGAGTGCACCGCATGCACACTTGCTACCTCCACAATTAATTTCAGTCAAGAGAAGTGGAGGCAGATGCATCCAGGCAGGGGAAGAAAGCTCTGGTCTGGCTTTTGAAACAAAGAATTCTTATGATCCTATTGGCTGATGTGTGCAACATACAAGCTAGACATCAACTGTCTGGGATCTAACCTTGAGGGTTAGATAGATAAATCTGAGAATACAGATACACAAGGGAAAAGTTACCAGTGGTTAGCTCTGGTTAGCAAAATAACTACCCATTTTAACTTCAATTCTTTTGCATTTGTCCCTCCCTCCCTCTCCCCACCCCCTCCTAATCCTTCCAGAAAATATTAGTATTTTGTTTTTGGTTTTTTGTGGGGGTACCCACAGGGCATTGAACCCAGGTGCTCTACCACTGAGCTTCACCCCCAGTCCTTTTTATTTTTTGAGACATGGTCTTGCTCAATTGCTGAGGCTGGCCTTGAACATGTGATCCTCCTCCCTCAGCCTCCTGAGTCACTGGGATCACAGGCATTCACCACCACACTCACTGATTCTCATAATTCAAGAAGAAGAATTACCATGAAATACTTAGCACATTTCCTGGCACCAAGTAAGCACCCCCTGGGCATGAGTTACACCATTAAGTACAATGTTCCTCTGAGTATTTGTTTGAACTGGTGCTCTTTCCATACCATTCCTACCCTGAACCATAAACACCAGTTGGGAAAGCAGAGTATCAAATATTTGTCTCACTTTCCTAAAAACCTATTTTCCCCTTGTGTTCACCTTTAACTGTTTTACTCTTCACTTCCGGCTAATAAATTACACTTCAAGTCAGATGTGAGACAGCATTGAAGGAAAAGCAGACGAGTGAAATTCTGCACAGGGGAACCCATGCACCTTCCACCCCAGGCCTGGAGCCTGCTGGCACCCGGACCAACCCCAGCAGGCCTCCGTACAGCTCTGGGACAGTGGCAATGTCCAGCTACAAACTCCACCTGGGGGCCCAGGTAGGACCAGGGGAGACAGTCTTTCTCCTCCTCAATCAGAAACTTCCACTGAAATGCTTCAAGGACTCTTACCCCCACAACACCATGCTCAAAAAGCACTGGGAGGAAAAGAACATCCCGATGGCAAGTCAAAATCTTAGGGTGAATGAGAATGATCTTCACACATTTTTTGGTGTTTTTTGTTTGTTTGTTTTTGCATTTTTCAAATATTCTGCAATGGGCCTATTTCACTTTAAAAAACAAAAACAAAACCCAAAATTGGTTGCCTCCCAAGAAGGAAAGAGTCATGCTGACGTTAGCATGAGAAGTCACAAGACACCTCTCCTCCCAGGCCCCCAAGCACGTTGGTGAGCGGGGGTGCAGCTCCATGCCTGGATCCATCCCTAGTACCGCAAAACAAAACAAACAAAAAAGGCTGAAAGTTAATAAATGGCTTGTGAAGCACTGGACCAATAACACCCACAGATCTGAGCAGGAGCTCGGAAACTTTCAGGAATTACAAATTCATTAGTTCTAGAAAAGAGAAACCTCAGTGTTAGGGCTCAACAACCAAAGGCAGAGAGACGCGACGAGCTGACCACAAGAGAGCCTGGTTACCTTGTGCTGCTCTGGGATGGGCGTGGTGCACTTGTAAGAGTAATCCAAGCCCATTTCCCCGAAGGCCACAGCCTTGGGGTGCCGCAAGGCCTGCAACAGATTTCTCTCTTGACTCTCACTATAGTAACGTGCAAAATGGGGGTGACAGCCAAAGGCCCCCCAGACCAGGTCCTCCTTCAGCAGCTCCTCCCACAGGCAGTCCGTCAGCGTCCGAGGGTCACAGAAGTCAGAGATGCAGCCCTGGAATTCCTTGGGGAAGGAGCTGCTGTAAATTTTTCTGAACTTTGTAAAGGTCCCCTTGAAAGACAACTTGGAGTACAGCATGTCCAAGTGGCAGTGGGTGTCAATGAAGCCCTCCTCCAGGCTGGGCTCCCGGTGGCTCCGTGGCAGGGAGCTGGATGCCTGTCCACCACAGGGACGAGGTGGCGTCTCCTCCCGGAATGTTCTTTTCTCCTTCACTTCCTCTCCAGAGCTTCTGGAGAAGCGCAGGGAACGGGAATTCTGGGATCTGCCTTCGTCTGCAGCCTCCACGTCTCTGGAGGTGCTCTGGGAGCTCACTGCGGAGCTGGGGGGATAATCACTTAGGAGGCTGTGGTTGCTTGTCCCAGCCGGCGCTGTGTCCTGGCTGCTGCCCACAGAGGGGTGGCCAGGAGTCTTGGGGCCACTGGCCCAGTAGCTGGCATAGTCGCACCAAGGACTACTGTACAAGTGGGGGGGGTACATGACGTAGTCAGTGGGGAAGGAAGAAGGCTCTGGAACTGCCGAGTACTGCAGTGAGACAGGCTCCTCCTGAGAGAATCTGACTGTGGAGACCTCGTCCACGTCAGACCAGTCGCTTCCTGAGGAGGGCTGCTCAATCACCACCTCCCTATCTTGATGCTACAGAAAAGAGAAGAAAAGCAACAGGTAAGCCTTCCCACAGGAACACAACTTCCGCCCTCAATGCTGGGGGTGCACGGGCAGCCACTGTTACTGTCGGGGTGCAGCCTTCGGCAGGTGGCTGGGATTAGGTGAGGTCTTCAGGGTGAGTCCCCACAATGGAGGAATGGTGGCTTCATCAGAGGGGAGAGATCAGAAGACATGGCTCCCCATCTCTTACCACCTGACTGTGATGTCCTGCCCCACCTCAGGACTCTGCCAGCAAGGCCAATGTCAGACATGGCCCCTTGATCCTGAACCAGAAGACTGAGCCAAAAGAAGCCTCGTTATAACTTACTCGGGCTGTGGCCCTGTGCTATTAGCAGCAGCGAACAGACTCATACATGCAGGCACCAGAACACCAACTCTGGCTCCTTCCTAGGACCACCGGAGGCCTTGCAATGGCTCAGCAGCTCACGACTCTCAGAAGTGGGCCAGGCTGCAGCTGCAACACACACATAAGGCTCGGGGAATAAACTGTGACCATGGTGTCATAATGCCATCCTGAAGGAGATGCTCCACCTGTGCTCCCTGTCCTAATGATTCCTTCTTGAGAAACACTGCTCTCCACAACACCCAACATGTTGGGGACCTGAGAGAAAAGTAGTGAAGCACCAAAAGACAGCTCCAATACTTTTAAGATACAAATCCACAACCACTGAAGCCGTCTAAAATGGACCCCCAATTATCTGACACTACCCCTCATTGGGAGGCAGGGTCTGTGACCCTTCCCCTTGGGTTATTAGTGACTCGCTTGAAACCACTAGAATGAATGCAAAAAGAGAAGTTGTATACCTCCATGGGGCTCCCACCTGGTGCTTTCCACTTGCTCCTCAGAGAAGCCAGCACCATGAAGAAGTAACACCATCCTACGAGCTACGAGGACCCTGCCAGAAAGCCTGCACACAGTGTTGGAGGGCAGCCTACAACCGGGCTGAGCCTGAATGAGTACTCTGGACATTCAGCATGAGTAAGCCAGAGGCTGCAGCCCCTGAAACACAAGAAAGACACCACCCCCCGCCATGAGATCTGCCCAGTCCAGACTGTCCTTAATTCCTTACCCACAAAACTGAAAGTAAAATAAAACTGTCACTTAAAGCCACTAACCAGGAAGTTACCCAACCAACAATAGCTTGCATTAAATCAATTTAGCCCTAATAGAACACAGACTCCACAAGGTCAGAAATTTTAATTTTCTTTACTGATGCCTCCCAAGCACCTGGAACAGGGCAGGGCAAGCAGGAAATGCCCATAAATATCCACAGAACTAATCTGTCAAATAAATGTTGCAGTGGTTCCAGAGCTAAGCTTCACACCCCCACCAACAGCAGAGAATCATTTTTTTCCTTTTTGGCATTGCTTGGGATGGAACCCAGCGCCTCCTGCATGCTAGGCAAGTGCTCTGCCACTAAGCTACACTGCCAGCCCAACAGAGACATCTTAAAAATAGATCAACACCCACTCCTCCCTGAGACTCTGTGATTCAAAAGGTCTAGAGGAGGCAAAGGAGTCTGTGTTTAATTCTCCAATAATTTTGATGCAGACAAGGCTTTAAGAAATATACTAAGCAAACATATCAACTCATGCAAAAAGTACTTTACTTCAGTGCCAAAGTTTCTTCTTAACAAAGCCATACACAACCCCAGTGCCATATAACTTGAGCAAGAGCCTTTCCTTTAATATTTCTATAAGTAAATATAACACATAAAATAAATTTAGCTGGGCACAATGACACACACCTGTAACCCAAGCTACTCAGGAGGCTGAGGCAGGAGGATCACAAGTTCAAGGCAACTCAGCAAGACAGTATCAAAATAAAAAATAAATAAAAAGGGCCAAGGACTGTAGCTCAGTGTTAACGCACCCCTGGGTTCAATACCCAGCACTCCACCAAAAAAAAAAAAAAAAAAAATCACTACTAAAGGAGCATTTGAGATAAATTGACTTAAAACAGAAAAGCAAGTTTCTATGGTCTAAACTAATTCTCAGTATCTTTATACTCAAAAAAGAAATCCATATTGGCAACAAAAATTAATGAATTATAAATTTCCCATTCTATACTTTTCAGCTCTCTTCCTGCTATTGCCTTCTTGAATAACAGAAATGTCAAAACTAGAATCTTTTCTAAAATGGAAGAAGGGCTGAGGGTTTAGCTCAGTGGCAGAGCACATGTTTATCAGCATTCGAGAAGCCTTGGATTCAATCCTCAGGGGAAAAAAAAAAAAAAAAAAACGAGATACCTTGAATTGCAGCATGTTTAAACTTTAAACTGATTTCCTGAAGGTGGGTGATAGATACCTGGGGATTCAATACACTATTCTATTTACTTTGAATATGTTTGACATTTTCCATAACGAGTTTTAAAAATTAAACTCCTGCCTGTAATCCCATTTATTTGAGAGGCTGAGACAGGAAGCTCACAAATCCCAGGCTACCTGGGCAGCTTAGCAAGACCCTGACTCAAAATAAAATAAAATAAAATGGGCTGGTGGTGTAGCTTTAGTGGTACAGCACTTGCCTGACAAGCACAAGGCCCTGGTTCCAACCCCAGCTCTGCCAAATGAAAAAACAAACAAAATTTTTTTTTTTAAATTAATCTACATATGAAAAAAATCCTTCAAAGTCTAGGTTGCTATAATGAAAAATTTCCATCAACCTAGATAATGAAATGCTGCAATCTTGCCTAAGCTTAACAAATTTTGGAGTATTGCTTTGCTTTTCCTAAATGTTCCGTAAAGAGACACTGGCATCATGGGAATCGTCACTCTGCTTTAGCACATGTGAACCTAGAAGGTGCGTCTCATATGGGCTCCCACAGTTAGTATCACTGCAATCCAGCTCCTTATTGATGTATAGATACAGGCAAATCATATAATATACATTTTATCACTTATAAACTAATCTTAACATCTTAGAAATCTTATATATTAAGACAGTTTACCTTTTTTTTTTAAGTTAAAAATTCCTTAATTTTTTATTCCTGGTACCACTATCACAATTTACAGGGCAATATACCTGATGTAATGAAAAGAAAAAGACAAAGCTACAACAGATAAAAGATCTCAGGAATGTACATCTAATTGACACTTCATTGCATTAATCAATAGCTGCACTTTTTGCAAACTGTGGCTACAACAGTCCTAAACAAGAAGGGTTTCCTGTTTAAGCTACAGTAACTTTTCTGACTATGGATCATAGTTTCTTCTGTGGCAGATTATTACAGTTCCTCTAATGCATTTGGGACTACTGTCTCAAAGTAACCTGCAGCTTTCCTGACAACTCCTTGCTCTCTCTCCTGCTAAGAACTGTAGCACTTTTCTGCTGTTTTTAAAACCTTCTGCTACCGTATCCACCACTTCCACCACCAGATCCATAACCACCACCATAGGGACTGCCAGAGCTTCTTCCACCAAAACTGCCCCCCTTCATGGGTCCATAATTTGATTGCCGTTGTCCACTGTAATTTCCAAAATCATTATAGTTCCACCACCACCATAGTTACCACCAGCAAAATTTCCTCCTCCATTGTAACCATCATATCCTCCTCCTCCACCACCATATCCACCACCTTGGTTTCCAAATCCTGGTCCATCACCACCATAGCCTCCTCTACTACTATAACCAGGACCACCGCCATAGTTGCCACCATCACCTCCTCCATAACTACCTCTGCTGCCACCACCTCCACCACCACAGCCTCCTCTTCCACCAAAGTTTCCACCACAGCCAAAGTTACCTCCACCACCTCCAAAGTTTCCTCCACGACCCATAAAGTTGCCAGATCCACCACCACGACCTCTTTGTGATCCAGCAGACTGCATCACTTGTTTAGAAAGGGCCTTTTTCACTTCACAATTATGCCCATTAATAGTGTGGTATTTCTGAACAACGATTTTGTCAACTGTATCATGATCATAACTTCTATGGTTTCAATCTTGCCATACTTTTCAAAGTAACCTCTCAAATTATATTCTTCTGTATCTTCTTTAATACCACCAACAAAAATTTTCTTCACTGTTAGATGGGCACCAGGCTTTACAGAATCCTCTCTAGAAAAAGCTCTCTTTGGTTCCACCATACGCCCATCAACCTTGTGTGGCCGAGCACACACTGCTGCATCCTCCGCTTCAACACAAGAGTACGTCACAAAACCAAAGCCCCTGGAACGTTTTGTCTGGGGGTCTCTCATTACCACATAATCTGTGAGTGTACCCCATTTCTCAAAATGTTCTCTTAAACTATCATCTGTAGTTTCAAAGCTCAGACCACCAACAAACAGCTTCCTCAATTGCTCTGGTTCCTTTGGATCATGGCACTCCATTTTGAGACCAGACTCGCCTCTTCCAACTCAAGTTCCGACATTTTACATTTTTTTTTTTTTTTTTTCAACAAAATGTGATTAGAATGACCAAAAATACAAAAGTTTTGTCAGATTTTACCCCAAAACTTATAACTCTAGAGAGTAAGGCATGGGCTGGGGTTGCAGCTCAGTGGTAGAGCATTTGCCTCACCTCACACATGAGACACCAGGTTCAATCCTCAGCACCACATAAAAATAAAATAAAAAATAAAATAAAGGTATTATGTCCATCTACAACTAAAAATATGAAAGAGAGAGCAAGAGAGAGAGAATAAGGCATGACTTTAATTTCAGATCCTTCTGAAGTCTCTGGTACACCAACATGTCCTCTTTTATTCAAGAAAGACAAAGACCCTAAACAGACCTTAATCAAATCTATTTGATTAAGAGATTTAATCTATTTGATTAAATCTATTTGACAGAGATTCCCTATACTGGTTTTCTTTTTTTTTAGTTTAATTTTTTTTTGGTACCAGAGATAGAAACTAGGGTTATTGAGCTACATCCCCTGCCCTTTTTTAATTTTTTGAGACAGTCTAAGGTGCTGAGGGCCTCCCTAAGTTGCAGAGGCTGGTCTCAAACTTGTGATCCTCCTATCTCAGCCTCCCGAGTTGATGGGATTAGAAGCATGCACCAGAGTGCCCAGCAAGCATCACTTTTCAAAGCACAAAGATACACTAGCAAAATCCTCGAACTTTTAACAGTGGTTACCCAGGAAGAGGAAAACAAAACAAAGTTAGAAACCTCCTTTTCACTAAATTCTTTCTACTTTTGAACCACAGGAATATATTCACTCAAAACAATGTGGGCTAGGGGTATAGCTCAGTGGTAGAGCACTTGCTCAGCATGCACAAGGCTCTGGGTTTTACCCCAACACCAAAAGAAAGGCAGGGGGTGGGGGGAAAGTAACCTGAAAACCAACTGGAGGTGCTGTTGTGAAAATCCCAAAAATACCTCCAGGAAGAAGGAAAATCAGTCTGCCTGCAACGTGATGGGAACAGCTATCAGCAACAGGGAGTAAAATTTCCAGGAACAGCACCATATGCAGATTCTAAAAATGCTACATCTCATCAGCAAAAATCTCAGCTACAGGAAACTCTGCATGACAAATGACCCTGCTGTTTACAACAAACAAATCAGAATATGTTGGGACAGGGAGAAGGGAGAATCTAGAGATACTAAATTCTTGCCATATTTAGAAATTGCTACATATGGCTCTTATTTGGATCCTGTTTCAAACAAACTGAAACAAAATGGGATATTTAATCACTGACTGGGTGATTGATCGTTCAAGGACTGTGTATCTGTATGATAAGCCTGTGAGTGTGCTTTGGGTTTTTCTTTTTTAAAAAGATCCTTTAGCCCAGAGCGATGGTGGATGCTTATAATCCCAGCAGCACAGAAGACTGAGGCAGGAGGATCAAGAGTTCAAAGCCAGTCTCAGCAACTTAGTGAGGCACTTAGCAACTCAGCAAGACCCTGTCTCTAGTAAAATATTAAAAAAGGACTGGGGATGTGGCTTAGTGGTTAAGCACCCCTGGGTTTAATCCCCAGTACCCAAAAAAAAAAAAAAAACTTTATCTTTTAGAAATACATACCGAAATATTTATAGATGAAAGGACATGAGAAATAGGATCGCTTTAAAATATTTGTGAAAAGGGATATGGTATTGCAAAACTAGAAGGAGTTCCACTGCAGATGAGCAATGGGTGTGTAGCTATACTTCATAAATATTTTAAATTTTCCAGGAAAAGGTTTAAAAATGTAAAAGTTAAAGATCAAATTCTAGGCTGGGGATATAGCTCAGTTGGTGGAGTGCTTGCCTTGCAAGTATAAGACCTTGGGTTCAATCCCCAGCACCTCAAAAAAAAAAAAAAAAAAAAAATCAAATCAAATTCCAAGGAAGACGGTGGGGAGGGAACAGGGAAGTACTGGGAAATGATACTGGTCAAATTACACTACTAAGCTGTCAGCATGTAAGAAAGTAACAGCGAATCCCACTGTTATGTACATAATATACCAATTTAAAAAATGGAAAAAAAAATTGCAGCTGGGCATGGTGACACATGCCTGTGGTCCCAGATATTTAGGAAGCAAAGGGAGGATTGCTTGAGCCCAGGAATTTGAGGCCAGCCTGGACAACACAGCGAGACCCTCTGTCAAAAAACATAAATAAAGAGGGCTGGGGTTGTGGTTCAGTCATGGAGCGTCCGCCCAGCATGTGTGGGGCACTGGGTTCAATCCTCAGCACCACATAAAAATAAAGATACTGTGTCCATCCACAACTAAAAAATATTTTAAAAAAATAAAGAGACTGAGGGTTTGCCTAGCATGCAGGAGGCTCTAGGTTCTATCCCACAAAAACAAATGAAAAATAAATTTGCAACTCAAATTGAAGGGAAGATGGTATCTTCTGACTGTATCCCAAATTTCTCTATCATTCAGGGGTATCCATTTAAAAGAAACATTTCCAGATCCCATCCAAGACCGTCTGAGTCAGAATCTCTCCTTCTCTCAAGGAAGTTCAGGAAATCACATTAAATAATTCAAAAAGTAACTCTAGTGACTACAAAGACACGTCAAAGACATGTGAAAAGGTTTGATGAAGTTTTTAAGGAAATGTAAAAATGGGGAAAATGACACAGTGGGGGGAAAAGTGATTTTAAAACCACAATCTGACTAAAAGCATATATCGCAAACTTATCACGTCATCTAAACCGCTGAAAGACTGATATAGTCAAGTACACCAAGAAAAAGTATTTGGATTTGGGGAGGAGAAAAATAAGAGACTGCCTGTATTTAAGATGGCCTTAGGATCAAGCCCATATGGCAATATTTATTAGGACAGTCAGACCATTCACTTACACATTATCTTTGACTGTTTTCATGCCGAGCTGAAGAGCTACCACAGCTCACAGAACCTAAAATATTTACTATATGACCCTTCAGAGAAAAAACATGCTGACCCCTTTTTATTTTTAACTGTGATCACATCTGAAGAACTATCCTTTTTGACAAAGGAAGAAACCAGGGCTCAAAAAGGGTGAGTGATTTTCTCATTATCACAATTCAAGCAGCAGGGCCAAGATCTGATTCCAAATGCTTTGATCCCTATCCTGACACTCATGCATGTGCTAACCCACCCTATACCCAAGGAAGACCACCCAAATACCCACTGGACAAATAGAGAAGTGTGGTTATAACTTTGGAAATTCTCATCCATATGACGAGACCATAGGCAACCAAAGACAAAGATCTACAGGACAGAAAATACAGCCACCATGTACATGTAGTGGGAAAATTGGCTTACAGAACCTTCAATGTGAGGATTTCCAATTATATACAGCACATGTGGTTTTTGTCTTTCCCACCCAAAAACTTTTAAAATCACAGGAAATGCATTTGAAAAGGCTTGATAAAGCTATATGGAGAAAGCAGAAAGAGTAGCAGCAAACTAAACAAAAACTGGATGCTAGAAAGCAGGTACATTAATGGTTCCTGGCTTAGCAGATCACAGATGGCCGAAATCTAAGAATAGAGTGAGAAAATCCAGAAAGGGTACAGGACTCCAGGAAGACTAAGAAGGTACCAGACCTGAAAAATAAGGTAAAGATGGAAAATTGGTCGGTGGAGTTAGACCCCCAATTACCTGATCCTCCCCAAGCAGATGTGTCTGCCCTTTCTCCACACAAGTAAGATTAGAGTAAGGTTCACACTTGGGAAAGATGACCAAGGGGACCATGCAACAGTCAGAGAAAAGACACACCTGCTGGACAGTGAAACTCATGCACAGCCCTCAGCCTGACTCCCAGAACACCAGCAGCCACGCTGGGTCTCCAGGACTTCCTGGCAGACAGGCAGACCTCACCACAAACGACAGAAACCGCAAGTCACAGTGGTGCTCGCCTGTAACCCTAGCCAGTCAGGAGGCTGAGGCAGGAGAATTGAAAATTAGGGGACAGCCTGCACAACCCAGTAAGACCCTGTCTCAAAATAAAACATAAAAAAGGTCTAGTGATGTAGCTCAATGGTAGAGCACCACTGGGTACAATCCCCCAATACTGCAAAAAACACACACACAGAAACAATGCCATGGAGATGCTGCAGTGTGGGTGCTGAAGGAGGCAGAAAACTAAATTCCCATGGCCCTGAGGGGGACATCCAGATTTCTAAAACTGAAAAAATCAGTAAACAGAGAATATTATTTAGAAATATGAGGCAACTCTAAAACAGAGCTGGAAGAGCTGATAAGGGCTGTTATGGTTCAGTCATGAGGAGTCCCCAAAAGGTCATGCATGAGACAATGCAAGAAAATTCAGGTGAAATGATTGGGTTAGGAGAGCCTTAACCTAATCAGTGCATTAATCCTCATGGGGATTAACTGTGTGGTGACTGCAGGCAGGTAGGGTGTGGCTGGAGGTGGTGGCTCACAGGGGTATCTCTGGGGTTCACTTTGTCCCTGGTGAGTGGGGGCTATCTCTGTTTCCTGGCTGCCACGTTCTGGGCTCCCTTCCGCCACACACTTCCCCCATGATGGAGTCAGTCATCCAAGGACTGAGACCTCCAAAACCATGAGTCAAATAAACTTTTTCTTCTCTAACTGTTCTCATCAGGCCTTTTGGTCATAGCGGTGAGAAAGCTAACTGAAACAGGCTGCCACCAAGAAGCAGCAGTGAAGAATGGGCAGAAATGGGGACAACAGAGGAATGCTCCGTCCCCCCACATAAGCTATGTTAGAAATCACTAGCTTCCCTCCAGTATCATTCTTCCCTTCTTTTATAGCCACAGAAGCTGATCTGGGTGTGACTCTGCCCTGAGGAAGATCATTTTTTAGCCTTTCTTGCAGTTAGGTGTTAGCCAAGTTTCCAGCTCTTCTCAATAGGTCTGAGCAGATGTGACACAAAACATCTTTGCTTCCCGCCCCCCCGCCGCCGTATCAGGGATTATGCCCAGAGGTACTTGAGCACTGAGCCATATTCCCAACACTTTTTATTTTTATTTTGAGACAGGGTCTAAGTTACTTAGGGCCTTGCTAAATTGCTGAGGCTGGCCTCAAACTTTCTGTCCTCACCTCCGGAGCCATGCTCTTAAAAGGGAGGAAGGGCTGGGTGCAGTGGCGAACACCTGTAATCCCAGTGGCTCGGGAGGCTTAGGTAGGAAATCATGAGTTCAAAGTCACCCTCAGAAATTTAGACCCTGTTTCTAAATAAAATATAAAAAGTATTAGGGATGTGGCTCAGAGGTTAAGTACCCCTGGATTCAATCCCTGGTACCAAAAAAAAAAAAAAAGAGGGATGAAGTACTCTTCTCTTCCTACTGGCTGAGTGTTCATGTCTTACACTCTGAGCCCTATCAGAGAAGCCATCTCACACCAAAAGATGGGACAATGTGGCAGGATGGCAGCAGAAGCTACAATGCTGGGGAACCATCACTCTTAAGTCAAACCTCTACAATTAAAGCCACTTCTATTTTGGGCTTTGCTGTAGCAGAAAAACTCATATTCTAACAAACACATAAATGGGGGCAGGGGGAGCAGTGAATTGAGGTTTATTATTAACTCTGAAAGGAATGTTGCAAGACAACCACCACCTTGCTTCCTGGCATCCTGGTTAAGTCAAGTTCTGCTTTTAATTAATAACATTTAAGGGGCTGGGGACATAGTTCAGAGTACAGTGCTTGCCTAGCATGCCGGAAGTCCTAGAATTGATCCCCAGCACCACAAAAAATAAATAAATAAAAATTTTAAAATATCATGCAGGATCAAACTAGAAAAAACAAATTCATTTATTCCAGATCTTCAAACCCAGATGCTTGGTGCACACTTTACCTATACTTACCTTTTGGATTTCTAAATGAGTGTCGGAGTCATCCAAAAATTCTAGCGGGGGAGAGGGCTTGTCAATGACTGTCCTTCGATCACCAAGTGGCTCCTCAGCAGGCTTCTCCTGAGGGTCCACAATCACTCTCCTGTCACAGAAGCTGCTCCTGTCAAGCTGATCCTCCTCCACTCTGACCTCCGGGGGCGACTCTTTCTCTTTCTGAGGAGGAGTGACCGAGACACTCCTGGCTGGTCCTTCAGCACAGCTGGGACGCACTCCTGGGCTCGGTTTCACCCTAGGGGTGGCAGCTTCTTTCCTCCTGGGCATGGATTTCCCCAGGATGCCCTGTAGTGCCTTCAGGTAGATCACCGTGGAGCCCTGGTCCCCAAGCCTATTCCTCTTCCTTTTCTGGACCTTGTTTGGTTCTTCCATCCCATCATTCTGACCCTCAGCTTCAGCTGCAAATTCAGAGTTCATGGAGTTACGAGAATTATCTTTGGAATCAACCTGGGGGGAGAAAGCGACACACAAAGACTTAGAAAAGGTGATCCCAAGAGCATTTCATACACAAAGCAGTTGGCAAATGGCACATCAGTAGTGGTTCTACCGGTCAAAGAGAAAGTAAGCATCACTAAGACAGGACACTCTCAGGAGGGTGGTTTTGTCCCACCCTGTGAGAAGTGCCACTGTAAAAGGAACTGAACTGCAGGATGACTATTCTATCCACCTCTTCAACTCATCAGATGATCCCCTCTTACTGCTGCGGGAAGGAACAAGCTGAGATGAATAGTCAAATTGTACAGGACTGCAGCTCCTGGAAGCCCAAGACCAGCACACACTTCACAACAGACAGACTGCAGATCATAGGATCCCCACTGAAAGAGTTCTAGAAACCAGTCTGCCCAGTCCACATGCAAGATCCAAGGAAACCTGAGAACCCAGAGAGCTTCCAGAAGAGCTGCTCCAAGAAACTCCACCTTCTCACAGACTCCAGGCTCTGGAGTCCTCACTGAGTCTTCCCACCATACCCCAAGCCTCCTTAAAGCCCTGCATCACCTTCCCCCAAACCAAAACCTTGGTGCTGGAAGGAGGACCACTCTCTCAAGACCCTCCCGGCCCACGTCCTTAGAGACTTAAGTGAAACCTCAGCCTCAGGCCTCACTCGTTCCAGAAGCCATAAGGAAAGCTGGCCTGGCGTGGTGGTGCAGGCCTGTAATCCCCAAAACTCAGGAGGCTAAGGCAGGAGGATGGCAAGATCTAGGCCAGCCTTAGCAACTTCATGAGATCCTGCCTCAAAATAAAAAATAACAAAAGCTGGGGATGTAGCTCGGTGGTAAAGCACCCCTGGGATCCATCCCTAGTACCAAGAAACAAACAAAAAAACTACACTATCTGTAATATTAATCTGCTGTGAAACCCAGATCCAGTCTAATCCCAGCTTGACATTAGAACTCCATAGGCAGACCTGATGGTGCACACCTTTAATACCAGCAGCTCAGGAGGCTGACACAGGAGCATCGTGAGTTCAAAGACAGCCTTAGCAACTTAGCAAGGGCCTAAGTAATTTAGCTAGTAATTTAGCTGTCTCTAAATAAAATATAAAAGGGCCAAGGATGTGGTTTAGTATTTAAGTGCCCCTGGGTTCAATCCCCAGTACAAAAAATTTTAAAAAACACTCTATAAAAATCTCCCCCAAAGAACCATTCCAACAGGGTAGAACTCCAAATCTTCCTAGTTATGACCTGGACTTAACCATTATTCCAATGCATTTTACAGCCCCTATGATCTGCAGTTCTAACTCTCATTAAATTCCTCTCAATTTTTTTCTAAAGAGCAAACACTCTTTAAAAAAAAAGGAACCCTATACTTTAATTACTAATCTTTCCCCTCTAACTACGGAAAAGGGGAATCTATTCCAAGGGATGTCCATCAATACAGAATTGGCTAAATAAGTAGACATTACAAAATACCAGGTTTTTTTTTGTTTTGTTTTGTTGTTTTTTTAAATGAGGTTGCAAGCTGAGGTGTGTGGCTCACCCCTGGCATGCACAAGGCCCTAGGCTCGTCACAGCACTGCCAAAAAAAAAAAAGAAAAAGAAAAATCATGAGACTGCTCTGATGCCAATGCTATAATAAATGCAAAAGCAGCAGCCCTGGGCTGGGGCTACAGCTCAAAGGTAGAAGTGTGGCATGCACGAGGCCCTGGGTTCCATTCAGGGCATTGTTAAAAAAAAAAAAAAAAAAAAAAAAAGATGAAATGAAAATCTAATACTAAAAATAAACTTGATGACCTCTGGGCCTGCTGTACAGCCAACTTCCACGTCTGCTTCTGCAGTACCTGCATCTCTCACCATCACCAGCTCCCTGCCACCCTTGGCTCATCACAGCCTCTTAGACACTGTCACTGGGATGCCTATTCCACTGAGGTCAACATCCTTGCTCCAGTCCCATTTTATGTTTGATAAACTCCTACTCATCCTTTAAAGCCCCCGTCCTGTCACTGGCTGCTTCTTCTGCCTTCTTCCTCCCCACAGGACAGTGCAAGGCAATATAGAAGGTGAGGTCTTTGGCAGGCTGGAGGGGACCCGTCAAGGGGCAGCTGCTCTTCACCTCAAGTCAACTGTGGCCATTTGGGAGAACTCATGCAGAGTTATGGATTTGGGTTTTTCCAATCAAAACCAGTGATGCCTAATGTACTTCTCAGTCATTCAGCAAACACTCAGCACTAACTGTCACCAGCAGGCACTGTTCCAGAGCTAAGGGGGTTAGCATTCAATAACAGACACAAAATTGCCAGCTTCCTGGAGCTTATTGCAGTTGGTGAGGGAAGGAAAAACCAGAGTACTGGCAAGACAAACAAGTGAAACCTGTAGTGCTCAGTGGGCTGCCCGGCGGGCAGATATGGCGCCGCAGGTCCAAAGCGGCTGACGTAGCTCTCTGCCCATGTGAACCAGCAGGTGTCGGCTTGCTACCACAGGCAGCAGTCTGGCTCCCACTTTGGGCCGCCCAAGACCAGCAAACCCTACGACCTTGTGGCGCTTCTTCCTAGGTGGCCGGGTGCAAGACACGCCTGAGAGGAAAGACAAGGAGGCATGACAGCAACCCAGCTGTCTGCCATCCTAGTCAGCCATTGGTCCACCTGTCAGCCTGTGCTCAGCAGCCATCGGCTAACCCGCAGCCCGCGAATTCTAACTGTTCAGTGATTGGCCAGATCATACTGAGCCCAGGAAATTCAACTATTTAAGTGAAGCTCCCCCACCATGTTCTCTCCCGCGTGCTAGCTCTCTCTTCAGGGCAGACACTGTTCGTCTGCTGAATAAAATCTCTTATGTGAGTTCCGGTCCGGAATGGTTTGTCTGGGCGCCTTTTCACTTTTCAAAACCTATGTCAGAGGGTGACAAGTGCTAAGAAGAAAAATTAAAAAGGTGCAGCTAGGCGGTAGAGCGCCTGCCTAGCACATGCAAGGCTCTGGGCTCCATTTCCCTGACTCCAGCAAAAACAAAACATATACTATGTGCACATATATACATGTATACATACTAGAGGGGGAGCATTATCCAAGTTTTAAGTTCCAGGTCTGGTGGTTCTCTGTGGTGCTGGGGACTGAACCCAGGGCCTCCACATGCTAAGCACACTTTCTACTACTGAGCCACACCCCTATTCCAGAATAATAAATGTGTGTTTTGCGTTGCAGGGGATGGAACACAGGGCCTCCTGCATGCCAGGCAAGCTCTCTACCACTGAGCTACACCTCAGCCCAGATTTAAATTTTTAAAGTAAGTCTTCCAAAATTTTAAATACAGAGAGGACATAGTAGGCTACCTTCAATCTATGCACCAGCTGTTGGCCAACTCTAGGTATAAAGATCAAGACTATAGTTGGGGGAAAAAGAAAAAGTAGGAATATGCTAATTCCTAGTTAGCATATGGATTTATAATGAACAGAGCTGCCACGGCTGCCACCCCTCTTTTATAGAGAGGGAAATTGCCACATGGCTTGTAGGTGGCAGAAACGGGATTCAAACTCAAGTTCTCCTAACACTCTGGAAGTCAAGGAGAAAAACAGTCAGAGTGAGATACCCTAACAAAGGCTGCAGAGGCAAGAGGTAAGGAGAACCAAATGAGGGTCACTGGGCAAGTTCAACAGGTGACAGAAACCCATGAAGGTTAGGATAAGGCAGACCCTGGGCAGGAAGTGCAAAAAAGGAGATTACCTGGCATCAAAAAGGAGCAATTCCTGTTTTTCCTGGCAGCATGCATGGTGAATTGAGAGTCTCCAAAGACAGGAAGCAAGATGACTGGAGACATGGCTACCACGCTCCTGACCTAGAACAATCTCCATGCTTCCTAACCAGCTCCCTTCTTGCTCCCTCCAGCATGGCAGAAGCTCTGCACAGCAGATCCCACAATGTCTTGCCTCTGCTCACAACCCTTCGATGGCACTGCATTTGTTTATAGGAATAAATCCCAAACTTCTCAGCATCATCTTCCACATTTCTTCCAATTCCCCAGCATCCAGGGCATAAAGAGAGGTACTGACTAACAACTGTGTATTTCCAAGTGGCTAGCAAAGAGGATTTTTACTACCCAGGACCTTGCACATGCTGAGTATGTGTTCTATCACTCAGTAACACCTATTTACTTTACATTCTATGACTGATAAACTTAAATTCAATATGTAAGGTCTACAATTCTTTTTTTCCTTTTTTTTTTTTTTTTTTTTTTTGCCAATGCTAGGCATTGAACACAGGTAAAGCAAGCACTCAACCACTGAGCCACATCTCCAGTCCAGAAAGAGGAAATGATAAATGTTTGCAGCAATGGATGTCATTTGCCCAGATCTGATCATTTTATATTATATACATGCACTGAAATATTACAATTGTCCCATAAATATGCCAATTTTTTTTTTTTTTTTAAAGAACTAAGATTATGAACATTAGAATTTGAGAAAACTTCTCAATTGTCCTAGAGCCAACAAAGGAACAAAGTGAGGCTTGGGCATCAGGAATCTCTAGTGATTCTGAAATGCCCAGGAGCTGAGTTTTGGCTCAGTGCCAGTAGAGCACCTATCAGTTATGATGCCATGTGTTCAATGCCCAGCACCGCTAAAAATATTCAAACTTTGTCCCTTCTGAATGTTCCATGTCCTGGCACTCAAAGCCAAATATGTACCCCTTGAAGTTTACAGAACAGACACAGGAGAACAGGTGGGCAGGTAGAGACAGGACAGTGGCAAGGTGATCTTGGAAGGGCATGTGTTTTTTCCATCAGTGCCTCTCAGGTGTGCTTGCTCAGAAACCTTAGACTTAATAGACAAACGAGTTCCCACAGGACCTCAGTGCAAGACAAAATGTGTGGACAGAGGAGACAGGTACCAGAGGAATAAACACAACTCTACAGAGACCTCAGCAGTGCGAGAAATGGACAATTAGATTGATAATATGTTCCCTCAACATGACAATCTTTCTACAATGTCAATTTGCCTTTCCTCTGTACAGAACCCTACAGGAACTCTTTAATGGCTTAGAATACAATCCAAATTTGCTTAGAATAAGATCCAAATTCCCTTGGCTACTAAAATCTTGCAGCAATCTGCCCTGCCTAGCTCTCCAGCATCCATCCTGGGCTCTCTGCCCCATCACACCACACTGTGGGATAGTCACATGACCTCATCTCCAATCCTTCCACCACAGTGTGATCAGAGTTCAGGGATCCAATGGCACCTGACAAACAATTACCCTCGGGTGCTTACTGAAACTATTGAACTGGGTTCTGCCATCAAGAGTCTTTTAACTTTTCTTTCTTTTTTTTTGTTTTTTAACAGCAATAGGGTTTGAACCCACAAGCACTCTACCACTGAGCTACAATCCCAGTCCTTTTTATTTTGAAATAGGATCTAAGTTGCCCAGGCTGCAGGTCTCGTATTTGCAATCCTCCTGCCTCACTGTTCAGTCTCCAGGATTAGAGGTGTGCCCTACATGGCTAAAACTCCTTTGACTTTAATAAGAAAAAGGTGGATTCACCCTAGGATCAGACCCATCCAGATCAAAGGCCACACCCTCAACTTTTTTTACCCCTGTATTATGAATCGAACCCGGGGCACTCAACCACGGAGTTAAACCCCCAGCCCTTTCTAGTTTTTATTTTGAGACAGGGTAAATTGCTCGCCTTAAACTTGAAATCCTCCTACCTCTGCCTCCAGAGTAGCTGGGATTACAGGTGTGCACTTCCAACCCTGGCCACACTCTCCAGTCTTAAATACCAATCAGGACAGCCTCAGCCCAGGATACAGCACACCTGAAACTAAGTAAGATAAATTCCTGCCCCACACCAGTTTCCTGTCAGCACACCTGACAAGACTTAAATTTCTCCACCTGACATGAGGCTTGTCAGTAATCAACTATTTGAAAATATGCCCCCAAGTCCACTTGGAGGAATTAATGGCAAGTGGTATGAGCAAAGCCCCATATTTACCTGATTTACATTTAAATCATATTTCACATTCTTATGCCAAAGACAGCTTTTCAACTCATTAACTGGTGAATTAAAAAAAAAATCCACATGCTGAGTTCAGATAAAACTTGGTACTTGGGCAAAGGGCCCCCCAAGATTAACAGCCAAATACGGTCTCATTTCTCAGCCCCTCATAACAAACTCCCCTATAAGTCTTCTGCGGGGTGGGAGGGGGACCCTAATTTCCTTAGGGGCTATTATTGTTTCTGTATAACAACTTTCTCCAGGGGAAATCCATTTCACCCCAGAAAGACTTTTTCTGCTCTGCCACATGCAAAGTCCTCCCTCTTTCAAGCCTGAAGATCCAAAACTTAAAATGCAAACTGGAGACTGGTCTTTGTTACAGGAGACTCCCACACACCTAAGACACTGCACCACACAAACTAGGCCCTCCATAAATACCTGTTCAAAGTCTGTTTCAAGCACTCATTGGGCCTCAAGCACATGTGAAACCCTCTTGTGTATTTCCCCTGGGGAACTAGACTCCAGTTCCTCCCCCAAAAGAGGGAAGGAAAAAAAAAAAAAAATAGCACATGTGAGGCCCTGGGTTCAACCCTGGGCACCACACATAAATAAACAAATGAAGTAATAGTATTGAGTCTATCTATAACATTAAAAAAAAATTTAAATTTAAAAAAATTTAAAAATTAAAAAAAAAAAAAACCACCTTCAAGCAAAACCCCCAAATGCTGGAAACCACGACTCTGTTGCAGATTCATCTGCCTCTTGAGCATGCAATTCACTTCCTACTGCAGTGATTCTTCAGCCACATTTACAATTATCTAAGGAGCAGGTAAAAAATGTGGAAGCCCAGAACCATCTCGGTCTAGTGAAATCTCTTTCTTTGGGGTGGGAAGCAAGCACAAGTATTTTAAAGCTTTCCAAGTAGTTCCACGAGGCTACCAAGTTTGAAAAGTACCTCTTTGCGGAACTTCAGGCCACCCCTGGCAGACTCTTTGGTATTCCGCATTCGGGTGGAGTAAGGAAGACCCAAAGACCTTGAAGGGCAAGAGCCTTCTCAGTCTCCTCCCACCGAAGTTCCCATTCCCAACCTCTCGAGCCACGTGGAAGCAGCTTTGCCGACTGCACAGCGTGGCAGCCACCTACCTTAAGGCTGCAGGCTTCCTCCTCTAGAGAAGCCATTTCTTCTAGAGAGGGGTTGGTAGGGCGCATAGAGGATCCCCTCGACGAAAGGAACGCCCGAGCGCTCCGAATCAGGCAGCCTTTGGAGGCGGCCCCGCCCACACCTGGGCCAGAGGAATGGGAGGAGGAGGAGGAGGAGGAATGTCTGCGGCGGGATGAGCTCCTGGATAACCTAGGCGAGCAGGCCACATCGTCCTCCTTGCAAGCTTTCAGGCGCTTGGAGCTGCTGCCCCCTCGTGAACGCGACGCAGAGCTGTGGGCTGGCCGGCTGGAGGGGGCCACATCACTGGGCTCCCGGAGGCAGCTGCGCTTGCTGGGACACCCTTCCGAAGTGCTGCTCCAGTGGTACTTGACCTTGCGCCGCTCCGACGCCATGGGCACCTGCAAGGCAAAGGGGACCTGGATTCCAACACCAGCCCTCCCGCCACCCCCGACTCTCTGGGTAAGGCAAGCCAGAAGGTCAAGGCCAGGGGCTGGCCTCACTGACCTTTCCCTCTTCTTTCCACTGCCCATCACAGTTCTCAAGGTTTCAGAGATGCCAAAGCGCTTCGGAGAAGTCCCAACGATTCGAGATTGACTAAAGGCTTCGGTTTGGCTCCCAAAACCACAACGTGCTTCCGTGATCACCAAGCGCTTCTGTTTGCACCGCGCTACTTCGGAGACCTCAAAGCGCTTCCGGGACTGCTAAGCGCTTCAATTTAGTTTGCAATACAAAGCCCTTCACAGATGTCAAAGCGCTTCCAAAGACGCTTTAAGGTCCACACATGGCGGCCGGAACCGCAGCCCGCGAGCCGGGCGCGCGGCCCGGAGGCCCTGGCGGCCGAGGGCGGGCCGGAGGGCAGGGCCCGACCCCGCGCGACAGCCCGCCCTGCTCCAGCGGCCCCGACGACCCGCCCCGAGCCGAAAGGGGCCCCTGCCGCCGCCGCTCGGCAGCCGGCGGCGCCCCCGTCCGCCGCCTCAGGTCAGACCCCTACCCCACCCGGCCGCCTAGCCGTCCCTGCCGCCGCGGCTCAGACGCCAGCCCGGCCGCGCCGCCCGGGCGCCCACTCGCCCCCCACCCTGGTCCTGCGGCCAGGCCCGGCCTCCGCCCGCGCTGCGACCACTCCGGCCGCCGCGGCGCCCGCCCCCCGGAACGAGCCCTGCGGCCCGCGGCCCGGCAAGCGGCGGGGGAGGGGCCTGCGCCGAACGGAGAGAGCCCATTGCTCGAATCGGCCAGGGGCGGGACTCCGAGCAAGACCGAGCGCTCCTCTTGGCCAAGCGGCGCGGAGGCGGGACCTTACGCCTTACGAAGCTCGCGCACTGGTCCTAAGCCAGACGGGGCGGGGCCGCTCACGTGGGCCCGGAAAGCGCGAAGCTGAGGCCGGGCCGCAGTTCCTCAGGCCAGCCCTCTGCGGATAGGGGGCGTCCGCGAACCCGCGTCCCCGCGTCTCAGCGCTGGCCCCCTTGGCTGGCTGCTTTCACATCCGGATTCGCACATCGAACCCACATCAAGCCCTAAGCATCATCTCCCACTTTACAGAAGCAGGAAGCTGGCTCAGAGAGATCAAGTGACACACACAGAAGGTGACAGAATTGGGATTAGAAGTAAGAAATCTCAAACAAAGAGAGAGGGGGGCTACACAAAAATGTGGAATATCCGCCTGGCACAAAAATCTCAAAAGGAGGGGCAAATTTAGAAACAGATTTGCATCATATTACCAAAGGCTGATATTCACACTAGATAGAAATACTCCCCATAAGATAACCAATGATTAAATTAGGAGCAGCTTTTTAAACATGAGAAGATGGCTCAACTTCAGTCATTTAAAAACTACAAATAAGCCCGGCATAGTGGTGCACACCTATCCAACGATTCGGGGCTTAGTCAGGAAGATGGCAAATTTGAGGCCAGCCTGGGCAAGACCCTGTCTCAAAATAAAACATTTAAAAGTGAGGGCTGGGGTTGTGGCTCAGTGGTAGAAGACTTGCCTAGCATGTGTGAAGCACACTGGGTTTGACTCTCAGCACTGCATATAAATAAGTAAGTAAAATAAAAGTCCAAAAACTTTTTTAAAAATATTTGAATAAATAAATAAAAGGAATTGGGGGCACTGTAGCTCAGTGATAGGGTACTCAGGGTTCAATCCCCAGTACCATAATAAATATTATGGATAAAATTACAATTTTCCACCCATTAGACTGGCAGGGATCAAAGCATGATATGCTTTAGAGCTGAGATGTGGGGGAATGCACTCCCTCCCTTACAGAGCTGATAGATGTGTATATTAGTACAAGATCCTTGGAAGGTAACACAAGCAGCAAGATTAAAACAACCTTAATATCCACTGAGGAATTGGTTATATAAATATTCCTTGACTTATGGTGAGGTTTACATCCGATTAAACCCAAGGTAAATTGAAAATATTAAGGCAAGCACCTTAAATTCATCCAGACACAAAAACAACTATAAGATATATGTTGTTTTTACAAATATTTTTTATTTTACAAAAAAAAATAGAACTATTTTAAATATGACATTTTTCCTAGTGCATTAAAAATAGCATTTGTTTCCTGGACAGATTTGCAACATGATTTTTCAAAAATATACCCAATGCATAAACATTGGAGACATGGCAGAAATATACACTTAATACTTTATTTATTTTATAAAATAGGACAAGTGCATTTTCAAAGTGCTTCTATAGCCATTGCATCTGTTCCTCCCTACAACTGAGGCAGGGAGAATGAACACGTGGTATCTTACTTACAAAGAAACTGAGGTCCCAGAAACTGACTTCCATAGCAGCAGAATCAAATATGAGGTTACTTCTCCTGATTCTTCATCCAGCCATAAATAACACAAAGACTCAGAATAAAAGCTCCATTAAAAACACAAACATTAGGAAGATGGGGAGAGTACAGGTGCTGAGCTGGCACTTAATAAATATCTGCGAGTTGCAACATTACTGGGAGGAAGTAGAAAGCCCAGAGAGTCCTTTGCCAAGTGCCTGGCATTTGTAACATCTGAGACCTTGAGAGTGAGTCAAGAACTTCATTGGGACACAAGCTGAATACCTTTCAGGGTATGGAAGTTTGCAGGTGATTGTTGGCAAATTTGACACACAGGTCTGGAAATCAATATCAGCATTGCAGAATTGCTCTGGCAGTTGCCAAGCACTAAGACCTGCTGGGGTGACAGCTTTTACTGGTGTGGATATCGTCATGGGCTCCCCAGAACCACAAAATCACCCACATCCTGGGCCCATGTACCAGGCCTCAGCTTCCATCTCTTTTGATACCCAGCTCTGACTAACAAATCCCAGACAGGAAGAACACTTTGTGGATTTTTGTGTCTGTAAAAGCTGAGGTCCCTGGTCTTCTCACTCACTCTAGTGAAATGGAAGTTTCCTTCCCTTCCATAATGGAAAGTTAACGTTTGCCTCTTGGCAGAACTTGGAGTCTGCCTCAGACCTTTTCCTTGATTGGTCACTTCTCTTTCCAATTGAGGACAAGGGTCCTCCGCTGTGTTCCAGTCATCAAGGTCCAAAAAGTTCAGTGCTGTCCAGTTTTTCCTCATTGTAAAGCAGGATGTTCTCCATCAATTTCCTTTTGGCCTCATTGATCTCAACTTTCCAAGAAGTCTCTGTAGCTACAGATCAATGGAAAGTTAAAAAAGAGCAACCTGAACAAAAGTTGTTATAATTCTTTGAAAGTGAGATTTAATCACAATCTGCCTTAAATCAGGTTTTTCAGTCAGGTCTCAGATAACGAGCATGCTCATGGCTTCTTCCTTAGCCGGGAAGCCCACCTTTCCAGACAGGAGGGGACTCCTGTGCTCCTCTCCACAGTGGAAGGTTTGGAGTCCACAACACTACAGCTTCTCTCTCCCCACTGTGGGAAGAGCAGCAGGAGGAGTGGTCCACACCTAGGTATTCAAGGGGACCAGGCCACTTCATAGAAAAGGTCTTCTCAATTTTTATTTCAGAAGGAAGCCTGGGGTATTTGGACTCAAGTGGCAGGGATGGAAGCTCTTTTTAGAGGTGGCTGGTAAGGATGAAGAGATAGGCACGGAGAGGCCACACAGGACCCTGATGGTCCTGGGGAAGAGTTCTGACTGGGTCTCTGAGATAGGGACTTTAAACAAGGGTGTGTCGTGAGCACTTTGTTTTTAAAAACCACTCTAAGGGCCAGCGCTGTAATTCTAGTGTCTCTGGAGGCTGAGACAGGAGGATCACAAGTTTAAGGCTAGCTTCAGCAACGTAGCAAGGCCTTGAGAAACTTATGAGACCTTGTCTCCCAATGAAAAATAAAAAGAGCTAGGAATATAGCTCACTGGTCAAGCACCCCTGGGTTCAATTCCCTCGTACCAAACAAACAAACAAAATAAAAAACCATTCTAGGGCTGGGGGTGTAGCTCAGTGGAGCACTTGCCTAGCATATGTGAGGCCCTGGATTCCATTCCCAACCCCACAGAAATAAATGCATGGATAAATAAACATAGAAACCACCGTAGTTGGCTTCTAGAGAAAGAACTGGTAAAGGCGGGACCAGACTGGATAAAGGAAGATGAGGGTAGGCTGTGCAGTCCCAGAAAAAGGACAGAAGTTTAGACTGTGGAGGGGGAATGGGGAGATGGAGATGAGAGAGGTTCAGGAAGCAAGTGGACAGGACTGGGTGACTGGCTGGAGGAGGGCACAGGGAAGAGAGGGAAGCATCAGGATAACTCCTGGGTTTCTCTTCGTGCACCTGGCTGGTTGGTGAATGGGTAGATAACTAAATGAAGGAGTGAAAGAGGGCAACAGAGGAAGAAATGCTGGGTGGAAGTCAGAGACACACCAGTGACGGTGCGCAAGACCTTCCCTGCTTACCGTCCTCAGGAGCCCAGGGGCCAGCGCAGGCCTCAGGGGAGTCCGCCTCCACTCCCCCGGTGTCCTGCAGCCTTCCTTCTCCATTCTCTGCAGGGACAGGGGAGGCCCTCACAGAGGAGGGGGCATCAAGGCTGCCATCATCCACGTCATCTGTTTCCTCAGGGGTGTTGGAGGAAGCACCTGTGCCCTCAGAGAACCCACTCCAAGGGATGGAGGCCTCCTGACCTCGGAACCACTCTTCCACTGCAGCCACAGAGTCACGTGCCTTGGGGAGGAGGGAGAAGAGCACTTGTCAAGAGCCCTTTCTAAAATCGAAAGCCAAAAACCTTGTCTCCCAGGCCTCGGGAGGGAGACAGTCAGCCATCAAATGGCTGTTGTTTTATTGGAAGAACAGCATCCTGCCTTTGAAAAAATCTGAACTTGACTCCCACACCCCACAGCCATGAATGAAAGATAGCACATGGGCCCAGATGGGCCAGTCATGGAACCCCATTCCTCTGGCCATCTGACTGTCCAGCTTTGGGCACATGACCCAAACCGACTGACTGGACCCCTCCCTTGGGATTTTCCACCTAGAGCTGGAAAAACTGCCCTTTGCTTTCTAGTGGCACAACCAGAGTCCCCACCAAACACAGGAAATCCATTTACAGAAAGACAACACGAAGCCACAACAGAGAGCAGAGCAGAGGCAAGAGATGGAGACAGGGCCAGAGACACAGCCTTGACAGTGACACACCAGAGGTCTAACTGCCCTGAAAGCAGAGCAAGACTGGTCGTCTCTGCTGTTTGGTAAAGTGAACCACTAAATTCATTAATTGCAATCTTTTGCACACATGCATGCTCATGTGTGTACATGCACACACCCACAAAGGGTGTGAAGATCTTTTTTTTTTTTTTTTTTGAGAGGGGTACACTCAGCCATGCAGACTGCTAATGATAGTAACAAATCACATTTCCTCAGTGCCTTGTAAAAGTTGAATGTGTGGTCAGGGTGCAGTGGCACACACCTGTAACCCCAGTAACTCAGGAAGCTGAGGCAGGAGAATCAAAGATCCAGGACAGCTTCAGTAACTGAGGAAGGCCTTCAGCAACTTAGCAAGACCCTGTCTCAAAATAATATATGTATATATATGTGTGTGTATGTATATATATATATATATAGACAGAGAGAGAGAGATAGAGATATAGATATATAGATATACTCATTGTGTGTTGTATTGAAATCTATAAATTCATATAAATATAAAAAATATAAATATATATATATGTTCAGGTATGAATTTACAGATTTCACATACAACACACAGGAGTTTTCATGTAGGCCTCCAGATCCAGCTACATGCCACCCTCACAAAGAGGACGGACGGAAAGAGAAAGGGGGACCCAGAGAGGGAGAGGGGATGAAGCACCTTTGGAGAAAGCAGAGTTTGGTAAGCATCAGGGAGTCTGGTCCAGCAACACACCTGCTCTCAGGCTCCCCAACTGTCGGTGCGCTGCCCCTTTTTGCCTGTGAGGGCTCCAGTAGTTTCTATGGTTTATAAGCTCATGCCCTGGTGAGCCCCGGCAAGGCCGACCCAGGCAGCAGACTCAGGCAGCCCCGGGAAGTGGGGCCCAGCTGAGGGCAAGGCTCACCTCTGCTAGGCTGGCGTTGCGCCTCCGCAGGCAGAGGCAGACGGCTGCGCCCAGGGCCTCCGCACAGTGCTGCGGCAGCACCCCCGCCCTTTTCTCCAGGTACTTCTGGCAGATCTCCTTTGCCACTGCCTTCTCCACACCCATCTTCCTGGAGCAGAGTGAGGAGGTGCTGCTGGGAATCTCGCTGAGGAGTAAATCCTTCTGTGGGAAGAAGGGTGGAAAGGTCCCTGTGAGCTGCAGGCTGTGGCAGCCACCCACGTGCCCCGCCCACCTGCAGGACTGCCCTTGAGCCCCAAAGCCCTCTCAGACCCCCACAGGACATTTAAAAATAAGTGCCCAAGCCTGGCACAGTGGCACATGCCCATAATCCCAGGAACTCGGAAGCTGAGACAGGAGGTTCCCAAGTTTGAGGCCAGCCTCAGCAACTTAGTAAGACCCTTTATCAACATAAAAAACAAAAAGGGTTGGGGAAGTAGCTCAAGGATAAAGTGCCCCTGGGTTCAATCTCCAGTACAAAAAAAATAAATAAATAAAATACAATGCCCGGATTGTGGAACCAACCTAGATGTCCTTCAACTGATGAATGGATAAAGAAACTATGGTATATATATATATATACAATGGAATATTACTCAGCCATAAAGAATAATAAAATTACGGCATTTGCAGGCAAATGGATGAAACTGGAGCATATAATGCTAAGTGAGATAAGCCAATCTCAAAAAACCAAAGGACGAATGATCTCACTGATAAGTGGATGATGACACATAATAGGGGGTGGGAGGGGGGCAAGAATGGAGGAAGGAGGGACTGTATAGAGGGAAAAGAGTGGGGGAAGGGTGGGTAGGAGGAAAAAATAACAGAATGAATCAAACACCATTACCCTATGTAAATGTATGATTACACAAATGGTATGCCTCTACTTCATGTACAAACAGAAACAACATGTATCCCATTTGTCTATAATAAAAATAAATTTAAAAAAAGAAAGAAAAGAAAAAAAAAAAAATACAATGCCCGGCTCCCAGACACCAGAGAAACACCCAGGAACTGGAGAATCTAAATTCCCTACACACCTACGGCATCCCATAGTGCACTCATCCTGCAGCCACTAGGGCCTGACCTTTCTAGGCCTCAGTTGCTTCGGCAGGAAATTAGAGTAACAAAAATACCTTACTCCTAGTATACAAACAGTAACAAGATAATGTACCTATAGCACAGAGGGAACCTGATGCAGAATCAATATTCAATAGCCCATTGGTGGTAAACTCCAGTGACAACTATCATTTGCACACCACTTACTGTCGGCTGAGCGCTTGATTCACATTCTTGACTTAAGCCTTGTTAACAATGACCTGGGCTCTTTCTGCCTCCATGGCCACCAAGGTCTCCATGAAAAATCTTGTGATCAAAGTCAGGGGTAGGAAGCAGCAGGCTCGGAAGTTTACCCTTGCCTGTGCTTACCCTGCGGAAGACGGAATCCTGGGCACTGCCATCACCACCAGGTTCTCCAAGAGAGAATCGAAATGAATGGAAAAGCTGGGAATTTCAGTACAGAGGCTGTAACCATCAAAGGAAACAAGAGTGCTGGTGGGGAGTGTCAGGGCACTGTGCTGCACAACTGTGATCCCAGTGACATAGGAAGCTGAGGCAGGAGGATTGCAAGTTCAAAGCCAGCCCCAGCAACTTAGCAAGACCCTAAGCAATTAGCAAGACCCTGTCTCTAAATAAAATATAAAAAGGGTCAGGGATGTGGCCCAGTGGTTAAGCACCCCTAGGTTCAATCCCTGGTATAAAAACAAACAAACTAAAGAAACCACAACAAATACATTTACAATTCAGAAAAAATAACTCTGAAAGATTATCTGCCATGGGTTGTGATGCTTACTTCAAAATAAACAAAGTAAACACCACTCGGCTACAGTCTCCCCATCCAGGCAATGGGTGTGTGAGGATCTAAGGAACAGCCATAGGATCAATACCTGGGGAGAAATCTATAGTGGGCAAGGGGTGCGTTTGCACAATTCCCTTGTGTGAGCTCTGCTTTTTAAATGTTTATCTTTTTAAAAAGTGGGCCTGGGGGTGTTGTTCAGTGGTAGAGCACTTGCCTAGCACGGGCAAAGTCCTGAGTTCCATCCCCAGCACCACAAAATTAAATAAATAACTGAATACAGGATGGTGTCCATAGGCGACACATGAATAAGCAATAGTCAAACTTATGATTGACAGGCACGTAGGTTACAACCATCTGGAAAGGAACCAGAAACTGCATGTAGGTTACAACCAACTGGAAAGGAACCAGTGGTTGCACTGAAAGATTGATAGGCGTAGCAGCCCTGGTGGAAAGACAGATCTTATCTAGTCACCCTCCGCAGGAGGTGCTGAGAACAGGTTGTGACAGGATGATGGAACTTCACAACTGAGGAGTCAGCACTAATATCAGCGCTCAGTAGGACCCAGGGCAAGCCCAGGGCACCTGGAGGAAGTGCACTGACATGAACCTCCACCAACTCTGAAGCACCAGCCGCCAGGGCAAAGGAAATGTGGGGAACAGAGGAACAAGTGAAAGAGACCCCAAGGACACAGTGAGCAAGACCAGAGCAGCAGCAGTCTACTGCTGACTCACTTTATGCAAAAATGCAATGATGGTACAAAAGGCACAGGCAGGAGGGGCCCTGAGAGAACATAATAGCACTGAGGACTTTCTTCAGGTCTGTGGGGCTGCAGGTGCAGCTCAGTGGCAGAGTGCTGGCCTAGCCTGTGTGAGGCCCTGGATCCATCCCCAGCAGTGCAGAAAAATAAAGCTTTTGAGACAATTTGGGAAATCTTAATAAGGATGGCTATTAAATCATATCAAGGAATTAAGAAAATAACTATTTTATGGGTGTAGTCACATAAGATCTGGGATTTGCTTTCAAACTGTCCGTGATCACAAGGGGCTTGGAAAAGTGACCATCCCTGCAGCAGGAAGGGATGATGGGGAAGAAGACTGGAGTCCCTGTGCTGCTGGGTTCTCTAAGCCAAGTGTGGAATGACTGAAATAAAAAAAAACTGCTGCTTAAGTAGAAATCATTACTACCAGAAGCAGTATCATTGTTACAAGAAGTTTTTGTTAAAAATTAAAATACGACAGGGGTTAAGGTATAGCTCAGTGGTAAAGTACATGGTCAGTACTTAAGAGGCCCTGGGTTCAATCCCCAGCACCAAAAAGAAAAAAAGTGGTTAAATTTTGGGGTTGAAAGTTAACTTGTCCCCTCATTTCCCCTTTCCAAATACAATCTCTATGAATATTTTGCATTAAATTACTTTCTGCTATGCAGCTTCTATCATTTTATCATATTTTTATTTATAACAAGGGCGAGCAATAGCCTAAGAGCCATCAAAACAATAGCTAACATAAATTTGTGCTTATCACATTGTAGTCATTCTTTTATACGTTTCACACAAAAAATATAACTATAATATACCTATATATAATATATCTATCAGGTAGGTTCTTCTTTTTTTTTTTTTTTTTTTTTTTTTTGTGGTGCTGGGGATTGAACCCAGGGCCTTGTGCTTGCGACAAGCAACTGAGCTATATCCCTAGCACCAGGTAGGTCCTATTTTTATCCCAAATTTGCAATTAAGAAAATACATGACAAGCCAGGCACAGTGGTGCACACCTGTAATCCCAGGAGCTTGGGAGGCTGAGGCAGGAGGAGTGTGAGTTCAAAGTCAGCCTTAGCAACAGTGAGGCGCTAAGCAACTCAGTGAGATCCTGTCTCTAAATAAAATACAAAATAGGGCTGGGGATGTGGCTCAGTGGTGAGAGACTGTGAGTTCAATTCCCGGTATCCCCCCAAAAAAGAAAATATATGACACAATGTTATCATTATTTTTTACCAAAAATGGGATTATAATACTGTTCTGAACTTGCTTTTTTGCATGTGGGGATAGCTCTCTGTCCAAACATACATCTTGCTCATGTTTATTATTTGTGTTTTAGTTTTTATTTATTCATTTCTGTCTTTCTTGTGTGTGTTTGTGTGTGTGTGTATGTGTGTGTGTGTGTGCATATGTGCACACTAGGAAAGGAACCCAAGCTTCATGCACACTAGGCAAATATGCTACCAAAGCATTACAGCCCCAGCCCTATTTATTTATTTATTTATTGGTACAAGGACTGAACCCAGAGATGCCTTACCACTGAGCCACATCCCCGGCCCTTATTATATTTTGAGACAGGGTCCCACTAAGTTGCTTAAGGCCTCACTAAGTTGCTGAGGCTGGCCTTGAACTTGTGATCCTTCTGCCTCAGCCTCCTGCATCGCTGGGATTATAAGTGTGGGTCACCCTGTCCTGTTTCTTCTTATTCTTCCTTTTTTTTTTTTTTAAAGGTCAAACCCTGGACCTCTCATATGCCAAGCTTCCACTAGTTACATCCCTAGACCTTCATGTTCTCTTTTGGTTTTTAATGACAATGCTTTTATCAGCTTTATTCAAAATCACCACAACCTGGAAACAACTCAGATGTCCAACTATTGTTAAATGGATGGGGGAAAAAAAAAAAACAAAAAACTCCCACATCCATACACTCCTCACCAATCAAAAGGGATGAACCCCTGACACATGCACCATGAAGATGAATCTCAAAGGCATTGTGCCAAGCCAAAGATGCCAGACATGAGTTGGAACCTGGCTATGGTTCCATCTGTATGATACCCTGAAACAAGACAGACCTGTATGAACAGAAGTTAGACTGGTATTCGCCAGGGCTGTAAGAGGGGTGAGGAATCAGCTACAAAGAGGCCTGAGGTAATTTTCTGGAGCAATGGACACATTCCCTATCTTGATCATGTGGTGGTCACATGTTTGTATATATTCATCAAAACTCATACAATTTTGTCCACCTTGGAAGTATGAATTGACCCTCGAAAGAAATACCTACACAGAGACCTACACACAAACAGATCTGGCACCTTTATTTGCAGGGGTAAAAAACTGGAAACACTCCAAATGCCCATCAATAAATGAATGGACAAACTGACATGTCCGTCTAGTAACACTGCTCAGTCACAAACTCAGTGCACAACAGGCACACAGAGCACAGGTGAGGCTCAAACAACTCTGCCAAGCAAGGAAAAGATGACAAACTAGGAGCACAAGCATGTGATTTATTTATACAGAACTGCAAAATTCCAAACCTCTGTGTGTTGACACAAAGCGGGTCTCTGGCTGCCAAGGATGGCAGCAGGACAGAAAGGAGGACAGAAATGGATATGTCCATCATCTTGATTTGGTGTTGCCCTTTCAGGTATTCATTTGTATATCAAAATGTATCATATCAGGACTGGGTGTGGTGGCACACACCTGTAATCCCAGTAACTCAGGAGGCTGAGGCAGGAGGATGGTGAGTTCAAGGGTAGCCTCAACAATTGAGCAAGACCCTGTTTCAAAATAAAAAATAAAAAGGGCTGGGGACATAGCTCAGTGCTAGAGTACCCCTGGGTTCAATCCCCAGTACCACCACCAAAAAAAAAAATCATATTTGGGCTACGGGTCTAGTGCAGCTCAGTAGTAGAGTGCATGTTAAGCATACATGAGGCTGGGTTCCATCCCCAGCACAGAAAAATAAAATCGTATTCTTTATTCTCATTATAAATATTTATAAATTTATTGTTTAAAGTTATATATAAATAACTTCATAGTACTCCGTGGTATATATGACTGCATCATAATTTCTTTAAACAATTCCCCATTATTATTTCACTAGCCTGCAGTGCCTTACTATATAAAACACAGCTACAACAAATGTCCCTGTCGTATGTCTTTCCTCAAACGTGTGCATGTCCCTCTTGAGTACAAATTCAATTGTTACATCAAAGGATACACACTTTTATTTTTCCTTCTGGTGGTCCCGAAGGTGGAACCTGGGGCCTCCACAAGCAAGGCAAGCGCTCCATCAACCACAGAGCTATTACCCCAGCCCAAAACGTACATTTTAAATTGTTATGGAAACCAACCCCAAATACCCTCTGGATACTAAGGTGTCTAACGCCCCATTGAGCCACTGAGCAACTGAGCAAGGCCCGTGAGAGGCCGTCTCCTCCCACCATAGATAGTGTCAGGGAGTCTCACTCTGACTGAATCTCAGTTACCCATTGGCTTCCATGTACCATCCCTGGGACATGAGTGGAGCCCATACTTGGTCTACAGAGGAGAAAGAAATTATGTTTTTGAAACTACTTTTATTTTTTCAGTACCAGAAACTGAACCCAGGGGCACGTGACCACTGAGCCACATCCCCAGTCCTTTTTTGTATTTTATGTAAAGACAGAGTCTCACTGAGTTGCTTAGGGCCTTGCTAAGTTGCTGAGGCTGACTCTGAACTTGCAATTCTCCTGCTTCAGTCTCCTGAGTCACTGGGATTATAGGTGTGTGCCACCATGCCTGGCTGAAACTATATTTTTTAAAAGATGATATCCTCCATAATAGCTCCCTCCTCATATGAAATTCTCCAGGGAGTCCCAGAGGACTGCTAGGGACTATGTCTTTAGAAAAGTCAGGAAAGAACGAATCACCCCTAAAGGGCCCCAAACCACAATCCATGTCAAAGCTGTGCCCTCTTTGTAGCATCCGGGATCCAGAGCCCAAAGGGGCGGAGCCCACAGAGTTCAGCAAAGGGACAAGGAGTGATTTTCTGTATAGAAAGGGAGGTCTGCAGGCTACCCACCCCAGATCTCAGCGGGTGTTTTGGGGTCTCACACACACACACAGTTGGTTTTCTAATCATCTCAATGTCTGGGCAGGGAAGGAGCCCCAGGTTGGTGCAGCACCTGAACAATGCCGTGGAAGGCAGGACTCAAATCTCAGCCCTGCCATGACCTCTGTGGGGCACCACACCTTGGCCTCAGCTTTCTCAGCAGTAAGATGGGGATGGTAATGGCAAGTTTGGGTGGGTGGACTGTCACCAGAATTAAACAATCGGCCAAGGGTCACGGTCAAGAGCTTAAGATCTGGAGCACAGAGGACCCAACTCAGGACTGTGGCGTTGACATGTAGGACTCCGAGGTCCCAGGTAGATCTCAGTGCCCACATTCCTCATCCATAGACCAACATCATGACCCCATCGTGGGGATTTTGAGATGATTCTGAAAGCTTACGCATGTAAAGTGCCTAGCAGAGAGCAGAGTCACACTGTGCCGGCACTTTTTTGGAATGACAGTGTGTTTGTGTGTCTCTGTGTGATCTTCAACGTATAAAAAGTATTGCTTTTATTATAGGAACCTGCTTAAAGGGGCAGAAATTAACTTTGACCAAGTTGAGGATAAACCCTATCTAACCGCCTGGTAGGTGGAGAAGAAATGGGCCTTTCCTAACCATTCTAAATGCAACCGTGAGAAAGCAATTGTTTGGCTGGTGGGGGTGGGCACTGAAAGCTATTTTGCACAAATGCAAATCAAACCCTGGATTGAGGCCTCATCAGTGGGTATAAAAAGGACCCAGACCTCTGTACACACAGCAGTGAGGCCCATAGGTACCAGCCTGCTAGCCAGAAGTGACTGTGTCCCTTACCAGGTAAACTGGGCTACGGTCCTTATCCACCGCAGGGATGCCAGTGAGGATCTCAGCCAGCACCTGCAAAGAGCAGAACAGGGAGTTACCACGGTTCAGCTCTGACACTCATGCACGAGGTCAGCAGGAGAATCTGGCCATAACAGAAGCTTCTCTGTAGTGGAGTCTGAGCCAGCAGCATCTTACTCAGAGTCTGGGACGTGGGAATATCACTGAATACTCCTCCAACTAAAGACGTCACCCAGCTGCTAGCAGTCTCACTTACAGCAAAACAGGGAGGATGAAATTCAAAGTCAAGTGTGTGTGTGTGTGTGTGTGTGTGTGTTATTATTTGGCAGATAGCATCTTGCTATCTTGCCCAGGCTACCTCCAACTCTCGATCCTCCTGCCTCAGCCTCCCAACGAGCTGAGATTACAGGTGTATGATGCTGTGCCCATCTCAAATACACCTTTTTTTTTTTTTTTTTTTTTTTGTACTGGGATTGAACTCAGGGGCACTTTGCCACTGAGCTAAATCCCAACCCTTTTTAACTTTGAGAGAGGGTCTCACTAAGTTGCTGAGGTTGGCCTCAAACGTGAGATCCTCCTGCCTCAGCCTCACGAGTCGCTCATTACAGGCATGCGCCACTTTGCCTGGCTTCCAGCTTGCTATTGTTAAAGATCACTTCATTCTGTGGTATACATACACGATGGAGTTTTATTCAGCCATAACAAAAAACGAAATTATGTCATCTGCAGGAAAATGGATGGAACTTGAGACCATTACGTTAAGCAAAATAAGCCAAATTTAGAACGTCAAGAATCTATACGTTTTCTCTCATATGTAGAAGTTAGAGAAGAAAAAGGAAAAGAAAGGGAGTTGTCTCATGAAAACTGAAGGGAGATCAGTAGAGCAGAGGAAAGGGACCAGGGGAAGGAGGAAGGGAGAGAAAGGGAAAATATTGGGGAATGGTATTGCCCAAATTATTATACTGTGTGCATGTATGACATGTAATTACAAATCCCACCATTATGTACAGTTATAAATGCACCAATAAAAAAACAGTACCATAAAAAAATATGCCATCAGCACCAAAGCACAATGGCACACACCCATAATCCCCATGACTCGGGAGGCTGAGGCATGTGGATTACAATTTTGAGGCCAGCCTGGGCAAGTTAGTGATGACCCTGTCCTTAAAATATAAAAAATAAAAAGGGCTTGGAGGTAACTCAGTGGTAGTGCATCCTTGGGTTCAATCCCCAGAACCCTCAAAAAAGCAAAAAACAAAAAACCTCACCAGAAATGGCCAGTCGACATTGCTGTGTCAATCTCAGGGAGAGAAGGAATCCAGGTACAGGTGTCTGCTCTACACAGAAAGTCTTAGGGACATATCTCTTCCATGGAACTTACTACCATTATTTATTCACTAATGCATCTACTTGCAAACAAGCTCAGCCCTGTGCCAGTATGAGCTACCACAAAACTGATAAACTGTGGCAAGTGTCTTAATAAACAGGAAACCTCTGAACAAGAATTTGCAGCAGAGATAAGTGTGGTGGTAAAGGGCTCTAAGGTCAGACAGGCCTGAGTTCAAACTCTGTGACAGTTCCTCACATGCTCAGGTGATCTTTGGACAATTAAAATCTGAGCCTCGGTGTCCTCATTGTGAAAAGGGGATCAAGCATATGTGAATGTTACAGGAATGAACATTCGACCCTCGGGGTCAAATCTTTCTCCCAAAACCCTTCTCCAGTCAAGGTGGAATGGGGTCCCATTTACTGGCAGAATGACCCAGGGCCAGAGGGTTAAAAGCAGACTGGAAGTGGCCAGGGGCGGGGGTGCAGAAGAGGCCACCACCACAGCAAGTGGGACTGGAGTCAATTGAAAGTCCAGGTCCTTCCAGGAAGAGAGAATAAGGGGAAATTAATAAGCAAACATTTCCTCTGCCTCTTTCACAGATGTAATGGATGAGCCCTTTCCAGCAGTCATTTGGTGCTCAACAAAAAATGCTGAGAGCAGGCCCCAGTGGCACAGCTACTTGGGAGACTGAGGCAGAAGGATTGCAAGATGGAGGCCAGCCTGGACCTTGAGAGGACTGGGGATGTAGCTCAGTGTGTCCCTGGGTTCTGGGTTCAATCCCCAGTACCACATTAAAAAAAAAAAAAAAAAAAAAGGAAAGAAACAACAATGAAGAGGGCTTGAAGTGCAGCTCAATGGTACAGCACTTACCTATCATGCACAAGGTCCCTAGTTCCATCCCCAGCATAAATAAATAAATGAATGAATAAATAAACAAATACCTTGATGAATGCAGAGTACTGTGCTAACCAGTTTATGTATATAATTCCATGACTTTCCATATGTACCATTACCCCCATTTTACAGAAGACAAAACTGAGGCCCAGAAATAAGGGTGATGTAATCTAGGCCACAGGACTGAAAGTAACAGCTAGTCTAGGTACTTGGCAGTTAGGAGTCCGGTCTTACAGGTTCTTTTTTTACTTTTTTTTTGTAATTTTTAAATTTTTTTTTACAGGAACAAGGATTTAATGCAGGGGTGCTCTACCACTGAGCTCTATCCCCCACACCCACCCCACTCTTCATTTTTTGACACAGGGTCTCACTAAGTTGCCCAGGCTGGCCTTGGATTTGCAGTCCTCCCACCTCAGCCTCCTGAGTAGCTGGGATTACAGGTATGCGTCACCATGCCAGGCCCACTGGTTCTTAAAGGAGCAGGAAAACTCCAAATGGGCCAAGGGAGGGAAGGAAGTCAGCAGAGCTGGACAAGCTGAAGGCAGAAGGAAGCTGCACCTGGCACACAGAGGCTCGGATGAGGGCTCTTGTGGTAGATGCGACTGGGTAAGACACCATGATCAGAGACAGGAAATGCAGACTTCAAGACTGGAGTAGAAGAGAGGGCAAGGCCCAAGGTCTGTGTTTGGCTGAGGTCAAATGGGCTGCCGCTTTTCTAGTCGGTGTTTACCAGACTGGGTTCCATGGAATACTGATGCTGACAGATAACTCTGAGAAAACAAGGTCCAGTGAACTCGGGAAATCCCGTACCCCTTTCTCTGATGAATTCACAATGATAAAGAAACTTGCTTGACTTTGTTTAACCCAGTATATTCCAAACATGATTGGCTACAAAACCCTGTTCACACATGGATTCTATAGAGATCTCAAGGAACTCAGGTGTGTTCTACAGAGATATACCTTGGGGATTGCTGTATTTCCTGGGGGAGGAAATGTGTTGTAGTTATATTATACTTCACAGGCCTGCCACACAGTCAGGAAGAGGAAGGCTGGAGGTGATGGCAGGGAGGGATGCTAGGTGGGTAAATGGACACTGAATGACTGCTGAACAAATGGCTGCTGGACACAGGATAGAAGATTGCACAGTGGACAAGCAAATGAGGGAAAACCCACAGACAATTGGATGAATAACGTAGAATTAGGGAAGTCAGGAGATAATGTCTGTAGCCTCCTAGAACCCCGACAATCAGGAATGCCTTTACTTCAAGGGTTGGCAAATATTTTTCTAACAGGCCACAGAGGGAATATTTGAGCCTTTTAGGACCACATACAGTCTGTCACATAGGTTCCCGCCCCCCCGCCCCATGCCAGGGGTAGATCCCACTATGTCCTGGGCTTACAAAGGAGCTGTGGGAAGACAAATGAGTACAGGCCCAAGTCTGAGCAGAGAGGCAAGTTCTTACTATTCCACAGCTGAAGATGTCAACTCTCTTCGTCAGCTGCCCCACCCTGATGAAATCCTCTGGCAGATAAGCCACGGAGGCCTGGAAAAGGTGGGTCTTCATCATGGTGTATTTTGACCTTTGATTGACAGGACACAGGTGAGCCACTGGATGAGCCAACTTGGGGGTGAAATTTTGGTCCAGCAAAACATTGGAGCTGTGAAAAAGCAGAGAGACTCTTCTCATTCTGACCTGGAGGGGTTGCCATGGAAGATGACTTAGTGGTAGGCAATGTCAGCCCCTGCAAGTGGGGGGTCACTGAAGACCCTCAACACAGAGCTCCTGAGCCAGATCAGTCAGGCAAAGGCGGGGTGCTGGGAACCCACTTCCTCTAGCAAATGGGGATGGAGCTAAGAATTAGTCTTGTTGCCCCAGGAAAGTGGCCACAAAGGTGGAGCCTGTCAACTCTGATCAGTTCAGCTTGCCAAGCCCGCAGTATACCAATTTGGTCCCTTCCAAACCTCTTCTGACCCCAGTTCTGCCTGGCTGATGCAAGTCAAAATATCAGCATCCCTTGGGACTGAACACACCCAGATCCTAAGGGAATAAAAAGGGCATTGGTGGGAAATAACTCAAAGAATTTGAAAGAGGGGAGATAAGTTAGGCTATGTATATATTTTCAAATCTTCCCTTCAACAGAAGATTAAGTAGTCACTAAAACCAGGACGATACTCAATGTAGGGAAATATTCACCATGTTTAAATAAAGAGGGGGAACAGCAGATGAACTGGCAACCAGGCAACTGTAACCCTACAGCTAAGGATCTATGCAGGAAGGGATTAAACTAAAAAATGGCTGGGCTGGGCATGCAGCTTAGTGGTAGAACATTTGCCCAGCATGTGCTAGGGTCTGGGCTCCATTCCCAGCACTGCAAAAAGAAAGAAAAGAAACAAAGACCACAGGCCCACTAATGAGTCAGGGTAGTACGCCAGTGATGACCTCTAGCCTTTCCGGTTCCTTCCTTAATAATACAATTGTTAATGCAATGCCATAAAAATCAGGGGAGAGAAAAGAGGAAAGGGCTTCCACATTTGCATGTCTCAAATGGAAAGAAACCTTTGAGGAACTGTGAGGTCTGTGGTTCCAGAGCTGGTACTGTCAGATTTTCTGAAATCACACCCATGATGAAACTCGTACTGTGATCTCTTATTCTTGGACACATGATCCTGAAATGCTGGGGTGCAGGAAGTTCTCCTGACAAGATGTCATCAATCACCATGATACACAAGCAGCAGGGCATGGGTCTCCAAGAAGAGACTGATCAGGGAACTCAAAATTCCAGAGGGGTTGGCAGACATGGCCCAAAGCTCAAGGATGGGGTCCACACTGGCTGCTGAGTGGAGAGAGAAATGAACCGAGGTGCAGAGGGCTTTCTGGGAAAAGAGCAGCTCAGAAAGACAAACATGGAGACAGGCAGGCATGCGTGCAGAGGGCAACCAGCGGGCACAGCCCAGAAGCAATGGTCTTTGAGGGTATAACAAGGAGAAAGAAGACACCCGGGGGAGAAAAGGTGGGGAGAGAAAAGCAAAGAGAAGAGAGGCAGAGAGAGGAAGGGGAACCCGAGAACAGGAGCTAGGCCCAGCCTTGCGGCCCAGGCCCTTGGCAGGTCCAGCCTGACTCTCACCTCTTGATGTTGCTGTGGATGATCTCCAGGCCATGCAGGTGCTCAACAGCACGGAGCAGCCCCAAGCAGACGCTGATGCGCTGGGGCCAGGGGAGGGGCTCCGAGCCACCCTAAAAGGAAGAAGAGAAGTAGAAACAGTCATGCCTGCCCCTTCCTAAGATCCTGATGGCCTGATCCTGGTCTCCTCTCTCCCCTAGTCCTTCACGTCTATCCTCACGACAGGGCTCAGCCATGTGATCCACTGACATGAAATTATGACACCTGACATCAGACAGACCTGTGTGTAATCCCACTGCAGACACACACTAGCTGTGCAACTTTGGAAAAGACATTTAATGCTTCCGAGGCTGTTTCCTTGGGTAAAAATAGAAATGTCAGGCTGGGGGTATAGCTTAGTGATAGGGTGCTCACCTAGTATGTGTGTAAAGTCCTGGGTTCAAATGGAAGGAAGGAAGGAAGGAGGGAAGGGAGGGAGGGAAGGAAGGAGGGAAGGAAGCAGGGAAGGAAGGAGGGAGGGAAGGAAGGAAGGAAGGAAGGAAGGAAGGAAGGAAGGAAGGAAGGAAGGAAGGAAGGAAGGAACGAAGTGAGTGAAGGAAGGAGGGAAGGAGGGAGGGAGGGAGGGAAGGAGGGAGGGAGGGAGGGAGGGAGGGAGGGAAGGAAGGAAGGAAGGAGGGAAGGAGGGGGGAAAAGGAGGGAGAGAGAAAGACAGAGAGAAGGGAGGGAAAGAGGAAGAAAGGAAGGGAAAGGAAAAGCAAAGAAAAAGAAAAATATGGAAAGGTTTACCCGCTTTAGGACCATTTTAAGGATTCAAAGGACTGCAAGGCCTGCCTTACAATAGGTGCTCAATCAAGAGCAGTCATTTTTATGATGACAGGGATAGCACTCAGATTTCCCTCTTGCAAGAGAAGCTAGGGTGTTTGCAAGCCACGCACATGGGCCTTACGCCCATCTCGTGTGTACTTCACAAGCACCGAGAGGAGTGGAGAGTGGGCTGAAGCCTCCCACTTGCTCCCAGATGCTGCCACTGCCACTCTGAGACTGAGTCTCCCAGGTGAAATCACCACGTGTTTTTCAATCACTGTTTTGGCTTCCACGTCCCCTAATAACTGGCCTAGCATCCCCTGCTAGGAGATTTCTTTTCAAAAACACTGAAGCCAGATGAACCCAATCGAAAACCCCGGTTCTGATACCTAGTAGATGTGCCTCTTCAGGCAAGTCACTTTGTACCTGTGCCAGAGACCCCTCTTTTGGAAAATGGGGGCAAGGGGGGACCTCTTTGGTTGTAGCAAGGCCAAAAAGAAATGACACGTCTGGCAAACAGTGAGAGCTCAGAACAGTTGGCGACCCTTTGTACACCATGATTAATGGTTTCATCTGGTTCCTGCTAAGGGAAGCAACAACTGGGTTGTGGAGGAACTCCCTAACCTGTCTGAGGATTTTATAAGCAAGGGATTAAAAAACTATAAATTTTAGCTGGTGTTACATTCACATGACGTAATAGGTATTAAAAGGAAGATGGTGTAAGTTTTCCTTCCATTCTGTGTCCCAGCTACTTAGTTATCCTACCCAGAGTCAGACCAGTTTCTTACATCTTTTCAGGGACAATCCATTAAAACATAAGCAAAAAGGTATATAGTGGATGAACATTTGTAATAAAAATTCACCTCCACTTTTCCATACTCTTTCTTCTTAATTATTTTTCTTATCCTGCTGCATTGGCTAATACCTCCAGAACAATGATGAACATAATTAGTACCATGGGATACCTCTGGCTTGCTCTTGACTTGCCTCTTGTCAGATAATTTTTACACAGGTTTTTCCTGAAGATATTTACTCAGATCTTCTCTCCCTTGACCCATCTTCTCCTCTTGAAGTCCTCCCTGGTCTTCCATGAGTGACCTTTTCCCCTCTGGCCTTCTGTAAGTCTTTAAACTTGATTCCCTAACTGGGTGCTACCTGTTCCTGATCTCTTTTTGTGACCCAGTCCCTTACCCGATCCTGGAGTCTGTCCTGTAGAGAACCATTTGCCATGTAGGGGTAGATCAGGCTGTGAAACTGTCTTCCAGAGCAGTAGCCCAGTAGAAGTAAGATGTTGGGGTGGCAACTTCTAAAATCAGGCATCAGCACAGGGTGACGAGTCAGACAGCAAGAAGAGTCAAAGACGGATCCCCACCGCCAGCCCTCTCTGCCCTCTTCACCCACAAGGACACCAGCAAACGCCCAGGGGCCTTACACTCACCCCTAAGGGCCTCGCCTTGCTGCACTGCTCTGCAGTGTGACACCTTCACCACCCACTCTCCAGGAACAGGGGCCTCGAGGTTAGGGAACGTGTCAAGGCCACAGCCAGCAAGCCATGAAGCCAGGCCCCAGGTCCATGTCAGTTTGACTTTGGAACTGGGGTTCTTCCCCATAAACCTTTCCCCCTGGGTCTCAGTCACCATTCCCTCCTGAATCTCCTCCTTCCTCTCTGGCTACTCTTTCTTGGCCTTTTTTACTAAGACCTTCCTCTTTTGCCTTTCTCTGAAATAAGGATCTATTGCAGTTGAGCGCCTCCATTTGCTGCTATTAGGAACAATCCCAAACCCCTTAACTCATGGCCCCATCTTCAGCTCCACACCTGAATGTCTAACTGTATCCTGATGCTCAAGTCAATGTCATCATAGTCTCAGTAGGTCCCAAACCTGTTTCTCCACCTTTATTTATTATGTCTGCAGTGGGCATACCACCCATCCAACTTCCTGGATGCTCCCTTACATCCTGCATCTAATGCGTCACCATTCGCCACCAGCAGTTTTCAGAATGCCCCCTTCATTCCCCTCTCCTCTGCCTTGGGTCACACCCCTTCCTATCCCATCGCCTCCCAGCTTCCCCGCAGCCTGATCTCTCCACCCTCCTCTATTTCCTGTCCACAATTGTCATGACCTTTAGTTATTTACAGGTCAGTCCCCCACTGGACCATTAACTTCTCCAAGGCAGGGACTGACAGCTTCAAGTCTGCACGCCCTGGAGCCCAGGAAAGGGCTGGACAGCTCCCATTATCTCAATCAGTGAATGAGGAGTGACTGCCAACTCCACTGAGGCACTCTGCCAAAGTGGAAGCAGAATTATATTTACAGTTTTGATGAAGTGTGTGTGTACAGATGTGTATGTGCATGTGTGCACTCACATCCATAAATGAAAAGAGAAAGAATGAAAGATATATTAAAATAATCCAGGGCATAGCAGTACCTGCCTATAATTCCAGTGACCTGGGAGACTGAGGCAGGAGGATCACAAGTTTGAGGTCAATCTAGGCAACTGAGCAAGACCCTCTCTCAAAATAAAAATTTTTAGAAAGCTTGGGGGTGCAGGTCAGTGATGCAGTACCTGCCTAGTATGTGCAAGGCCCTGGGTTCTATCCCCAGCACTGCAAACAAAAAAAGATGTTGAGCACAGTGGTGTACACCTATAATCCTACTAAGAAGGCTGAGGCAGGAGGATCATGAGTTCCAAGGTCAGTCTGGGTAATGTAGCAAGACCCTAACTTGAAAATGAAATAAAAGGACTGGAGATGTGGCTCAGTAGTACAGTGACCCTGGGTTCAATCCGCACTATCACAAACAAAAAAAATAAAATGTTAATGCATGTACTTTATATTTTCTTATTTATAAATTTTCTTCTAGTACTAAGGATAGAACCTATGGAAAGACTCATGCATGCTAGGCAAGTGCTCTACCATGGAGCTACACACCCAGTACTCAAAATTATATTTCTTAAACTATGCCATTGTAATCATGCATTGCGTGGCCAGCATGTGATAGGGGGTCAATATGCATTTAAATTCATCGATTCATGAAGGGAGAGCCAGGACAAAGTTCCCAGGACTGTGAACAAGCTTTCCCAGTCCCCAACCAGCTCTGGAATTGGAAGGCCCATTTCACGTCTCTGGCCAAGTTTACCCATTGGCAAAATGAGCAGATTTGAAAATAACTTTTGTTTTTGTAGTACTGGGGATTGAATCCAGGGTGCTCTACCACCGAGCTACATCTCCAGCCCTTTTTGTTTTTTATGTTGAGACAGAATCTCACTAAGTTGCTAAGGCTGGCCTCAAACCTGCAATTCTCCTGCCTCAATCTCCCAAGTAGCTGGGGTTACATGCATGAACTATTGCACCCAGCTGAAAATAACTATTTTGTTGTTGTTGTTGTTGTTGTTGTTGTTGTTTTTTCTTTTTTTGGGTGCTGGGGATCGAACCCAGGGCCTTGTGCTTGCAAGGCAAGCACTCTACCGACTAAGCTATCTCCCCAGCCCCTGAAAATAACTTTTGAAGACCTTTATTACTTTTCACTGGGGTTCAGTAAATCTGTTTTTTTTTTTTTTTTTCTTCAGTCTCACACATGCACTACCACTGTACTACCCAGTCCCTCAGAAGACTTTTCCAGCAAAGGACTGGTTAGTAAATAGGTTAGACTTTGTAGGTCATACGGTCTCTGTTCCAACTACTCAGCTGTACCCTGTAGTACAAAAATAGGTACAGATAATCTAGGCATAAGTAAGCATGGATATGTTCCCAATAAAACTTTATTATAGGCACGACAATTTGAATTTTATATAATACTCCTGTGTCATAGAATATTTTTTCCCAACCATTTAAAATTGTAAAGTCCATTCTTAGCTCTTCTGGGCTACAACTTTAAGATGGATTTATCAGAGTTGTAATTCATAACTCTCTGCCTATCTCAAAGGATGGGATAGAAACATATTTCTTCCCATATGAAAAGAAGGGTATGGAGTGAGCCAGGTTTCCTCTATAATTCTAACCTATGCTCATACTTGCTACATAGGAAAAGCATGGACTCTGGACACAGACCATGTAGGTTCAAATCCTGGTTCTACCACTTATTAGCTTTGTGATTGTGGACCAGACACCTAACCTCTCTGGGCCTCCACTGACCTATCTATAAAACAAAATGATAACAGTAGCTATGTTATAGTGTTCTTGCAAAGACTGAATGAGTTTATATGCTGATTTAAATGTGTCCCCCAAAGTTCATGTGTTTGAAACTTAATCCCCAAATTCCACATGGTAATGGTATTTGAAGGTAGGCCCTTTGAGAGGTAATTAGGACTAGATGAGGTCGGGAGGGTGCCCACCCCCACCCCCATGATGGCATTAGTGGCTTTATAAGAGGAAGAGAGAAAACAGAGTGCTTCCCACCACACCTGCCTGGCACATAGGAAGCACTATATAGGGACTGCCAGTTATTATAACTGAACAAAGTATTTTCCAAAGGGGAACTTACCTAAGACAAAGTTGCACCTCTGCCTGGAAGAACCTCTCCACTGACCCTGGACTTGAGCAGGTTGTCTGTGGAGAAAGATGCGGGAACATGAAGACCTAGCCTCCCCTGTGCAGCCTCCACCCCTCTCTAGAAACTCATCAGGCTCACCTCTCTGAGCTTCTTGAAGGCTAAGGGCATCCCATGCCTTTGCCCTCTGTAGACATCAGCAAAGGTGCCTTCACTGATTCTGTGGCTTTGGTCAAAGTCATCGGTTGCCTGGACTACATCTTCCTCACTCCAGAAAAGGCTTTCTTCAGTCATGCTCGAACATTTTTCCTGCTGTGGAACGGAGGTGCTGAAGTCCTAAGAATTCAGAGAGAAGAGAATGAGATTACCATGGAAGCTGGCTTTCCCTGCTACCTTCAGGGACCCTGGAAACCAGAGCTGAGGGGGTGGAATGGTTATCTTATTCAGGAGGAAGTGGTAAAAAGGACACAGATGGGCCTGAGCTCATACCCCAACTGCACCTTGAACTTGCTCTGTGAACTTGAAAGAATTACTCAACCCCTCTGAGCCTCAATTTCCTCACTGGCAAAAAGGAAGCTAATAATAGTACCCCAGAGGGTCATTTTGAAGATTCACTATAAGATATCAGTGTCAGAGAGTCAAAGAACTAAAGTGAGGTCACACATCCAGTCAACAGCCACACGTGGTGCTCTCAGTCCTAAACATAATATGATGCTGGGCCTCCAGACCTCTGGAAGTGGGAAATGAATTCATAAAGCCAAGCACAATTCTTTAATTAGAGTCTCAGAGTCTTGGTGCACATGGAAGCCTATAAAAAGATGCTCTGCTTTAGTACCTCCACTTTTTAAAATAAGGTACATATAAATTGAAATTTGATAAAGTTACACATGCTCTTATTAACAGTTTTAGAAAATTAGGGGCACAATATTCTCCATAAACCCATTATCTATTTAATTGCTATTAAAGTTTAGTGTATTTCCTGCCAGATAAATACACAGGATTTATTTAGCAAAAACGGGACTTGGCTGCACACAAATATAGCTTGGATTTCTGGTGGGGGGGTTGTTGTTTTTTTATTAAAATCTTTTATTTTTACAGACTGAATTTTAATTCATGATATACAAATGGAGTACAACTTTTCGTGTCTATGGTTGTGCACGATGTAGATTCACACCATTCATGTAATCATACATATACATAGGGTAATACTGTCTGTTTCATTCTACTCTTTCTGTCCCCCATCCTCTCCCACCCCATTTTCCTCTACACTATTCAAAGTTCCTATTTCTGGTTTTTTTCTCTTGATATTATATCATGATCATTCTCCTGAGGGATTAGATCATCTTGGAAAACTTTTTTTTGTGGGGGGTGTGCCGGGACACTGAACCATTAAGCCACACCCCCAGTCTCTTTTTATTTTTTATTTTGAGACAGGGTCTTGCTAAGTTGAGGCTGGCCTCTAACTTGTGATGCTTCTGCCTCAGTCTCCCGAGTCATTAGGATTACAGGCATCACCACTGCACCAGGCTTAAAAACAGTTTTAAAAATGAAAAACCTGCTTAGAAGAGTTCATTATGGAAGAGATTCATTAGCCAGATCCACACAGCTGTCTCCTACCCAAGACACTGGGCCTGTAATACTTTCAAGGACCATGAAAACATTTTAATTTCTTTTATTTATTTATTTATTTATTTTTTTGCGGTACTGGGGGATCGAACTCAGGACCTTGTGCTTGCAAGGCAAGCACTCTACAAGCTGAGCTATCTCCCCAGCCCTAATTTCTTTTAAATTAGAAGAAAATAAATTTATAGTCAGAATTTTTAAAAATTGTTTCATTTTGTTTTGTTTGCAGAGCTGGGATGGAACTCAAAGCCTCAGGCGTAAGAATGCACTCTACCACTGAGCCATATGCCCAGCCCAATGTTTTCACTAATCCAATGTGGATTAATATTTATCTGAATATAAATGTTGTTAGAAAAAGCAATTTGGGTTCTTTGTTTTTGTTTTAACAAAGGAAGGGGCTCAAAAAGGTAAAAGTCCTTGAGACCCACCCAAGTCAGTGCATCCTAAAATCCAAATCATTCAAAATACAGGCTAGTTCAGACTGAGTTACTCAACCCAGGACAACTGAGTTGAAAAAGGCAGGGGCAAGGGTTTATAAGCAAATGACTGCAGTGTCCACACATCTGGAGGGGGAAGGATGCCAATGAGCAACTCAGCTCACTCAGACACAAATGATGGGAAAATCCATTAAAAACATGTATTGGGGCTGGGGTAGCTCAGTGTGCAGCGCTTGTCCAGCATGTGTGAGGGGCTGAGATCCATCCCAGCAATTCACAAAGAGAAAAGAAAAGAAAAACACACTCCGCAAAGAGCACTCATCTTCACCCTACAGGTTCTGTCGCCCACCTATGACAGTAGTCTTGGAGGCCACAAGTAATTTGATGGGTTGATGGGACTCCCTTCTCCTCCCCACTCCCAAACTGGTCTCTGGATAAAGAAATGAACTGGGCGATGCAGGCCGAGGTAGAAGCAGAAGGGGATTTACCTTTGAATCCAGGGAGGTGGGGAGGTGAGGTCGTAAGGAATGAGGGACAGCCTCTTTAGAAGAAAGCGGGACAGAGGCCTGCTGCTGGTCTCTGGCTGGATCGGACCCTGGAAAGGAAGGACTTAGGGTCAGGACTGGCCTGGAGCAGGAGGAGCTGAAGGGTAGGCTCCCATCTAGTCCCCAGACCAAGCCCAGAGCTCTCTCAGTGCTGTCACTTCCTGCCACTCACCACATGACAGCCAACATACCTCATTTAAGCCATGTGACAACTTGTGACACAGGTGCTATTTACCCTTCCACTTGACAGGTGGAGACACGGAAGCACTAGAGGTGGGGACACACCTAGGACCACACGGTTGGTGTGTGGTGGAGCTGGAAATCCCCCTGCCCTGTGCCAGCGCCCACTCAGGCTAACGAGCTGCCAAGCATGCCTTCCAGAAACCTCCATAGCAGCTCACAAGGCAGTGAGCAACCTCTGAGGACAAAGCCCATGGGAGAGTGCTGTCAGAGGCTGAAGAGACCACAGAGGGCTGGGAGAAAGGAGGGCTTCAGGGGGGAAGAAGCATTCGACCTGACCTTAAAAGATGGGAAACTTTATATTATGGGGTGGCAGAGATTGCTGGGGATGAACCCAGGGGTGCTCTACCACTGAGTTATGGCCCTAGCCCCAAGAACAACAATCTTCAGGGTCTCACAAGTTGCCCAGGCTGGGATTCTCCTGCCTCGGCCTCCCAAGTTGCTCCGAATACCCCATGGGGAAATGTTTTTGGTAAGTGGATGTGGGGTGGGAGGGACTGAGGCGGTGGATCCACCGAGCAGAGGTGGGGCAGCAGGCGGGCTCAGCACAGTGGATCCACCAGGCCCTGTTCTAAATGCTTCACATGTGCAATTCATCTCCTGACTTGGGTGGATCACTGAGGTCTGTCCCCACGCCAAGAGGGCTACTAGCTGGGGGAGAGGCTGCCTCTATCTGGGTGATTCTGGGAAAAGGCAATGGGGTTCGGGTCAACACCACAACAGGTGAGTTAGACAAGGAGCGCTAGCTCTCAGCCCGCATCTATCCTTGCTCTCCCCTCACCTCCTCTGGGATTTAGTCTTAGCTCCTCACAGGGGTGACTGTGGTAGAAGAAATGGAACAAGGGATGGAACCTAGGACCTGGCATGTGCTAAGCACACATTCAACCACTGAGCTACACTCCCAGCCCCCAGAATGGTCATCTACAAAGACCCCCCCCCCCCCTCTATGTCTACAGAGCAGGGAGAAGAGGAGGAGAAGGGATTCTCCTGTCAATAGGGTCGGGTTGGAAGCGCAGAGGGACCTCCATGCCTGTGGGTTCTGCACCAATGTAGTCAATCAAGCTCAGATGGAAAATAGTGTAACACCTATATAATATAGCACTTACATTGTATTAGGTATTACAAGTAATCTGGAGATGACTGAAAGGAGGAGGACCTGCACAAGTTATCTGCAAACACTACTGTAATTGTCCACAATTTTGGCAGCCATGGAGGTCCTAGAACCAAGCCCATGATAATTAAGGGACAACTGTAATCAGAAGTTTCATCATCCGTTAATCACCACTGAGTGAGCTGATGGGGACAGGAAGGGTCATTAAACTCTGCTTTTTCAGTGTTTGGAATTTCCCATATGAAAATGCTTTAAGCCAGGTAGAGTGGCACACACCCATAATTCCAGTGACTCAAAAGGCTGAGGCATGTGGATGGCAAGGTGGAGGCCAGCCTGGGAAACTTTGCAAGACCTTGTCTCAAAATCAAAATCAAAAGGGCTGGGGATGTGGTTCAGTGGTAAAGCATCCCTGGGTTCAATTCCCAATACTTGGAGAAAAAAAAGACTTTGCAAATAATTATCTAAGGAAAAGTAGAAAAAGAGGTCAAAATAGCAGACATGCCAGATGGGCCATGGGTGACCTGTGGGTAGGTGATAGGTATGGGATTTGGGGGGTGGGAGGTTTTGTTGTGCTGCTTTAATGGAATTTGTAAATGTTGAAGATCTTCTGCAAGAAAAGCAACGTATGTGCCTGTGTATGTGCACACACGCTATGGCTGTGGGCTGGGGAGCAGGGCTGGTATGTGTATGTGCACACACGCTGTGGCTGTGGGTTGGGGAGCAGGGCTGGTGTGTGCCATAGCTAGTAAGCAACTGGCATCTGCTGTGAGCTTCACAGAGGACCTGGAAGGCCTGAGGACCAGAATGTATTTCTGTGCCTCATTTATCCAGCAAGGTCAGGGGAGGCACCATCTACGTGAAGTGAAGTGTCTCCAAAACACTGAGAGTTCACCCTCTGAGAACTGTTCACAAAAAAAAAAAAAAAAAAAAAAAAACCAGCAGACACTTCTTTCAGAACTCTTTCTAGAATACCTGCTTTTGAGGGTGGAATGCAGGTTCCCCTGCTGTCGGTGTAAGCAGGGTGGCGCAAGTTCTGTGCTAGGTCCTGACGTGGCTGTTCTGATGTGAAACCTTGGGGTTTTTCCCAAGGCAGGCTTTGATCTGATGCCATGAGTGATTACTCACCCATTTTCAGTTTGGGCAAACAGACCATCAACTTCCTGTCTCACAATGCAGTGATCACCTGGTCCTGCCCAGGCACATCTGCTCCCCGGGCCATGCAAGAAAGTAAACATTGCAAAGGCTGGTAGTGAAGGTGACCAGGTGACGTTTGCTTTTATAGTAACTCAGATAATGATTCCTGAAAGGAACTGCTGTATCTATTTACCTGCTCCATCCTGATGGGTGCTCCCCTAGAATTCCCCTATCTTATTGCTATTTTTCCCTTTGGCCACTGGACTGGTTCCCTTATGTTTAATTGCTGGTCAAAGGTCTGCACTTTTTTCCTCTTTCTTTTCTTTTGTGTGTGTATATGTGGGGCGGCACAGATACTGGGGATCAAACCCAGGGCTGTGCCCATACTAGGCAAATGCTCTACCACTGAACTGAAGCCCCAGTCCTTTTTATTTTATTTTGAGACAGAGTCTTGCCAAGTTGCTGAGGGTCTTGCACAGTTACTAAGGCTGGCCTCGAATTTGTGATCCTCCTGCCTCAACCTCCTAAATTGCTAGGAACACAGGTGCCACCACACCTAGATGTACTTTAAAAATATATGTGTTTAGCTACAGGAAATTATCCAGACTCAGTGGTCTGGAATTAACTTCCCATATTCAACCTAGCTAGAATGTCTGGAATGTTTCTAGTATCTGCTAACATTTAGTGAGCACTACTGATTTAGGTGACAACACTGAAATGTATGATCCTTTGACAGTATGGAATAGGTTCTGTTATTTTTACAGAAGAAACTTTGGTATAAGGAGGCTGAGTCATTCTCCTGCTAGAAAGTGATACAAGAGGATTCAAATACTAGTCTGCCTCATGCCCCAAACCTGCTCCTCTTGGCCAGTGCGTTCTTTGGCCTCAGTAAACTGAGATTTTATGGATTTGGGATCTCTGGAGTGCCACTCAGAAGGTCACATGAGAGAGAGGAGGTGAGCTTCAGCTCCAGGGGTGAGAGGGAGACCAAGAGGCCAAGTATGGGTTTCCCTTTCCTTTTCCTCATTTGGCAAACTGTCCCCCAGCCCCTGTCTGGACACGAAGGGATGGAGACGAATCTGAAGTGGTCTGCCAGGCTCTGGGACAGCAGTATGTGCAGGAGTTAGGGACATGTGTGACCAGATCCCATGACTCCATCACCTCTTCCTACTCACGTGCCCTTGAGGGAGTCACTCTTCTTCAGTCTCAGGGACTTCAAGACAAAGCAGCAGAACTGTGACTAACAGAGGGGAGGGGTTGGGGAGTGGCACCCCACCTCTTCCCACAGCTGGGCTGTGAAAGCTGGGCTCTGGACGAAAACAGGATCAGGTACCCTGCCCACGGCCCGCATGCAGAGGCAACCCGTGCCAATGACTGGGAAGGCCACCAGTAAAACACGGCAGCAACTGACCTTGGCTAGGCGGTGCTTCAAAGCCTCATCCGTGGAGGTAAGAACAATACCTAACTCACACCACTGGCCGAGGAGTAAATAAGTCATAATCTTACAACAACAGGGCCTGGCACACAGAAGATCCTCAATTACTGAGCTGTTATTTTTTTGACAAAGATGATAACAAACAAGAGCTGGGATGTAGCTCAGCGGTAGAGTGCCTGCCTCACCTGTTTGAGGCCCTGGCGCATCCCCAGCACCACGTAATAATAAGGGAGCGAATTCTATATGCCCTTTTGGATTATTTATTTATTCAGGTGCTAGGGATGGAACCCAGGGCCTCACACATGCTAAGCACATGCTTTACCACTGACTTACACCACCAGTCCATCTATACATGTGTATATTTTTGTTGTTGTCGTGTTGTTACCGATTTATTGCACTTTTTGTTTCTTATTTGTTCGTTTGGGGTTTGGTTTTTGTTAAGATAGAGTCTCCCTGTGTTGCCCAGGCTAGTTTGGAACTCCCAGGGCTCAAGCAATCCTTCGGTCTCGCCTCCCCAAGTGCTGAGACTACAGCTTTTTTTTTTCAATTTTTTTTTAATTTTATTTTTTATTTTTTGGTACCAGGGATTGAACCCAAAGGGACTTACTGAACCACATCCCCAGCCCTTTTTATTTTGAGACAGGGTCTCGTTAAGTTGCTTAGGGCCCTGCTAAGCTGCTGAGGCTGGCTTTGAACTCGAGTTCCTCTCGTCTCAGCCTCCGAGTGGCTGGGATGACAGGCGTGGCTTTTTTCCCACTTTTAACTCGTCACATGTGACCGCGGCTCCTTGTGTATACACCTGTCTACGTCATCGTGAACCGTACTTTATCACTGTGACAGTCTGTCAGTTTTCTATCCCCCACTGCTAAAGTTCTGGTCTGACAGGCTGAGTTGAATATCCTTCTAGATACACCTTCATTTCCTTAAACAAATTTGCTTTGTTAAAAATTCAAATTAAATTGAGGATACCTGGGCCTGGGAAGGTGGCAGGCCTCATGGGTTGCCCCCTTTCCTGCTCATCCTGGGTGTTTCTCACAGAAGCTGCCACAGGTCCTGGCTTCACCACCTCTGGGGAGGCTGGGAGAGAAGGTCTGATTTCAGGAACTGGTTTCCCTGAAAACAAGGTGGAAAGAAGGTCATTTTCGTTTCCTGACGTAGGATAGCCATGTAGACGCTGGTTCTGCCCTACAGTCACAGAGGGCCTGGGGAGAAGGGTCTTCCTCTCTCTGGACCACGTCTATGCACGAAGTTACCTGGTGATGCGCTGCTTTGACATTCTGTGTTTCACACACCTGGTTTCTGACCATGCCAGATGTATGACCTCAGACAAGTCACTTTCCATCCCTGAGGCCCTGCTTCCTTACCTATAAAAGGGAAATCATGATGATGATGATATCCACTTGCCTCCCTTGCAGGGCTTTTGTAAGCAAGAAAAGGAGAACACAGGCTTTGAAGACTAGCCACTTCCCCTGAACACATGAGCAACTTAAAGATACCCATTCCCAGGCTGTGGATGTAGCTCAGTGGTAGAGCACTTGCCTTGCATGCACAGGGCGCTGAGTTCCATGCCAGCACTTAAAAAAAAAAAAAAAAAACTGTCCCTGTAAGTTGCTCCTTACACCCAGAGGCATAAAAGTTCTTGCTGTCCTACAGCTTCCCTTCCACAGTTCATGCAACACATGTATCCTTCCCCAGTTCGCAGATGGGAGTCTATACTACTATACTACTCAGCAGCATGTCTACAGAGCACCAACCATGCCAGGTCCAGGCCCAGCATCAGAGACATTAAATCCTCATGTCTTTGCATTTCATCCCTGTTAAATATGGTGGGCCTGGGCAGGTAAGTGTTTGCCCATGATCACACAGCCAGAGGCGGGCAGGGCTGGCTGCAGAAGCCTCCTGCCTTCTCACGAGCAATCACTTCCCATTGGCATGGATTTGGGAAACCCCAAAGGTGCTGTGAGGGGGTGCTGACGCAGTCACAGAAGTAAGAATGAAACCCACCAAATCAGTTACAAGGAATAGGGCAAGGGCTGACAAGCACCAGGCAGAAAATACTAGAAGCTTCGTGGGCCTCTAATGGTTTCTCCTGCAACTACTTTCCTCTGCCATCAAAGCAACAAGAGCAACCATGGCACTATGTAAATTAATCAGTGTTCCAATAAAACTTTATTTATAAAAACAAGAGGCAGGCCAGATTTGGAATATGGGTGATTGTTCACTGAACTCTGGATAATAATAAGTTAAAAGACGTATGACTGTATCCGTTGACATGAAAGGTGCCAAGAACATACTGTTGAATAAAAAGAGTAAAAGCAACAGAAAAGCATATGTCATATGTTAGTAGTTTGGGGTAAAATATGTGTAAAAGTATAGAAGAAATCTATATATGAAGAGAAAAGGAGCAGGCATGGTGGCCACACCTGTAATCCCTGCCACTCTAGAGGCTAGGCAGGAGGATTATGAGTTAGAGGCTAGCCTTAGCAATTCAGCAAAACCCTGCCTAAAAATAAAAATAAATAAAAAGGGCTGCGGATGTGATTTAGTGGTGGAGCACTTGCCTAGCATATATGCAAGGCCCTCGATTCAAACCCCAGTACCTCAAAAAATAAAAATAAATAAATAAAATAAAGAGAAAAGAAGAAGAGGAGCCTGAAGAATACACACCAAAATATTGTACCAGTGATTATTTCTGGGTGGAGAGAGTAGCAGAGATTTCATATTGTATGTTTTCTTTTCCTTTTAGTTTTATTCATATCACAGAATTTTTCAACAATGATCATGCATTATTAGCATAGTAAAGAATATTTGTTAAGAAAAAACTAGTGAGCAAGTGAGTTCACATAATGACTAGGATGGATCTTCCACACTGCAGTGAGCAGCCTGCCCTGGGGACGCTGCTGGCCCAGTTCCTAAGCCAGAGAGCTCGTGAGTCAGCCCTCAGTGACTCCAATCTGACTAACTTGTACCTTCACCTCTCCAAGTATGTTCTATTTTTCGCTCCAAGTACCCCCCCACACACTAAGCTGACGTCTGATGTAAGGAAACAATCGGGGAAGTCACGAGAGCAGACCAGGGACACAGCAAGGAAGAGGCCCTGAGTCAGGAAAGTGGGCCCCCCAGAATAGGGTGGGCAGCAGCACGTCATCCTTCCCCTGGGGTCCTCACACACTGCAGAGGGGACTCTAGCAGCAGCTCCTTCCCGGCAGGCACCTGGCCCCGCGTTCTCTGCCCTGGGGAACATTCTGCCTTCCGCAGGCCTGGACGGGGAACAACGGGTCCCCAAACAGGGAAACAAAGAATAGGACTCCAGAGCGGGTCTGCAACAGAGCTGCCCGCCCCCGCCTCATGCTGCTCCAAGGCCTCTTCTTTCCCAGCCTCGGCTCTCTCTCCAGGGACACTGCCTCTCTCCTGTCAACTGCCATCCACAGACCATGCCAGCTGGGAATGTCATGTTCCTCCAACGGCCACATTGGTGGCATCCTTGGGACCTTGTGTGTGAAGCCCAAGGGCAGAGGTGGCTCCCGGATGCTGGCTGAGGAAGGGTCCCAACAATGACCTGCAGAGGCCAGGCCCACAGTATGCGATGCTCCCAAAGGGTCATATCTGCACTGGGCACAGCCCTGGCCGCCACAGACGAGGTACCTGGCCCTGTCTGTATGAGCCTTGATTTCCACTGGGGGAAGGAGACCATCCAGCCTCACTTATCTTCGGTGTCCCACCCCCTGATGACGGCTTTGCTCAGTACAAACCTTTGCCTCTATCAAGTCATAATCGGCAGGAACATCAAAGCCACCAGACCCTTTGGTGACCTCTGAGGGCTCCACCCGTGTGGAACACAGGAAGCTCCCTTCTCTATGTTTTCATCCTAGGGAGAGTCCAGCTCTTCTTTTTTTCTTCTTCTTTCCTCAGTGACACACAGCAGCCTACACCTGGCACTCTGGGTCACACCGAAGGGCACAGAGGTAGGGACACACGTGGGGAGGAGTTGCATTGGCAGGGCCTCAGCCTTCAAGGGAACCTGGTGGCTCGCTTGGGATGACAGCCATCCTCCCACACAGGAGGCACCTAGTCACACTTGGAGGACCACACCCAGCCACAGACATCAGCTGACAGCCAACGTCAGGCCCCATGAGAAGTTTCAGTTTCTCAAAACCCCTGCCTCAGTGTGCTCTGGGATTAGATGTCTTTTTTTTTTTTTTCTGCAATACTGGGGACTGATCCCATGGCCTCATACATGCTAGTAAGGTACAACACTACCACTGAGCTCCATCCCCAGCCCTTCTTATTTTATTTTGAGACAGAACTTGCTAACCTGTCCAGGCTGGCCTTGAACCTGCAATTCTCCTGCCTCCGCCTCTGGAGAAACTGGGATTACAAGCATGAATTATGAGGCCTGGCTAAATGTCTTTTAAATGCAAACAATAAATAATATGAATAAACATCAAACAACTTGGGCTGGGGTGTGGCTCAGCAAGCAACAAGGCCCTGGATTTCATCCCCAGCACCACAAAAAAAGAAAACAAAGCAAAATTTATTAAACACCTTCATTTCTGCCCTGGAGTTGCTGATATATGTCTGAATTGGAAGAGGCAGGATCAAAGCTGCAGGACAGCCGGGCGTGGTGGCACACGCCTATAATCCCAATGGCTTGGGGGGGGGGGGGGCGGGACTGAGGAAGGAGGATCACAAGTAAGAGGCCAGTCTCAGCAATGTGGTGAGGCCATGTCTCAAAAGAAATAAAAAGGGCTGGGAATGTAGCTCAGTGGTTTAGCACCCCTGGGTTCAATCCCTGGTACCAAAAAAAAAAAAAAAAAAAAAAAAAAAAAAAAACCACAAGACAGAGAAAATGTGGCCTCTCTGTCCTTGTTCTCTGGAAACTTGCTCTCTGATTGCTAAGCAGATACAACACCCACTCTTACAAGCTGCCACCCCAGGATGCTGGTAATATAAAAATAGAACAGCAACGGCAGAATGAGGCAAAGGAAGCAGGCTGGTGAGAGTTTTCATCCCTAACACATAGGACAGCCTCACACTTCTAGAAGTACACTTTTTTTCCTCTCAAGGAGTAAGTGAGGGGCTGGGGCTGGGGCTCAGTGGTAGAGAGCTTGCCTGGCACGTGTGAGGCACTGGGTTCGAGCCTCAGCACCACATAAAAATAAATAAATAAATAGAGGTATTGTGTCCATTTACAACTAAAAACAAAGGAGCAAGTGGTGAAGCTTTTGTTGCAGACTGAGCCACCTTAGCCTCTATGGCTGCAGCTGAATGTCTGCAGCCAAGTTTCCTAACCCCCCCGAGCTTCCTGCCAGCTTCAGAGGAGCTGGAATAAATGATAACCCACTTCCTCCAGGGCCCATCCTGGGGCTCAGTGTGATAAGAAATGTAAAGACAGCAGCCATGGATTGTCCCTTCTCACTACCTGAAACAGACCTCTGGCTCCCAGCTAGGGTCTCTAAGGCAGGCATGGAAGAGAGAAGAGTTTTCCACATTTTAAATCCTCTCCTAGAAACTGAATCCAGGTGGGCAGCAACTCGGTGGGTGGCCCCAGAGGTAGTGGCCATGGGGACAAAGTGACATAGGAGTCAGGCAGGGACCTGCTCCCCCCTGCCTGTGCCCTTGTAGTCAGTCTTGTGGCACTCAGGTCGTCAGGCCATTTGGGGACCCCTAAGTAAGGGGGATGCTGGTGGCAGTGAGCAGGAAGGGGTTGACAACTTGGTTCTTAGACAATCAGATTAGATCCGGGTGCTTTGGACAGCTGAGGCTGAGCAGCAGACCTAACCCAGAGCAGCAGTGGAGTCACGGGCAGCAGGAAAACAGAGGGTGGAGGGAGCAACGCTTCTTGGTGTCCCAGTCACAGCTCACAATGGCTGGTTGATGGGTGTTAATCCTCTCTCCTTAGTATTTTGGGAATGTCCCACATTCTCTCTCTCTCTAATGAGCATAAATCAATTACTGAGTTACTGGCCTCCCAGCCTTCTGGCATGTAGTCTGCAGCTGGGCTTGCTCAAGGTGGCCTCTCCCAGTCTCGGCTCCCTCCTCTGACAATCAGACAAGGAACTGGACCCTCCTCCAAGTGAGATCTGCCATGAGATGAATAAATGCTCAAGAGATACAAGCTAAGTTGGACGCGGTGACACACGAGTTTTATCCCAGCGGCTCAGGAGGCTGAGGCAGGAGGATCTCGAGTTCAAAGGCAGCCTCAGCAAAAGCAAGGCGCTAAGCAGCTCAGTGAGACCCTGTCTCTAAATAAAATACAAACTAGGGCTAGGGATGTGGCTCAGTGGTCATGTGCCCCTGAGTTAAAAAAAAAAAAAAAAAAAAAAAATAGAGACACTGTAACAGACGTTCACTTGATGCTTTGACCATATCCCTTATTGCTTTGAAACTTACATTTTTTTTCTTTTTCCCAACATTTTCCCTGATCTTCTCCCTGATCTTTTTTCCCTAAACTTCTCCCTGATCTTTTTTTCCCTAAACTTCTCCCTGATATTCTTTTCCCTGATCTTCTTCCTGATCTCTCCTCCCTAATCTCATTTTCTCTGAATCACTTTTAAAAATCGCTGTTCCCCATGATGGGCAGAATCACAGCGTTTGGGACTGCAGTCCCCTGTGTGTCTCCTTTGCAAGCAAAGCGTCTTCTTCCTTTTTCTCAACACTATGTCCTCATTATTGGATTGGCATGGGGACAGGACAGTTTTTAGCAACCATAGGAGCTATTATTATTTACTGCAGTTAAAATTATCATAGGCCCTCCCCAACTAGGTGGGCCTTCTTTTCTTATGCACGTTCCCCTAAGTGTGGCCTTCTTAATTCAGATGGTAGCTCTGGGGCAAAGGTCTGTCTTTTACTCCATGAAAGCGGAAGCTAGAATGGTATATATTCCCACTTCCCTCAGTAGAAAGGAATGAAGGAGGTTTATGCATGTTGAGGCCTTAGCTGACCCCAGGGCCCCCACTTGCTGCTGGGGACACTTAGGACAATGGCAAATCCAGGCCCCCTCACTGAGGCAGAGGGGGCTCAGTAGGTTACAAGGTCCTTCTCTGGTGAGCACACTCGGGGGAAATCCCCCACCCTTCACCCTCGAGCTAGATAGTGATGCAATACCTCTGTATTTGTTTTTAATCCTGAAGTTGATGCCTGGCTGGAATGGATCCCTCCAAGCACACAGCTTAACCTGGGGGAGGAGGGGGGGGGCAGCTGCCCATGTCAGGCAGCTTTCTGGGTCCTTGCTTTTCCCTCCCTTCTGCATCTCCAGTCTCCATCCTCCTGGGTATCCACAGTCTATTGCACACGGCACACAACCCCCAACTCCCAGCTCAAGCCAGACACAAAATCAGGCAAATATGAGGGCAGGATCTGTCTTCCTGGATTGCTCTCGCCCTAATTCTCCAGAGACTCTCATTCACGGCCAAGGTGACCAAGGTGCCTCGCTCATTCGCTGTTAGGGACTGGGGATGCCACCCTTTATCAAAATGGACAGAGTCTACATTAAGCTTGCTAAATAAAAGCTCTCTAGGGGCTCGGGCATAGTTCAGTGGTAGAAGACTTCAGGGAGGGTGGTGTGGTAGGCCTACTTCTATAGGGTGGCCAGGGAAAACTTTAGTGAGGAGGTACCATTTAAGCAGAGACCCAGATGAAGAAAACCAGTCACAGGTAGAATGCAGAAGAGGTGGGGAGAGACCAGGGTTCAAAGGAGCAGGAGCAGCATGTGCAAAGGTCCTATTTTCTGAGACAGAAAACAGTCTGGCACATCTCCTTGAATACAGACCTTAGAGCTGAAGAAGTTGAGGGGAAGAAGGGCAAGAGTTAGACCCAGGGGACCTTGTCCCAGGCAGGACTTTCTCATAAACCCCCTTGCAGTGAGATAACCTGCGGCTGAGACAATGCTTACCAAACACCCACTCATTTCCCTCTCACATCATTCAAGCCTCCCCTTGCAATTAGACTGGAGCCACATAATTGGTCTGGCCAGTGGGCCTTAAGTGAAGATGCTGTCACTTACACAACAAAGCAGGGGGTGGCCTGACCCATACCAGACCACAGGAGTAAGAGGTCATTCTTTATTGTGTTGAACAACTGAGATTTCTAGGGTTGTGTTATTGCAGCATAACCTAGCCTGCCCTGATTAATGCATAATCTGTGTCCAAAACTTGCAACACAGAGGAGCCCAGTCAGGCAGCTTAGTGTACAGCAGTTCAATAAGTGACAGCTGGGCTGGGCATTTGGCTCAGTGGCAGAGTGCCAGCTTAGCATGCGGGAGGTCCTGGGTTCAATTTCCAGGGCTGCAAAAAACATAAAATAAATAAATGGCTGCTCACCTTACCCTCCCTGTGAAAACTTGGGAACCAGTTTGAATGCAATGCACATGTCCCTCTGTTCATTATCACACCACTCCCAAGAAACCAATAATGATTAAAACTTTTTTTTTTTTTTTTTTTTTTTTTTTTTTTTTTTGCAGTACTGGGGATTTAAACCCAGGGCCTTGTGCTTTCGAGGCAAGCACTCAACCAACTGAGCTATATCCCCAGCCCTATTATTAAAACTTTCCCCCCCCCATGGAAGAACTAATACAAGGAAGAAAAGTCAGGTGATCTGTCCTGAGTGTCAAGACAATAACTAAAAAAAAATCTTACTATCTTTTTTAAAAATATTTTTAGTTGTAGATGGACACAATGCTTTTACTTTATTTATTATTTTTATGTGGTGCTGAGGATTGAACCCAGTGCCTCACATGTGCTTAGGCCAGCAGTCTGCCACTGAGCCACAATCTTGGCCCCAGACCTTACTATCTTTTGCCAGTGTGAAGCTTTCTGGTTTACAAGCAAAGTAAACCGGGAAATGTCTGTACCCATTTTTCAGAAGGGAAAAGTGAATCATGTCATCTAGTAACATACTCAAATATGGGTTAAGGTCAAGCAGACTTCATTTCCCATCACAGGCCCATTTCTTATAAGATATGTGGTTTGGGGCAAGGTCCTTGTCTCTCAGTCTCAGTTTCCAAAACTTTAAATAAAGCTAACAAGAAAAGATGCTTGCTGGCATACATTAGGTGCTAAATACAAGTTACTTCTAGAATCTAGAGACCCTGGAGTCCTTGCCTGCTGAGTCTTGGCCCAACTCAGTTCCAGCTCTAGTAGCAAGGACCTGGTAGCCCAGGGTCAGAATCTGTTCCCCATTTTGTTGTTCCCTAGAGGCTGGAAAGAGGTGGATGTGCAGACCTTATAGGAGACCAAACCCAGGAACCCCGTCTGGACCTTGCAACAGCCCAGCCTCTTTGGAAAACAGAGGCACCATTTTCCTGTTTCATTTCAGCAGCCGCCCAAAATTCCCCTCTCAAAAAAGAGCCCGGAGCCAGGAAGGAAATGACATTGGCAGAGACACCAAACCCAAGTCTAAAACCGTCAGGATTGCACAACCAACAACAGACTGTGTGAAAATTGCAAAACTCTCAGGAAGATGGTAACCACAGATGGAAGATAAAAAGCTGATCACCTCCCAAGTCCCTTTAGCAACCCGAGCATCAGAAACCTAACAGTCACACAGTGGTATTGAATTTTCATATCATAGTTTTGCATGTGTATATACACAGTGCTAAGGAGGAAACCCAGGGTCTTGCACATTCTAGGCAAGTGCTCGACCACTGAGTTACACCCCAGCCCTTTCTGAGACAGGGTCCTCCTAAATTGTTGAGGCTGCCTCAAACTTGCAATCCTCCTGCAGTGGTCTCCTGAGTCACTGGGAACAGGTGTGCACCACTGTGCCCAGCCTTAAACAATCTCAAATGGCTTCATTTCGGGTTCTAGAATTAGACAATACTCTATTTTATAAAAAAAGAATAGGGCTAGGGAGATAGCTCAGTTGGTAGAGTGCTTGGCTTGCAAGCACAGGGCCCTGGGTTTGATCCCCGGTACCATAAATAAATAAATAAATAAATAAGTGTTGGGGCTGGGGTTGTGGCTCAGTGGTAATGAACTCACCGAGCACATGTGAGGCAGTGGGTTTGATCCTAGGCACCACACAAAAATAAATGAGCACTGATTCCATCTACAACTAAAAAATATTAAAAAAAAAAAAAAAAAAAGAAGAAGTGTTCTGAGGGTCCAAGTAAAGGAGTTTGGTTTTATAGCCAGAGAAGGCATTGAAGAAAGCAGAAAAAAAAACAAAAAGCAGGTTAGCTATTTCAAAGTTAGAAAGCAAATTCTTGACTGAGGCCTGCTTGGAGGACCTTCTACGAGAGCAAACCCAGGAACCCTCTGGACCTTGCAACAGCCCAGCCTCTTTGGAAAATGGAGGGATCATTCTGTTTCATTTCATCAGCAGCCCAGAATTCCCCTCTCAAAGGCAGCCCTGCACCAGGAAGGAAATGACCTTGGTGGAGATGCCGAACTTACACTGGCCCTGCCCTCTGCCCAGCCTCGGCATCACACTCCCTACTGTCCTCTGCCAGAGGCATCCAGTCTCCCTTGGTTCTCAAACATGCCTCCTGCCACCACCAGGCCTGTGCACATCCTGTGCCGCTGCCTAAACATAAATGTCTGTGGTGCCCCTGTTCAGCAGGCCCACTCAGCCTTCAGCTGGAGGCTCGAGTCCCACTTTCTTGGGGAAGTGTCCCCTGACAGATCAAGTCCTCCAGTCTCCCTCTGTTCTGCCTACCCAAACCACTCTCTGTACACTTCTTTGAGTCCTTACACTGTGGCTGCTTGAGTGCATCTTTGTGATTATTGTATCTGTCTCTCTTACCAGACAAAAGCTGCCTGAGGCCTGGGACCCTGTCTCTGGTTTCATGGCTGTGTCCCCAGTAAGCACTGGTAAGTATTTTGCTACTTCAGCATTAACTCTCCATTTAGGCTTCCAAGATTTAACTCCCTGCAGGAGACATGATGGAGAAGGTCACCTCGCGATAGGTATAGCTGGTTCTCAGCATTCACCTTCACAACCAGAACCACTGTCCACTTCCATCCACAGGCTCAGCTTCTAGGCCGGTGGTACCACCTCCTTTGGTGGCAGTCAATCACCTGGAGCTCTGCATTGATCATTGTGAATTCTCCTTTCACTGGAAGCCACTGTGGGATACCATGGCCTCTGCCCCAATTCTTGCTCTTAAGCTTCCAAGATATTGTTCATAGGCTTAGAGCCACCTCATAGTCATCATCTAGGCCTGGGAACCTGATAAAGTCCTGTCAGGAGCAGGACCATCTTTTTTTTTTTTTTTTTTTGTACCAAGGATTAAACCCAGGGGTGCTTAACCACTGAGCCACATCCTCAGCCCTTTCTGTTTTTTATTTTGAGACAGGGTCTCACGAAGTTGCTTAGGGCCTCACTAAGTTGCCGAGTCTGGCTTTGAACTCTCGATCCTCCTGCTTCAGCCTCCCAAGCTGCTGGGATTACAGTCATGTGCTATCACACATGGCAGGACCATCATCTTTTGAATCCCAGGTTAACACCCAAGGCTGCCTGTCCCCTAGGCTCTCCCATCATAGGGCTCCCCTGAGACACCCAATCATTTCGCCATGGTCTCCATTTCCCCACCGTCAGAATTTCCAAAATATATTGTTAGTTTCATGAATATATTAATAAGAATCAAATGAAAAGGGGTTCTGTGGTTTACCATAAGTGGAAAACAATGGCCTAAACAGTTTTCGTTGCTGCAGAACTTATCAGAGCTTTGATGTGCTGGTATGCACAGTGAATCTCCAAAGGCAGGGTGCAGTGACAAAGCAGGCTGAGTTTCCCACATTTTCTTACACATGAACCTTTTGTTTGCAGGTGGGGACACCTCTCCTTTAGAGAGCATGGTCTGAGAAATTCTACCCTACCCTGAACATGATGGCGCACGCCTGTAATCCCAGCAACTTGGGAAGCTGAAGCAGGAGGACTCCAAGTCTGAGGCCAGCCTTGGTAACTTAGTGAGACCATGTCTCAAAACAAAAATAAAAAAGAGCTGAGGATGTAACTCTGGTGGAATGCTTGTCTAGCACACACAAGGCCCTGGGTTCCATCCCCAGTACTAGGGGGAAAAAAAATTCTTGTTCTGCCCAGAGTTCATGCCTGCAGAGAACATGCTCCACTGCTGAGCCACACCCCCAGCTCCCTGTTTCTTTTGCTCAGCTTTGTCTGTCTTCAAGTCCAACCTCCTCCGCTATCCTCATTGGTATATTTATGCTATTACAGAGAGTAAATGGTGTCCAACTCTAGAATCAAAAATTAAGTCAGGTAAATCTTTAAATTACGCTTTTTGTCCTCTGACACTTTCCATCCAACTGTTTTGGGTGGCAACAAGGGAGGCTCCTGGTAAGTGCTTTAAATTAGGACAGCAGACAAGCTGAGCCCAGAAGCCAGTGCGGGAAAGACAAAGGGTGTCAGGGTTTAGTACTAAGATATGTCTAAACTGGATCTTTGGCTGCGATAACCGCAGTATAAGTGATTAGAAACCAAGAGACTGGAAGCTTCTAGTTTCCGTGAGAACTGTATTACCAAAGAAACCACAGGCTTGTTCTGATAAAGGCTTGTGATTAACAACCAGGCTCAGTGGCACACGCCTGTTTTCCGGGTCTCTTGGGAGATGAGGTAAGAGGATCCAAGTTCAAGGTCAGCCTCAGCAACTTAGCAAGACCCTGTCTCAAAAAATAAAAATATAAAAAGGGCTGAGGATATATATCTCAGTGATAAAGGACCCTGGGTTCAATCCCCAGTACCTCAAAAAAAAGAAAAAAACCTTGTGATTATTTGGCCCCTGCAGCCCCTTTGAGCCCCTCAAAGTCACACCTGCAGGAAATGGAAGTGAAAGTCAAGGAGTCCTCAGTAACAACATATGCTCTCTGGCTCCACTTCAGACAGCTATAGGAAGTAAAGAATAAGGAAGTTTCACTCTTGCTGCCCACTGAGGTGAAGTCAGAAACCACAAAACCAGGTATCTGAGATGTCCTTAAACTATAAGGAGCAACAGAATCCCGGGAGGTCCAGTGGGGATAGATGGCTACTCCTGTCATCCCAGCTGCTTGGGAGGCTGAGGCAAGAAGATGGCAAGTTCCAAGCCAGCCTCAACAACTTAGCTTAACCCTGCCTCATAACAAAAAAGACAAAGCGCTGGTGATGTAGCTGAGTGGTAGGGTGCTTGCCTAGCATATGTGAGTTCCTGGATTCAATCTCCAATACCACAAAAAAAAAAAAAAAAAACTCTGAGCCATGCAGGGCCTTCTTGGTTCCTGGGGCAGAGAAGGGATCCTGAGACCCTCCAGGGTACTGGAGGGAGCCAAGTACCCCAAAGAGGACCAGGCACCTCGAGAATGCTCTTGAGTGTGAGCTTTTTGCTGGTGGGGGGATGTGCCAGGGACTAAACTCAGGGGCACTTGACCACTTATAGCCACATCCCCAGTCTTATTTTGTATTTTATTTAGAGACAGGCCTCACTTTGCTGAGGCTGGCTTTGAACTCAATCCTCCTGCTTCAGCTCCTGAGCCACTGGGATTAAAGGGTGTTTCCCCCACTGGGACTGGCTCTGAGTGTTAGCTTAAGTGTCCTGGTGACATAAGTGTGCTTTCCCTAAATCTTGTGCTGTGCTGTTGTTTGACCTCAAATGGTTAAGAATCTGTTCAGATTAGTCAGTAGCCAGGCTCTGACATCCATGAGGGGGTGTCCAGTAGGGACGTGCATCTCAGTTCACAGAGAACTGCCTTCACACAAAGGACACCCTGGGACACCTCAGCCCACTCCTGGAGGCAACAGAGGGGTCTGCGCAGGCCTCACCTCACTGGCCCCCTCCCCAAAGTCCAATGCCTGGCCTCCAGCCCCGCGCGCCTGACCACACGTGAGCCCGCAGCTCTTCCTGTCGTCTCCCATGGCCCTCTCCTTGCCTCCTTCAGATTTCCTCAGAGTTTGTCATTCATTCTCTCCAAATGTGGAAAGCACTTCAGGGCTCATCCAGTCCATGATCACTTCTCAGTATCTGCCACATGCCAGGTCTGGGAACACAGAGAAGCTAGTGCTGGGGGCGGGTCCCCAGTGCTGGTCACGCTGAAATGCCATTTTGGCACCAGTGGTAATGGGGGCCAGGCCACCAGGAGCCATGCGGGGGTTCTGCACGTCATCCAGCCCAGCCGCCTCACTGGAAAAAGGTGTGGGGCCGAGGCTCTGGGGAAGGAAGCACGGCCAGCCCAGTGTCACCAGAGAGCAAACGGCTGCCTCGGCACTGGTCACAAAGCACCTGAGCCTCTCTGGTTGAGCCGGCACATGGTCGAAGCCCCAGAACAGGGCAGGGAGGGGCTTCAGGTGGGTTCCAGACGGTGGGCAGGCTGTGTGCTGATCAGCTCACTTCCCAAGCTGAGGAACGACGCTTGGCAAGGTGGCCAGGCAGAAGCCTGGGGAAGAGCACTAGCCTGATTTACAGATGGCAGGCCTGTGCAGAAACAAGCCTGGCTGGAGTCTCTCAGGCTGGGGTGCCACACCCACTGGAAGCAGGATTGTCCCCATTTCTGACAGGAAGTCTTGGTGTGTGAAAGCTCTGGGTCCCCCCCAGCACGCTACATCCTGGGAAGTCCCCTGGCAGCTGAAGGGTAGTGACAATCCTGCAGCCCTGCCAGGCCTCCCCACCCAGCATGGTCAGCTCGTGGTAGCCCTGAAAGTCCCAAGTGGGCTGCAGCCCTAGATGCCCCCAGTTTACCTGAAGTTGGTGCTCTAAGCCCCCAGCCCTTGGTCCCCTGCTCTAAGTCCCTCCTTCTGGAAGCCCTCCCTGATTCCAGAAGGGTCTCAGAGACATTCAGACAAGTGCTGAACCTGGGTGTATTGGTCCAGCCAGGTTATCCCCAGCTCAGGAACCCCATGTGAGACGGCTCCATCTCCTTCCACAGCCCAGGCTTCTGGGGCCTTTGTACAAACTGGTCCCTCTCCCTGGGCTCTCTTACCCCCAACTCCACGTGACTGTCCTCCTTCCACTCCTGCAGTTTCATCTCAGCAGTAGGCCCTCCTTGACCACTTGTCCTAGGAGGCTCCCCTACCTAGTCACTCTGTCCTCTTGGCCTCTTTCTTCATGGTATATCTACTTTTACTTCTTTTCTTATTAACTGCCTCCTCAGAAGACAATGCTCTCAGAGGGCAGAGGACCAACTGCGTCACCTATGCAGTATTTCCAGAAACTAAAGACAGCACTAGATACCAGGCAGGGGGCTCATACTGGCTCCCTGGCCCACATGGAAGGGGTGTCCCTGGGTACAAAGAGGGGTGCAAGTAACCAGGCCCCCCATCCCTACTGCCTTCTGCTCAACACCAGACACCTGTCACATTATACCCTTCGATTCCATAGCTACCCTTCAAAACAGGGAGGTATCATTACTGCTAAATATGTCCCACCATGATTATAGCCTCTTGCAGGAGAACAATTTAGTAATACTGATATCAATAGCAAATTAAATATGCAAAGCTCCAACCCAGCTACCCTGATGCTAGAAAGTCATTCTAAAGCTACACTCAAAACGTGTGCAAAACACAGTTATTTACATCCAGGGATGTGCATCACAATGCTGGATAGAAAAGGAAAAGGCTAGAAGCAAACCAAACACTTAACTGTTAAAAAGAATAAGTCACGGGGCTGGGAAGATAGCTCAGTCGGTAGAGTGCTTACCTTGTAAGCACAAGGCCCTGGGTTCCATCCCTAGCACCCAGCAACCAAAAAAAAGAATAAGTCAAGGCCGGGGATGTGGCTCAGTGAGAGAAGGCTTGCTTAACATGTGCAAGGCCCTGGGTTCCATCCCTAGCACCACAAAAGATAAATAAATTAAAAATCAAATAAAAGAATAATATGTCAGGGGCTGGGGATATAGCTCAGCAAGCACAAGGTCCTGGGCTTAATCCTCAGCACTAAAAAAAAAAAAAAAAAAGAAGAATATACAAAAGACTCTTCAGCATGGAACATTCTCCAAAATCCAGCACTAAGTTGAAATATCGGTGCACAACCGTGTTAAAAGGGACGGTCCAGACAGACAGTCAGTTTATACCATCATAGACGAGAAGCTTTAACAGTGATTACCACTTAGGATGTAAAACAGGGAAACAGGACAATGTGAATCACTTTTACTCTATGCCTTTTTTTCAAATTTTTGTGTAACAGCTATTGAACCTTTTTCTACCTACCTACCTACCTACCTACCTACCTTCCGGGAATTGAACTCGGGCACTCAGCCACGGAGCCACATCCCTAGCCCTACTTTGTATTTTATTTAGAGACAGGGTCTCACTGAGTCGCTTAGCACCTCACTTTCGATGAGACTAGCTTTGAACTCGCAATCATCCTGCCTCCACATCCTGAGCCCCTGGGATTACAGGCATGTGTCACCGTGCCCAGTATTTGTTTTTAAAATAGATAACCCATCTTTCTCTCTTTCTCTCGTTGCAGTACTGATGCTAGAACCCAGGATCTCATGTATGCTAGACAAGCACTCTACTGCTAAGCTCTCAATTTTTTTAATCACGAAAGGTTTAAAGGCTGAGCTAATGGTGAAGTGCTTACCTAGCATGCACAAGGCTTGGGGTTCTATTCCCAGGACCAAGGGTTGCAGGGGAGCTTATAAAGGGTCTAAGGCCAGAGTGCAGCCATGCCGAAACTCCACAGAAGCCACCTGGTTACTCACAGCTCAGGACGATCTGGGCAGCGCGGTAGAGCTCCAGACGACACAGGAGGTCCACCAGCTGCTGGACGGTGGCCTGACGCATGCCCCACCACCATAGCAGCTCACGGGTGATGCTCACGCCCTGCACCCGCTCCATGGACTTGATCTTCCGCAGCTGGGTCAGGTCTGGGATCACTTTGGAAGCTGGAGGGCAAGAGAGGATTCTGCTTAAAGTCTGAGCAGCAATTCCTCCCAAGGGGTCCCCACGATAGCGTAGCCACTCCCACCATGCAGAGTACTGCCCCACCTGCCACTCTCCACGCTGATCCTGCTGAATACCCAAGGGCACTGGCACATGGGCACTTGCACATAAATATCAGTGTGGCTGCTGCCCAAGGCAGGAGAAAGATCGCAGGACGAGAGGCAGGTAGACAGGAGTCTTGAATGCTTGCTGCTTCTTTGCTAGGGACTGTCACTTCACCCTCTGGAACCTCAGTGGGGAACACAACTCCTTCCACGTTCCCTTCTAGAATGGACGCCCCATTCATCCTATTTACTGTACAGAGGACACTGCCTGGCAGAGTTGGGCAGAGTCAGCATGAGGTGGGGCAAGGGAGGTCCCTGAGGTGGCCCTGGCTCTCAGGACTCATCCTGCACTTGCAGGACCCTGAGAGTAAGTGCCTCCTTAAATTCCAAAGTACCATACAAAATCTGTAGGAAGCCACCATTAGCTAGTAACGGTAAATTTTTCATATAATTCACAGTTGAAAACTAAAGAAAATATGGAAAATGCAGGGGGATGGGCAAGACACACAGCATCCTACCACCCTCCCCAAGGGCCACTCGGGTACTCTCTTCCTTTCCAAAAATCACCCCGGGCTACTTAGGCATAGCGCTAAGCATAGTTTTTGTCAGACTGTAGGCAAGATTTTGAATCCTGCTTTTTTTCTTTTTCTTAGCTTTTTCCAGTATTTTTTTTTTTTTTTAGTTGTCAATGGACATTTACTTATTTTTCTGTGGTGCTGAGACTCAAACCCAATGCCCCACACGTGCTAGACAAACACTCTACCACTGAGCCAGGACCCCGGACCTGAATCCTGCTCTTATTAACCAGCATGGCATAAACTTTTGGCAAGTTGTTACTACTGCTCTTCATAAATGGCATTTTTAATTGTAAAACCCACTATTCCATTAAACTTACTGACATGAAAGAGGCACTTTTTAAAACAAGAATAAAATGGCCTGGGGGGTGGCTAACTGGTAGAGTGCTGACCTAGTATGTACAAGGCCAACATGTGATCCCTAACACAAGCCGAACAAACAAAAAACTGAGGGATAGAAACACTAAAGCTTCAGTTTCAGGATTTCAGAAATCATTGGAGCAAAAATCTATGTGAACATCGAGTCGTTCACTCATTCAATAAAATATCATTGAGCCTGTGCCGTATACTAGGTCTGTGACAAACCTAGAATATTGTAGTGAGTAAACTGAAACCCCATGGAGCTTTTCTGCTTGGAAATATAAAATCAGTCCCTGCACATTGGCTCACACCTGTAATCCCAGAGACTCGGGAGGCTGAGGCAGGAGGATTGCAAGTTTTGAGGCCAGCCTCTGCAATTTAGAAAAAACCTCAGTAACTTAGCAAGACCCTGTCTCAAAATAAAAAATAAAAAGGGCTGAGGATGTAGCTCAGTGGTTAAGTTGCCCCGGACTCAATCCCAGTACCAAAAAAGAAAATAGAGCCTTGGGTGATCATGGAAAATCTCAAAGTCAGGAAGTAAACACGATTAGATTATAATTCTCTCCTCTCTGGAAGATGAGGAAGAACTCTGAGACAGCCTCCCACAGGAAGAAAGCCACCCAGAAGAAGTGCCCTGCTAGACAACGGAAAGTTTTGGAGTTACGACTTTAGTCACTGGAAACCCAGGCCAGAATCCTGTTGTGAGAAAGTGAGGTCAGCGGGGACAGAGGCTGCTTCCAGCCTACAGAGAAAAGAGTAGAGGGAAGAGGAAGGGACCGCGCTCTAGCACCCTGTCCTCACACAAAGCTACCTGATCACCTCCCACCCTGGGGGGGTGCCCCAAGTCATGGGAAGACAAACCCACACTGCGCCTGCCAGCTGCCAGCTGTGGGAACTCGTGCTCCCCCCAACACACACCACACACACTCACATGTGCTAATCAGGAGAAATAGGAATTAAAACTCTGGGGTTCTTCCAACTTGAACTTTTTTTTTTCTTTTTCTTTCCTTTTGTTCTTTTGCAGTGTTGGGGATGGAAACCAGGGCCTTGCATGTGCTGAGTGAGGGCTGCACTGTCCCAGTCCTCAGCTTGGACATTTAAGTTTCCAAGAACGTGACACATCTTAAGGTACTGGCCCATTAGCCTCTATCAACACCCTTGAAACGGGGTCAGGTCAGGGCAGAAATCTAGAGGGGATGAGTCACTGAGGCCTCTGCTAAATCACAGGTTTTTTCTCAGCATGAGCAAGTAACACCTGGTCACTGGGACATTAGGAAAACAGAAGAAATCAAAGTACCCACAATCAAACCACCTGGAAGACCCCCAAGAAAACCCACTGGTTACATTTTAGCATCGCATCTTCTAGACTTCTAGACCTTTATAGGTAAAAAGGATAGTGCTATAGTCTGTAAGTGTGTCTCAAGACCTGGTCACAGGCTAAGCATCAAGATGTGCTGCCTGGGACTCAAAGAAATGAGGCCAACCGACCGTGGACTGCAATCTCTTAAAACATGAGTTAAAATAAGTTTTTCTACTTCTAAGTGAATGATTGCAGGCATTGCCACAGGAATTGAAGCTGTCTGACACTGAGGGTCAGCAGGACAGTACCGAGACAGTGCAGAGGCCAAACCCTGGTTCCAAGGCCAGGTGTGAACCCCAGCTGTGCATCTGGGGAAGGCCCTTCACCTCCCCCTGGCCTCGGCTTCCTCATCTGCTGAACAAGCACTGGATGAGCTCTAAGAACAGAAGCGCCTGGTGCTCGCTCCGGCAGCGCATATACTAAAATTGAAACGATACAGAGAAGATTAGCATGGCCCCTGCGCAAGGATGACATGCAAATTCGTGAAGCGTTCCATATTTTTCAAGAATGGAGGAAGGAGGGACTTTATAGAGGGAAAAGAGGGGTGAGAGGGATGGGGGGAAAGAAAAATAACAGAATGAATCAAACACCATTACCCTATGTAAATGTATGATTAAACAAATGATATGCCTCCATGTACAACCAGAGAAACAAGTTGTATCCCATTCGTTTACAATAATAATAATAATAATAAAAAGAACAGAAGCACCTGAAATAAAGATGACACCTACATCAGCTCTCAGTGTTTAAACCACCCAGGCTCTGGGAAGGCCTGTCATCGAGCCAATGAGGAATTCCTCGTGGACCATTACACTGTCCTTTCATGTCCGAGGTCCTGAATCTGATGGAAACCCTGCCCTTCCTCAAAGGCCTCAACAGGGATGTCACAGCCTCCTGAAATGGCCTGTCCTAGAGTCAAATGCCCCCTGCTCCAGACCAACCAGACCTCCCTGGGGAGCGGGAGGGGAAGCCCCAAGGGCCTCTGCAACCATGGCGACCCTCCACCTCTCCAGGACTCTGTGAGGGCGGCATTACAGAGGAGGAAGTAAGGGCTCAGAGAGGCCTGAAGTCACCCAGCTGGGTGAGGCAGAGCAGGCTGTGCAAAGGCTGTCACAGCAAACAGGGCAGAGGGCGGTCCAATAAATGGCCCCCTGCACACACCCTCGGGGGTGAAGCTGCAAGATGCCCACTTTACACGGGCTCACGCTCCAGCATTTATTTCTCCAAGAGCAAAAAGGGCCACAGCTGCAATCACAGAAAAATGACCAAGAGGCAACGAGTGTTGAATCCAGAAGAGCAAGCATATTTATGGCTGTGGGATTTTTGGCTTCACTCTAGCGTTCTTCCCACGCCCCCACACCCTCCTTCCAGGACCACAGTCATCTCAGAGGGACTGTCTCTTTCTAAAATGACTCACAGCAGCAAAGACTTTTTAGGACTAGAGGGACTTCTTGTTTTGCTAATGAGGAAAACAGAGTCTGGAGACCCAGAGAGAGCACAACTGACTGGGCTGCTCAGCCCGTGCCCAACCAGTGACTTCTGACCCAAGACAAACAGCCAGCCATGGGCTCAAAGCAGTCTCTGCAGAGTGAGAAGCAGACATGCCCTGTGTCCTGATCAATACCTATGTTCTTCAGGTCACCATTTACTCAAGCAGTCACTGGGTACCTGCTCACTTGCCAGATGTTGTCCTGGGCTCTGGGGATATGGGAGTGAAATAAACAGGCAAGGTCCCTGCCCTGGTGGCACTTTTACCTCACAGGGACAGACAGATGTAAACATATCAGGAGCAAGGTAATGCACAGCTCACTGAGAGGAATGGAGGAAATGAAACCACAATGGGATAAAGAGCTTATGTGGGGGGTGGGGGCAGGAAAGGCTTCTCTAAGTGAGCTAACCCACAGGGCACCGGCTGGCAGAAAAATGCCCACTCCAAAGACATCAATGTCCTAAACCCCCAGACCTGTGTGAATGTGGTACCCAGTGTGGCAAAAGGAAACTCTGTAGATGAAGTGAGGATTTAGAGATGTGAAGGTCATCCTGGATGACCCAGATCAGCCCAGTGTAATTCCCAGTATAAGAGGTGGGAAAAAGCATGTAAGATTCAGAGAAGTGATGACAAAAGCAGAAGTTGGAAAGAGATCTAAAGATACTGCATTGCTGGCTTTGAAGATTGAAGGGAGGGGCTGTGAAAAACATGACTCCAGAATTATCAGATAATAAATTTGTGCAGTTTTGAGTTACCATTCAATTGTGGTGACTTGTTATAGCAGCAAGAGGAAACTCATACAGACTAGAATGCCAGGTATAGAGAAGGCAGGGAGGGAGAAGTTCCAAGCAGAGAGACAGCAAGTGCAAGGCCCTGAGTAGTCTAGACAGAGGAAGCCAGTGAGGCTGAGGCAGGGAAGAAAGAGCAGGGAGTGGTCAGAGGGGCCAGAGCTGGCAGGTCAAGTGAGGAAGGTGAACTATATCCTTAATTCCTGTGGAAATTCTGGTATCTCCAGGGACTGCAAACCCAGAGGTATTCTCCAAAGAAGATAAATGAATGGCTGATAAGCAGGGATTTGCATTTGATTTGAAATGCAAATCAAAATCACAAGTGAGATGCCACCTCATACCTGCTCAGATGGTGAGAACAAGAGGGGACCATAACAGGTTGACAAAGGACATGGAGAAATCCAACCCTCTTCCACTGCTGGTGGGAATGTGAAACAGCTTAGCCACTTTGGAGACAATCTGGCAGTTCCTCAAATGGTTCAAAAGAGTCAACATGTGACTCAACAATTCCACTTCTAGGTACATTACTGCACAGACACAGGAAATGAAAAAGTGCGTCCACACTGATACTTACGTGAACGTTCACAGCACATTTTTCATGATTGCCAAAAAGTGGAAAGAACCCCAAATGTCCATCATCTGGTAAAGGGATAAATTAAATGTGGAACTTTCATAAATGGACTACCACTCGGTTGGTACTATTATTACCATCATTATTATTAGGTGCTAGGGATTGAACCCAGAGGCACTTAACCACTGAGCTTCAGTCATTTTTTTCTTTTTTTATTTTGAGACAGGGTGTCACTAAGTTGCCGAGGCTGGCCTCAAACCTGCCATTCTCCTGCCTTATCCTCCTGAGTTGCTGGGATTATAGACATGCACCCCTGTATCCCCACATCATTTAGTGATCGTTTTTGTGGGTGTTTGTTTGTTGTTTGTTTGTTTTTGATACCAGGAATTGAACCTAAGGGCACACTAAGCCACATCCTAGTCATGGTTTTTCTTTTTTTTTTTTTAATATTTTTTAGATGTCAGTAGACCTTATTTTATTCATTTATTTATACATGGCGCTGAGAATCGAACCCCAGTGCCTCACGTATGCCAGGCGAGGTGCTCTACCACTGAGCCACAACCCCAACCCTCTTTTTTTTTTAATTTATTTTTATTGTAAACAAATGGGATACATCTTGTTTCTCTGTTTGTACATGAAGTAGAGGCATACCAATTTGTGTAATCATACATTTACATAGGGTACTGGTGTTTGGTTCATTCTGTCATTTTTTTTCCTTTCCCCCACCACTCCCTTTTTTGTTTTGAGACAGGGTCTCACTAAGTTGCTTAAGGCCTTGCTAAATTGCTGAGGCTGGCTTTTAACTTGTGATCCTCCTGCTTCAGCCTTCCAAGTCCACTGGGATTACAGATATGTGCCTTGCCTGGCAACATTATTTGGTTTTAAAAAGAAATTGAGGGTGTAGCTCTGGGGCACAGTGCTTGCTTAGCATATGCAAGACCCTGGATTCTATCCCCAGCATTGCAATAAAAAAAAAAAGGTAAAAAGTAAAGGAATTCTGCACTAATGCATGCTACAACATGGATAAACCTTTAAAACACACTAAATGAAAGAAGTCAATCACAAAGGACAATAAATATTATATGATTCCATTTATATGAAATATCCAGAATAGGCATACTGGGAAAAAACGAGGGAGGGGTTTGGAGTGACATTTAAGGGGTACAGGGTTTCTTCTGCAGTAATAAAAACGTTCTAAGACTGTAGAGATAGTCACTGACCTGTACCCCTATACTCTTTAAATGGGTGAATTATACGGAATGTAATTATGCCTTCTTATTTATTTATTTTTGCTTTTGGTACTGGGACTTGAATCCAGGAACCTCACATAGGCAAAGTACATGCTCTATTTAAGTTGTGCTTTCAGCTCTGTGAATTGTATGGTGGTTTTTTTGGTTTTGTTTTGTTTTTGTTTTTTGTTTTTGGTACTGGAGATTGAACCTAGGGGTTGCTGTACGCTAAGCTACAGGGTCTTGCTAAGTTGCTTAATGCCTCACTAAGTTGCTAAGGCTGGCCTCAAACTTGTGATCCTCCTGCCTCACCCTTCCAATTGCTGGGTTACAGGTGTGAACCACTGCTCCTGGCTTGTGAATTTTATCATAATAAAGCTTTTCTTTCTTTTTTTTTCTTAAGTCATACAGGTGCCTTCTAAATTAACTTCCTAGGAAGAAAAGTTGTTCTAATGCTTGCAATTAAGAGTTGGACTAACAAGGAAGAAATAAGAAGTCCGACCTATAGCTGGTCACTGACCAGTAAACATTCAAATAAAGTCACCCAAGAAATGGGACACTGAGTCACCTAGAAAATTAGGTGCAAGATATTCTCACAGGTGCCCTCAGCCTTAGGCAGAGCCTTCAAGGGAGGGAAGCAGGAGAAACGGAGGCGAAAGACACCTCCCCATCCTACGTGTGGTACCCTCATCATTTAACCTTATGCATTTTCTGCTTTTCAACTAATAATAGCTAAATAAAAATACATGCTGCAAATAAAAACCTACATCCACATTGCTCTAGATTATTGCCTGGCAAGGAGAAATGAGTGTGGTACATTTTAAGTGGGGGAGGAAAAAAAGTCTAGCACATGTAATGAATGCACAAAGTGGAGATTTTAAAAAATACAAACATATATATAAATATGTTTACAAAATGACCAGGTTTAACATCCCTAGCAGTCTGCTGGCACACAGTAAGAAGCCAAGAAAACTTAGCTGCTATTTGTGACTACCTGCACCAAATACTTTGGGTGGTTATCCCTGAGTCTGAGCTAATATTTTTGTCGCTTGTTTCCCACAGTATTTTGCAAGGGGTGCGTATTGGTTTTTACTGAGTTAGAACAGGGTTCCTGAACCTCAGCACCATGGATGCTTTGGGCTGGAATGTTGGGAGACACCAACATTCCCAGTGTCTACCCACTGCACTCACCAAGTTGTGACAAACCCAAGTGTCTCCAGACATCAGCAATGTCCCCTAGGGTGCAAAAGTGATTCTAATTGAGAACCACTAGGTTCTAATACAAGTTATTTCTTTTGGTTGTTGTTTTTATGTTTTACTGAGGATGGAACCCAGGGCCTTGCATTTCTAGGCAAGTGCTCTACCACTGACCTGCATGCCCCAGCCCTAAAATATACAATTTGTTCAATCTGAATGGATAACACATTTATTTATTCATTTTATTATTATTTTGATGTGTGTGTGTGTGTGTGTGTGTGTGTAGTACATATGCACTATATACTTTTTTGGATAAATGGTGTATTTTATTAAATAAAAATTTTAATTAAAAATACATAACTATATTTTAAGCAAAGGGAGATCAGTAGATGAAAGGGACCAAGGGGTAGAAGTAGGGGAAGGTGGGGGGGAACGGATGGGGAGGGATATTAACCAAACTACATTGTTATATTGTGCGCATATACAAATATGTAACACCAAATCCCATCATTATGTACAACTATAATGCACCAATAAAAATTTTGGAAAGAAAAAAATGACTATTTTAAAAATTAGGTGCCACTGTACACTGGTTTAAATCATACAGCCAAGAATAACAACTGCTCTTTTCACTTCCTTATAAGAATACCACTAAGGTGCTGGGTGCTTTCTACACAGTATTTCAGTATTTTCTTCCCTTATAACAACTTTACAAAGAAGCCGTAATTATCATCTCCGTTTACAGATTAAGAAGCCGAGACTCTGAGAGGTTCAACAACTAGCTCGAGGTCACCCAGCTGACAAGTGATGGAGCCTGGAAGCTGAGATGACCACACAGGTATCCTCTTCCTAGCTGCCAGGACCCTCTCAGCCAATCAAAAGCCGCAAACAACAAGCAAAACACAACAAGGATTTACAAGGTAGTGAGCCCTGGCTCCCAATCCCACGCACTCTGCCACTCAGCCACGGCACCCCTAGGCAAGTTGCTCCACCTCATCTGTAACTCCGGGTAAGAAGGACGCACTTCATCGGCGGTGTGGGGATTAAATGAGATAATAGCGCCTGTCCCAAAGTAAGCACTCGGGAACTGTTTTACTGTAAACTGTAGGCGATGACTACCTAACGACAAGTCTTCAAAGGCCACACCACCTTCCAGAAGCCTAAAAGGAGGTCCGGGGCGGGGGCGGGGGACCTGCCTGGGGCCACCCGGCGAGGCCCGGGTGCAGGAATCTCAGCCCTCGGGCCGGAGCCCGGGAGTGCGCTAGGCGGAGGCTCACAGCGGGCAGGCTAGAGGGGCCGGTGGCCGCGGCCCTCCTGGAGCCTCACTCACCGAACTGCATCCAGTCCCAGTCGCTGAGCGTGTCCATGTTGCGGCACAGGTCGTCCAGCACCCAGGCGGGCAGCTGGTAGATGTAGCAGGCCATGTCCGGCCGGCGGGCGGGCACGGGACGGACTGTGCCCGGAGCAGCGGACGCCGCGTCTCTAGAGCTGCGCGGGCAGGCGGCGCGGGAAGTGGGCGGGGCGCGCCGGCCGCCAGCACCCCCCAGCGGCCGCCAGCGGCACAGCGCGTCCTTGCTCAGGCCGACGCAGGTGCTGACACCGGGGAAACTGAGGCCAGCCGCGAGAAGGAACACGTTTAAGGCCACGTGGGCATTCCGTGCCAGTCGCGGGAAGCCTTGTGACTCCACTTCCAGGGCTTTGGGCACTACACCACCTCATGCATTCATCCAGTACTCATATGGCACACACCTGTCACTCCAGATGCTCAGGAGGCTGAGATAGGAGAATCGCAAGTCGGAGGCCAGTGTCAGCAATTTAGCAAGACCCTGTCTCAAAGTGAAAATTTAAAAAAAAGATGTAGCTCAGTGTAGAGTGTCCCCAGTTCAATCCCCATACTAAAAATTTATTAAAATGAACAGAGTAGGAGGAATGGAATTTATACTAATAATTGTTAGTACTCATTGAGCACTTACTAATACAGACTGCACCCAGATTATTTTACTTACTCCTTACAATGCCTCTATGCAGGTATGATGATTAACCCCCATCCTACAAATAAGGGAACTGAGACACAGTTTAAATAAGGTGCCTAAAATCACACATACACAAGTGACCAAGCTGGGATTTAATAATATGCCTAAAATCATGTAAGTACAAAGTGACTGAAATGGGATGTGAATTCAAGCAGTCTAGTCCCAGAATCTTCATCCCCACTAGCTACAAACTGCCTGTTACCATAACTTCTGTTTCTTTATTTCTACAATGAGATTTCCCTGAATGATCTTAGGTAATTCTCACAAGCCTACATTATATTCTTTCTGATTGCTGAGCTAGGGACTCACTCTATTGCCCAGGCTGGTCTTGTACTCCTGGACTTAAGTAATCCTCCTGCTTCAGCCTCCCTAGTAGCTGGAACTACAGGTATGCACCACCACACCCAACTTATTATTCCCATTTTATACCAAGTAAAATAGGTTCCAAGAGGTTAGGCAACTGCAGAGGATAACCTGTAGCTGTAAACACCAGCTTGGGAGAATGGCTGCCATCAATGGAAACTAAAGTCAAAGTGAGAAGACCTGGGACCAAATCCCAGTTCTATCACCAACAGGCTTTGTGACCTTGAACAGCTTACTTTGACATGGTCAGGGATTCCTTAGAATGAATACCTTTCAGGGGAAATAGAGCCAAACTAGCAGTCTTATGGGATTGACGCTCATTCCAGAAAATGAGTAGTTAAAAGGTGGACAAGTCTTTAAGGTTATGGAAATGAGGTGACAGCCCAGAAGATGGGAGGCTGAGAAAGTGGGCTCAGGCTTCTGAGACCACGTGGTCAGCAGTTATGCCACTCCAAGACAGGCAAAGCAGGGTCTACACTAGGCTGAAAATAAGAGAATTCCTCAGAGGATGAGAGACAAATGCACCGGTAGAATAGTTATCATCAAAGTAAACCGTTACCTTTATCTTATTAGCATAATAAACCACCCCCACCCCCATGGAGACTGAAGAGGGGAATGAAACGTGCAAAGATATAACTGCAGTGCCACCTATATGCACAATGACATCAAGTGGCCCAGCTCTGCGTGCCCCACAGATGCCGGAAAAGCTCTTTTCTCCAGGGATCTCTGTCCCCCAAAAGCTATCTCCCTTCTGGCGAGAAGTCCTTAAACCCCTGCCTGTTTAAATTCTTTCAGGGTCCTTTGTTTATTTCTACAACTCTGGGTCCAAGAGGACTAGGTCAGTAACAGTTTCATTGATCAAGCCTTGTTTTTCAAAGTGGATTAATCCTTCCCCTACTGCTTTGAGTTGTGAGTGAAAGAAGCCCATGAGTTGTGAGTGAAAGAAGCCCTACAGAGACCAACTAAAATAAGCTGGGCACAATGATGCATGTGCATAACTCCAGTGATTCAGGAGGCTGAGGAAGGAGGTTTGAAAGTTCAAGACCAGTCTGGACAACTTAGCAAGACCTTGTCTTGAAAATAAATTAAAAAACAGGCATAGTGGCAAACACCTGTAATCCTGGCCTCTCAGGAGGCTGAGGCAGGAGGATGGCAAATTCAAGGCCAGCCTCAGCAATTTAGCAAGGCCTTAAGCAACTTACCAAGAACCTATCTCAAAATTTAAAAAAAAATTTTTAAATGGCTGGGGATGTGACTCAGAGGTTGAGCATCTGTGGGTTCAATCCCCAATAACATCAAAAAGCAAACAAAAAAACAAATGGGGGACTGGGGAGATAGTTCAGTTGGCAGAGTGCTCACCTCGCAAGGACAAGGCCCTGGGTTCGATCCCCAGCACCGCAAAAAAAATAAATAAATAGGAAAACCTAAGACTTTCTTGTATAGTGAATGTGCTAAATAAATGGTAATTGCCATTGATGTTCTTCTTGTTTGTCTCATTTATCTTTTTTTTTTTAATGCTGTGCATTGTTTTCTTATTTGTTTGTTTTGTGGTACTGGGGACCCAAGCGCTCTACCAGCTGAGCTATCTCCCCAGCCCTTCTTGTTTGTTTTTGTACTGAGGATTGAACCAGGAACAATTAACCCTGAGCTGAAACTGAGCATGTCGTTGATATTCTTGAAGAGGGAGCCCACTGGCCTTGGACTCCTACTAAGATTTCAGTGATAGTGCACACCTGTAATCCTAGACACTCTGGGAGGTTGAGGCAGGAGAATCTCAAATTCAAAGACAATCTGGGCAACTTAGTGAGACTCTGTCTCAAAATAAAAAAATTAAAAAGGGGAAAAGAAAACAAAGGGAGATCCATAGAGGAATGGAACAGGGGAGGGAAGAAGGGAGGGGGGAAATGCTAGGGAGTGATACTGGGCAAATTGTATTGTTATATTGTGTGCACAGATGAATATGTAACAACAAATCCCACCATTATGTACCGATTAAAAATGTGGAAAGAGCCAGGTGCAGCGACACATCTGAAATCCCAGCAGCAGGAGGATCAGGAGTTCAAAGTCAGCCTCTGCAACTTAGCGAGACACGTTTCTAATAAAATATAAAAAAGGGCTGGGGATGTATCTCAGTGGTTAAGCACCCTTGGGTTCAATCCCCTGTAGCAAAAGAAAAAAAAAATTGTGGAAATACATAAATTAAAAAGGGCCAGGGGTATAGAGACATGTTTCTAATAAAATATAAAAAAGGGCTGGGGATGTATCTCAGTGGTTAAGCACCCTTGGGTTCAATCCCCTGTAGCAAAAGAAAAAAAAAATTGTGGAGATACATAAATTAAAAAGGGCCAGGGGTATAGCTTAGTGGTAGCACCCCTGGTTTCAATCCCTAAAACCAGGACATTTCAATCCTAGCTGTCCCTCGTGGGCTCTAGTCCTTGAGCAAACTCTTGGCTTTTTTTTCTTTTATAAATCTGGTATCCTACCCCACCACTCGGAAGGATTGGTGTGAGGCTTCAGTGGACCCCAAAATGGTGGAGATGACTGGAAGGTCCCAGACCAGGAAAGGATCACTCAGGAGTTCATTCCTTGAGGCAAAAAGTGGGGTATGTCTCAGTGTGCTGAGATGCCCTTCTAGGGTGTTCAGCAGGGTGAACTCCAAGGGGGCAGATGAGGATGTTCTGACAGGATGAACGGGAAAGCACCTACAACCCAGCACAAGGGGACAAAGGAGAACCAAGGCCCTCATCTTTCTCCTTTTCTCTATGTGCAGCGTCTCCCTGTTTATCCCTCTTTTTCCTACTTATTTACTTATTTATTCAGTGATACTAGGCATTCAACCAGGGGCTCTACCACTGAGCTATACTCCCAGTCCTTTATTTTTTTAATTTTGAAACAGGGTTCCACTAAGTTGCCAAGGCTGGCTTCAAACTTGCAAACCTCTTGCCTCCGCCACCTGAGCCGCTGGGATTACAGGTGTGCCACCTCACCTTGCTTATCCCAGCCTTTTATTATTTCTTTGGTGGTACCGGGAATTGAATCTGGGGCACCTCTGGCCCTCTTAATTTATTTTTTTATTTTGAGACAGCATCCAAGTTGCCCAGGCTGGCCTCGAACTTGGAATACGCCTGCCTCAGCCTCCCAAGTATCTGGAATTACAAGCATGAGCTACCATATCCAACTATTTTATTTATTTATTTATTTGTTTGTTTGTTTATTTATGCTTGGGATGGAAGCCAGAGTCTCCTGCACATTAAGAAAGCACTCTTACCACTGAGCTACACCTCCAGCCCAAGATTTAGAAATATAATGTCAAAAAATCTAAAAGGTGCAGATTGGTGTTCATGAATGAAGACCGCAAGGCATTGATTTCTATTTTCTATCTTTTGTGTATTGCTGGGCATGGATTCCAGGGCCCCTCCTGTGCTAGGCAAGTGCTTCCCCACTCAGCTATTTGTACAGCCCCGGTCCTACTTCCTTTCTTATCAGTGCACTAATTTCTAGCCCAGCTCCCTCTCCTTTGATTCTCAATGTAGCTGCTGGTGAAAATATTAACTACTTAGCTTTCTGGGTCCTGTTTTCATGGGGGGAAAGAACAACTGTTTCCAGTGTCCCTTTTAAAAATTTTCTGCAATGCTTAATTTTGTTTTTTACAGTGGTATCTCATTCTAATAAGAAAAATAAGGCTAGAAGAAGCAATGTTAAATAAATACATATGTAATCTAGGGTAGGAATAGGAGACTTGAATGAGGTTAGTTGCTTGTTTGCTTCCCCCTCCACCCTAAGCCATTAAGCAAACAGCTTTCAAAACTCACAGAGAAGAATCAGGTTAAAATAATACGCCCTACCTGTTTCCTCCATTTAAAAAAAAAAAAAAAAAAAGTCAAAATAGAAAACATCACAGTCTCTTAAGAACAATACGTTTAATACATTCACAGGATTCCAAGTGAAAAACATACATGACTCATGCTACACATTTTCAATCTTGGACAACACAAAAACACAGTACTCAATCTGTGTGTTCTCATGAGAGGAATGTGAAAGCCATTTTGACCAAAGTCAGGTTTAAAAAAATAAAACCAACGTTGAACTACTGTGGCACTGGCCAACTTCCTTCAATCTCCACTCAGTCCAACTCCACACCACCCACAGCTGCACAGGGAACTCTCCCCCTCCACATGTGTTTCCTTACCCCCACATTTCAACAAAAAATTAAATATTTAGAGGTGTGCCACTGAATGAAAACAACATGCTAAAAAGTCAATTTATTTGTTGAAAGTTGAAAGAGGGGACTAAGATTAGGTGACACTTAAAGGACACAGGGAAACTATTCCCATTTGTTTCACTCTGGTTTTAGAACATAGGATTGTGCCCAAAGGGACTAATGATGCTAAGAAATACCCCTAACATTAATTATAAAGAAAGACTATACTAATGTGTATGAAAAGCTTATAATGTGGAAAAATATTTATTATGAAGTTAAATGAAAAAGTAGGATAAAAAACTGTATATACCATACGATCTCAACTATGTCAAAAGCAACCAACCCAAATACGCCCTGTAAGAGGCTGAAGAAAAATAGGTGAAAAGGTCAATGGTGGTTGTATTTAAGTAGTGTTTCTACAGTGATCTTTCTTTTTCTTTTTGTTTTGTTTGTTTGTTTCACTTTTCTGTCTTTTCTAAATTTTCTCTCCTGGGAGGATTTTTTTTAAAAAACTATTACAAAGACATAAGTCTGAATTAAGTTTTGAATTGGAGTTCTGAGTTGAAATCCAGTCTATAAAGTAGGATGTGAACATTCATAAAACTATAAAACATTCCAGGCTACTCCAATGATCCCACTGTCGGGAGTAACTGGCCTGAGAATGGAGGGCTTTGGCCTCTCCACAGTCCAGGGAAAAGTGTGACCAGGTCCTGCTGATGCGAATGCTGAACCAAACAGAAATGTCATGGATTTACAGAAAGGAACAGATGTCCATGCCTGGCAACAACTTATTTATAGTATAGGAGCTCTTCCATACTAGAATTAAACATGAGGAGGGCTCTTTTCTGCTATTTTCTAGATACATGACAAGTTACAAAAACACTATTATCAGCCAGACATAGTGGCATATGCCTGTAATCCCAGCAATTTGAGAGGCTGAGGCAGGATTCTAAGTTCGAGGGTAGCCTTGGCAATTTAGCAAAACCTTCAGCAACTTAAGAAGATCCTGTCTCAAAATAAAAAACAAAATGGGCTGGGGATGTGGCTCAGTGGTAGAGTGCCCCTGGGTTAAATTCCCAGTACCAAAAACAAAACAAACAAAACCAAAAAGCACAAACACTATTATCACAGTGGCTGTGGAAAGTCAATCCTGGTTTAGAAACATTAATAAAACAGTATTACAACAAGAGTGGACAAAGAAAAGTGCAACACTTAGAAAATTAGAAAAAGTGCTTTCTATAGAAATGATTCCCTTTAAGATGTTTGTTTACTGCACACACTTTAAGGCCTCTCTCCCTTCCCCCCAACAAGAGAAGAGGCCGACCGTCCAAAAGCTTTCTTCCAAAGCATCCACCAGTTTGTTCAAGCAACAAACACGGTCAGGCGCACAGTGTGCGAGGCACTGGGGTCTCAAAGAGAAGAAAACCTGTCCCTGTCTCAAGGACATCAGTCTTGCGAAGTGGGAGGTGGTCACATCCCCAATCACATGTCCCTTAAAAGCAGACACTGCCATTTTCTTACAATTAAAGGACATGCTGCAATTCCCACTGGATTACTTATACAAACATCCTTACACTGAAACTTTCCTGACTTACTAGGAGGCAAAAATGCAAGTATTTTCTCCTGGTAAGTATTTCTCAAAAGAGCAGGTATTAAGTGACACTTCCAACATTTGTACCCAAGCATCACAATGCCTAGTGAAGTCAGTTAACGTGCTTTTAGGCAATGGGAGCTTATTTTACTCCAAAAACTGAGGGTAATGACCAGTCCTATATCTAGATCAAGCCTCATCAGTATGATCAAAAGCTGAGATGCAGGAATGCTAACTTCAATTAAATTCTTCAGTCTCCTACTATTCCAATCGCTGATTTTCAATGTGCTCCTGTGTTAGCCGTTCCAGGTCTTTCTGCACATTTGGGTGGTCTTCCAGATCTTCATAGAGGGACCTGACGATGTCCAGTCTCCTGTAGTTCTCAGGCTTGACTAGGCTTCGGACAACCTGCAGGCATCGCTCTTTCAGGGTATACACTGTAAGGCAGGAAACCAAATCCTCAGTGGCAGGTTTAGGCCTCAGAAAAAGGGATGGGCAAGAAGCTCTGCCAACTCTAACAAGTACATTTACTAAAGGTGGACCTCACATTAGGTTATAAAAAAAAGAAGAGGGTGAACACATGTACTGTGGTAGTGTGACATTAATGGATGCTTCACAGGTTTCATACCCTCATATAGTAACTTCCCCTTGAAAGTGGGACTGTGATTTGCTTAAACAAAGGCAGATGAAGCAATGCTGGCATCTCTGAGCCTAAGCCTTAAGAAGGCCTAGTGACTTCTGCTTTTACACTCTTGGGAGCCCTGAGCTTTACTACTGAAGAGAGCACACCGGAGGGACAATCCCTGATACCACCCGGAAGAGAGGCCCAGCAGAAGACATGGATACTACCAGTCAGCAAAATAAACACCAAGCTGAACTCAGTATAGACTGCAGAACTGTACAAATGTTCTTTTTTTTTATAAAAGTTTTGGGGGTGGTTGCCACATGGCAATAGATATCAAAACCAGTGTGTAACAGATTTGGGGGTAAGTCAATTTCTATATTAATCTTACTGGAGAACTAACTCTTTAAAGGTATCATATGAGGTGAAGTTCAACTTAACTGCTCATTTTATACACCCCCCCCCCCCCCCATTTTTTTTAGCACCAGGGACACTTAACCACTCAGCTACATTCCCCAGTCTTTATTTTTTGAGGGGAAGGGTGTGAAGACCAGGGATTGAACTTGAGCACTCGACCACTGAGCCACATCCCCAGCCCTATTTTGTATTTTATTTAGAGACAGGGTCTCACTGAGTTGCTTAGGGCCTCGCTAAGTTGCCAAGGCTGATTGTGAACTTTCAATCTTCCTGCCTCAACCTCCTGAGCCGCTGGGATTATAGGCATGCACCACTGAGCCTGGCCCCACTTCTTTGAAACAGTATATATACATACATTTTAGTTTTAACCCAGTGAACCCATAGGTATTTGGGTTTTTTTTCCTGAAGAACTTGTTTCATAGGGTTCAACCTAATAAAATATTTTGAGCTTTAAACAAATAGTGAACTATGATGTTAATCTTCAATTCATTGATTTATCAATCCCTGGTTGATACTGTGAGTTTAACTGGATTAAATTAAAAATATAACACCAGAAGTCAACAAATAAGCCATGATATCTTATTCTTGTATTCTTCTGGGACTGTAGGGGACAAGCGTGCTCCAAAAGGCATCCATAATTCTACAATCAGATATTCAGTTTAGCCCATCTTTTAAGAGCCCAAAGTACTTTTAAGATACCACAGCATCTTTGTTCAATATAGATGCTATTGAACAGGCACAGTGGTGCATACCTGTAATCCTGGCAATTAAGGATGCTGAGGCAGAAGGATCACAAATTGGTGGCCAACCTCAGCAACTTTGTCAGATCCTGTCTCAAAATAAAAAATATAAAGGACTGGGGATGTGGCCCTGGATTTAATACCCGGTACCAACATATATATATATATATACACACACACACACACACACATATATATATGTATATAGATATATACACGCACATATATCATATGGAAAAAATTACATTTACGGTAGAGAACAAAGCATAAAAAGACTGAATGAAAAGGCTCGCCTACCTCTAGCAAAAAACAGAAAGAAATGGTACTTCAAGTAACCTATCCTCTACTTGTTCCAATGAACAAACGAATCTTTCTTTAAAGGATTGAGCATCAGTACCTGGCAGAGTGATGTTGGCAAAAATAGGCTGTCCATCAACATTGAGAGATGGCACAAATAGTTCAGTTTGGTTAACCAGAAGCCCATCGTATGTGCCTGCATCTCTGAAGAGCCAAAGGTGACCTGTTAACACAAGGAGAGGCTGTTAAGGAGCCACACTGGTCTGAGCTGACGTACCTGTTCTATCTCTCCCCTGATATACATGAAGTGCTTGCCTCTTGCTCTACCTACAAGTCACAAAATCTTTCCACCAGCATTACAACAGCAATCCTTACAAAGGATCTACTTACAGATAAGAAATCTGGTTAAAGAAGGCAATAACTTGCTCTAGGCAACAGAGACAGAAAGCAGAACATGTACCTGGAGCTCCAAGTCTACAATTTGGTCAGAAAAGCAAAACCAAGGAAGTAATAAACTGCAAGTCACACCAAACATTGGAAATAGTAAAATAATAGGCCACTGGCTCTTCACATTGTTTCTCAACAAGGAGGTACAAAAAGAGCATGTTGTGAGATATGAGACAGAAAAGGGTGCATTCTGTATGAACAGGCAAAATTAATGTATGGAATTAATGTATGGAAAATGGAAAAAAAAAGTTGGGGGGGGCACACAGGGAAGGAGGCAAACCTTGACAACTAAGATTCCGTTTAAGGAAGGAACCTCAGAATAAATATCACACTCCTTCCTTGGGCATAAGCCTACTTGATAATTTGGGTTGGAAATTTTAAGAACTCTAAACTGGTAATTTTTTTTTACTGCGGCAAAATATACACACCATAAAATTTAACACTATTTTAAGTGTACAATTCAGTGGCATTAAGTACATCCACGTTTTTTTAAAAAATTTTGTATTAAGTCCAGCAAATCTGGAAGAATACAAAATTCACACAATTTCTTATATAAAATAAGTTGTACAGAAATGTTGATCCCTGGAAGCACTGTGTTCTTCCTCTTCACACATTAGTTTGGTGTAAAACGCCAAGACACAACTAATAATGGTAATACAGCAAGAAGGCTGTCACCAGATACAAAGCAGATGTGGCCCCTTGACTGAGGATTTCTCAGCCTGTAACTATAAGAAATACGTTTCTTTTCTATATAAATTTAGAAAAGGAGAAAGATGGCTGGGAATGTAGCTCAGTGGTACAGTGCTTGCCTAGCATGCATGAGGCCCTGGATTCAAACCCAAGTACCACAAAAAATATAAAAATAAATGAGAAACATTATCTTATTAACTATGCCACCCTAAAAGAAGAAAAGATTCATCAGGATGAGCACAGGAAAGTTAGGAAAATTAATCCAGACAAGGACTACTCTCTGCCTGAGGCGAGGGGAAGATTATTGACTCCACCTTAGGTAAAGACTGGCTCACCAGAGTTTCTACAACAGCTTCCTAACTGGTACACCAGTAGTTTTCCCTCTCTAGCCCCTCTGCAACCTGAGTGAGCTTCTCAGTATGTGAATCTGACTATGTCAAATGGCCCTATTTCACCAGGGGTACTTCTGAGCTTCTTTTCCCACCATTCCATACCTGCCGTCCCTTCTGGCAAGGCCCCAGTCTTGGCACAAGTGGTTCCCTCTGTCTACAACTCATATATCTTGGGTTGGCTGACTTCTATTCACCCTGCTCTCTTAGGGATGTGCTTCTTAACTGAAACCGCAATCCCTTCCCACGCTCCCACAACTCCCTGAGCTCCGTTCCTATCACAGCAATTATGACACTGGCTTATTCTTGCCTATTCATGAATCTCTCCTTGACGGGACTATGGTCTCCACGATGGCTGGGACCCTATTCAAAACTGGACCACTGAAACTGAAGCACTGGGATATCAGGGCTGAACGGACAGGCCTTAGAGATCAAGTACATTTTTAGGAATAAATGCACTTGAAAGGGGGAAAAGCCACCTTCGAATGTAAATCATCCAGTGTAACAAAGAAGAAGGTTCTTCCACCTGCAGCATCAGCTTGGATCTGTCACTACCTCTCTGGGGCTTCTGCTCCTCAACCTTGGAATAGGAAAAACAGTAATTTCGCCTGTTTTCCAGGATGGGGGAGGGACTGAGTAGCACAGCGTTACCGCTCAGCATCAGCACCCGCGAGGGCTCGCCTCGCACCCCGGGACGGAGCGGGCGGCGCTGCCCGGCCAGGTACCTCGGTAGCTGTGGATGCGGCGGCCCGTGCCCGGCGGCAGCGTCGGATAGGGCTGCGGCTCGCCGTCGAAGTTGAGCCACACAGGCAGCACGACGCGCGGGCTGCGGTTGCAGAAGATGACCTGGGAGGGCTCGCGCGAGTTCACCGAGCGCAGCACCGGCCGCGGCCGCCCAGCCTCCATCTCCTCCTCAGCTCCCGACTCCTCCCGGTCCGACTCCTCCGGACCGGATTCCTCGGCGCCCGACTCCTCCCGGCCGTACTCCTCAGGGCCGTACTCTTCGGCGCCCGCCTCTTCGGCGGCCTCCTCGGCCTCTTCCCGGTTCCCCGCCTTCCGGGGCATTACCTCCGCCGCCTAGACAACCCGAGCCCAGTCGCCTCGGGATTCGCGGGCCGGACGCGGGGCGGGGCGTGCGTGCGCGCCCCCGGGCAGGCCTGCGCACTCTGAGCGCGCTCTGGGTCAGGGATAGAACACGCAGCCGCAGAAATGGCCCAGTTGAGACTATGCGCGTGCGCAGGTGGATCTTGGAGCCGGGGGCGGTGTTCCTTCATCGCGTTTCCACCGCGAATCCCTCTCTTAATCTTCTTTCGCTCTTAAAATTTTCGAGGTATTTGCCCTGTTTTCCTTACAATCTGCGATATAATTTAAAGTGTGTGTTTTTTTTTTTTTTTAAACTCATCGTTTGTTTGTTTTGTCTCTGCTTTGGGTTACAGAATTTAACATGTGCAACAGCGTACCAAAGGGAAAAAATTTCCCTCCCAGATTTGTACCCCCAGTCACCTGAAAGAGTTCCTGGAAACAAGAGGTATTACCGGTTTCTGTTGCTTTTGGCACCAAGGATTGAACCCAGGAGTGTTTAACCAACAAGCCACTCCCCAACCCATTTTTATGTTTTATTTTGAGATCACTAAATGGCTTAGGGCCTTGCTAAATTGCTAAAGCTGGCTTTGAACTTGTGATTCTCCTGCCTCAGCCTCCTGAGCCACTTGGGATTACAGGCATGCTTTCCTTTCAAAGATACTTAAGCATATGAAAGCAATTAAACTAAACAAGTTTAATAAGTTTTTTTTTTTTTTTTTTGCGCGTAAGTAAATAGGATCATAGGTGTGCACCAGCACACCCAGAGCATATCTTGGTTATTGTAATACTACTGCAAATGTATAACAGTGGTCCACTTCACCTTTTGAATATAACTGAGGCTTATTTTTAAAAGGGACGGTTTCTCTTTTCTTTTTTCCCTCTCCTCCTCCCTAATCTGGGGGTGGGAACAAGATTACCTTGAGTTGTCTGTGCTCCACAGGAAGGAGATACCTGCCAGAGAATCTAGGAAGTGAATATCTTCCTTATTAACAAGTGAATGTTTAACACACCATCAGGGCGCCCTAGTCAGGTTAAAAGTTCCCTGTTCCGGGTTGGGGTTGTGGCTCAGTGGTAGAGTACTTGCCTAGCATGTGTGAGGCACTCAGTAGGTCTGATTCTCAGCACCACATATAAATAAACGAATAAAATAAAGGTCTATCAATGTGAAAAAAAAAGAAGCCCCCTGTTCCTCCTGATGGGCAGAATCAGTCTCTAGGACAGAAGTCCCCCATAAAACTTCTTTATCCTGTTCTCAAAACCATGTCCTCGTTAATAATTGGCACTGACAAGGAGTACAGATATCTCTTCCACATACTGATTTCATTTCCTTTGTATATCAAATACTCCTTCACTTGTGCCCAGGATTATACCTTGATAAACTTTTCAAAGTTGAAAATATTTCAATTGAAATTTAATTATTTAATCATATTTATCCTATCAAATATCACAGCTGGCAGGCATGGTAGCACACCCCTGTAATCCCAGCAATTTGGGAGACTGAGGCAGGATGATTGCGGCCCACAATCTTCACTACAGCTAGTGAACTACTAGCAGCCTGCAAGTACATTAGTGAGATCCTGTCTCAAATAATAAAAAGGGCTAGGGATGTAGCTAAGTGGTAGAGTGTCCCTGGGTTCATTCCCCACTACAGGAAACACACACACAAAGTTTAGCAATACAGTGCACTGCAAAGGTTGTTTATCCTCCTGACTGCATGGTTGACTGGAAGCTGCAGCTCAGTGCTGCCACCCAGCACCATGAGAGCATATTACTGCATATAACTAGCCCAGAAATCATCAAAATTCAAACCTTGAAATGTAATTTCCACTGAAAAGTCTATTGTTCTTGCAACATTGTAAAGTTGAAAAATAGTACGTAAAACTGAAGCCAGAATTGGGGACAGGCAGTTAGTGTAGAAATAGGGGATCGGGTCAAGTGGAGGAAATGAAGGCCATGAAAGCCATCTGCCTCTGGAAGTTGGAGACTGCCCCTGGGAGAATGGAATGTCAAAGATCTCCGGTGCCAATTGATTTCCAAATTTATCTGCCTTTATCAAGGAGCTACTAATTAATGCTCCTTGGGCCCTTGCCTGTCTGAATGACTTTGGCCCTCCCCTGCCCCATCCACTTCTCCCTTTAACATCTCACTTCTCCCTTTATACATCTCACCTGCAAAACCAGGCCTAGTCACTAGATAGGAAGGAGAGATAATGGGGGAGACAACTGGAGAACAAAAGAGACCTTAAGGTATAAAAGATGTAGGGTGCCCTCACTTCTGAGGACTTTAGAACATCAGCCATGGCCCCCTTCTCCCTCCTGGGAGAAGTCTGTATTATTTACCCTTAAATAAAACCTGCTTAATATGCTTGCCTTGGTGTGCTTCTCTAGTGTTCAAACCTAAACATTAGAGGGAGCAGAATTCACCAGTAAACGTTGGTATCAAAACCATACTAAGTCATGGACCATCTACATAACAAGTGAGACTTCTGGATCGCATGGTAGTTCTATTTTTAAATTTTTGAGGAACCTCCATGCTATTTTACATATTGACCATACTAATTTACATTCCCAATAATGTACAAAATGTCCCTTTTCCTCACATCCTTGCCTACACTTATCTTTTGGTCTTGCCAAGTTGCGTAGGGCCTAGCTAAAAAACTGCTGAGGCTGGCTTCAAATTTGTGATTCTCCTGCCTCAACCTCCTGACTCGCTAGGATTACACATGTATACCACCATGCCTGGCCCATGTTCACTGTGAATAGAAACACATTGAATGAGTTCAGATTGAGGATAATCTCAATTCAAAACTGTTTTGTGATGAATACAGATATTCTTTGTGCTGTTCTTGCAACTTTTCTTTAAGTCTGAAAAATGTTTCACAATAAAATTACTTTTTAAAATAGATTATGGTTGGGAGATGCAGAGTGAGACACAATACCAACCTCCCCTTAATCTCTATAAGCCCAAAGGTGCCAAAGGTAAACTTGTTCTAGATACCTTCAAATGCAAATGCCTATGCCAATGGATACCACTTGGCTAAATGCCATGGATAACTGCCCTTTTTCTCTCAAGTGGTCAGTGAGATCCAGGGAGAGGCTCATAGATGACCAGCATGGTACAGAAAACTCACTTGTGACATGAGTGACTCAGCGCTGACCTTGGGAATAAGGACAGTGTTCTAGTTTTGGCTTTGCCATTGCAGTGGGTTTGTTACTTGGCCTATCTGGGTTTGCTTTTTTCATAGAAACAAAAATTATCTTGAAGTTACTCTTTCCTGCCATAATGTTCTAATTGTAGCTAACACTAAACTTTGACAACTTAGTCTGCAAGCAGCTGTTATGGTTTAGATATTAGGTGTCCCCCAAAAGCTCATATAATGGAAGAAAGTTCAAAGTGAAATGATTGTGTTCTGAAAGTATTGACCTAATCAGTGTTTAGTAACTGCGGGCAGATGGGGTGTTGCTGGAGGAGGTAAGTCACTGGGGGTCTCCTTTTGGGTTTTGTATTTTGTCCTTGATGAGAGGAGCTCTCCCTGTGTTGCTCTTTTTTTCTTTGTTTGTATTTAGTTGTAGATGGACACGATATGTTTATTCATTTATTTTCATGTGGTGCCTCACATGAAACGCTACAGCCCCAGTCCGTGTTGCTTTTGGTGACTGTCCTAAGCCACTTTCTTCTACCACAATGCTCCTGTGATGTCCTGCCTTATCTTGGGTGAAGAGCAATGGAGCCAGGCATCCCTGGACTGCTGAAACTGAGCACCAAATAAAACTTTTCCTGCTCTAAAATTGTTCGTCAGGTCTTTTGGTCACACTGATGGAAAGGCTGACTGTAACAGTAGCTCTTCTATTGTTTCTTACGTGGTGTTGGGGATGGAACCCAAAACCTTAAGCATTCTAGGCAAGTGCTCTACCATTGAACTACACCTTCAGACCAGCCATTTTTATAGTTACTAATGGCAGCAACCGTATACAAACTGCCAGAACAAGTTTCCTCTATCATTCTCCAGAGACAAGTGGGGGCAAACTTTTTTTTTTTGCAGGCAACTGCTTGAAATGGAATACAAATGTGTGGAAGGAGCTTAGAGATAAACAGACTTTCTACCCCATTTAGTATGACTTACAGTATACCATACATAGGATAAAAATTACATGTGTATGTATATATATATATTTTGGGTGGAGGGGCTTTACTAGGGATTGAACCCAGTAGCACTCTACCATTGCGCTACATCCCTAGTCCTTTTTCTTTTTTAAAACAGTCTCGCTAAGTTGCTGAGGCTGGCCTTGAACTTGTGATCCTCCTGGCCTGAACCTCCCAAGTCACTGGGATGACAGGTGTGTGCTATGGCAGCTGGCTCCTATATATACTTCTTTGATGCAAGGTATAAAGGCTTGAGTAACAAGAGAGAGCAGAGAAGTAGATACTTCCTCTAATGCCAAATGATCAGTTCCTCTTTTCCTGCTTTCTAAAATCTAGTTCAAACTTTTTTTTTTTTTTTTTTTGGTACTGGGGATTGATCCTAGAGGTGCTCCACTCCTGAGCTATATCCCATCTCCTGTTTTAAGACAGAGTTTTGCTAAGTTGCTGAAACTCTCACTAAATTGCTGAGATTGAACTCAGACTGGCAATCCTTTTGCCTCAGCCTTCTGAATTGCTAAGATTACAGGCATGGGCCGCCAAGTCCAGCTTTTCATCTGTTACTGGAGATTGAACCCAGAGGTCCTTTACCACTGAGTTATATCCCCAGCTCTTTCTATTTTTTATTTTGAGATAGGGTCTTGCCAAGTTGCTTAGGGCCTCGGTAAATTGTTGAAGCTGGCCTTGAACTTGCAATCCTCCTGCTGTAGCCTCCCGAGTCGCTGGCATTACAGGCATGTGCTACTGCACCCAACCAGATGGCTGATTTTATATATTTAGCTCATTTCTCATTTAATAGCAGAAAGCAGTAGTCTTTTAGCATCTTTTTCTTCAGAGAGCACTAAGGTTTTGTGATGAAAGAGGCATAATGTGGGTCACTTCTCTATATTGTCTGACCTAGAAAAATGAAACTCAATCCAATTTTCCATTATGATGAAGCTACGGAGAATAACAGAATTCAGAATCTCTCTAGACACTTTAACCCCTGAAACTCAGTCTCCTTTAGTTTAAAATAACCATCTTATCAACATCTTAGCTTTGCTATAAGGATTAGATATAATAATGTTTAAAAAGAGAGAAAAAGGAACAGTTCAACAAACCTAGATTAAAATGTAAAAAGCAATTTTATTGTCCTCAGTGAGGGTGAGATGTTAGTATTCTAGAACCATGCCTGCAGAAACTGATTAGTGACATACTGGGGACAAAAATAAATGGTGGTTTAGCATAACACTATTTATGAACTGCAACAAGCTGGGAACAAAGATGTGACTTGTGAGTAAAATCCCAGTTCCTGGAGCCCAACCAAATATTGCTGCTGCTTTTTGCTCCAGAAGCATCTGTAACTCAGAGATAGCTACAGAAGTGCTGGAATGGATTAAATTCCCTAGGCAAGAATTTCAGAAAACACAACACAGTGAGATGGGGCTATAGCTCAGAGGTAGAGCACTTTCCTGGCATGGGCGAGGCCCTGGGTTCTATCCCTAACACCAAAAAGAAAAAGACAGCATACGGTTACACCTCTAGAAAAAGAAAGCTGGCAGAAGTGAAACTAGACCACCAGTGCAAGCAGTATTACAGATTCTGCAAGGAAAATTCATGAAACCTTCTTCACAAAATGAATGAGGGTAGGCAGGGGTGGCTCAGGTTGAGCACATGCTTAGCATGCTGAGGCCTGAGTTTCATCCCAAACCAAATAAAAGAATGACAGTGTGGAGGTTAATAATACTTGCATGGATGTGTGACTGCTTTAAGTATCTGAGTATAGTGAAAAAGCACTGGACTAGGAATGAGAAAATCAGTTTCAGATCTGGTTAGAGAAGTTTACTTATTTTTTGTGATACCAGGAATTGAACTCAGGAGCACTTAACCACTGAGCCATATCCCCAGCCCTTTTTAACATTTTGTTCAGAGACAAGGTCTCACTGAGTTGCCTAGGGCCTTGCTAAGTTGCTGAGGCTGGCTTTGAACTCTCGATCTTCCTGCCTCAGCCTCTCAAGCTGCTGGGATTACAGGCATTCATCACCATTCCAGGACACTCATTACTGTAATACCAGTAAATTAACTGATTAGCATCCATAAGGCCATAAAACATGAGCATTTTCATATATAATCCTATGAAAAGAGCCTTTCTGCATACATGGGTCACCCCTACTTTTCCTCTATTACCATCTTTTTTGTTTGGGTATTGGGGATTGAACTCAGGGACACTAGGCCATTGAGTCACATCCCCAGCCCTATTTTGTATTTTATTTAAAGACAGGGTCTCACTGAGTTGCTTAGCACCTTTGCTTTTGCTGAGGCTGGCTTTGAACTTGAGCCTCCTGAGCTGCTGAGATTACAGGTATGCACCACTGCACCCAGCTCCCCTATTACCATCTCATGTTATAGTCCCTAGCAGGAGCCAATGTCTGTTGGACTACAGAGCAAAGATAACCTAATATTTGGCTTTTAGATGTGCTTTTTTATCCTGGAAAGGTGAACTATTATGAATAACAAACTCAAGTGATTCTTTAAAAATACATATGAACTCAATAATGTTGAAAAGAGAGACCTCACAGTAAAGGATGTCAGGTGTCTCCATTATAAGATGCTATTTTTAAATTGAAGTACAGGTTAAATATGTACTTATGTAAAATGCCTTATGTAAAATGTCCAGGATCAGAAAAGTCTTTCAACTTTTAGATTTTTTTGGATTTTAAAATATTTGCACATACATAAGATAATCTGGGGATGGAACCCAGGTCTAAATATATTATGTTTATGTTTCATATACATCTTATACACATAGAACAGCATGAAGTTAATCTTATACGTGTAGGTCGCCTGTGTTGACTGCAGCCCACATGAAGTCAGGTATGGAACTTTGCACGTGTGGTGTCATGTTGGTGCTCAGAAAGTATTGGATTTTGGAGAATTTCACATTTTGAGATGAGGGCTGCTCAGCCAGTACTGTGAAAAATGGTCTTCCAGGGGTTCTAAAAAGACATGAGTGCAACACAGCTTGAATTCTTCAAGTCAGTTTAATTGGTGTTTACTGACTACACACCTTCCTCGAGGCATCCAGCTGGGCAGTACAGGGAAAAGGGCATGGGATGCATACACTGAATCAGAGAATGACTCACAACAAGATCAAATCCAGAGCTGAAGTGTAGTGTTAGCACAAGAGACAGGAGGAACAAAGAAAAAGAATAGGGAGAGTACTGAATGGAAAAGTAAAGTCTGTGGGAACTTTCTGGAGGAAGTTTGATTTGAGCTAGACTTTGTATGGCAAATATGATTTGTGTAGGGGGAAATTAGTTGTGAAGAGTACAGTGAATTCCATGTGATGAAAATGGAGACCTGATTTTAGAGAAATCAACCTTCAGAAGCAGGTTGGCCCAAATTTATAGAAAGTTCTACAAACCAGGATGAACCATTTTTGGCTCTTCTGTTTGAACTCCAGTGTTTGCTTTTCAAAGGAAGTAGACATTTAGCTTGAATCCTGTAAAACTGATAGTCTGCCTTGGATTGTGTTTAAATTTTGTGGATGCTCGTATTTTGACAGAATGAAATCATCATGTCTGATTCAATGCTTTCTTTTATTGGTATATAATGTGCCTACATAATAATACTTGGTAACCTGCTGAATGACCAAACAATACCCAGGATGAATTAGCCAGCTGAAGTCCAAAAACCAGGGCTCAGGCTGGTAAGCTACCTAGGCTTTGAATCAAACAGCTACATCTGAAAGTTTTAAGTTAGAATAATAATCCTACATATCATGCTCTGTGAACTAGATAAAACCATCTCTAGTTCCTCTCCCCACCATAATCAACGCAGCCAGATAAAGTTGAGGAGTTTATTAAGGAAATATGAGAGGCACAGACATCCCAAGTGACAGAAAGAAAACTCTGAAGATGTCCCTTCAAGCCAAGTGGGGGCCTGGCCTTGATCTCCCCCAAAAAGGAAATCATGGGTTAGCAACAACATTCTCTGGCAGCCACTGCCAGGGCACAAGTATCTCAATCAGGACTGCCCCCACCTCCCATCCGAGGTGGGGAGGAGACAAAGACTGTCCACAAAATCAGTGCAGAGGCAAAGAGGAAAGTCTGAGAGAAAAACAGTGAGAGGTGGAAGTACCTTAAAGAATCTCAGACTTTTGGCTTTGAACACCTCAAATACATCAACAAGTAGTTCCATAAAATGTTATGAAAAGGTAAAATGTCTAATGTTGTTTCCAAGAGTTCCCATGGACTTCTCCCCCATGCCACATCACACTCTCAAGATGTACATGGCAGAGCCCAAAGGCCACACTTTTGAAAAAAAGGAAAACAAGAAAAAGCCCTGTTGTTCTTTAAGGAGATAAGGAGCTGAAGGCTGCTGGGGCCTTTCCCACGTGGCCTGTGTTCTGTAAAGCAACTTCCCAGCAGCAGGATGGCATAGTTCTAGGTGAGTGTCTCACCTTTTGTCACCTGTCAAAGGAAAATTGACATTCAGATAAATTCAAAAGGACTAAGGGAGCCAAAAAAAAAAAAAAAAAAAAATCTTAATTTTACATCATAGGCAGTGAAAAATGGCAGAAAAGATAAAAAGTCAGAGATACCTAAATCCAGGCAAGGTACTTCACTCCTCTAAGTCTGTTTTTGCTTTCAGTTTTATCTCCATGGTAAGTGGAAACGTGCATTCTCTCTGGGATAGCCCTTGCCCATCATACTCACCCGTGCTTCAATGTACTCTATTCTCCGTTCAAGGGCTGTCAATTTCTCATTTAGTGTTGCGAGTCTTGAACGACAAGACATATCTGGTAAAAAGAGACCAATGTTAAGGATTAATGTCACTCCAAACACCACAAGCACATGCACCCATACACAGCACAGAGAAACACATACACCCTGTGCTGAAGAAAAGGAATAATACATCATGCAGAGAATACATGGGAACTGAGTGGACAAGGTGAGAAGGGTCTTAGAAGCACAGTTGTTCAGGTGCTGCTGAACATCCTATGAAGGGTAGAAGGGATAGGAGAGTGACCCCCAAAGCATGTTTATGCCCTAATACCTGGAACCTGTAAATATGTATCATACAAGTCCATAAATATAGATAACAAAGGTAGAGGAGTCAGAGATGAGATGGAAGAGATGGGATTTAAAACGTGAAAAAGACTCAACCTGTCACTGCTGCTTTTGAAATGGCAAGGAGGCCATCAGCCAAAGGATGCAAGAGATCTTTGGAAAATGGGGATAGCCTCCATTGACAGCCAACAAGGAAATAGAAATCTCAGTCCCACAACCACAAGAAAGTAAACTCTGACAACAATCCAACAAGAAAAGAAATGGATCCTCTCAGAATCTCCAGGAGGGACACTTTGATTTCAGCCCAGTGATCAGTGTTGGATTTCTGACCTACACAATGGTAAAATAAATCTATCTAGTTTTAGGTTCCTAATCTGTGGAAATTTATTATGGCAGCAATAGAAAACACAACACACCGAGGATGTACAGAAGGCCACTGTTAACCAAGAGAGGAGACATATACTGTGTGCATGTGCAAACACATAACAAATCCTTTCATTATGTACAACTATAATGCACCAATAAAAAATGTGGGAGAAAAAAGAAGTGACAAGCAAAGAAAATAGACACTTAAGATGGGTTATGGCCAATAAACCTGCAAGAATTTGACAGGCTAGGAATGGCTCCGTGTTGCTGTGTTGGTGTTGGGGATTGAACCCAAGGTTGCTTTACCACTGAGCTACATCCCCAGCCCTTTGTAATTTTTTATTTTGAGACAGGGTCTCACTAAAGTTGCTTAGAGCCTTGCTAAGCTGCCCAGGATGTGCTCAAACTGGTGATTCTCCTACCTCAGCCTTTTGAGTCACTGGGAATACAGGTGTGTCCCACCATGACCAGCTTTTTGTTTGGTTTTGTTTTGATGGAACTGGGAATTGAACCCAAGGCCTCAAGCATGCTAGGCAACCACTCTACCACTGGGCTATATCTCAGCCCTTATCTTTGGTTGAGCACTTGCCTAGCGTGTGCAAGGCCCTGAGCTGGATCCTCAGCATGGGGGGAAATGAAGTATGGTTTTTACTGCATGTATATTTCTTTCACACCATGGTGAAATTGAAACTCTAAAGTCGAACCATCAAAAGTGAGGGATGTAATGTCTGTAATGTCAAGAAAGAAAAGCAGAGGCCAAGAAACCAGGAGATACTAAGGAGAGGAAACAAGATGTCAGTTTTTGAGCTTTTGGAAACCATACCATTACCACAATCCTAGAAGGGTTCTTAATCTTTCATCTCTCTCTGCACAGACCTATCAGAACTAGAGAAAACTTAAGGAGAATATCAAGATCCCTGTGGAAACCACACTCCATCTGTGAAAAACAACCCAAATCCCTTCTCTTCTTCTACCTCTTCCAACCTCCTTTCACTGCACCCAAAGTGAAACCTAGATTTCCCCTAAAATACCTTTTCCACTGCAAACTCCTCTCACCAAAACAGCTTGACCTCTCTTCTTCAAATTGCTCTTGACATACAACAGAAAGGCATAAAAGCATGGTGATTATTTCCCACTAGCCCCTCCAATACCATTGCTCAGACATCTCTCAAAAACCTTTACTTTTTATATCTAAAATATCTACTCCCTGAGAGTCTCCCACACAATGATTCAACACCAAGCTAACACTTTCCTTTTCATCTCTTCCTTGGCTGTTTTGCAAAAGCGCTTCAGCACATTTTGACAAATCTGCCTACACTCTGATCTTGCCTCAACTTTCATTTCATCCTGTCCAAATCTTACTCATCCTGCCTGCCTAAGCATCTTTCATCAAGACCCAGTTCAAATCCCATCTGGGAGGTCTTACTAGAACATAATCAACTTTTTCTTAATCTATCTAAACACTTGTGGTTGAACTTCTAATCTGTTAAGTTATTAGTGTATTTGGTCTTTGGTTATTACTTTCCTTTTACATGAAGATTTAACAAACAAGAATGTTCTCATCGTTGTTACTTATGATGATGAAAAAACAAAAACATGCCCAGCATTAGAGGAAAGGTCTGATAAAATATAACAATCTGTGAAGGACTATTAAAACAACCAATAGGGGCTGGGAATGTAGCTCAGTGGTAGAGCACCCGCCTAGCAAGAATGAGGCTTGGGTTCAATCCTTGGTACAAAAAAACAGTCACTGGCTGGGGAGATAGCTCAGTTGGTAAAGTGCTTGCCTTACAAGCACAGGGCCCTGGGTTCGATCCCCAATACCGGCAAAAAAAAAAAAAAAAAATAGTCATTAAAAGTTACAGAACCTATGGAGCTATAATTTATTCCCCACACCTGCAAACCTCTTAAAATTTGCTTACAGCCCAGCTCTTCCACTTTCTATTCATATTTCTTACCGTTTTTATGCTATTCTTTCTCACAACTCACCAATTTTCATTGCTATTCTTATTTTTAAAAACAGCTTTGATATGTAATTTACATATCAAAAAATTCACTTGCATAAAGTATCCAATTCAATGGTTTCTAGTATTATTTGCAAAGATGTCCAGTCATTACCAGAGTTTAATTTTAGAACATTTTCATCATCCCTTTTGAAAACTATTAGTACTTTCAGTCTTCATGGTACCTCCCCCTCATCCTCTAGAAACCACTAATCTTTGTTTCTACAGATGTGCCTTTTCTGAACATTCTTCATTTTTCTTTTTAATCTTTTTTTCTTCTTTTTCAGTGTTGGGATTGGAAACCTTTCCCATTGAGCTATATCCCTGACCCCCTTTTTTTGTAGTGGAGGTGCTTTACTGGGCATTGAACTGAGGGGTGCTCTACCACCAAGCTATACCACCAGCCCCTTTTATTTTGAGACAGGGCCTTGCTAAGTTGTGGAGGCTGCCTTCACAATAGTGGTCCTCCTGCCTCAGCCTCCCAAGTTGCTAGGGTTACAGGCGTGTGCCACTATAGCTGTCATCTTTTCAATCTTGTTTTCTATCTGCTAGAGCTGCTTCCAATTCCCAGATCCAACTTGCAGAGGAGCACCTCACACCCCACTATTCCTAGATACTCTCCCATTTTCAACAGGACCAAATTTCTTTCCAGTCTGTTTTTTAGAAGCCCCAAAGCACATATTATGTATGCCATTTAGTAAAAATATGAATATTATCTCTGACAACTTGTTCATTTCCCAAGAAAAGAGACATGCCAAAATTATGGGCAGGGTGGGGAAGATAAGAGGAAGAGTTCCTTCCTGGATGGCTGTTCTGCTCTAGTGGTCAATCTGGTAATGAACCAGAATCTAGTAACAATACTATGCTACTAGTCTACAAGGATAAACACCATTGAATAATATAAAATGTTCAACTGTAGAAACTCCAGTCATATTTCAGAACCCATTAAATATGTATTGATTCAAATAAAAAACGAGAAAGCATTCAGAAGCTGGACAAATCTAAAACCAGAGTGTGTTAATGTGTATGTTATCACCAGATTTTCACTGCAAATGTTGCCTTAGTAGGATATGTAATAGTGTACACATACCACCATTGTCAAACGCCCACTGTCAGCTACTTCTCTGAAATCTTATTTCATATAATCTTAGAACTACAAAAATCAACACTTTTTTTCTCTTAAATTTTTCTTTTCCAGGGAGAGGTGTGGGCGGGCAGGGTACTGGGACTGAACTCAGGAAATTTCTATCTCTGAGTTACATCCCCAGCCCTTTTTAAAATTTTATTTGAGGCAGAGTCTTGCTAGGTTGCCCAGGATGGCTTCAAACTTGAGATCTTCTTGCCTCAGCCTGCTGAGTCACTGGATTACATCCTGAATTGTTTTTGTGGGTATATTTTACTCCTGGGATGAGTCCTGGGACTGAATGAAAAACAGATTAGGATTTGCAGTGAAGGTCATTGTGGGGGCATGGACCTGTAGCCACAGCACTCAGGAACATAAGAGAAGATCACTTGAATCCCAGGGTTCAAGACCAGCCCGGGCAATATAGCAAGACCTCATTTAAAAAAAAAAATCTCTGAGGGAACCCAGACTATAAGACTAGTATGATAAACAGGCCTGTATTTTTGCAATATCTTCAGTTCATTAAAATCAGTCAGTCATCTTTTTGGATCTCCTAACTCCAAATCCATTCTTTCCCCTAAACCATATTCTTTCATTCTTTCTTTTTTTTTTTTTCCGGTTCTGGGGATTGAACCCAAGGCCTTGTGCTTTCAAGGCAAGCACTATACAAACTGAGCTATATCCCCAGCCCCTACTTATATTTCTTAAAAGAAAAAATATAAGTTCTTTTAGGATACACATGCTCTATAATATCCTGATTACCATTCTCTACCAAAACCTCTACAGCATTATGTGTAAATATGTACTGATATACATTTACACTACTAATTTTTTTTCCCCTTTTTGGTACCAGCGATTGAACTCAGAGGTGTTTAACCACTGAGCCACTAGCCCTTTTTAAAAATATTTTATTTAGAGACAGGGTCTCACTGGGTTGCTTAGGGCCTTCCTAAGTTGCTGAAGCTAGCTTTGAACTCCAATCCTCCTGCCTTAGCCTCCCAAACTGCTGGGATTACAGGCATGCCGCACTGTGCCTGGCTCTACTCTCTCTCTCTCTCTCTCTCTCTCTTTTTTTGTTTTTTTTTTTTTTTTTTGCAGTACTGGGGATTGAACTCAGGGCCGTGTGTTTGCAAGGCAAGCACTCTACCAGCTGAGCTATCTCCCCAGCCCCTCTACTCTCTTATTAATGGTATGTGCATCCGTACTTCCATTCCCTGATAAGGAAATCCATATCACAGCACATTAAGATTATTGTCCTACACACTGTCTATGTAAATATACAATACAAAACAATGTTCTTTGTTTTGAATTGTCATTATTTCATCTTTAATATTAGTAAAATGTGGGACTGGGGTTGTAGCTCAGTGTTAGTGTTTGCCTAGCACATGTGAGGCATGGGTTCAATCCTCAGCACCACATAAAAATAAATATATTGTGTCCATCTACAACTAAAAATATTTTTTTGTAAAAAAAAGTAAAATGGTTCTTTTTTTAAAAGAAGAGAAAGCCTTTTATGAGATCTAGTTTCTCCTACTGATGCTTTCTAGTTAAGACTTTGGTACAGGGGATCGAACGCAGGGATGTTTTACCAGTGAGTCCTGTCCCAGCCCTTGTCTGGCCTTAAACTTGTGATTCTCCTGCCTCAGCCTCCAGAGTGGCTGCAATTACAAGTCTGGGGTGCACCACTGTGCTTAGCCTAAATATTCTTTTCCTTTCTGACAAAACGTTTTTGCTTTTTGTCAGTGCTGGGATGGAACCAACAGCCTTAGTCTATGGTAAGTAGATGCTCTATCTCTGAGTTACACTTTCAGCCCACTGACAAAACCCTTACTCTCTCTCTTTTTTTTTTTTTTTTTGTTTAATATTTTTGTTTTAGTTGTAGGTGGACACAATACCTTTATTTTATTTTTATGTGGTGCTGAGGATAGAACCCAGGGCCTCATGCATACTAGGCAAGTGCTCTACCAGAGCCACAACCCCAGCCCCCAAAACCCTAACTCTTGATAGAGGGATCAGTCCTCTAGCTACCAAACAGTTAATTCATTCTCAATTCTTCTTTTAAATAATCAGCTTTTCTTTTTTTTTTTTTTTTTTTTTTTTTTTTCTCCCTCTTTTCAGTACTGGGGATTGAACACAGGGCACTCTACCACTGAGCTATATCTCCAGCTCTATTTTTTAAGATAGGTCTCACCAAGTTGCCCAGTTGATCCCCCTGCCTCAGCCTTCCTAGGAGCTGGGATTACAAGCATGCATCCCCTTGCCCAGGCTCCAATTTAATCTTAATTGCTTGATGTTGCTGAATTAGTGGAACCAAAGTACACAAATTGACAAAGATTATTAGATATCATCCCTATTTCTTGTAATTACCTGAGAAACACTGTCCAGGGCTGGGGAAGTAGCTCGGTGGTAGAATGCTTGCCTAACAAGCATAAAGTCCTGGATTCAATCCCCAGCACGATAAATACATAAGTAAATAAATAAGAAAAGAGATCTGAGAAAGTCTATCTAGCACCAAGGCATCTGAAAGAAACACTTGGAGAATACAGGGTAGAAGTTTCTGGTACAGACTACGTCCAGAGGAATATGAACACTGCATGAAGAATTTAAGACTGTCTCCAGCAGTACATGCCTAGGAAAGATTTTGGTACAGCTGTCTCTCTGCTGAGGAAACCTGCTGTGAAGAATGGGCTAGAAGCAGACAGAATATCTGGTATTAATTAGATACCACCCATACAGAGGGCACTTCCAAGGCCCTAAAGGGCCCGGACCTTACTCTGATCTCACTGCCTACCACTCTGGGCACAGAACACACTGAAGACAAAAAGGAATGGACAGTGAGCGGCTGAAGGGGGCGATTAAAGGAAGAGGTTTCGTCTTGATCCTGAAGAAGATGAGGAACTGTTTCATAAGTCTTTAAACTGGATAGTAACACAGTCACGGCTGCACGGTCAGGTGGAATGCGGAGCCCAAAGGACGAGGGATACCACTAAAGAGAAGAAATCCCACGGAGGGATGGCGCTGCCTGATATCTGGGGAGAGGGCCTGTTAATGGGTCCAGAGGGATGGCAACGAAGCCATCAGCTTAAGGTAGGGCAACCCCACAGGTACCACCCAGTAGAGCCAAAGAGTCAGGGGGAAGGTAGGGCCTAAAGGAGGAAGCGAAACCGGCAAGAGCAGAAGGCTCCCGGGGGTCCCCCAAAAGCTCTTCCTCGGGGCCCCTGCAGAACAGCCTCCGAGGCCTCCCTGCTCCCCGCCTCCCCCTGCTCGCCCGCTGACCAAACGAGTTGAGAAAGTCCGCGATTTTCTTGATGCTGCTGGTGATGACTTCAATGTACTCCCGGTTCGCCCAGTCCTGGTGAATCTCCCGTTGCACCGGATCCTCCTGTCCCGCCATGGCGGCCGTCTGAGGAAGAGTGACTTGCGCAGGCGCCCCGACCCCATAGGCCGCTAGTGCGCCTGCGCCGCCAGCCCACGCCCAATCCCGGCACCCACCAAAGCCCGGCATTGTGGTGCGCCTGCGCAGTGTCGCGCCCTCGCCTGCGTTCTCGCTCCGCTCCCACGCCCGGGAAAACAGATGCCAAGAACTCCCTCTGAGAGCAGCACACCCACTCCTGTCACTGGCAGTTCTGGTCATTAAGGGGCGCGTGGGCTCCCGTCGCCTCCTCCCTTAGCGGCTCCAAGATCGTTTGTGCAATCTGTCTCAGCAATAAGACGGGCATGGTCGATTAAGCTTAAAAACAAGTCACTTAGAAAATACCTTTCATATGATGCACTATGCAATATGACGTCCCAGTTTGCATTTGCCAAATGAGCAAAACAGAGCTACAGTCGGGCCCGGTGGTGCACGCTTGTAATCCTATAGACTTGGGAGACAGAGACAGGAGGATCACAAGTTCAAGACCAGTCTGGACAAATTAGAGAGCCGCTGTATCAAAGTAAAAAATAAAAAGGGCCGGGGGTGTTAGCTCAGTGCTATAGTGCCCCTGGATTCAACCACCAGTATGGCAAATAAACGTTTACGATAATACCCAGTGATGGACAGCCTGAACCAAAAGTGGTAGTGTTAGAAGTAGTTGGTCACAATTCGAACTAGTACCATACTTTCAGAAAGAAACTTGTAAACTGACAGCTATTGCCAAGTAAAACATTTCAAACCTTTTGATCCCTAATCATTCATTAATAAAATTATTGGGGGAAAACCCCCACAAAGATGCTCTGTGTAGTAGTAGTATAACAGTTGAGGGATGGCTAATATTGTAAATATTATGCAGTCATGTAAATGTTAATTATGATCACTTTGGCAATATGAAAAGTCACATGATAAACTGAAGGGGAAAACAAAATACATATTTTTCTTTAATGGCAACTATGTGTGAGATGATTAGGGTTGCCCTGGAAAGGGAATACTGGCCTCCCAGAGCAAGTTCTCCAGTTAGGGGATTGTTATAAAAGCCTGAACCTGGCCCCTGACACCTCCCTGCTTCCTGCCTCTCTTTGTATTTCTGCCCCACACATGCTGCCACCATGTGCCATGGGGCCCTCTCCTGGATTTCAGCCTCTACAACTGCGAGGTAAATAAACTTTTTTTTTTCCTTCATAAATGGTCTGCCTCAACTATTTCATTACAGGAATAAAAAACTAATAGAAGGAGATTCTGGTTTCCTGTGTGGCGCTATATATTAGACTTGAAGGGATGGCAAATGGCATTGCCAGGAACACGTGCCTTTGAACAGGGCAGACTGTACAGAGGACTATGTACAGATTGTCTTACCAGCATTAAGTCCTCTTTATCCAATTTTAATCAAACTTTTGCTTTGAGGACTTTTTGGGGGGTGGGGGGAGTGCTGGGTAGTGAGGATTGAACTCAGGTGCTCTTGACTACTGAGCTACCTGTCCACTCCTTTTTTTAATTTTTTTTTTTTTTTTTTTTTTTTTTTGCGGTGCTGGGGATTGAACCGAGGGCCTTGTGCTTATGAGGCAAGCACTCTATCAACTGAGCTATATCCCCAGCCCCACTTTTTTTTAATTTTGAGACACTAATTTTAAATCACTAAGGATCTAAGTTACTGAGGTTGCCCTCAAATTTGTGATCCTTCTGCCTCAGCCTAAAATCCCTCAAGTCTCTGGGATTATAGACATGTACCACCACACCTGGTTCAGTTGTGGGACTTTTTTAAAAAAACTATGTAATAAAAACTACTGTTTTGTTTGCTTTTTAAATAACAGGTGTCTCTTCTATTCAAAAGGAAAATAAAAATAAACTAGGGGGTAGTTTTGTAATCCAAAATCATTTCCATCTCTTCTAAGTCTCAATTCTCTGCTCTTCTCTTCCTTTGAGTCCAAACTCTTTTCCTCTTCTGTGGACCCCACTATGCACACATAGTGGGCACTGTACGAGTTCCTCTAGATGGTGATTTTCCAGGATCTCAGCCTGATCCCACACTTAGGTCCAGTCCCTCTCCATCAGTTTCACTCAAAGAATCAGACAAAAGGTGACCCTTCTTATTGGTGCTGTGCAAGGGCAATTCTGGGTGTACAAGGAAAAGGCAGGTGGGTCATTAATTTCTCCCACAAATACTGCCAGACAATGCAGTAGCCAGGCACTGGGGATACAGGAGTTAGCTGGTGGACTCCTTCCTTCTCTCAGTCATCTAGGGCAATTGAAGCAATGCTTACAAACTTGTCAAGTCACTTATTCAGTATGCTAAAAACATCAGTTTTCCAGCATTACAAAATGAGATGGAATCATCCTCCTCACCCCCCAGTACTATGGGATGAACCAGGTGTGCTCTACCACAGAACTACAGCCTATCCCTTTCCATTTTTTTTGAGACAGGGTCTCACTAGGGTATCCAGGTTGATCTAGTACTTGTGATTCTCTTGCCTCAACCTCCCCAATAGCTGCCATACAGAGCATATGCCACCATTCCCCCCTGCCCCAGAATAACCCTTTTTGAAGTTTAACAGAAGCAGACAGGTTTTCAATCAGGAAGTCAAGGAAAGGTTTGTTGTTGTTGTTGTTGTTTGTTTTTCTGTTGGCAGGCAAGCATTTGCAATAAATTCTGTCTTTTTGCACTGGATCATTCCAATACAGCAGCAAAAGCCTTCAAGACCCTGAGTCCCTAATCCTGAATATGGGCAGAAGGTAATGAATACACACTTTATTATTATTATTATTTTTCAGTACTGGGGATCCCAGGGGTGCTTAATTAGTGAGTCACATCCCCAGCCCTTTGTTGGATTTTTAGAGACAAGGTCTCGCTGAGTTGCTCAGGGCCTCGCTAAATTGCCTCAGCCTCCTGAGCCGCTGGGATCACAGGTGTGCGCCAAATGAGCACGATTGAATACAGACTAATTTTTAACACTAACTACAGGTTCCAGGATCTTTATACCTGACCACAGCGTTTGTGATGGGGGTGTCTGCCCTCTGTGACCTGATCAAAGGCTCGCAGGTATGGTGGAATGGGGATGCAAAGGGATTCGAACCAGCCCTCCTGAAAACCTGAGTCCTGAACTAGGCATTCCAAGGAGTGGGTGGGAGATCAGCCCTGACACCTCCCAGTGGGGCGGGGCTCGGATTCTTTCCCCGGGGTCCTGGGTCACAAAGGCGGTTGCCAAGCGCCGGTGAAGAAAAGATGCTGCCACCACTCTGGAGTGTGCGGCCCGCGGAGTTCAGCAGGTGAGCCCCCGGCCCAGATGGTGGGACTGGGCCCGGGCTCCCACCGCCTCTTCCGCCTCGGCCAGCACTGTCTGGCCCCTGCGCCCGGGGAGGGACCCCAGGGGGACAAGCACCTCCTTCAAGCACTCCAGCCCCTCGGGATCCGTTCACAGTTCACGAGGACCTCCGCTGCATTTGGGCGCTGTGTTCCCCTTTCCAAGGTGGGGAAATTGAGGGACTAGGTTCCTTGAAAGGGAGTAACGGTATGAAGGGGAAGACTTTGGGGCCAGAAAAATCAGGTATTTCCTATTTAGGAGCTATTACAGTAGCTTGACCAGACCTCGATTCAATCCCTCCTGGAATGGATGACGATGACTTCCTGCTTGGGATGGGGGCTGAACCATTTTAAACTTTGTGTGAAGGGGTTGGAAAGATCCGGGATGCCAAACCCTGTCTTCTATGTTGATTCTGCTGAATATTCAGGCTGGACATTTGACAAAGCCTTTTAATTTTGGCTCTATTTCCTTAGGACAGTCAAGAAAAGGAACTGATGATTGTTTTTTTTTTTTTTTTTTTGGGGGGGGGGCGGTGTTTGGAGGAATTAATACTCCTTCCCACTTAGTGGCATACCAGAGTGGCCCCAATCTTGAAACACATCATCTAGAATAAACAAACCCATATCCTTCATACTAACCATTGCTGGGGCAGTGCTGGTTTGAAATGTCACCAATTCTTTTTAAAGGATGAATTTCATTGCTTCACACACCATGTGAAAGTGTCAACTTCTCAATGGTGGCAATTACTGGATGGGATGGGATCAGATCTCCCACTTCTTGGGAGAACCAAGAAGGGAGAGAAAAATACACTTGGCTGAAAGAAAAGGGATTTGCTATAAGTCTCTTAACAGGTAAATGCTCAAGAAATGTTAGCTTCTCCTGAAATCAGTAAGGCCCTTATATATTGTCAATTTTGAACTGGAATGATGGAAAACTTAAGTTCTACTTGGATGAAGTCTGAGTTTGCAATATCCTCCCAGCCCTTTATCTTCAAAGAAAAAAAAAAAAAAAAAAATCAAGGTCTTAACTAGTGGATCTGACATGGATTGGAAAAAAAAAAAAAAGAACAAAGCCCCATACCCAGAAAAACAAAAAAAAGCTTTAGAACATTTTAAGAGACTGGCCTGTGGGAATGTTCCCCCTCTCGGCCTGGTGTAACTCTTCTAAGAATGTCCTCAGTTGCCCAGGGCTCAGAAAGAGCTGTTCCCTTTGTATCAGAAAACACAGAAGCTTTTAGGGGCAAGAGGAGACTGACTCCATTATGAAGAATAGTGCAAGCTGGCTGGAAATGCTTAAAAGGAACAGTGTAAGTTCTCAAACTGAAAAGGTACAGCAGAGTCCCTGGAGGGTTTGTATAAGGCAGGTTTCTGGACCCTGACCCAGTTTGACTCTGCAGGTCTGAATTGGGGCCCAAGAATTTGCATTTCTACCCAAGTTCCCAAAGGATTTTGAAGCTGTTAGTCCAGAAATCATACTTGGAGAACCACTGTTGTTAAAATACATGGCATTAAGAGGGACCTATTTGTATGACATGGCCTGAGCTTCTTCTAATCTAAAATAATAAGGTCTCATCATTAAGTCCCAGTAGCCTCTGTCACCCCAGAGGCATAGATTCTGTCCTGAGCAGTTACCAACACGGCACAGGTCCCAAAAGTGGACTGGGACATTCCATGTCAGACAAATTCATTTCCTCATTTGTAGGATGGGTTAAAACCTCCCTTCAGAGGCCTGTAAAAATGTTTAGTAGAATTTTAGTATACATACAAGTTGACACATTCCATACTCATTATCACCCCCTACTGTCCTTTCTAGAATTACTAAAACTCTTATCACCTACTAGAATCTGTTCACGGGAACCACAAAGTAAATATAAGTCAGTAATGAGACAGATGTGAATTGTCACGGCCATGCTGTGAAAATTCCATGTTTGATTCCTCTCCTTTAGGACTGTCAATGGCAGGATACCAGCTCTGGTCACCATGGACCCCACTGGATGAGAGCTTCCAATGGCTGCGACACACAACACCTACTCCTTCCTCCAAGCACCCCTTTAGGGCCTCCCCCTGCTTTCCACACACCCCTTCCGACCTTGAAGTGCAGCTGTGCTTTCAAGAGGTCACTCTAGTCCTAGACAGCCCATTCCTGGAAACTGGAGTGAGTCCCAAGTTACCCTGCCACACGTCAGAGCTCCGAACCATGAGCAACAAGAAAGGACTGGTCCGGAAGCCCCAGCCCATCCGCCTCAGTGGAGTGGATTCTGTCTTTGGCAGGGTCATCACGGCTCAGCCACCCAAGTGGACTGGGACCTTCAGAGTTTCAGACAAGTCAGCATTCTGCAAAATTATCAGTAGGGAGCACCAGTGGCCTACTGGACTTAAGGAGCCTCAGATTCAGATGACAGTGACTATGTGCAAACAGATGCTGCGCTCCATCCTCCTGCTGTATGCAACGTACAAGAAGTGCACCTTTGCCTTGCAACACTCCAAGTAAAGGGTCCCCATCTGATCCCCCATTCTTCACATCATGCTCTTCGGTATGTACCTGAAGCTTACACAAATCTGTACACATAAATGAAACTGTGACACTGCCCCAGCTATTCTACTTCCTGTCAAGCAGTGACAAATCAGGAGGCCCTTTTCTCTCTCTCTCAAAAAAAAAAAAAAAAAGAAAAAAAAAAGGGGGTGGGTGGGAGCCAGTGACACAGTGCAAGGGAGAACACTTCCATTGTAAAGTTGAAACAACCATTTAAAAGAGAGTCAAACTAGCATTGACATGTACATGTGATAAAGAACCATTAAACCATATCAATCAATGAGCCTATTGTGAACTCACTTAACACCACAATGACTTGGGGGAAAATGGGATTTTGAAAAAGGAGATGTAAGCACTTCTTTGTACCAGAGGAGGATGATGGGGTCAAAAATGTTTATGTGACTCAAGGATTTGTTTAAAAAACTAATAGCCTTCCCCCATCAAAACAATGACCGCCCCCAAAAACAAAAACAGAAACAAAAAAACCCTAAAACCTAACCAGCAACACCTAATGGGTGTTGACAGTACTGAAGTAGGTAGAAATATTAACAAATATTAAACAATCTTTACAGCCTTGCAAGAAAGAACTTGGTAGCAGCACTGAAACTGGGCTTTTTGGCAGAAGAAAGGAGAGCCCTCCATTTTAGATGAAGTATACTCATAATGTTCTATTTCTAATAAACAATTTTGTAGTATTCTTGTAATTAGATTATAGGTGCAATTCAGAATAATGTGGAAATAAATATTATATATATACAAAGCCAGCATAAATTTGATGATGCTTCTTCTTCCTTTGTCTTATACTACTATAAGGATCAAAAAAATTAAAAAGGTAGCCAAAATATTCCTTTTGATTCTCTTTGAGTACTGAAAGTAGTTCAGGTCACTTTTTCAGAAAGATCACAAAGATGTTGCCATCATATGTGAGAACAGTCATTGTAGCAGAGGACATGATTTTGAGCACCAGTTCCTATTATTTCTCTGCACAAACTTCAATTCAATTCTATGTAGTCCTTGAATAATGAGGGAAATCTAAAAAATAAAAATGAGGTAGCTAAGACAAAACTTAGACTTTATTTGTTAAAGTGATGTAAGCCTAAATTCTAGAATAAATCCGTTTTGAAACTAGTTCACAAAAGCCAGAATCATGGCTCAGAGAGTTTACTGGGCAGCACAGCACAGTCACATTTACCCAAACCAGAAATAATGCTTCACTGGGATCCCAAGCCAGGGACTTTGACCATGCTAGACAATCTGTGAAATCCACAAACTAATTAAATAAACTCCCTCTTGGTGAACAAAACAGGATACTTCCAAATAGAAAGAGCAGATTTCAAACCATGAACACAAAATGGTATGGGGCCGACAGAGAAGGGAAAGATGCAGCAGCCTCTTGGGGTCTAATCGGAGTTGTCACTCTCATCACTATATTGCTCCTTTTCTTCATCACTTGCTTCATTTTCTTCACCATCCTAAGAGGCAAAGTACAAGTAAGTATTGTATGCCATTTATCTAGGTGACTCGAATTGCAAAAAAGCTATCACTAACTGTACTATATTACTTCATAGTTGAAACCAATGATAGATTTTAAACCACTGTTATGGTTTGGATATTAGGTATCCCCCAAATGCTCCTGTGTTAATGCAAGGATATTCAGAGGTGAGATGGTCATATTATGAGAGCTGCTACTTAATTATTCTAATTTTAATGGACAGGCTGGGTAGTAACTGTAGGCAGGTGGGGCAAGGAGAAGTGTCACTGGAGGTGTGCTTGAAAGGGTTCATCTTCCCTGTGGTCCCTTGCTTACCTGTCTGCGTCCTGGCTGCAATGAATGGAGCAATGCTCCTCTACCATACCTTTTTGCCATGATGCACTGCCTCATCTCAGGCCCAGAGAATCAGACGTGGCTATCTATGGACTCAGACCTCAAAAACTGTGAGCCCCAAATAAACTCTTCCTACTCTAAGTTGTTCTTGGATATGTTGCACAACGATGAAAAGTTGAATAACACCATTTGTAAAAGGAACCAGAAGCTCTCCTCATTCTTTTTAAAAGAGAATACTGCAGTATTGGGGATCAAACTTAGGGCCTCACACATGCTAGGGAAGTCCTCTACCACTGAGCTACATCCCCAACTCTTATTTTTGCAGGACATGGTGTCCCTAAGTTACCCAGCCTGGCCTGGAACTTGCAATCCTTCTGCCTCAGCCTCCTGAGTAGCTGGGATTATAGGCATGCACCACCATCCTAATGCTTCTTGAGCTCTAAGCCAAGACCATGGATGGGGAGATCATTTAGATACCAACTCATGCCATACTGCAAGTGAACCAAACTTGCATGATTTTTAAAATAAGCCATAGCCTTCCAGCTCTTCTACATGGATGTGACTCAGAAACAAGATCACAATATGCTTCGATAGTGAATGAAATAGTTATTAAAAGTACAGGTTATTTCAATAGGGAATACAGCATAAAATTACTTTGCAAATCTAGTATGGCAGGTTTGCTTAGAATAAAATACTGTCTGCTTCAGGTAGATGAAGAGTATTATACATTAAAAGGGAACCATGCAAATAAAAGAACTTTCCATACTGAACAATCTCAAATTGCATTATAGATAGGCTACACAGCAGGAATTCTCGAATCTGAACTTCTTGGTGTCCATGACCCACCTGAATTATAACAAAATTTTATAAAAATACACATTTTTATTTGGCTTTCTTTAAATTCACAAAAGCAGAACAAAATAAGGAGCTCTATTATTTTACTCCTATGAGGTAGCAGCCTCTGATGCTAGGCTTTGGCTTCCATCAAACACTTTCCCCTTTCTATTTTTGTCTATTCAAACATGTTTAAGTGGCTTAACTCCTCAGCACTCAGAGAATACACTGAACTCTTCCCCCTTCTAAAATAAGTTTCATACATGAGTTTGTAGAAAACAGGATACTACACAATGAAAGAGAATTTTATTTTCTTTGTTTTTGGTGCTGGGGATTGAATTCAGGGGCTTGTGCATGCTAAGTAGATGCTTTTACCAGTGAGCTACAGCCCCAATCACTTGGAAGGGAATTTTCAACTCCATAATATATGCCATAGTTTGAGATACTCAAATGATTCTAAAACTGTAGAACTGTTTTTTTCTGGGCCCCAAAGAATTCAAAAGCACAGAAACAGTATTATATCATCAAATACAAGCAGGGAAAGTTCTGCACTATCAATTCAGAACAGTAACAACATGAAAACATCAGTGCCAGACTCTGGTGCCCTTTAGAGGTACCTCTGTTGCTTTGCTCTTAGTCATCTGGGATGACGTGCCACCCTCACTCTCATCTGCTGTGCTCTCCTGGGAATTCTGGGATATAATCTCTTCACCCTAAATACAGAAGAACCAAGACAAATGGTAGGTTATAATGATTAGGGTTTTGAGGGAGAGAAAGGCTGAGCAATACAAAGAAAGATGTTCTCAGTCATTCAAAACACAGACACCAACCTATGACACAGCATCTAGGGAAGGAATGCTCAACCCCAGGTTTCCAGGATGTCTCTTGCTTTGATATATGTAGTTCTATAAAAAAAATCCATGTTTGTATTCTAACATCACACTAGATTTACAATGTAAGAATGTATTATTGACTTCTTGTTAATGCTGAATACAGATCTAGTTTCCCCAGTACCTTAAAGTAAATAAGTTCCTACACAGGAACCACAAATGGTCACGCAGAGGCTGAAGAACAGTGAAGTGGTCTAAGAACATCAACTCTGGATCAGGACTGTTTGGACTCAAGCTGTGGCTCCACTCCAGTGAGCTTCAATTTTCTCACACAATTGAATTAATCTCATATGGTTGAGGTGAAGAAAAAAAGCTAATTCTCTGTGGTCTATTTTCATATGTATTCAATTATAAAACTACAATATTGTAAACATCAAAGGGGGGACTTGGATCCTTTGTGAAAAATGCTGTAACTTCAAAGCAGTATTATAATCAACACAAGATTTCATCCAATTAGACAAATGAGAGGCCCTAGAAATGTTCATTTGTTAAAATTAGCCAAAATGATTTGGGGAAAAACATGGACTAGTGTAGGGCTTAAAACCGCCCTGGAGAGAATTGTACTGGGTTCCTCTATTTCTGAAGCCTTATTCACACCAGTGGCACCTTTGCTGTGACTACAGACAATAGCAGTGTACCGCAACTTTGGCAAAGCAGGGCTTAAGAAACCTTCCTTACATTCCTTCTGATGTTCTGACAAGGAATGGCAGTAAGGCATTAGTACTGGTGGTCCAAAGGCTTACCTGCAAGTCCCGGTTTTTGAGATTGCCCAGCCAGAAAGCCTCTCTGCAATTGTTGAGGACCAGCATGGCTTTGACTCTGCAAACTAAGAGCTCCAGGGTCTTTTTGAGTAAAGGCACATGTTTGGTGAGTCTCATGTCCTGGTGAATCTGAATGCAAATAAATACATACATCTCATCTGGGTTTACCATCATGTTCTCACAGAAATTTATATATTGAATAAGAGCCTAAGCCCTGCCAGTAGTTTTACAGAACACTCCAAAGAGAATGACAGCTAAAAGATTCCAACTCTAGAAGACATAATGTTAAAATCTCTAGGTTCTTCTATATAACCTCTTATTGACTAATAATCAATGAATTTACCTAATATATTCTTTTTTTGGTACTAGGGATTAAGCACAGGGGCACTTAACCACTAAGCCACATCCCCAGTCCTATTTATTTTATTTTTGGTACTCGGGATTGAATCCAGAAGCACTTAACCACTGAGTCATATCCCCAGCCCTTTTCTTTTTTCCAATTTTGACATAGGGTCTTACTAAGTTGCTAAAGCCAGTCTTGAACTTGTAATCCTGCTGCCTCTGTCTCCTGAGTTGCTGGGATTATAAGCATGCACTATCACACCCAGCACCAAATATATTCTTGAGCCAATATTACATGGATATTAAACAAAAGAAAAACACCTCTACTTAGTTTACGAGTCCTTAAAATTCCATCGCTCAGCACTTTTATTAAACTTAGAACCATGAGAGGAAGTAAGTAATAGGAACTGGTTCAAAGAACCATTTGGTTTCCAGTAACTATAGAACCAGAACCCAGGAATTCCATGTTCCTCCAGATAAAAGGTGACAAAGGTTTATCAATTCTCAAAGGGTTTCAAATAAAAAACCTTTTAATGCTAAAATTTTCTCACAATAGACAGATGTGCCCCTTGACAACTAAGTAGTACACTTGGAAAGCCGAGATGGCTGCTTTAGAAACACCTTGCTCAGCAGTGTCACCCCTGACCTAGTATTCCTCCCACCCAGAGCATTTTGTAAGGTTGTATTTTTTTTTTTAAACTAGGGATTGAACCCATGGATACTTCACTACTGAGCCATATCCTGAGTCGTTTGTATTTTTATTTTGAGACAAGGTCTCATCAAGTTGCCCAGGCTGGCCTCAAACTATGATCCTTCTGTCTCTGCCTCCCAAGTGGCTTAGATCACAGGTGTGCACCACCATGCCCAGCCATCCAGCAGCATTCTATATTCCTCACTCAAGAGGCATTTCTAGAGAAAATAGGGCAATGGGGTCTGAGCCAAAATGCAGAAGCAGAACAAATGCCCAATCTCAACCAGCAACGAAGTATGTGAATACTCATAAATGCCTTCAGATATAGTCCCAGATCTAAAGGCTCAAGAAGGGGTTACAAAGGAAGAAGTACCTGGAGCCAATGGAACTTAACAAGGGTACTGCAGATCCAGTTAGAAGTGCCTGACCTGCTCCCCTCTCACCTTGGAATGCCCACACAGATGGTGAAGCAGCCTTGTGTCCAGCTGGAAGGTTTCCAGTAAGCTTAGCACATCTTCCTAAAATCAACAAAATTCATAAATGCAGCATGAAATGTTTTCATTTCATTTTAAATGCAAAAATATGCTTGTAACCAAGGGATCCAAATAAACTCTGCAGGTTGCAACCTACGGTGATAATCATCTTCATTTGGCCCTCAGAAACAGAACTAGCTAATTCTCATTCTCTAATCGCCCATTTCTGCCCCTACTGTCAATCTGAAAGTCATAAGACCTTGAATATAGTGTAGGTTACCACATCTCAGTTTCCCCACCTCTGCTTTCTCTTTCAGGGTCATGAGGAATTAACCAAATATGGGCACTTTTTGCAAATTTCAACTTCCTAATATGTATAAGAAATCATTTGTTTCTTTCCTTACTTTTCTATTCTATCTCTGGGTACTACCTGGCTAAAAAAACTACCAACATTGTTCTTTAAAAGAGCAAAGAATTTTGTGATACAAATGAACTCCATCTTTATTATTCCTAAGAGTAGACCTAGGGAAGCACAAAGGAGCAAGCAACTGATACACAAAGTCCTAGGAGTGCAACAGCACAATGAAGTCAAGCTTAAGAGAACAAGCACCATCAGGGGAGGGGCACGAGGATAAAGGTGGGTTTGAAACAGAGAGGTCCCAAGAGTTCCCAGAACATGGGCAGGGGAACTGCTCTTACCCGGTGTTTTCTAAAACTGAAGTCCAGGAGCGGCATACACTGCTTCAGAAATGCTTCCACAAAGAGACGTCCATACTGAAGAAAAGAGACACTGGTGACTTCTTTCACTTGAAAGGCCTCTGCTGAGGCAGCATAGCACCACCAGCCCAAAGATATTATGTTCCTTTTTTATATGCAAAAAATAAATTGGGAGTGGTCCAAAGGTTCATTTGGAGAAGGTAGTTTCATATGAAAACTGTCTGTAACTAAGCCCCAGAATTAGGTGACTTACTTATTCCAGATATAGCCAATGGCCACAGGCCTAACTAAAGAGTGAGAGCAGAGAGGAGCAGGGGGAATTCCAACTCCCTGAGGATGAATGACTCCCCAGAGGAAGAAACTGTGTAGGGTTAAGGGAGCACACAGCAATTTCCAATACTTCCATATCAGAGAAATCACCCCCTGCCCCTGACTCACCCATCTCCCATTGGACAAGGGTAGAAAGAGGCCAAGAGATAGACTGGGGCACCATCCACTTGGAAGGAGACATCAGGAGTGGGAAAGAGTATTTTCTCTACAATATTGGGTTTACTTTCAAATCTACAGCTACTCTGGGAAATCCCCATAGAGAAGAGTCAGGAGGACATCAGAATATCACATCAGCTTCCACATTCACAAGGCCACCTCAAAGGCCTTTCCTCTTCCCTCTTTTTCTACTTCTTCTTCTTCTTCTTCTTTAAAAACAAAACAAAACAAAAAAAAACAAACAGTTCTGGGGATGGAACCCAGGGCCTTACACATGTTAGGCAAGCACTGAGTTAATATATCTATTGCCTTCCCTAAGTCACCACCTGTTAGCATAGATTCTACAGCCTCTGGCCTGTGCAAGTATTGGCAACTCATCTTAGCTGAGGCCTCTTTAGAACAACCACAGGATGAAGAAAAACTGAACAGGGCCCAGTGAAGCTCTCACCTTCAAACATACATGCAGAACAGGATGACTATCAAATACCTGGGGAGGTGAAAGACAAGAAATCAAAGCTGAGGATGGCTCCTTTGAGCATCCCAGCACAGCTCTGGGTGCTGTAGAGAAATCTAAAATGAAGAAAGCAAGTCAATACTTCAATTACAAATTAATTTACAGAACAGAGTAACTGTCACAATTGAAGTCAAAGAAAAGGAGGAGCAAAGAGGGACAAGAAATTGATTCCAATTGGAGATGTTGAGAATATGGTATTAGAGGGCCAAAACCTTTATCTAAATAAACCTTTCAGAAAAAAGTTTTTTATAAGTGAGGTGGAACAGAGAGACAATGACATTCTAGACTGAGGGATCAGCCTGAACAAAATCTGGGAGTGGGAGAAAGCACTAGTTTGAAGAATAATGAAGACACTGAGGGTTGTAAAAGGGAGTGAGATCAAAGAGGACTCAGGGCAAGGTGAGAGAAAATGACAAGGAGTAAGTATTGTGGTGTAGGTAGGAAGCAGGAAAAAAAGGAAAAAGACACTGCCTAAGGAGACAAAGAGGTTAGCAAGGATGGGCAGGGGAACAGGCAACACATTGGAAGAGAGAGAGAGAGAGAGAGAGAGAGAGAGAGAGAGAGAGAGAGAGAGAGAGAGAGAGAGAGTGTGTGTGTGTGTGTGTGTGTGTAGGAGACAGGTCTCAAGGAGGAGTGAGGACAGGAGCAAAGAGGGTCCATTTTGGAAGCCAGGGCCTCATTTTCTGCAGTTAGTTGGTGAGACAGGTCAGGGAGCCTCCACACTTACTTTCATCAGGTTGATGAGGATACTGAAGTCTCGAACAGCCATGTTCCAGTAGAGGAGCTTCTCTTCATGAATCTGGGGACAATCAAACAGGTGCCTCTGAATCAGCACACAGAATCACTCTTCTCCTGTACTCCCACTAACACACAGTTCTTCAATCACACAGCAATTCAGAGGTTAAAGCCAATTATCCTACCAAAGAAATTGGCAACCAGTGCACCCACAAGGTGGTTCTAGGGCCCGCACATTGTAATAATGTCAGAGCACCTGATAGAGGGTCTTTTCAGTAACTTCCAAGTAGGTACAGCTTCTGCAGCATACCTGCTGGCCACCAGATCTCTGTGGCTTCTGCCTGCCTGTGGTAGCCCTCGATCTCAATAGTCCAGTTCTGGTTAGCAGGCTGCCAAGGCCCACAGCATCTCAAACAGACTGGCTTACCTCATGCCAGCTGACAAGTGACAAATTGGGCAGTGGCCAGGGAAAATAGAGCCCAATTCTTACCTCCAACTAGAAGGAAAGGAAATTAAACCAAGAGCTTTTTGAAAAATATCCTGGATTTTGGTAACTCATAGGAAGTAGCTTAGGAGAAACCCTGGGCCCAAGAAATAGAAGAATCAGCAAATTTCAAGAATCCAGGGTCCATTTCTTGGTGGGGGAGCATCTGACCCACCTGCTGTGAGTCTGCTGCTGTGCCAGCCTGGAGACCTTTCACTGTCTTCTCAAGTTCAGCCATCATCACACGGAAGAAAATGACGAAGGTGTGCCTAAAAGAGGGAAAAGTGCATACACTCTCACAATGATGCACTGCTTAGAAAGAACTTCCTGAGAAGCCAGGAACCAACAACGATTTCCTCCCCAACGTCTCTGAGTGTTCTTTCACTAGGGTCCACTGAAAAGGATAGGAAAGTGGAAAGGATTCAGAAATGAGTCTGAGTAGATGGCCTACAAAATAATGGGACTGGGCTAGCTTTATGGAAGGAGGTGACAGAGCAGGACAGAAAGAGCAGTGAAGCAGCAGAGAGAAGATCCAAGTTCAATCCTATTTCCACATTCATTTTATGTCTTACATAAGTGGGAGAGGTTCCTTCTCTAATCCTCATTTTCCTCAACAGTAAAAAGGGGATAATGAAACCTACCTGATAGAATTATTGAAAGGATCAAATGAGATAAAGAATGTTAAAGTGCTTTATAAACTGGAAAGACTATACAAGTATAACAACTGATGATGAGACACAAACTCATTGAGACATGTATGATTAGATACGACAATCACTCTGACCTCAAAGTTGTTAAAATATTAGAACAATAATCTCAGGTTTGTATTTTATATATATATATATATATATGTATTTTTTTTTTTATGATGCTGGGCATCAAACCTGGGCCTCATGCATGGTAGGCATGCACTACCACTAAGCTATCTTCCCAAGCCCTAGTTTCAAGTTTAAAGGATGAAAGTCTAGTCAGAAATTCATTTCCTTTGAAACCGTAACTACTAACGGTTTATTCCTCAACAAGGTCCTCTCACATAGAATGGCTGAGACCCTGGAAGGAGTGCATAAACACTCAGCACTATGAAGGATGGTACCTACCAAATATATCAAAATTAGAGGAGTGGAAACTATATACATTAGACAATGTGAACATATCTGAGGAAGAGAGCTGGAGCAAGAACTCCTTTACCTTGTCAGCGTAGGGAATGTAGAAGAAGATGCATCTTTTGGAGAGTTGATCAGTTCTGGGACACCAATGCCAGCAATCTCCTCTATGGCCTTCAGAACATTGTCAGTGTGCTCCAGGTAGATGCTGCATAGAGAGTTGCAAGAGTATGAACACATGCCACTGAATTTCTAAGTAGTACAGATTTTCTTATTTGGGATGTTACCAAGCAGCAACCTCCCCCACACCCCAGCATTAATGGGGATTAAACCCAGGGCCTTGCTAGGCAAGAACTCTACCGTTAAGCCACATTCCCAGTCCTTTTCGTTTTTTGACTCAAGCCTCAGCCTCCTGAGTAGTTGGCTTACAGGCATACACCTAATAAGCTTTAAAACAACTTCAGGCTTTTATTTTTAATAACAAAGATTCCAGATACTTGTCTGAAGATAAAGGAAATGAGACTCAATCAGAAATAGTTAAGACACCTTGGAAGTGATGGATACATCTTGAATAAAGTGGACAACAGATGTATTTGGCTAATAAATAAGGTAGGATACAACTGCAGACTCCACCACTTCCTCTATGGTTTGATTTAACAATAAGGAATTAGTTAACAGAGGAAAGCAGAAGCAGAGGATTTTAAGATCCTCGAATTCCAAATTGTGTACAGTTTAAACTCTCAAGTTCCCCTTAACAGAGGTCTCTGACCAGATGAGGGATTCCATCAGAAGCAAAATGGAAAGGGGGTATTTGGCTTACTGAAAGAAACCAAACATCTCACCAAAGCATATCATGCAGATGCTCATTGAAGATGCTGCTCTTCTCTTTCTCCCCATGTGACCACACCCGACAGAGGCACTGTCTGGCCAGGGAAGCTGTTAGTAAACAAGACAGAGCTTCCCATTAGTGGGAAACTAACCTCACTCTTTTTAAAAAATATATATTTAAGCATTTTTCTTTGACACCTAATAACTGCACATATTCATGGAGTATAGAGTGACATTTCAATGTATGTATACAATGTATAATGATCAGATAAACTCACTCATCTTCCAGGCTTTTGGGATTATTGACCAAAAGAATTATTATTCTAAATTTACTAAGGAGTTCTTATCAAGAAATTTTAAAAACAATGCTATGAACATGAACTAACAAAGACCCACAAGAAGTACAGCTGGGCACTAGGAAAGTCAACTGTGCTCCTCATGGGCAGGTCAACAGCAGTTGCCTTCCCAACTTCAGACCACATTCTCCCGTCTTAATCAACAGGGAATAATAAAGCACTGCTTCACATTTTCATCTTGTCTTCTGTTTGTGCTGCCAACAAGGATGTATCATCAGTGAGGTGCACTCCAAGAATGATGATATAATACAGTTAAAGAAAGGTCAAGGAAGATTCTAATACTTCCTTCTACACCTGATTTCTTCTTTTCCTCCCACTTTATCAACCTCATGTTTTCTGTCTCTTTTTGTCAAATGTCTCAGTTGTTTTTTTTTTTTGCGGTGCTGGGGATTGAACCCAGGGCTTTGTGCTTGCAATGCAAGCACTCTACCAACTGAGCTATATCCCCAACCCTTCAGATGATTTTTAAAAATATATTTTTAGTTGTAAATGGACATAATACCTTTATTTATTTATTTATTTTTATTTTATTTTTTTGTGGTGCTAGGGATTGAACCTAGGGCCTTGTGCATGCAAGGCAAGCACTCTACCAACTGAGCTATCTCCCCAACCCCCTTTATTTATTTTTACACAGTGCTATGAACTGAAAACACTGCCTCACACATGGTAGGCAAGTCCTCCACCACTGAGCTACAATCTCAGCCCCTGATTTTTTTTTTTTTTAGGATATGATTATGATTAAAATTTAAGCCAAACAGAAAATTGTCCAAGGCTGGGAATGTAGCTCAGTGTTAAGAGTGTGCGTAGTCAGCATGCACAAAGGCCCTGGGTTCCAAACCTTGGTACCCAGCAATCCTAGGTAGCCAGCTGACCTAAACAAAGTCACACTAAGCAATATCAGAAGTCAGAGCTCCTTCCGGGAAAATGGCCTCCTTAGTGTAGCAAGAGGGCATAACCAAGATTATGTGAGGATTTACATGCAAAAATAAACAAAGTTCTGGGAAGCCTAAGTTTACAAGAGTGAGATATTAATCCTATTCATGAAAAAGAGGAACTGATCCCATCACCAATTTTTTCTTTCTTTGGAGCAGGAGCCGTAGATTTCTCTAAAAGAACCATCAAAAGTCTGATGAGATAAAGACCACACTGGAAACTGGGAATGCTGGGATGAAAATTCTGCAAGTAATTGAAGCTCTGACTGTAAGGAGACAAGAAACAAAACAACAAAACACACAGCATCACATGTATTAAAGACATTAAAATCCAGAAGAGTTGTCCAAGTTCCCTATAAGTGTTTGAGGGCCTAATCAGAATCCTCATTTTCAGGTGCTTTAGTACCAAGTTTCAAGCATCTTGACAAAAAATTCTATCTTTGTATGGAGAAAGTCAAGGCAAAAGAGAGCCCCGTGGATAGAATGCTGGCCTTAAAAGGGTCATGCATGTCAAGAAATGCAATTTGTGCAACCCTGGATAAAGCCGTGGGCAACAATGAAAATCATGTTTAAAATCCAAGTTCAGCTGGATGAACTTGGGGCACACCTGTAATCCCAGTGGCCAGGAAAATTGAGGCAGGAGGACAGCAAATTCAAAGCCAGCTTCGGCAACTTAGCAAGGCTCTGAGTAACTGTTTCAAAACAAAAAATATAAGGGGCTGACAATATGGCTTAGTGGTTAAGAATCCCTGGGTTAATCTCCAGTACCAAAAAATAAAATAAAATAAAATCCAACAGAGACAATATGGAAGGAAATTAAAATACTAGGCACAGAAAATATAGTTTAAAAAAATTTTTTTTTCAGTACTAGAGATCAAACACAGGGCCTCACACTTGCTAGGCAAATACTCAACCACTTATCTATATTCCCAGCCCACTCACTTTAAAAAAAAAAAAAAATGTTTTTAGTTGTCAAGGGACCTTTATTTAATTTATTTATATATGGTGCTGAGAATCGAACCCAAAGCCTCACACATGCCAGGCAAGCACTCCACCAAGATACAACCCCAGATCCCCAAGCCCTTTTTCAAATTTTATTTTGAGACAGAGTCTAAGTTGCCTAGCTGAAAGCACAGCTTTTAATGAATATATCACAGATGGTCTGGTTTCAATGCAATAAAATAATGGGAGATAGGGAATCAAAATCAGTTTAGAATTGTTAAATTGTTGTTAAAATGATACCCGAGTCGACTCCTGATTGGTTGGTGAGAAAGAGGTCAAATTAAAAGTTATCTCTTTCTTTCTCTCCCTTCTTCCCTCTGTTTGATTTTTCAGAGCTAGGGATGGAACCCAGGGCCTCAACCATGAGCAAACCCCATGAGCTCAAACCCAGGGCAAAACCACTGAGCTACACCCCTAAAAGTACTCTATCGAATAAGGTCCTGCTCTTCAGGGAAGACAAACACTGAGCGCTGACACAGTGATGGCCAAGGCTATCAAGGAGGGGAGGGAAAGAACAAGTCACTCCGGATGATGCTGGATAGGAGCTGAGAGCCTGTCCCTTAAATTACTTTCTCACTTCCGTCTTCCATAGCCTTGCCCTCAGTCACAGATGGTTTTCCTCTAAGGCTGAAGAAAGGAGGCTGGCCATCAGTGATAACTAGCTGCTACCTACATATAAAACCCTGGTAGGAAACACAGGAAGTCCTTGGACACTCAAGAGTTGAATGCAGATGGTTAATGTTTTCATCATCATTACCTGAAAAGGCAGACTCTAAGGGCTGATGTATGCCTGAAGATCTAGCATGGTATAATTAATTAATGCTGCACAATTTATTCAAACACTCAAGTGAGAGAGCTTATATGCTGAGGAAAAGTGCTGAAAATATCAATTTCCTTCCCAAATACTGAGACTCTCAAAATTTTTCAAGGAAATCTTTTTTTTTATTTTTATTTTTTATTTTTTATTTATTTTTTTTGGGGGGGGTGCTGGGGATCGAACCCAGGGCCTTGTGCTTACAAGGCAAGCACTCTACTGACTGTCAAGGAAATCTTGACAACTAGTTCCTAGGAATTGCTTGGGAAAACACTTTACATTCTGACCCACCTGACTAATTCCTCCAATGACTGTTCATGTTCTATTTGCTTCAGTCGGCTAGCGAGGATCTCAAGGGCTGAGTACAGTAAATTATGATTTCCAATGTGAAAAAATCCACTCCTAACGGAAAAGTAAAGAAAAAGGTAAAGCAAGGTAGTTTAGCTGGGTTTCAGGAAAATTACCTGGACAGCATTTCAGATCCTTAGCTCTAGTCTACATTATCAACCAGTCAACGGTGTTTAAAAAGAAGTAAAAGTACCCAATTGACAAATTCAATCTCAATTCTAAGAATTATATAATTCTTAAGAATTATATAACTTATATAAGATTATAAATTAAAGTACACCCAGAACAGTCCTACCTTAAGGATCTAAAAGTCCTCACAGGCTTTTCTTTCTTTCTATTAGGGATTGAACCCAGAGGTACTTTACCACGGAGCTACATCCCAGTCCGTTGTTTTTTTTTTTTTTTTTTTTTTTTTTTAAAGGCAGGGTCTAAGTTGGTTAGGACCTTGCTAAATTGCTGAGGCTGGCCTCAAACTTGGAATCCTCCTGCCTCAGCTTTCCAAGTCACTGGAATTATAGGCATGCACAACCAAGCCCAGCTCACAGGCTATTTTCAAGAGGGCAGGGAGCTTTCCTCATTCCTTACATTTTAGAGGTAAGCCTCAGTCTTCTAAAACATGAGTAATTTTGTCAAATTGCTAAATTAATGCCAAATCCACAGTAGATGCCAAATAAAGAATTTATCAATTTCTCTACATTAATAAATTGTCTTAACAATTTCATCTTGAATTCTCTCTCAGATTGTCTCCTTCTTCCCAAGTCCAGACTATCGTTCCAGGCCAGGTCCCTGGCACAGATCATGGCAACTCCTTCTGACTAGTCTTTCTGTACCCCTTTCTACTCTGTCTTGTACACTGCTGCCAAAAAGGTCTTCTTAAAATGCTTTCATTATATTAAGGCTGTGATCACAGAACTCCAAAACTGCTTGCCTGCATATTTGAATTCTTCTGCAAGACTTTCAAGGCCAGCACAATGTGACCCCCAGATTGTCTCCTCTAGAAACATTCTCCACATCACCAGTGTTATTTACCTTTCCTTCAACAAATATATTCTGAGGGCCATGATGTGTCAGGTTTGTCCCCCACTACTTTGAGGTATAATTAATGAACAATAAATTGCATATACTTAAAATGCTGAATTTGATCAGGTTTTATTTATAAACCTAGAAACCATCACCAAAGTGAAGATAATGAATATATCCATCACCCCCCTAAGTTTCCTTACACTCCATTGTAATTCATTCCTCTTTCCATCTTCATGCCCAATGCTATTATGCAACAACTGATATTTTCCTACAAAATATGCTTTTTCTAGAATTTTATACAAATGGAATCAAATACTGTGATCTCTTATAATCTTGCCTTTTATTTAGCACATATTTATTTATCATGTTGCATGTAGCAATGCCCCATAAGGATATGGATACATCACAATTTATATATTCACCAGTTGATGGACATTGGGTCATTTCTACTTTGGAACTATTATAAATAAAACTGCTATAAACATTCATGAATAAGACTGTGTGGACATACGTTTTCACTGGGGGAGGGCATAAACACACTAGGGATGGAACAGTTGGGTCATATGGTAAATATTCATTTAACTTTTCAAGAAACATTCAAATTGTTTTTCAAAGTGGTTATACCAATTATAGTCAGACCAGCAGCAAGTGAGCATATCAGCTGTTCCACATTTTCACCAATATTTGGCATAGGCTTTTTCACTTAGCTACACTAATGAGTATGTTGTACTATCTCACTGTGTTTTTCTGGTGCTGGGGATTGAACCCACTGCCTCACTAGTGCACACTAGACAAGTGCTCTACCTCTGAGCTACATCCCAAGCCTATTCACGTGCTTTTAATTTGCATTTGCAATAACTAAAAATAACAAACATCCTTTCATATGTTATCTGCCATAAATAAATCTCCTTGATGTATGGTCTATTCAAATAATTTGTTAGGCACTGCTTTTAAGTACAGAGAATACAAAAATGACTGATCTCTGCCTTCCTGGAGCTCGAAGTATCGCAGGGAAGACAGATAAGTAACTATTAAAAGTAGTGATATCGTAACAGAATACAGAAATAGTAGGAGGGCTGGACGCAGTCGCGTACACCTATAATCTCAGCGGCTCAGGAGGCTGAGGCAGGAGGATCTGAGTTCAAAGCCAGCCTCAGGAAAAGTGAAGCCTAAGCACCTCAGTGAGACCTGTCTCTAATAAAATACAAAATAGGGCTAGGGATGTGGCTTAGTGGATGAGTGCCCGAGTTCAATCCCTGGTACCAATAAAAAAAAAAAAAAAAAGTGGTAGGAGAAATGTGGGGTGGGATTGGGTGGGCATAAAAGAGTTTACCTAATCTAAGGGTTAGAGAAAATGCCTCTGAAGAAGTGAAGTTAGATCTCAGGAGATTAGATGTATCAGAAGTGTGGAAATCCAGGCAGAGGAGAGTATGTGTAAAGTCTTTCAGATGAAAGCTATGTAGGGTGCTACAATAGTTTAAACTCATTATGGCTGCAAGTAGAAGGCAAGACAACAGGTGGAGCAGGAGGCAGGCAGTAGGGAGCCTGAGAAGCTAGGCAAGAGAGTCTGAACTCAGAAAAATCTAACAGCAATCAGAGACCAAAACTGGGACAAGCTCAGATTGGATTTGTGTTGGGAAGATCATTGTGACTCCTGTGCAAGGAATGGACCCAAGCAGGACAATTGGTGGAAAAGAGACCAACTGTGAAACTAATCTAGTACAAGTTGGAGATGATGGCAGTCTAGCAGCAGTGGAGAGAGATGGACAGATGGTTATCTAGATATTATACAGAAGATGAAGAAAACAGAATTTGGAGATCACACGTGGGAGAAAGAAAGGGTGGAAGATAGAGGATGGGACAAAAAATAACTCCTGGTTTGGGGTTCAGACAACTGGTGGTACCATTTACAGAGCCAGAGAAAGCTTGGAGGAACAGTGATGACACACTCTGTTTGGGATGTGATGAGTTTGAGGTGTTACTGACACATCTTAAGCGGGTGTTGAGTAGGCAATTGGATATAAATGCCTCAAACTCAGAGGATAAAACCTGGCATAAATTTGAGCTTGCGTAAGGCTGCTCTTACACAGAAAACCTGTGTAAGAGTAGACAGGACAGGGCCTAGCCCTGAGGAATCAAAGTATTTATGGAACAGACAACCTTTTTTTCTACTTTTACCCATGCTAAACCTTTAAACTCTTTTCTTAACCTCCCTAAAGGCCGTCAACCCTTTAAAGGCCTGATCACCTGCTTCCATGGTGTTCCAAAATACCCTAGCTCACACGGTGTTCAGCTCTTTACCACAAAATCTGGGATTTATTTACAAATTTTTGAGAAACAATTTTTAAAGTAATAGTTTTCCGAGTTATTATAGAATACTTGCTACAGGAAACAGAAGGAATAAAATGGCCAGATTTGTTATCATTAGCTAATCAGGAAGTCTCACAATTTATCAAATGGGTTAATGATAGTGGCCACATAAGACCCAGAGGGCGCAAGGGCAAATGAAAAAGAATAAAGCACCATTGTTACCTAAGGCTTTGGGCCTTTCCTTCTTTTCTGTACCTTGGTGCCCAATCATTAAGTAAAATCAAGTACATATTCATTTCTGTCTATAATCATACTTCCCATACACTCACCAAGCAAAAAGTCCATGAAAAATTTGCAGTAGCCTCTGATAACAGGAAGCCATTATGTGGTACTCTTGAGCCTTCACTCCTGGTCCACCAACTTCACTATGATCCTCGGCATCTGAGCACTAAAAAGAAAAATGAATCATCCTAATTTTCCTTCAATTCTTCTCAGTTGAAAAGGAAATCTCATGTTCACTGGGTGATTTCTAAGTCTCTATAAGGATAAGATAGTCTTCTGACCTGGAAATAGTTGTGAATGTTCTCCAGATGGTTACACATCGGGGTCAGCAGTTGAACAACATAATGAACAATTTCTGGGGCAGATCTCTGATGGAGATGCGAGAAACCAATATTCCGGTTTCCTTTATTCTGTAATAAATTCAGAGTTATGAGGGAAGAAACTGCTGGACAGTTTCTCTGAATCTAAATATTCCTCATGGAGTTTAGTCAAATTTGTGTTTCGAAGTAGGAGTGGAAGGGAGAAATGAGTTACTTATCTAAGACTATATTCAGAAAAGGGGATAAAAACCTTACTAGGGGCATTTCCAAATGATCAAGAGATTAACCTTTTTTTTTTTTTTTTGGGTGCTGGGGATCGAACCCAGGGCTTTGTGCTTACAAGGCAAGCACTCTACCAACTGAGCTATCTCCCCAGCCCCGAGATTAACCTTTGAAGAATAAGAATGGTGTCTGACTAAGAAGTACAGACCCAACATAACTAAAGACACAAAAACAGAAATCACTCTGCTCACTTGGGCAGTACATATACTAAAACTGGAACAAGTCAGAGATTAGTATGGCCCCAGCACAAGGATAACACACAAATTTATGAAGTCTTTTCTCTCTATCTATATATATAAATCATTTAGGTAGATAATAATATAAAACAAACAGTACAAAGCATCAACTAACTGGCTGCATCAATGTTTAAGTGTCATATCCAAGACCTTCACATTGCACTGTCTGCGCCATTACCTGCATCCCCTAGCAGCTCCACATTTGTACCTTATATACACACCTGAGGTTCTGGCCTCTCTAGGCAGTCAATTACCATACCAAGGCTTGGGCACAGGCTTAGCTTAGGAGTTTAAAACCAAAACCTTAGGGCTGGGGGTGTAGTTCAGTGATAGAGTCCTTGCTTGGTCACTTGTGAGACCCCAGGTTCAACCAGCAGCAACACAAACCAAAATAAAACAACAACAAAAAAAAACAAAACCTGGGTAAAGATGAGAATTCAGGGAAGTTCAGGGTATTTAGAAATCAATTTCTTGTCTTGGGTATTTTTTGTTTTCTGTGTTTCAGAATTTCTTTTTTTTTTTCAGTGCTATCAGACCTGGTGCCTCATATATGCTAGGCCAAGACCACCATATATGGGACCACCACGCTAGTCCCAGAGTTCTTCAACACAAGGTGAACGTGATCTAGCAATAGGGCTGCCACCATGTTACCCAGTGAACCAAACAATACAAAAGAAAAGTGATAACTATTCACTACTACAAGGCTTGTTTCCAAATCCACTAAACCCAGGTTCTATGCTTCTGCTTACACTAACCTTGAGAAAGGGATTTCTCTTGGTAAAAGATGGTGTCAGCATATTATCTAACTTGTGGGAGAGATCTTCCAGCAAGAAAAGCAGCTCAGGTGGCCCAAGTTGCACAACTTCTGTAGCCTGTCACACACAAGAAAAATGGAATAATTTCAAGTATATCCTAGTCATTTTATTTTTGGTACATTTCATATTCACTCTTCCCAATGGATTAAGAATTGAATTTCTAATTTAAAAAAAGGAAAAAATTTCCCCATCTCAAAAAGAATGGCTGTTGTGTCCTGTCAACTTATCAAAAAGTCAAGCATTTCCAAAATAAAACAAATTCTCAAATTATTGAAGCACGAATTTTGAGACAATATAGATTAAAAGACATAATTTTTCTCTAGAAATATATTTCCCTGTATATCTTTCCACCTATGTAACCAAGATGTATCTCTTAAAATATTCTGTGATAAAAATATGACTAACTCAAGACAATTTCACCTATTACACCTCTTTTCCTAATATTTTACTACTATAACCTGCCGTGGGAAGTTTGTAAGTATATTACATTGCCACAGATGAAAAGGGTGAAATAGTCTCACTTCAAACACACAACACACATATGTGGAGAATCTCCATGGGGATCTCAATGTAGAAGGAATTGAAAAATATATATGAATTCTATTCTGAAGGTGGCTACATTCTTTTAAGTATCAGGTTAAAACACGGTATTTCCATTTTTTTAGTCTGAAGAAATTCTACTCTCTGGTGAAGTCACATATCAAAAGTTGCTTTTTCAGGGAAAATGTCCTCTATTCTCAATTTTATTATAAACACCATCCTCTCATCATAATTTTGTAGATATTTATTTTCGATCATTAATATATTATAGGGCATCAATATATTATAAGGCACCAGGTACTGCTAGTTATCTCTATTTTCTCTATTAGATTATGACCTATTTGAAGGCAAGCACCATGCTAAATGTACTAGTTCACTGCCAATGTCTACATTAGTAGACACTTAACAAATAAAAGAAGTAAACACAGCACTGACCTCTATAAACCAGAACAGTGCTCCTCTATAAAAATAAACTAAGAACAACAACAAAAAAGTAAACTAAGTAGTTTATTACCCTAAAGTCAAGAATCACATCATCAACACTGTTTTATAATCTGTAACACCATAAAAGACTTACGACATGAACATCAGGATGAAGAGCATGAGTACTCATTACTATTCTCACATATATAAAGGCCTTTGAAGTCGTCTTTATTTTTTTCAGTGCTGGGCATTGAATTCAGGGCCTTGCCCCTAGCCCTCTAATTTCTTCCAATGTCACAGTATTCTTTTTGAAATAAGAATAGAGTTAGGAATTTTATAAAGGAAGATTAATTCCTAAGATCCCAGTCTCACTTACTTCGGTGTGCATTTCAGTATCTAAGATGAATTTGGTCACAAGTCCACATTGCAGAACAGAGAAGACCTCAATGTCCATCTCTCGGAAAAATGCACTGTAATTCTGTAGTGACACTGATGTCTTTACTTTCTTCCCTATGAGTTCCTAGGGATAAAGTATTAGCAACCAAGAGAATAGTAAGTCTTCTATTCATCCCTAGCCCCATATCAATCTAATTTTTAAAGAAGATTCCAAAGTACAAATATGCACTCATTTTACACAAAAATTTACATTTCCATTACATCATCACCTTCCTTTTACCAAAGTCCCTAAATATTCCAAGGCAGAACACGTAATTTCATGTGGGGATTTAAGCCAACATCAAGATTCTTGGTTGGTTTCTGCTTAAGGATGAAATATTAAGCAGACCAATACATTATCATCATATGGTAAAGAAAACTATGAGATTAGAGCTAAGAAGATCTGACTTCAACTCCAAGCTCAAGCACTTACCCTCCTTGGGTCTTAGTTGCCTCATGTATTAAATACAGATATTAATACCAACCTTGGCTCTTTAGGAAGATTAGAGGAATCATGTATAATGAATTACATTAAAAAGCGATAGCTGAGGGGCTGGGGATATAGCTCAGTTGGTAAAGTGCTTGCCTTGCATGCACAAGGCCCTGGGTTCAATTCCCAGCACCACAAAGGGAAAAAAAAAAAAAAAAAAAAAAAAAAAAGGCAGTAGCTGAAAAACAAAAATAATTGGGATCCATAAGGCTCAAGCAATATTACAAATACATGAAACCTATTCCATGAATGGTACAAAGTTCTGGTACTAATCAATTACTAGAAACTGTACAAATTCTTTGAGAAACTGATGATCTGGGTTAGAACGAGGAAGAGTTTAAGAAGTATATTTAAACAAGAGTGACAACTTTGTAACTGCTATAAAAGAGAATTCAAAGTGCCACTGGGGTGCAAAACAGGGAAGTAAAACGTGCAAAAAAATAATTAGAAAAAACAATGAAGTGTGTGACAAGCATGAGAATTTAGGAATCTAATTTGAACTCTCCCAATCCTTGAGGTTGGGAGAATAAAGCTGGCCCTCTGAAGATCTCACTGGGCTGCCATTCACCTTTGTCATACACCCGCCATTCTAATACCTTGTCTAGCTGGCTTCTACCAGTGGGCATAGCATCACATTCCGAATTATCCTCTTTTGAAAGTGTGTCAGGGGAGGGTGCTTTGCTGCCATCTGCTTTTCGTTTCCTTCCTCCTTGTATTTCAAAGAGAAAAAGACGCTTCAGTAATCAAAAATCATGCTTTGCCAAATATCTCTGCACTAAGAAATAACTTTTGAACACTACCTAGAGGTAAAAGAGGTAATTTAATAAGCAAATTATAGTATATGTATAAGCCTCCTAAGGAAGGGGTTCAATTACATCATCTTTCCAATTACTGATGCCTTGATATATAACCGTTAGGTTAATTCAACACAACTCAGGTAGAGGTAAAAGATAAAAGACAAAAAAATATACTCACCTATCTTTCCTCTTTTTTTGTTTTTTGCTGAAGCAGCAGAACTGCTATGAGGTATTACATCTAAAGTTTCCAAGTCAAAGTTTGCAAGAGGAGGAACATAGTCTGGGGTGACTGAAACAGAGCAGGCAGAAACTCAATGTATACCAACCACACACCATCATCAGACATGGAATGCAACTACCCACTTGGCTAAAAAACTATTTTCTAAAATTACCAATTATAGCAGTAAATTTTTGTAAGACATTCAAGTCAACTGACATTGTTTTCATAAGCAAATGGCCAGAGAATGTACAGGAAAATCATATTGCCATAATTGATAATGATCAATTAACATAAAACCACTCTAAATAATGATATAAAATAACCATATAAGGACTAAAAATACTTTCATTTAAAACCTAACAATATTAATAACATTTGATCACACAGCAATTTGCTTCATATTCATTTATTTTTAGATGAAACTTGAGGGAGGCTTCATGTTTTCATCAAAGAATCAAGTTAGCACTTCAAAATGACCAGTTAATTTAATAGCCAAAAGGTATGAAGAGTTCTTCATATTTGTGTGTGTGTGTGGTGGGGTTCTGATGAGTACTGCACCAAGGAGTGCTTTGCCACTACACTCCTAGTCCTTTTTTATTTTTGAGACAGAGTCTCACTAAGTTGCCCAGGTAACCTCAGTCTCTGGAGTAGCTGAGATTTCGGGCATGCTATCACACCCAGTAAGGTCTTCATCCTTACTCCTGGTTCATGACTATGTTTAAGAAGGCAAAGGTCAATGGAAGTTTAACATCCAAAATAGCAAAGTAGCTGGGTGCAGTGGCAAATGCCTATAACCCCAGCTACTCGGGATGCTGATGCAGAAGGATCACATTTGATCCTAGGTTTGAGGCCAGCCTAGGCAGCTTAGTAAGACCCTATCGCAACATAAATAAAAAATTTAAAAAGAGCTGGAGGCATAACTCAATGGCAGAATGCCCCTGGGTTTAATCCCCAAGTACTGCAAAATTAAATAAATAAAAGTCTTCTCATTTTGAGAAAGCCCACACTCCCTCTCTCCCCCTTGGAGTGCGTACTCCTTACCTTCTCAAATAATACTCTGCTTATGCCACTAAATAAACAAATTATAAAATAGCAAAGTAACTTTAAAACAGCCCACCCAATGTTTTATATAAAAAAAAAAAAAATTTTTTTTTTTTTTTGGCAGTACTATAGATTGAACCCAGGGCCAGGCACGGGCTAGGCACATATTTTTTATATTTTATTTCCTCAAGCAATAGGATCCCTTGGAAGTAACAATAGGAACAAAACGGATGTACTCAAAAAAATTTTTTTTCAGCAATCAGTCTTCTTAACCCAGAGGTGTAGGGAACTGGTGTCACTGAGCCAGGCTTAAGATCATTCTTTATTGCCTTGCCACTGACCTTACTAGGGCTACCAATACAGGACTTCCTTACCTGCCAAGTACTTTTCCAGGATTTCCTGCAGTTCTACAATGTCCTTTAATCGAGAGAGCACCTTCCCCTTCATCTCAGGAGACGTTTGTCGGCAGAAGGCATTTACAACCTGCAAAGTGCAAACAAACTACACCCTGACCTGTTTTGATTTTAATCTTACTTACATCATTCACCCAGGTCTGAAAGAAAGATGTTACTAAGCAGCCTGTGAATTTAGTCTGTGCTGCAGTTTAGATCTTGAATAACCCCCAAGGGCTAATGTATTAGTCAGGCACAGTGGCTCATGACCGAAATTCCAGCTACTTGGGAGGCTGAGGCAGGAGGATCACTGGGCAACTTAGCAAGATCCTAAATAAAAAATGGGCCTGCAGATGTGACTCAGAGGTAAAGTGCTTGCCTAGCACATGCAAGGACCTAAGTTCAATCCTCAGCACTTCAAAAAAAGAGCAGGAAAAAAAATAAAAAGCTCAAGTTTCCAGTGTGGTGCTATTGGGAGGTGGTAGAGTCTCTTAGGGACTATGGGACCCTTCTTCTTTCACTTCCTAGCTATGACGGGGGTGGTCCTCACCATGGTGTGCTGTACTTCCACAGGCTCAAAGCAGTGGGGCAACTGATCATGGACTGAAATCTCCAAAACTGTGAATGAAAATAAACCTTTTCTCTGTTCTTTTTCTAAGTTAATCCTCTCAAGTATTTTGTTATAGTGATGGAAAGTTGATTAACAAGTCTATAAGTATTCACAACAGGGTGGTATAGAGGAAAAAATATCCCTAGGCCAAAATACAAGAAAGATGACTTTTTTTTTTCTTGTGGTGCAGGGGATCGAACCCAGGGCCTTGTGCTTGCGAGGCGAGCACTCTACCAACTGAGCTATCTTCCCAGCCCCAAGAAAGATGACTTTTAATCCTAGTTCTACTTTATACTACTTTCTAACAAGGTAGAACAGCTGGAGCACACACAGTTTAGTGATACAAGTCTTAATCTGCTACTTGGTGACCTTGGCTGAGTCTAACCTTTCTGAGTTTTTATTCCTTCAACTATAAAATGCAAATATAGTTGTATGAATTAAATAACATAAATCATCCCAGCAATTAATACATTTTAATGACTTTGAACTCTGTACATGAAATTCTAGGTGTAAAATGAGGTCAAACACCTGTCTTACCCATATCAAAATAAAACTGTGGCAATCAAATAAGCTCCTTCAAGCACACAAACATTCTCTAAAATAAAATGTAAAGAAAAAGACAGTGAGAGAGCAGTAAAGATATTGCCACCGCTGTCAAGCACAAACATGTGCTAAGGGAAAGGAAACTACCAGCACTCAGTTCACTTAGTCCAAACAAGTAGCACATGCCTGTGATAGAATGAGCATCATTTCCACAGTGGAGGAGTTCATTCTAGGAAGAGGAGGCTGGGAAGAGGCAAAGCATGGGCTACATGAGCAAAGTATTTTGATTTGGTGAGATGAGGAGGTGCACAGAGTTGGGGAGTGGTGGGATGTTAATAGCTACAGAGGCACACGGGCATAGTGCTTGGTGGAGACTTTTTAGGGAGTCTTGTGGGAGCCAGGAAAACAGTTTTGTTTTGAGAGAAACTATGGACATTAGGTGAAATATCTTAGCAACTCTGCTCACCTCTCGGAACCAGTTAAGGGTAAGAAATATGAGTGAACACATGAATGAACGCTCCTTAAGAGACATTGACTCCAGCTTCTCTCCAGGCTCCAAGTCAGTAAGGAATACAGGACAATCTGAGGGAGAAGAACACACATTTCCGATACCCTTTAGTTTAAACCAAAACTATCTGGTTGTGCTCCTGGAGCTACTTACTTTCCCCTTTATTTCATATTTGAGGGTCAAGCTTTGATTCATCTCAAAAAATACTTCTATACAAGTTTAAAAAAAAATACTTTGAAGGGCTGGGGATGTAACTCAGTTGGTAGAGTGCTTGCCTAGCATGCACAAGGCCCTGGGTTCAATACCCAGCACCTAAATAAATAAATAAATAAATAAATAAATAAATAAATAAAATTTAAAAATTAAAAATAATATAAAAACATTTGCTATTATATAGCAATCAACAAATATAATTAGGAAGTTTCTGCAATAACCAGGGACAGAACTACTAGAAAACTATGAAACTATAATAACAATTGATTTGTTAACATACAGGACTCCATGCATACTATTTTGTCTCTGGAATCCCATCCTTACTGCTATTCCACCCTATGAAGTTAGAAAATTCCTTCGCATATACACGACATACTGGACTACTCCTGGTCTATATATACCAAAAAGGTCACAAAGAAGAAAGGATTCGAGGGCTTTGTCCTATACCTAAGAGACCATCAATCTCCTCCAGGTTTCCATTATGTTGTCTTGCCACACAAAGTCTCAATAACCGGAAATTGGGAGCCAGGCACAACGGAGACACCAATCTGGGAAAGAAAAATCCATTTCTAGACCACATGCTACAGTCATGGTCATGTTAGTTCATGCCTACTAGGAGCCCAACTTTATAATTAAAGAGATTTACCCCCCAAAAATGTCTACTTTTAATAACAAATAGCAAGAAACTTCATGAATACTCAGCAAATAATCACCTAAATTGTAGGAAGGTGGGGGGTATATGGAATGAATGTGAAGCAGAACTGAAATCAAGGAAGGTGTGAGAGAGGCAGAAGTACCCAAGGATATTCTTGAAAGGGAAAGGAAAATGGAACATAAGAGAAAACAGCCTCACAGAGTTATCTGTTGGCTCTCATCAAAGTAACACAAATCTCAACTCTAGGATCCAAGAAAGAAACAAGAACTCCGCGTTCTATTCTCTCTATCCCCTCCAAATACCACGTCTTTTGGAATAAAATCTTTTGACTCAAGTTTTCCTCAGACTGAAAGAACTATAGCATTCCCTTTAAACATTCAAAATATCAACAGAGGTTATAGAAAAGAAAACTTGTACTGACTTTTGGCCTGGTTCCTGTGAAGTCATTTGGCCCCCCTCTTCTGCGAATTCCTGAGAGAACAAGAGTGGCAGGAGGTTGATGACGATACCATCACGAGTATCATATTCTTCCAGTCCATAGAGAGCTTTCACAGGAAATGGAAAGTCACTGTGAAGAGAACCCAGAGGCTCAGGGTTAAGTAAGGCTATGGAAGAAACCACTAGAACAAGTCTATTTCAAACAAAAGTATTATGAAGAGAAGTTAGAAAAAGGGAAAAGAACAAGTGGGAAACCTTTTAGCAATTCTGGAGCTGGGGAGTGCAGGAGTGTTGTGGTTAGGAGGAAAGAAACTATGGGAGTGGGCAGACTTGGCTGAGGTCAAGGACATTCTGAAGTTTGCAAAAGCTACTGATTGGACTGACACAACCTCCTCACCACTACAACCAAACCAGTACTTACCCTTCTGGGACAACACAGAAGTCCACCACAAAGGCTTCTTGGAAATCATTAAAGATAGTTGGTCCAATCCATTCCTTCAGGAAACAAACACACAAAAGAGTAATTCAGGATGTGCTTGCACTAGAGCCCTAGATAAATGATTGTTTATCTTTCTCTCAGCTTCAGTCCCTTATTTCTAAAAAGGAAATAATAAGAATATACACCTCCTTATCATGAAGTAGGAAAGAGATAATGTATATAAAGTGCTTAGCAGAGTACTTGGCATAGAATAGTCTATCAAGACCTTCATCAACTCTCCTCCTCCTCTACCTAACTATTATTATTATGAGAAGAAGGCCTCAGAGGAGAGCCCTGGAACAGGGCAGGATAGAATAGCCTTTCCAACTGAAATATGGGAGAACTCACAGGATAATCTATTTTCACACTGCAACAGAGAGAACTTGAGGAAATGTGTTATAAAGCACATAAATGTGTTACTGGTTTAAGAAGAGCTACTTAGCCTTACCAAGGTTTCTGGGGTCATCTTCCCTTCTTGGATTAGGTTGGCAAACTCATCATAATAAAGTGCAGAGGCCCGAGGAGACTGCTCACTACAGGAGTGAACCAACTGCAACAAGGAGGTCACCTGGAGCAGCAGAAGAGAATGAATGTTTCACCCCTCCCTAAGCTCCATTCACTCCATTCAATATCAAGCTCCTTCCAACATTAATGGCAAAGCTCTGCCTCTCACCTGAAGTTTTCCTGGGCCTCCTGACTAGTATGTCTCCTTTTCTTGGGGAGTTGGGGTTGCTGGGGATTGAACTCAGGGGCACTTAACCACTGAGCTGCACCCCCAGTCCTACATTGTATTTTATTTAGAGATAGGGTCTCACTGAGTTGCTTAGCACCTTGCTTTTGCTGAGGCTGGCTTTGAACTTGCGATTTTCCTGCCTCAACCTTCCAAGCCACTGGGATCATAGGCATGCGCCACCATGCCTGGCAAGTCTGTCTGTTTCTAGTCACATGTTTTCTCCAATAAGTAAGACATATTCAGTCACATTAATTTTTCTAAAGCAAAAGTTATAATTATTTCAATCGTATGCTAAGAATACCTTAAAGACTACCTCTGTTTAAAAAGTAAAATAAAAAATATCTTGCCCAATATTTCAAGGCCCCCTATGTTTTCTCTGAATTAGCTTTTTAAAAAATACTTTCATTTTATTTGTTTTTAATACCTTCATTTTTATTTATTTATTTTTATGGGTGTTGAGGATTAAACCCAGTGCCTCACATGGGCTAGGCAAGTGCTCTACCACAGAGCTACAACCCCAGCCCTCACTGAAATAGCTTTAAGTACAACTTTCTGGTTACATACTTATTATCCCATACACTCCAACCAACCTGTGATTATTTTTCATTTTTGGCTGTGCTGGGGATAGAACCCAGGGCCTTGCACACACCAGGGAAGTGACCTAACCCTGAACTACCACCCTGCTACTCTTTAAACATGGTTCATCATTCTTGGTTAAGATTTACAATTTAATTGGCTGGGGTTGTGGCTCACTGGTAGAGTGCTTGCCTAGCATGTGTGAGGCACTGGGTTTGATTCTCAGCACCACATATAAATAAATGAATAAAATAAAGGTCTATCAACATCTAGAAAGAAATTTTTAAAAAAACAGGTCGCTTAAAAAAAAGAATTTACAATTTAATTTGAGAGATTGAACAGATATAGAAACAGAGATCATACCAATAGATTCTAAGTGTCCCAATAATGGTAAACATCATAAAAGGTATGAGTTCAAGAAATCAAGTTATTAAAAACAAGTACTCTTTCTATTGAACGGATGATGATGAGAAGCAATTCCTATTACTCATAAACATATCTGACTATACTGCACAAACTCACCTGTTTACACTGCTCATTGCTCAGGTCAACTCTCCTTTGGGTCAAAGTAGATCTACTTCTAGAAACAAGGAATTTTAGTTTCATTTTTGTAAAATTTTATAACAACTGGCATTAAGTTTAAGAATCCTGCCTTCCTTGAGGCAGAAGTAAAGATAAAAGTTCATGAAGGCATGGAGGAATATTTATTTTGTCCGTAAAAATGTGGATTAGAGCAAAGGACAGTTATCTCATATATTTTTATGGTTTTTGTTTTGTTTTGGTGGGGACTGGGGAGAGCACTCTATGTTACCCACGCTGGTCTTAAACTTGTCGGCTTAAATGATCCTCCTGCCTCCATTCCCCAAGTGCTGAGACCATGGTGGGTACCACCACATCCAGCTCATATATATTTTTAAGGGCACACAAGATTAGTAAAAATAATACAAATAAGGCCAAGTACTTTTTTTTTTCCTTTTCAGATTGGATCTACCTATGTTGGCTCAGGCTGCCCTTGAACCCCTGAAGTGATCCGCCTGCCTCAGCCTCCTGAGTAGCTGGAATTACAATGTCAGCCTCCATGCCTGGTTAGGGCAAACACTTTTTAAGTGTGCTGGACACTGTTGTAACCATTTAATACAACTATGAAGTTAATACTTCTATTGTTCTCATTTCACAGATATGAGGTAACCTGCCCAAGATCAATCAGTTTATAAATAAAAGAAACCAGGATTTGATTCCAGGCAAGCAGTGTGACTTCAGTGAATAAATTCTAATTTTTTTTTTTTTTGTTGGTGTGGGGGGGGGACCAGGGATTGAACTCAGGAGCACTCGACTACTGAGTCACATCTCATTTAGAGACAGGGTCTCACTGAATTGCTTAGCAGTTTGATTTTGCTGAGGCTGGCTTTGAACCTGCCATCTTCCTGCCTCAGCCTCCAGGTGTGCATCACCATGCCTTGTGCTCAGTGAATAAATTCCTAATCAATACACAATGCAGCCTCTTCAGATTATTAATGCTGATTCTACGGATATGTTCTGAGGTCTTGAGAAATTCTGACAAATAATTCCAAGAAGGATGAATTGAATTGTGATATCAGTTTGCAATGGCAACATTTTATCAAACCCCAAATCCAATGCTTCTTTAGATGCTACAATCTGGGAGCAAGAAGGGAAGAATCTACAAGGCGGACCTTATTTGTACCAAACATGAAGTGTTAAGACAGAATTAACATAGCAATGTAGACCTGCACTGTCCAGGGCCTATGTGAAGAGCAGATACAGGAAAATGCACTGCAGAAAGATCAAGTTTCTCTCTCTCTCTCTCTTTTTTTAATGAAAGACCTCTAGAACTGCATCTCTGGGCAATTGCTAGTTTTTGTTTGTTTTGTTTTGTTGTAGTTGGAGATGGACAGCATGCCTTTATTTTTCTATGCAGAGCTAAGAATCAAAGCCAGTGCCTCACATGTGCTAGGTAAGCCCTCTGCCCCTGAGCTACAATCCTAGCCCAATTCCTAGTTTTTGATCACAATTATATAAAAATTATATATGATTTACATAGTCAAGATTAGAAGGGAAGATGGAAAAGTAGCAAAAGACATTAGTTAACTTCTCTTATGTTTTCCCCCAGTACTAGGAAGTGAAGCCAGGGACACTCTACCACTGAGCTACATCTCCAGCCCTTTAATTTTTTGAGACAGGATCTCACTAAGTTGCCCAGGCTAGACTTGAATTTCTAATTGTCTTTCCTCAGCCTCTAGGTGTGCACCACTCACTGCACCTGGCTTCACTCACAGTTTTAATGTCTACTGTTGAAGCACAAAGTAATACTTTATTTGTAAGGCAGCAACTTAATTCATGGATCTTGAGACACAGAAGTCAGAATCTCTGTGCATACCTGTCTGTTGCCATGATACCAGCCATGGTGACAGCACCAATAATCCCAATAAGTTTGTACTTAAATATGGTGCTAGAGAGCTGCTTTCGTACCACCAGATGCATGTCATCCTGCAATGAGACAAAGATGGAGAAAGATGAAGATGCTGAAATGACACAGCAAAAGAATCTATGGATAGTGGGCCAGAAAAAAAAACAAAAAACTATAGACTAGGAAGAGTTCTGTCATTTACTTGTGATCTTCAGCAAATTGTTTCATCTGAGTCTCAAATTTTTCCTCTATAAGATGGAAAAGATTAGAGACAAATTATAAAAAAATTCTAGAATACTACCTGGCACACGATAGACATTTAATAATGACAAACTGTTGTTATCATCATGGTGGTTGCTCTATAAGGATATGCCCCTGTGCCTGGCTTTCTTCAAAACAGTAAACATAAATCACCAAAAGACCCAGCAATTCTATTCCTAAGTATACAGCCAAAATAACAAAAAAAAAAAAAAAAAAAAAAATAGAGACTAAAATAGTTATATACCAATGTTCATAATAGCATTATTCAAATAGAAGGTAGAAACAACCCAATGTCCATGAACGAATGAATAAACAAACTGTGGTATATATATAAAATTGATTATACAGCCATAATGAAGAGTGCGTTCTGATACATCCTACAACATAAACAAATCTTGAAAACATCATACCACGTGAATAAGCCAGACACATAAGGACAAATATTGTATGATTACACTTATATGAGGTATCTCAAATAAGTGAATTCATAGAAGATTAGAGATCAGTAGGTACTGAGAGCAGGGACATATAAATTATTGACTAAAGGGTAAAGATTTCTGTTTGGGATGATGAGAAAGTCCAAAGAACAGTGGAAATGGTTGCTCTTCTTTTTAGTGCATATTAATGAGTTACACTGTAGCCTATTCATACATGAATAAAAAATTTTAATCATTTCCACCCCCATTAGCTCCCTTCCTCTCCTTTCTCCCCTCCTCCTGATCTACCCTCCTACTTCTCTAATTAGACTCCCTTCTACTTTCATGTCCCCCCATCTCCACATCCCCCCGGCAGATTCCACAAGAGAGGAAAACATTCAGTACTTGTCTGAGTCTGGCTTATCTGTCCTATCATGATGATCTCGTGCCACTGAATTATACACCTAAAGACTATGAAAATGGTAAATTTTATGTTAAGTATATTTCACCAATTCAAAAGTAGCAAAGTAGCTTTACATCACTGATAATGAAACAATCTCTAAAATATTGTGCTAAATGCAAAAAGCAAGACATAGAATAACAGGTGGGAAGAGTAGAACGTAGGTAAACACAAATTTGTAAAAGCTCAGAACATCTCAGAAAGCTATAAATAGGGATACTGACTGCCTCTAGGAAGACAAGACACCTGGAGAACTGAGAGAGGAGTTATTTTTTACCATAAACCCTTCTACACATTTCGAATTTTGTATCACATGTATATATTACGTAGCCAAAACATTTTTTCAATTAAAAAAAGGTGCTGGTTTTTCAAAGCCACAAGGTGGCACTAAAGATACAAAATCACTATGAGTTGATTCCAACCTAATTGCTTTTATTTAACATGCTTTGATTGGCTTTTTTCATTAACTGATGTTTACAAATGAAAACAGGTAAAGTTCATATTATTTATAGATGTTTTTCAGGAAATGAGGGAATTCTGAATTTCTACAACACTCAGTACAGAACCTGAACAGCTCTTCTTACTCAGTTTCACCAACCCATCTTTTACCCCAATAGACCAAGTTTCTTGAAAACAAGATTCAATTTACCAAATATCTCAGTGCCTGGCAAAAAGAAGGCACTTAATGCTTGTGGTAAGAAAAGAATGAAGAAATGCTGGGACTATGGCTATATACTCTCTTTTACACCACTACTGCACAGGCTAGAGTGATTTGTCTAGCAAATTTTAGTAAAGAGGTAAAGATTCTTTCTTAGCACACAAACTCTTACCTGGATATGGGTGCTGGCTTCATGATGTTTGCTAAATGCCAGCATGCTGAGAATATAAAAGAGTTTTCGTATTTGCTGAGGGGATAGATTATCCAGATAATCTAAAATACCCTGTGATGGGAGAAAATGCCAACAATGAGGTTAGCAGCTAACATTTTTTCACTTTAAAAACCTAAAATCTGCTGGGGAGATACCTCAGTCGGTAAAGTGCTTGCCTTGCAAGCCCAAGGCCCTGGGTTCGATCCCCAGCACCACAAAAAAAAAAAAAAAAAAAAAAACCTGAAGTCTTTATAAGACACATACACATATAGCACAACAGCTATTCACCAAAAGCTTAACTTGTGAACACTAAGCTCAGAACCTAAAGGTTTGCTATTCTAAACCTAAAGCTGAGAGGGCTAGTGGCAGCTTTGTAAACCTATCTTATTTCAGAGACTAAGAAGCACCACTAGGAAAGCTAAAATCCCTGCTTGGCTTCTGAACTCTGAGTCCAGCTACTTTGCCCTTATTACCTTGGCCTCTGCACTCTGAACCAGGATATGGGGCTTTCATCAGTTCTGCTTTGTCCTCCTAGCACACTTCTGACTTCTCTGTATTCTTTATTTCCACTCTTCTTTTTTTTCTCAGTGAAAACTGTATTCCACCAAAAGTTGTTGCTGATCCCATTCCTTGTGGTATCATTCGTTTTCAGCTTCTACTCCGTGAATCATTTATTCTATCTCTACAGATCTGGAGGCAGTCACCAGGAAACTATGTACTTTTTGACCTCAGGCAACACCTCAGCTTTCTCTCCTCTTCATAAAGGGATAATAAAAGATACATTACCTTTCAAAGCTGGCCTGAGGATGAAGTAGTAAGAGTCTTGTAAACTTTCAAATAATTAATTAAAAAATATTTTCCATTTCTTCCTTTCCCTTTTTTTTTTTTTTTTTGTGGTGCTGGGGATCGAACCCAGGGCCTTGTGCTTGCAAGGCAAGCACTCTACCGAATGAGCTATATCCCCAGCCCCTCTTCCTTTTCTTTTTGAGTCCTCCTTTTGGTCTACAATCTCAAATCTCACCTAAGTATATCTCCCTTGCTTCTCTCTCAAGCTACCTTCTCTCTCTCCTCTTCTCAAATGTTGAATCCACAAGAAGTTATTGCTCTCTGGCATTCATTCTCCTTATTCAGTTAACACTCTTCTCTCAGAGGTCACCAGAGTTATTCTAACTGCAAAGGACAATGGCTTCTTGTCCAACTTCATTCTCTATACCATCCGACACTGTAGAAAATCTGACTTTTTTTTTTCTTTCTTTCTTTTTTCGCGGTGCTAGGGATTGAACCCAGGGCCTTGTGCTTCCAAGGCAAGCACTCTATCAACTGAGCTATATCCTCAGTTCAAAAAAAATCTGTGATTCTTGAAGTTCTCTTTTCCCTGAGCTTTTGCTACCTGACATTCTTCTAGTTTATATTATTTTCCTGTTTTCTCAATATCCTTGCATGGACATTTTCTCCAGTCTACTACTTTAACTTTAATGTTCTCAAAACTTCTGCACTCTCCTGGACTTCTGCCTCAAAAGCTGTTTCACTTGAGCTCACACCTATTTAGTTATGGATCTATGGATACTCAAACTAAACTTTCCTCCACACATGTCCCCTGGGCTCCAAACCAGAATTTCCAACTCTATTAATCAGGCACATATGGAGATCCCCAAACTGAACTCATCCTTTTTGCAGAAGATGCACTCCCTTCCTGCTCCCCGCAGCTCAGGAAATGGACATTCAGATAGTTTTCTGAGATGAAAAACCTGGACCTAATTCCCTGTTCCTCATTTGTTTTATATTCTTGATAATCATATGGCTTCTAACACTAACTTGTCTCAGAAGCAATCATTCCCTCTCTTTTACTATCACCCTAATTTTGGCTCTTACCCTCACTCCTTTGGACCATTTCAATGGTCTCCTATCCAAATGCAATGTGATTAGGTCAACTTCCTATAAAAATCTGTACTATCAAGCCAGGAGTGGTAACAGACAGCTATAATAAAAGCTACTCAGGAAGCTGAGGAGGAGGATCTCCAGTTCAAGGTCAGTCAGGTCAAGTTAGTGAGACACTGCCTCAAAAAAATAAAAAATAAAAAGTGCTGAGGAGGTAGCTTAGTGGAAAGTGCTTACCTACCATGTGTGAGACCCTGAGGAATTTCATTCCCAGTACTAAAAAAAAGAAAAGAAAAAGAAAAAAAGTCTGCACTGACTCCCTATTGTCTATAAAATCAAATTGAAACTCCTTAGCATGGTTTGTTTATTTCTTACAGGAGTGGGGATTGAACCCAGGGGTGTTCTACCACTGAGCTACATCCCCAGTCCTTTATTTTCAGACAGGGTCTCACTAAATTGCCCAGGTTGCCCCTGAACTTATAATCCTCCTGTCTCAGCCTCCAAAGCAACTGGGATTAGAGGCATACACCACCACACCCAGGGTGATACCCTCCATACCTGGCCCTGTCCTACATGCTACAAGTGTCATTTCCCAACACTTCCCACCATACACCCTACCCTCCATCCATGCTTTTCCACTTATCATCCCTCAGGCCCATATGGCCTCACTTTGCTTCTGCTCACACTGTTCTCTTCCAGAACTACTTCCTTCCTCTCGTCTTTCCTATCCTTCAAAAAAAAAAAAAAAAAAAAAATCACTCAAATGGTAGCTCCTCTTTGAAGACTTCTCCAGCTTCCCAGACCAAGTTTAATTATTCCTGCTGTTACACCTATAGCAATTTCTCCTTATTACAGAATTCATCATGTTCTATTTCAGTCACTTGCTTATGTGTCTTAATGTCTATTATCGAAGGCAAACACAGACCTTTATACTATACCACAGCACTCAGAACAGAGTGTGGCACGTAGGTAAGTATAAAGAAGTTTTGATGAATGAATACATAAGTGATGAATCATTATTTCATATTATTTGCCCATCATCAGACTTGCTACCTACTCCTCCCACCCATTAGAGTGCTCAGCATTTAAAGAACACAAAAATAAATGACTGTTTACTAACAGAAATCAGATTTCTCAGACACATGCAACAAAGAAAAATTATTCAATATATTCAACAAAAGAACCAATAGATACCTTCACAAAGACAGCATTCAGCCGCATAGCAGATGGGTTTAATCCTGTTAAGGCAAGGAGGACATCCAATGCAGTATCAACTTCTGTTTCATTCCCACTGCAGACATGGGTCACTAGGGCACCAACTGCTTCCTGTACAATGGAGACAGGGAGTCAATACAACAGTGTGAAAAAAAAGGTATGGCAATCACTTCAAAGGGGTTCATGCCTGAGGACTTTCTACCTTGTTAACTCACCTGATCTTATCATCTATTATCTAATTGTCATTGTTGACTTCAGAAGCCTAGGATTATACCAATGAAATGTCACTACCATCCTATCTTGTCCTATTCCCAAAACTTATCAGTGAACATTATCTTAGCCCTCCTGATTTTGCTCCTTAGTGTATCTTCCTTTCTCTTTCCCACATGAGTTAAATTTTACTCTGAGGTTGAACATCATCTGTTGAGGATTGCAAATTCAAGGCCAGCCTCAGCAACTTAGTAAGGCCCTCAGCAACTTAGTGAGATCCTGTCTCAAAATAAAAAATAAAAAAGGCTGGAGATATAGCTCAGTGCTAATTACCCCTGGGTTAAATCCCCAGTCTCAGTCTCCCCTACAAAAAAAGAAAAAGGAAAAGAAAACATAGGTCATGACAGCACCTGAAGACATTAAGAGGGTACAAAGAAGTCTTTGTAGGTGCCATTCTCCCTTTCCTTTATACTGCTGCTCTAAAACATACAGTTTTCTCAATTGCAATAGCTACCTCATGTCAGCTGCATCAATTACTTTACTTTAAATTTGAAATTTTTTTATAAGCCTTTATGTGCAAAAGTTGCATTCAAATGTGTTTAAACAGTATTAACACTAGCTATAGTATATGTAAAAATAGAGTAACAGTATTCTTTGATTCCTTTCATAATCACTTCCTACAAGTACAGCCCTCCCTCTGGAAATGCACTATTAAATTTTGTGTATCTAGTTCAACGGGACAGTGTTAGGCTTCAAGTATTTCTTATTCATTTATTTTTCACGATACTTATTTTTAAGGGACAACTCCAGGATCAAATGTAAGTTTATTATTTACAGCTAAGTTTGTTATCCCTATACTGGGAAAACCACATGACAACCCAACGCATTAAGCCATGTTTATCTGAAGTAGACTCGATTTGGATTTTAAAATTTAGACCCAGAGAATTCTGAAGCTCACAAGATATTCCAGATCAGACTCCTCATTTTAAGGCTGGGATTAGAACTGAGCTTTCCCCAATTCCAATTCTTGATGCTTTCCAATCAAAGAAATAAACATCAAATTACATGCAATTCACTCAGAATTCATTCATTCCCTATTACCTCCAAACCAAAATAAATATTTCAACATACCTGCTGGCAATAAGTGTCGAAAAAATTAAATGAGTATTTGTATAGGAGACTGCCAAACAAAATTATATTCTGATCTTGAGAGTGGAACAAACTCTGAGCCAGTAATAGAATGGATGGACAAATATCCTTCAGAACCTGGGAAGGGAAAGAAGAAACTGAAAACAAACTATGGGAAAAACTTAGTTATTACTAAGAGTCGCTATTTACCATTATATCTCTTAAGAAAATATCCCTTTTTGACCAGGCATGATGGCACACACACTAGGGATAACTTGTAATTCAGTGGTAGAGTGCTTGCCTTACATGTGTGAGGTCCTAGGTTTGATACATAACAGTAATGATATAAACACTAAACCCATTTATACATATATAAAATCTTAAGACCCAACTACATATTTTCATTACTTCCTAAGCCAAATTCCACACTACCTACCTTCTAAGAAGCACTACACTAACATCCTGAATATTTAGCTAGCAAAACACTATTCCCAGCTTCTGAAATTCTAGTGTGAATGGTTTACATTTTGAGAAGAATCATCACCTAAGGTTCTCAGTGTCAAATGTTCAAATAATGATGGTTCAGCAGATTCGTATACATATTCTTTTAGTTGTTGATGGAACTTTTTATTTTATTTATTTATTTATATGTGGTGCTGAGAATGTAAGGCACGTACTCTACCACTGAGCCCTAACTCCTGTCCCCAGAATCATACTTATATCTCTACTAGCATTGCTCTGGTCCAATTTTCTTCAAGGTTTTTACAAATGTCTTAGAAGAAGATTTATAAGGCCAGTTTGCCAAAGCTGCAAGCTGCAGAGAGCTAGACAAGTAAAATGACAAATGAGAAATGCAAAATTAAGATTCAATGGGCTGAAATAATGAGATGAAATTTTACAGGCAGCTGTAAGAAGCCTTTCATCTTAGATTAAAAATGAACTTACGGGGCTGGGGAGATAACTCAGTCAGGACAGTGCTTGCCTTGTAAGCACAAGGCCCTGGGTTCAATCCCGAGCACCCAAAAAAAAAAAAAAAACTTACATTGCAGAATCAGAAGATCTGAATTAAAGCAATTCCTATAAAAGGATTTGGAGTTTAAAATCAAATAAATTCTATACAAACTAATTTCATGAAAATCATGCCTAAAAAAATCAATCTTAGATTTGTTTACTAAGACCATAATGTGTCAATCAAGCTAATAATCTTATTTTGTTGGTCCCCCGCCCCCAGTACCTAGGGTCTTGTGAATGCTAGGCAAGCACTCAACCACTCAGCTATGCCCTCAAGCCCCTCCTGTGTTGTGAAATATGTTGGAGTTCCTTCTGAAAAATAAACATTCAGCAAAGATATTAGGAATTCCTTACTGGGTAAGAAAGGTTACCTCTCTATATCTTTCAAACTAATATTGCCTAACTCACTGACACTTACCATAAAATGAATATAGAAAGTACTCTGGAGCAACTGTTCTTGAATGCAGCCTGATCGAATCTTATTTTTTAGCACCCTCTCAATGTTCTTCTTTGCCTGAGTATTGGTGCTATAAATGATGAAAATCATCGCCAGGTCAAAACTCTATTGATAAGTATGCAACAGAGGAAAATAGTTAGTAAATCAGTACATTTACTGCAACAAGACAGTAGCTCTCAACTTTTCCCCGTAAAACTCAGAATGATTTTACTTTTTCAACATACTCCCATGGGAGTACCTAAATTTTCAAAAAATCCAGAAATATTTTTCAAAGAAATAAGCTGGGTGCAGTGGTGCACACCTGTAATCCCAGTGGCTTGGGAGGCCGAGACAGGAGGATCTCAAGTTCAAAGCCAGCCTCAGCAACAGCAAGGCGCTAAGCAACTCAGTGAGACTCTGTCTTTAAATAAAATTCAAAACAGGGCTGGGGATATGGCTCAGTGCTTAAGTGCCCCTGAGTTCAATCCTCAGTATGAGAGTTTAAAAAAAAAAAAAGTCCCATGACTATTAACCACTGGTGTGTCTTAAGAAAACATCAGAACATAAGTGAAAGTGATATTATCACAGAAGTAATTTTGAACATCTTCACATTTATTAAAAGAAAAAGATTAAACCACTTGTTAACTCCAGAATATACTTTCATCATTAAGAAAACCACTTTGTTAAAAACTGTAAAGACTGTAAGTGCTCATCAATATGGGAAAGATCAAGTTATGACAGAGTTATTCTTGGAAGGTTCAAAGTCAAGAAAAAGAAATGTGCCAGACTATATTTTTTGACAGAAAAACACATTCTTGGTATAGGGTAAATCATTAAGAGAAATCATAGTAGGATTCCACTTCTCTAAAAACAGTATACAAGTATACTTATGTGTAGGTATAAGAGTGTTCCTGTACTTGTACAAACATACAGCTTATAGGAATAAATATGTAGGGTGATTATTGCTAAGCAATGAAGCGAAATGAGGGAAAACTATTTTTTACATTGTAGATTCCTTTTGAGTTTTTTGTTTTTGGTTCTAGGGATTAAATCCAAGGGTGCTTAACCACTGAGCCACATCCCCAGCCTTTTTAATTTTTTCTTTTGAAAGAGGGCCTCACTAAGTTGCTGAGGTGCCTCAAACTTGCAATCCCTGCTGCCTCAGCTTCCCAAGCTGCTGGGATTATAGGCGTGTACCACCATGCTCAGCTCCTTGTGAGTCCCCCCCCACAACTGGCTTGTACTGCCAGGGTTAAAAAAAAATGTTAAAAAAAAAGTTAAAAAGTTAAAAGTCAAACAGGAGAAACAAAGAACTAACAAATTACTTGGACATCTCTTCACTGAAGGCTCCACTCCTTTAGATACCAAAATTGAGAATAATCAGAACAGAACAAAAATGAAATAGGCATTGTATATAGCTCAGTGATAGAGAGCCTGTCCAGCCTGCACAATACTGTGTTCAATCCCCAGCAAAACACACACACACAAAAATAATAAAGTAGCACAGAAACTGTTTATGACAGGAGAAAAAAATGTAACGAGAAGAGAAAATCAGAAATATGATTATAAATACTTAAAAACAGGTATGCAGGCAGCCAAGGTGGCCAACTAATATTTGCGTAAGAATGAAAACCGTTGTGTTGAGAATGATTATTTTTCCCTATGAAAAAATATTATTTTCAGTGTTTTTTTTTTAAATATACTTTTAGTTGTCAATGGACCTTTATTTTTATTTATTTATTTATATGTGGTGCTGAGAATCGAACGCAGTGCCTCACACTTGCTAGGCAAGCGCTCCACCACTCAGCAACAATCCCAGGCTTCGTATTTTCAGTATTTTATTCTGTGTCAGAAAAGTTTTTAAAATAGTCATTCAATAACTGGAAAGCCTAACAAAAATCTCACAAAAGAAAACAGAGTCCAACTAAAAAAAAATTTTTGGAGGGAACATATCAGTATAAAAGAAACTCAATCATCTGGCTTCTTGACAGAAGATATTTCTAGAAATAAAAGAAAGAGACCAGTACCTTAACAGTGGAAAGACTTTGATCTACTCCTTAGTACTACATGGGTAAAGTAAAGTAAAACACTAAATGCCATTATCTTGACAATTCCACCAGGTTGGAGAAAGGTTTATCAGACAAAGCAGGGACAGGATTGTGACACAGGTAGAGATGTCACTTTCTTTGACTACAATTTTTTATGCTTGGAATGTCCAAATTTCTCCTTCTGGATATCGTAGGTTTATTTTACTGCCAAACTTAACCAGTAGGAGCAGACCATCTGCAAGTCACCCAGGAGCTATTGTTTACTGGAGGAGCTGGAAAGGCATAGAAGGAATGACTGGAGGGAGAGAGACAGAGAAAACAGGAAAACAAGCTAGCTGATGTCATTCTTAGTTTGCAATACTTAAAATTTGTAGTACAAGAACATTACCTGGTGCTCAGACTCTGGGGCAATGTTTTCAATTGCCTGGGAAAAAAAAAGGGGGTCGAAAAACATTATTGACATATCAGTTGAACATTTCTTCATGCCTTATTCAGCATGCCCTGTTCTCTGATTTGATAGTCATAATCATCTATCATTTTATCACTTATCATTTTATTTGATAGTCAAATCATCTATCATTTGAGAGCCAATCATCATCTATCATTTTTACCTGAATGAGTTTCTATTTCTACCTATCATACTTACATATTTGTCATTGATAAACACCCCCTTCCTCCATGATGCTCAAAGTTCCAAAGATCTCACTCACCTTAATCCAGGCTTCTGAAATGACTTTCTCATATCTAAGAGTTGACTTTAAGATATCAAAGAGAAGCATAACACAGTTTGGACTGTTGTCTTCTTGATATCCTGAAGAACTACAGTAGAAAAGGGGGAAAATTATTTCTTCTATTGACCACAGAAGAACTTAAAACATCTCAGTTCCTGTTTAATAGCCAGGGAACAAGTCAAAAATCTCATACGTAAAATGGCTAAAAAACTTGCAGTCCATCTGGAAGTGATCTGAATGGCACACATGCATGCACATACACACACACACACACACACACACACACACACACACACACATGATGTGAAAAACTATATGGTACTGTATGTGAATGTATTCCACTACCATTATTTGGAAGTTTTAAGTATTAAGTTCCAACCGTCCTGACTTCAGGAAAAAAACAATGTCAAAAAAATTTTCTTCCCCATGCAAGAAAAAAGATGGCAACTGTCAAGAGTTTTATTACCTTGCTCGGCCTTTACTTTTCAACTTGATTTGGGAAGCCTGAAACCATGATGGCAAAATAAAATGCTGTATATCCAACTTCTCCCGAAGCTCAGAAATTACCTGCAGAAAGTAAATATTAGCCATGTGTTCTGCTCATTCTTAGTGGACAGGGACAGCCCAATCTCTCAATAGAACCATAACAACCCCTCAAAGACTGAAGAAAAAATTTTAATGTTGGACAAGGCATTTTGAAAAAGAGTTGATGAGAATGGTTAATGCAGGTATAGTATGTCACACCCAAATTCCAGAATTCTTTGAGGTACACAGAAATTCCTTTTGCTTCCCAGCAAAAAGAATCTAAATAGCTTTCTCTCAGCAAAGGAAACTATCAACAATGTGAAGAGAGAGCCTACAGAGTGAGAGAATATCTTTGAAACTCATACTTCAGATAGAGCATTAATTTCCAGAATATATGAAGAACTCAAAAAACTCTACACCAAGAATACAAATAACCCAATCAACAAATGGGCTAAGCATATGAACAGATGCTTCACAGAAGATCTATAAGCAATCAACAAACATATGAAAAAATGTTCACCATCTTTAGTAATAAGAGAAATGCAAATCAAAACTACACTAAGATTCCATCTCACCCCAATTAGAATGGCGATTATCAAAAATACAAGCAACAATAGGTGTTGGAGAGGATGTGGGGAAAAAGGTACACTTATACATTGCTGGTGGGGATGCAAATTAATGCAGCCACTCTGGAAAGCAGTGTGGAGATTCCTTAGAAAACTTGGAATGGACCTACCATTTGACCCAGCTATCCCACTCCTCGGCCTATACCCAAAGGACTTAAAATCAGCATACTACAGAGATACAGCCACATCAATGTTCATAGCTGCTCAATTCACAATAGTGAGACTGTGGAACCAACCTAGATGTCCTTCAATTGATGAATGGATAAAGAAACTATGGTATATATATACAATGGAATATTACTCAGCCATAAAGAATGATAAAATTATGGCATTTGCAGGTAAACGGATGAAATTGGAGAATATCATGCTAAATGAGATAAGCCAATCTTAAAAATCCAAAAGACGAATATCTCACTGATAAGCGGATGATGACACATAATGGGGGTGTTGGAGGGGGGCAAGAATGGAGGAAGGAGGGACTGTATAGAGGGAAAAGAGGGGTGGGAGGGGTGGGGGGGGAGGAAAAAATAACAGAATGAATCAAACATCATTACCCTATGTAAATGTACAATTATGCAAATGGTATGCTGTTACTCCATGTATGAACAGAAAAAACATGTATCCCATTTGTTTACAATAAAAAATAAAATAAAAAGAATCTATAGCATCTTATATACAATAATCAATCTAATTCATAGCACCATTCTTTTCCCTGAATGCTATGTGGATTAACCAGCATTTATCAACTAGTCTGGGGCCAGAAAAGAGCAATTTGGACATATTAATTAAAATCAGTTTATCCTGATGTATCTTTATCTAGTTTGGTGGGAAACAGTACTATACCTCAAGTGCATTGGTGGCTGTTATGGAATGAAGAATGAACTTGATTATCACAGGTAAGTCATCCAACATGACTGAGGACAGCTTATCCATCACCAACTGGCGGACCTAAAATTAAAAAGCACAAAAACCTTAAATATTTCCATGTCATTACCACAACCCCATACTGACTTCTTAGGTAAAATCAGAAACAACAACCTCTCTGTTTTCCCATCTATAACTTGAGGAGAAAACACCTCCTTTTATTTTCCCCCAAATTACAATTTTTCAATTGTTAATACCACAATTTCCTCATGGACGGGTGGCAAGCGTAGTGTCCTACATTTAGAGTCTGAATTCATAACTGGCTCTAAGAAAAAATAAGTAAGTGCTATTCCACCAGGTAGGGATGCACACCTGTCATCAGCAGCTCAGGAGGCTGAGGCAGGAAGTTTGAAGTTCAAAGCCAGCCTCAGCAACTTAGTGAGGCTTTAAGCAACTTAGATCCTGTCTCAAAATAAAAAATAAAAAGGGATGGGGATGTGACTCAGTGGTTAAGTGCTTCTGGGTTCAATTCCTGGTACCAAAAAATAAGGATTTTATTCCTATAGGCAAGAGTAAATATCAGGCAACAGAGAAAGTTCCAATAAAACTTATTGCTTAAAAACATCAATGAATCTATCATAGCAGAGCGTCTGAAACTCACTGAAGAGATCAAAAGTCATTCAGTACAGTTTCGCAGGGCAATTTTCATTACACATGATTTCTTCCAAGGTAATGACTAATAATGGTTCTAAGACATCAGAAAGCTGGCCGTGATTCTGGAGAGCAGTCTTTCCTACCTTAGCTAGGAAGCGTGTATCAAGTTGGAGGCTGGAAAGGACATCCAGGATTGGAACAGTGAGGGGAGTATTCTCCATTAATAGGTCACTGTGAATGTTGGAAAAAGAAAAGTTGTGTAAAGGTCTGAATAGAGCGGGGCAGATAAACACTTCAGAAAAATCACTCATCAGAGTATAGGAAGAGAGAAAACATAGTTGTTGCTTGGCATCTGGTCCTGGATTTCAGGACCCCACTGCTCATGGATACTAAACTGCACACATGCTCAAGTCCCTTATATAAAATGACATTGCATTTGAATATGACCTATACAAGTTCCCTGTATACAGTAAATCATCTCTGAATTATTTATTACACTTAATGCCAGGTAAATGCTATGTAACTAGTTCTTCTACTATAATGCTTAGGGAATAATGACAAGAAAAAAAGTCTACACATATTAATACAGATGCATCATTTTTTTGGAATATTTTTCATCTATAGTTGGTTGAATCAGAGGATGTGGATACAGAGGGACAGCTATACTTAGTTCCAGTTAAATTACTGATTTTGTTATATTTCATTAGAAACTGTTTTGATTACAAAAAAATAATACATGCTCATTGCTCACTATAAAAATTCAAGTAAATAAAATAGAAACAAGAAGCGCTCCTTCACCATTCCCACTACCTAGAGGTCACTATTGAGTTTGGTACACTACTTTTCTGAAAAAAGGAAAAAGAAAACCCAAAACAATTTTAATAAAGTATGATTAAGTATGACAGATATATGTGCAGTGTAGCGCAAAGTAGCGAAAAGTATAGGGATGAATTCTAAAACAAGACTGTACAAAAAAACAAGCTGGCAGGAGGCAGGCAAAGTGAGTGGTTACTGCTCAACCTAAAGGGAGCATCCTGCCCAAAAGCACAAAGGCAAGAAATCACTAGATGTATTTAGAAGCAGTTTTGCAGACAACTACAGAAATCCAATTTTTTTTAACTACTTCTAGGACAAGTAAAAAGTTGCATTAACATGGGAGCTATATTCTAGGGATGTATTTCTCTCTTTATTACTGCTCTACCAATTATAGTATTATTTTTTCAAATGAATGGCAGTAAGCAATGGGTATAAGCAATAGGACTAACACAGGGATTACAATGAATCACCTAGGAACTCAAAGAATGGAGATGCTCAAAAAGCTCCATAAATGACTGTGATATGCAGAGAATTCCTTGGAGGAAATGCTAATAAAACAAAGGGATCATGTTTGAGTTCTTATAAACCAAATTTGTATACCTAATCTTAAGCAAGACATCATTTTCATTAACAGGTATATCATTTTTTAAAAAGTAGATGGGTCTTGGGGCTTGGGTTGTAGCTCAGTGGTAGAGGGTTGCCTAGCACATGTGAAGCACTAGGTTCAATATTCAGAACCATGTAAAAATAAATAAAATAAAGGTATTGTGTCCATCTACAACTAAAAATATTGGGGGGAAAAAGCAGATGGGTCTATTCAAATACATACCTGCCATTAAAAATAAAAGTCAAATCCCATACCCTATTCTTGCAAGACAGATATATCACGCTCATTGGATACATTACTACCACTCTGCTCACTGCATGATAAAGCTCCCATGCTGATGCGTCTCTGAGACAGTAGTAGAGTGCTCATCCACCTGAGTTCTTTCCCTACGTCAGCATGCTGGGCATCCCCTAGGATCTCAGGTAGGCTGGTAACAAAGTCATGCTGCAGGTACACTGGAGCGATACTGATCAGCTGCATGATCTTGGCGGTGAGGTCCTGTAGTGAAGAACACTATTAGAATTGTAGCACATTATTCAGAATAGAGAAACACTACATACTCATGAAATGGAGAGCTCAAGGTATCTTTTGTACAATAACTCAACTATACATGCAAGCCCAAAACCTAAATTTAGACCCAAATGGACCAGATAATTTCACAGAAGACAAAACAGAAAAAAACAGGGTGGATAGTATATTATCTAATAAGTCTGTTACAAACATTATTCCATTTAATCTTCACAATAGAATCTTATGACAATTCTCAATTTTAAAATGTATAAATTAATTATCCAAGGATACACAGTTAAGTGGCAGACCCCAGATGAAACCCCAAAACTCATATTCCTCCAAATAGTAATTTAGCATTAGAATGTCTGCCAAAATTAGAAGAATGAATTTATAAAGTCTTGAAGAAAAATGATCCTGAAGCACTTGGCTCAAAATAGATTTTACTTTATCAATATATTTCAATAACAAATCACGTAACTGCAAAAACTTTTATAATGTTCCTCAATACATATTAAAACAAATCAAAACAACTGCAGTGAAGTAAGGTAGTTTGGGATCCCGCTTAAGAAATAAACTGTGATCTCTCCACTTTGAAAAACTAATTTATTTCTAAATATTTAATTTATATATTAAAAAACACCTAATTTTTATAATTGGATAAGCTTCTTTTCTGAAGAAATTTAAAGGGCAAAATAATCATAATTCTCAAATTATGATAGCTGGAAACAGTTAATCAATAAGAGGAAAAAGTGAATTTCCTGCATAGAAACAAGGAAAAGAAACCCTACAAATTCTAAAGGTTTGGCAAATGTAGAAAACATTCTTTAAATTCAAGTAACAGATAAAGCTCTAAAGTCTACCTTGCCATCCACAATTCTGTCAAGCCATTTTAGTTGACTGAAAATGAGTCGAGGCATGTTGATTCCATCACTGCTCACACTGAAATGTTAGAATGAGAATTAAAGGAAGTTAGTCTTTTTTTTTTTTTTTTTTTTTTTAATATCAAGGATTGAATTAAGAGGCACTTGACCCCTCTGCGTCACATCGCCAGTCCTATTTTGTATTCTTTTTAGAGACAGGGTCTCATTGAGTTGTTTAGCACCTCACTTTTGCTGAGGCTGGCTTTGAACCTGTGATTCTCTTGCCTAAGCCTCTCAAGCTGCTGGGATTACAGGCTTGCACTACCATGAGCAGCTGGAAGTTAGCTTTTTTTTATTCTTTTTTTAGATGAGGGAGATTGAACCCCAGGCCTCACACATGCTAAGGAAGTGCTGCTGAGCTACATTCCCTGCCCCACTAATACTGCACACAAAGTATTTCATTCGTTCAATTAACATTTACTGAAAAATTCCCATGCACTGGGCAATGTGCTATACCCAAAAAGCAGAAGACATAGTGTTATACACGTTAAGAAAGAGGTCTGGAAGAAGGCACATCGAACTGTTAGCAGCAGCTACAGCCAGAGAATTTAGAGAGATGGGAAAACAGGACTAGATAGTATTCAACAATGCAATTTTTTAAAAATAATGTTATTGTATTTTTTATACCTTTGTTTATATTTATGTGGTGCTGAGGATGGAACCAGTGTCTCATGCATGCTAAACAAGCACTCTACCACTGAGCTACAGCCCCAGTCCATAATTTTTTTTTTTTTTTTTTGGTGGTGCTGGGGAGTTGAACCCAGGGCCTTGTGCTTGTGAGGGAAGCACTCTACCAACTGCAGTCCATAATTTTTAAAAGATGAAAATCTAGAGCTGAAATTATAGCTCAGTGGTAGAGTACTTGCCTAGCATGTATGAGGCACTGGGTTCGAACCTCAGCAGCACATAAAAAAATAAATAAAAATATTGTATCCATCTACAACTGAAAATATTTTTAAAAAACATGAAAAGCGGGACTGGGTTGTGGCTCAGTGGTAGAGTGCTTGCCTAGCATGTGTGAGGCACCGGGTTCGATTCTCAGCACCACATATAAATAAATGAATAAAATGAAGGTCTATCAAACATCCAGAAAAACTTCTTAAAAAATGAAAAGCTAACAGATTTTTAGACACAAAACAAAAATATTTTTCAAAAGGTAAAAAATGTATTACATTAATGAATAAGAGCTAAAAAAAAAAAAAAAAAAAAAAAAAAAAGGCAAGCACAATACTGCTACAGAAGCACACAAGCTCAAATTAGGTTATGTTCATTCTGAAAATCACTTATGAAGAAATGCTGGCTCCGTTACTATTATTTCCCCAATAAGAATCTACACTTTCCTCCCAATGTCTTACGTCTAAACTTTTGGACCACCCCAGCTCCCTTTCTCAATAGTATTCTTAGTCCTTGTTTACTAAAACCGAATCTTTTTTTTTTTTTAATTTTTGAATTGGTACATTGTAATTATACACAATAGTGGGATTCACTATACCATATTCATACATGCACAATCTCATTCCCAGGTACTTTCCCTTTCCTTCCCCTCCTCTGGCTCCCATCTGACTGCTCTACTGATCTCCCTTCTATTACTGTTATTTTAGTGAATTATTATTATTCACCATGGTATATTAAGAGACACAGCATAATTTCATAGATTTCATTCCCCAGTACCTCCCCATGCCCTCACCTCCTTCCTCTGCAGCCCATCTTAAGCACTAAGAAAGACTTAGCCAGGATATAAGCATCTAGTATGAACCATTTATCTGAAACACCAAACTTTTAAAAATTAATCTTCAAAGTTTATTATATACAGGACATTATAATAAAAAAGAGAAAATAAATATGACCATAGTCCTGTCACACCAAAGATATCCACTATTAATAATGCACATGTATGGGCTGGGGTTGTGGCTCACTGGTACAGCGCTCACCTAGCACACGAGAGGCCCTAGGTTCAATCTTCAACATCACATAAAAATAAAGGTACTGTGTCTACCCACAACTAAAACAAAGTATTTTAAAAATAATATAAACTTATGTTTTTGTTTTTTATGATTTATAACATGGGGGTTTTTTCCCAGTTAATATGTGGCATCAAACAGTCTTCTTTATAATTTTAATGCCCGCATGATGTTCCTATTTTTTAACATGTCAGTTATTTACATTTTTTGTTATTTGCTGGTCTGGGTTTTTTTGTTGTTTTTTTTTTCCTTTTCTTTGTTTTGCCGTGCTGGGGACTGAACCAAGAGGCTCCTGCCTGCTGGACAAGAGCTCAACCACTGAGCAATACAAGTTCTAATTTTTTGTTATTGTAAACAGTAATCTTATATATGTGTTTTGTGTTTTCAGTTAGTTAAAATCTTGGGATAAAACAGTAGAAGAGCTGAGGATTAAAGGGTTTGCAAAATCTAAATTGTGTGTGTGAGTGTGTGTGTGTGTGTGTGAGAGAGAGAGAGAGAGAGAGAAAGAGAGAGATACTGGGGATGGAACCCAGGACCTTCACACACATCTCTACTACAGTGGTAGATCCATAGCCTAGATCCATAGCCTAAAACCTTAGGTTTTTCTTTTCCATTTTTTTTCCTTTTTTTTTTTTTTTTTCCTGGTACCAAGGAATAAACCCAGGGGTTCTTACAAACACTGAGCCACATCCCCAACCCTTTTTTGGTATTAAATTATTTAGCACCAAGGTCTCACTGAGTTGCTTAGAGCCTTGATAAGTTGCTGAGGTTGGCTTTAAACTTGCAATCCTCCTGCCTCAGCCTCCCAAGCCACTGGGATTACAGGAGTGTTCCACTGCACCTGGGGAGAAACCTTAGGGTTTATTTTGCTTGTTTTTTTGTGGAGCTGGGGATTGAACCCAGGGCCTTGTGCTTGACAGGCAAGCACTCTACAAACTGAATTATATCCCTAGCCCAAAACCTTAGGTTTTGATACATACAACCTCTTGCTTTTCAAAATGACTAAACAAATGAATATGCTCATTAGCAATGAATACCTAAGCCTGTTCATTACACTCAACACAGAAGACCCTTTGAGTGTGGAAAGAATGCACTTACTGTTTTAAATTTGTTTTTGCTAATGAAATTGAATTTTTGTTTTAATTTTTATACAGTTTTAGTTGTTGGTGGACCTTTATTTTATTCCTTTATTTATATGCAGTGCTGAGGATCAAACCCAGTGCCTCACCCATGCTAGGCAATCACTCAATAACTGAGCCACAACCCAGCCCTGAAACTGAATTTTTTAATTTGTTTTTTTTTGGTGGGATTGGGGATTGAACTCAGGGCTTTGTGCATGGGAGGCAAGCACTCTACCAACTGAGCTATATCCCCAGCCCAAACTTTTTAATGTTTGATAGTCTTGGATTTGTGAATTGTCTATTCATGACCTTTGTCTAATTTTCTATTATAAGCTGTTCATTTTTCTCTGACACAGTAATTTTTAAAAATAGGTAGTATAGCACAGTGGTGGAGCACTTGCTTATTAGCACATGTGAGGCACTGGGCTCAATGCTCAGCACCACATAAAAATGAATAATTGGTATTGTGTCCATCTACAACTAAAAAAAATTAAATAAAAATAATAAAATATAGAAAAAATTTTTCAATAGGTAGAAATAGGTAGTATACATGCAATATAAAAACAAAAAGGTAAAGAACAAAATTCACATAATACCTGCCCCCAGCCAATTGGCTCTAGGAATAATCCATGCATATGCATGCATGTATAATATTTACTTTTAACCACAATTCTGCTAATTTTTATGAAGCCAATAATAGATGAAATTACAAGGAAAGACACCCTGGCATCATAATAAAATACGGCCTTCTATGACCTTCAGAGAAACCAATGATGTTCCATAGAGAAACAACTATATCAGGGTGCTAAGAGTATTCCAGAATAACTCCACTCACCTTTTGAAAAGAAATTCTGGCAACTTTTCAAATAAGGTTTTGATAATGGCAGGCTAAAAAAGAAAACTTAGGGCATTAAAGATGGCCTCAAAATACACAACAGAAATATATAATTAACAGAATTCTCTCCCACTAGAGTTCTTGATGTCCTCTTATTGTAGAATGCTCACATAGATACTGATCATAAGCTGTTGAACTACAAAGATATGAATAATTTATTTTGAAACAGTAAAAATCAACTGCTAAGACAAAATGAAAATGATAATAAATAATAAAATACTAATAAAGATCACTGTTAATCCATGAACTGCAGTCTTTAAAAGATTATCAAATATTTTTTGAGAGGAGGACTTCTCTTCAGAGGAGAAAGGGAACTCTTAGACTTAAGGTAACTATTATGTTCAAGATATCCAATGAAAAGGAAGAGATAAGAGTATAGGAAGAAAGGATGAAAAAAAAAATGGTGGATAGGACAGGAGGGAGAATTTGAGATGTATAAAACATATCACTGCATAACACACTCAATACATTAAAGGAGGGGGAAGGAAAGGGAAAAATTAAATTATGTAAGCAACTAAAAAGCTAAATGGAAGACAATGCAGATGCAAATATGGCAAAGATTACAAGGTTCTTAGAGTGTACAGGATGCAGCGTTAAGAAAGAGGACTTAGATACTAAGGGAATAAAAGGGACTGCCAGATGAATGGGACTAATCAGCACAGTTCAGAGACACAGATAATACCCTACCAGACTCAGCTCACCGACAGGGCTGTGATGAGGCTGTTGCAAACTCAAACTCTCTAATTAACCATACTCTGCCCTGTTCTAGCCACTGATAATTGGACACACACCACAAATCATATCTATCAAATGTTCACAGAAAAAATGTTAGTATCACCTGTAAAATGTCAATCCCCAGAAGCAGTTTGATGAGGCTCTTAGAGTAAGATGCACCCATGCTATAAAAAAGAGAGTACAGCTGACAAAATAAAAAATACCACGGAGAAAATACATACTTTGAGATAAGAAGGATGTTTCCTCAGAGCTTCCTCTTTTTTTTCCCTTGTTTTATGGTTTTATTATCGATTCTCCATAAAACTGATTAGATACACAATCTCTAACAATTATGTCCACAATATAGTCTTTTTGGGGTACTGGGAATTGAACCCGGGGACACTTAACAACTGAGCCATATCCCCAGCCCTTTTTTATATTTTATTTAGAAACAGCATCTCGCTGAGTTGCTGAGGCTGGCTTTGAACTCATGATCCTCTTGCCTCAGCTTCCCAAGCTGCTGGGATTCAGGCCTATGCCTGGCCACAATATAATCGTTAGACAAGAAATACAGAACATAAGACAGCCCCTAGTAAGGGAGATGTAGAGATTTGAAATTCTATCAACATAGTAGGAAATATTCTAGAAAACACTCTAGTTCTTAGCCTTAGAGTCACAAATTTAACAATTTCAAGTTTAGGTTTAAACTCTAAAAAAAAAAGAGTTATAAATCAAAAGTGAAATTGTAAAAATTGCACCCCCACACCTCAAGCCAGTTACTGTAAGAGACCAAATTTAATGGAGTCTACATGCTTCCTCTCCAAACCTGGCTTCGTCATCGTGCAGACGTTCACAAGACAAAAGGCAATTCCTGAAACTGTCATGGTCCTCAATGTAAGATTCCAGTCCATCAACAAATTCTTCTATCACCTTAGTGAGATTTTAAATATAAAAAAAATGAGAGTAAGACTTTTTAAACATCTGTTGTCAACTAAAAATCATTTTAGCCCACTCAACTATTCACCAGTGTCTTTAAGTTCCTAATTCCAGAGTACAGCTGACAAAATAAAAAATACCACAGAGAAAATACATACTTTGGGATAAGAAGGATGTTTCCTCAGAGACTGAAATAGCTTCTTTTGGAAAACAATTTGATCCACAGCTATGAGGAAAGAAGGACAGCTGGTCATCATGGTCTACCACAGTTTTCTTCCCTAAAGACCTGAGTTTCTAATCTGATAAAATCATTTAAAATATCTCCAACCAAATTTTGTTTGAACCATCTCAACCCACAGTAATAGATGTAGTTTTGATAGAAGATAGTCACTAAGTCTCTTAAAAAGAGACCTGCCTTAGCATAACAGAATAACCTGTGCCCTAGAAACAGGGCCTTATGTGACTCTACATATTTTCTTCTGAAATTATTCTGACACAGATCTATTTACTTCCTGGGAATTAATATATTTTTCACAAGAAAGCATCGAAAAATACTAGCATAAAACATTTTTTTTCTGGAAAAAAAATCAGAAGTACTTAACATGCAATTAACCAGGACAATAGACTAGAACAATATTCTCTAAAAAGTAATTTCATTCTTATCTCCTGACTATTGATTCTCTCATTTTTAATATTCACAGCCTCTCTATCTAGAAAACCCCCAAAATAGAATGATTAAAATATTACCTAGTTGATTCTGATTATCTCCAGTTTTAAGAATAAGTCCTGATGTCTTAAGAAGTCTTACAAAGATAGTGTCATTTTCTTCAACTTCATTAGAAGCATAAGACTCCTTTGTCTTTTTGGAAAGTGGTTGCTTCCTGGCTTCTGTAAATAGACAAAATTTTAGGACTATAATCAAAAAAAAGAAAAGAAAAAGTAAAGCAAAGATTGAGAGGAACTCTGAGGTGTTCCTGAAGTAGTAAGACTAGAATTGATGCTGTAGTGAAATGAACTATCTCTAACAATGATCAGCAACAGTAACTTCCAAACCAACAGAAAAATAAAACAATCAGCACACAGAATTATATTTACCAATTGAATTTTCATTTGAAGAAATCAAATTATACCACTTGAAACAAGAATAAACATAGAAATGTTTCCACCCAAAACCTAAAGCAGTCAGTTCTCTCAAGTTACTGTCAAACACTGTATTGCAATCACTGAGCTTATTAAAATTCACATTCCCAGGCTAAATTCTAGAAATACTGAGTGAAATCTTGAGAATGATACTTAGGAGTCTAAATTTTTGACAAACTCTTCAGGTAGTAATCCTGATGTACATCAAATTTGAGAATCAATGATGTGTATGCAAAAATAGAGTGGAACAGGTTCTCCTACATCATAGCTTTAACTATAAAGCACCGACTGGTTTCACCCCAAGGCTTTTCAACCCATAAAAAATAACAAGCCAAGCACAGTGCACAAACTTATAATTCTAGCTATGGGGTCTGAGGCAGGAGAATCCCAAGTTTGAAGCCAGCCTTGGAAAATTAACAAGGGCCTAAGCAATTTACCAAGACCCTGACTTGAAATAAAAGAAAAAGGACTGGGGATAGCTCAGTAGTAAAGCACTTGTGTCACATATGTGACGCCCTGAGTTCAATCTCTTGTAACAAAGGAAAAAAAACAACAAAGCCTTACACCAAATGAAACAAAGACCACTCATACCTTCCTTAAAGAAATTTAGGCATAAACAGAATGAAAGATTCAGTTTGCTCACCACCCACCAAAAGAACCCAAGTCCCTTCCCATAAACTTAAAAGTCCCCTTTCGGAGAATAGTAGTTCCAAAGTACAAAATGTCCCTTTAGCAACTTCCTAAAATTATTCCTCTTCAGTTTCAGATTTTTCATCAATTTCTCCATATTCTACAATTACTTCACCAATAGATGGAGCCTAAATCAAGCCTTTATTAACAGGGTTTAAGCCTCAAATTTTTATTTATTAATTCTAAATATTGTTTGATAATGTTTTAACATTAGTTGTACTTGACCACAAGTCAGACCTAAATTCTACACTCTAATAAGAAACGACTTATTCAATCAGTTAGAACAACCTTCAATGGGTATAATAAATGAAAAAGACTTTCAATCTCTTCTTTTCCAAACTCTTAGGGTCTTTGTCAGTCATATTCTTATTTGGGCAAAGCTCTAAATGGTTTCTTTTCCTCTTCTTTCACATATCTTTTCTTTATATATCACTACCATAGCCCCCTTAAACTTTTTTTAAGATAGAAAAGATGAAAAGCTATTTCTATCTCTCTCTTTTTTTTTTTTTTTTTTTTGGCGGTACTGGGGATCGAACTCAGGGCCTTGTGCTTCTGAGGCAAGCACTCTACCAGCTGAGCTATCTCCCCAGCCCAAAAAGCTATTTCAAAAAGCTGGGGACTCTCTTCTCTTTGTGTCCCAACACAGAGATGATATATAGAAGTCTAGAGATAAAACAGATTACTCTTATGAATGTAGCCACTGAGGCACTGAGGCTGGGGGTATGCTCAAAGGTATACATGGAATCAGAGACAGAATTCAATTCCAGATCTCCTGATACTAGATTCTTTGTGTGGTATCTATTTTGCCTTGATGACATCTAGCCCTTAAAAAGTAATAGCTTTACATATCTCTAAATGTCTCATACATTTGCTACAGGAAATAAAGCAATAAATGGCAGATACTTACTGGAGGCATCTTCCATCAGGGTCTCTTTATTCTCAGATTTTGACAGTCTTCTTTTGGAAATCATTTTGAGTGAAGTCCTCTATACTTAAATTACTTCCAAGAGTAAAATGAGAGGAAAAAAGTTACCCTCTAGAAGCAAAATTCTGAGAAATTAGAGTTACAGTTTGTTTTTAAATGTTCTTTCTAAAACCAGAGGGATTTGAGTCTTCATACTAATTCTCTCTATATTCAGGTACTGAACACATTTCAACTCCCATATTTGGACAATTCTCCCTTCAAGACTTGTTTACCTAGTTGCTTCTTTCACCAGATCACTACCTAAAAAAAGAAAATTCAGTTCTTCATCTGAGATTCAAGACACCTGACCTTTAACTCATTAATTCAATACTACATATTAAGGACTGTGCTAGGTGCTGGGGTTACAACTGTGAACAAGATGGACATGAACCCTGCTCAAAGAGAGTTTACAGTATAAAAATAAATAGTCAGGGCTGGGGAGATAGCTCAGTTGATAGAGTGCTTGCCTCGAAAGCACAAGGCCCTGAGTTCGATTCCCAGTACCGCAAAAAAAAAATAAATAAATAAAATTTAAAAAAATAAAAATAGTCTTAACATTTTTAACTTCAGTTGTGTAAGTTCTATACAAGAAAAATACAGGTTACTCTGAGGAAATTTAATCTAGATGGAGATGGGGGTGGTGAAGAAAAGCAGGGACAATTTCCTAGATAAAGTCTTCCCTCAGCCGGAGGACAGAGGATGGAACCCAAGGCTTCATGCATGCTAGGCAAGAGCTCTACCCTTGACCTACACTCCCAGCTGAAGTAAGTCTTTTCCTTTCCTTTGCACCAGGGATTGATCCCAGGGGATTAAACCACATCCCTAGTCCTTATTTATTTATTTATTTAGAAACAGGGTCTTGCTAAGTTGCTCAGGGCTTCACTAAATTGGAGAGGCTGGGTTTGAACTTGGGATGCTCCCTCCTCAGTCTCCAGAGGCGCTTAAATCAGTTTTATTATCAGTATTTTAGCTGCCCTACCAGGCTTTTTTTTTTTTTTAAGTGGTTTATACTTAATAGTTCATTTATTACCTCACAAAAATCTGTGAGGTAGGTACAATTATTATTTCCATAGTCCAGGATTCTAACACCAGCAGTGTGGTTCCAGAAATTGCGTTAACTACCGCCAATACTTAACAATGGCTTCAAATAATGATTGACATTTACGATGCGCCAAGCTTCCATTTTATCCATTACCTTATTTAATACAACAAAACCACTGTCAGCCATTTTGCAGATGGAAAAACTAAGCTAAGTATGGACCTTCTGACATTACAGCACACACCCTTAACACGTGCCACACCACCTCGTTTCCAGGAAAGTCTAAAGGGAGAGGAGATGAGGCTGGTCACCAAGACTAGGTCATTCAGGTTTAGGGAGTGGGGAGGAGAGCGGCCCTCTCTTTTCGCCCTTGTAATGACGCCGGAGGTACCTGGGGGAATTATCCCACAATAGGGCGGATGAGGAAGCCAGGTTCGGGGCACGGAGCCCCGGAGGGAAAGGCTGGTCTCGGTCTGAGGCTAGAGATTAGGCCTGTGTGGCGCGGAGCCTCGAGCGACGCCAAACGCTGCTCCACTCACCATCCAGAAGCCGTCGCCGCACCTCGCTTTCGACTTTCCCGCCCAGCGCGACGTCGCTTTAACGTCACCGAGGCGCGCCGCGGAGTGACGTCAAACTTCCGCGCCGGAAGTCGGCGCCCGGCGGCCCAGCTGGAAGTGGTAAGCCGAACATCGAGGCAGTCGCCGAGTCCCGGGCCAGCCAGATTGAGAAGCGTGAGAAGGCCCAGAGGCGAAATCCAAGAGGGACTCGACTCCTGGCGGCTGGCAGTCGGCTTTCAGAGAAGATGGCGGGGCCAGAGCTATTGCTCGACTCCAACATCCGCCTCTGGGTGGTCCTACCCATCGTTATCATCACTTTCTTCGTGGGCATGATCCGCCACTATGTGTCCATCCTGTTGCAGAGCGACAAGAAGCTCACCCAGGAACAAGTCTCGGACAGGTCAGCACCCTCCCTTTACCGGCCGCCTTCACTCCTCGTGACCTTGGGCAAAAAAGTGCTGGAGTTCTGTCAGTACCTGAGTTCGCGTCGCGCCCCTGCTGGCAGGTGACCTTGGCCGTTACCTGTATTTCACTTTTGTCATCTCTAAAATGAGGACTAAAACAATGCCTAACTCATAGAACAGACGTGGGGAGTAAATTAGGTGATATCTTGAAAGCCTGGGACGTATCATAGGACCTGGGACGTATTAGTGTTTAAAAATAAAAAAAGTTCTTAACATTGTTAGGCTAGTAGCCAACCCCCCCCCGTGGGCTTATCTATGAACTATCCTGTCCCACCCTTTCCTTAGGCAGGGTGCCCACTGAGTGCCAGGTGCTCTTACTCTTTAATAATATTCTACTGAATTACTGTAATGATCAGCAGAGATGCTAAGAAACAGAATACTTTGCACACTGTAAAAGTGTCATTAGAGATGTGAGGATTTATAAAGATCATTTGCCCTCCTGAAGTGGAGGCAACTTCCTCCTCACATGCTTCCTTTTAGTGTTTATTTGCAGAAACAAATTCGAGATGGCTCGGGTGGTATCCAGACACATGCCCCTCCATGTTAAAATAAATATCATTTTTCAGTTAATTGTTACGATTATTTTCTGGAACCATCTCAATCAAGTGCTACTCTTAACTTTAACACCTCCCGATTGCTTAGGAATCTCTTTTTAATAAAGAGAGCAAGCATCAGATTCAGAAGTTTCCACAGATGACAGTATCTAGGGAAATTTTAATGTTGTTTTGATTTATTTTATTTATTTTAAAATTGCTTTGTTTTTTGGCATGTCATACTGGAATTCCATTTGCTGTAATTTAAAGGTTTCTTTAAATTAAAAACTAATATAGGCAGGAGAAAAGTTGACCTCTAAATATGTTAAGTATATATAGTGTAAGTGCTATGTGAATGAAAATGACTGAAGTTTGGGAAACTTCTTTATTATTTTCAGTTGACCTTCCCAATTATGCTGAGAATAATAATAATAAGCCAACATTTTTTAAATACTTATTCTGTACTGGGTACTATGCTAAAGCACTTATATTCCTTAACTTATTTAAAGCAACCATATGAGGTAGATACTGTTGTCCCATTTAGAAACTGAGGCTTAAGGAGGTTCCATGGTCACATAATATTCAGGACTTTAAGCCAGGTCTTGTGGTTCCCAAACCTAGGGCTCTTTCCACTCTACCATAAAATAGCCACTTTGATTATTTTTTTGTGCTGTCAGTTTCAAAACTGACAGAACCATCCCCTTGGAACTCATCTTAAGAAGTCAGTTGACAACCAGATGTGATAGCTCACACCTATAATCTCAGCCACTGTGAAGACTGATGCAGGAGGATGACAAGTTCAAGGACAGCCTGCACAACTTATTAAGACTGTCTCAAAATTAAAAATTTTTTTTTTTTTTTTTGTTTTAAGGAGTTACTGAGAAACTGTTGTTCAGCAGTAGAATGTTCCTGGTTCAATCCCCAATACTGAGAGAGGAAAAAAAATTAGTCTACCACAAAAAGGAATCCTATAGAAAAATAAAAGGTGGAGAGAGCTCAGATAATTAGCATTTAATGATGCCTATAAATTATTCTTATTTTACCCTTACAATAGTTCTGAGGTGGGTAATCCTAAACCCATTTTTACAGTTGAAGAAAAGGAAGCCTAGAGAAGTTAAGTAGACTTCGCAGAGTAACCAAAGTTGTAAATTATTGTGCATGTACTTGAACCTAGATTAGTTTTACTGAACCTGCTATCATGATTTTTTTTTTTTTTTTTTTCACCAGATGCTATCATGATTCTTAACCACAATTCCTGCTGTGATCTTCTGGCATAGCTTTCTATCCTGGTTTTTACTATGTGATTTTTTTTAGTATGAATGTATCAGACCCATAGTTGTTTTTTGCCATCTCCAAAATGAAATTCACAGTTGGTGTAATCTAAATATGAGTTTTTTTATTTTGGTTTTGGTTTTTGGTTTTGTTTTCATTCTTGTGCTGGGGATTGAACTCAGGGCCTTAACTCATGGTAGGCAAGCACTCTACCACTGAACTAATACTTCAGCCCACAAGGGAATTATTTTTTTAAAGCAACATTGTGATCTAGTTGTAATAATCAGGAGAAATAAAAGGAAAGTAATTTGTGTTCATTTATATTTCATAGGTACTGGGGTACAACTGTTGTTCAAGGCATAATGCAGAAGTCATATACATGATCTCATTAAAAAAATCACCTTAAGGTACTGGGGTCATAGCTCAGTGGTAGAGCATTTACCCGGGCAGGTGTGAGGCACTGGGTTTGATTCTCAGCACCACATGAAAATAAATAAGTAAAATAAAGGTATTGTGTTTATCTACAACTAAAAAATATTAAAAAAAAAAAAAAAAAAAGAAAGAAAGAAAGAAAGAAAATCACCTTAACTGGGACGGTGGCTAATATAGATGAATATCACAGAAGGTAGTACTACATTAGTTTCTTAGGTGGTATATTATTATTCATAAAGTTCTGAGTAAAACAAAGAACAGAGTACAATTTTCCCTATGCTTATTTAGTTCTTAGAAGTTTTGTAAATATAAAAACTGTGCCCCCATCATAAAGAAAATGGAATTAGATTCTCAAACCTAATTTAAAAATTAATTATAAAACTATTGAGTGAGATAAAGTAGAGCATAACATAGGGCAATATTTTGTATTGCACAATTGTCCCTAGCATTGAGGGATGCCTAGTGTCTCTTAACCCCAAATAAATGGCAAAATGACAGGGACATGCTTTTTTTCTCCTCCACCCTGCCATTTTGAAAACCAAGAAAATTCCATAGATCTCATAAGGCTCCCTAGAGGACAGTACCACCCACCCCCATGGAGAACCACTATTTTACAAAAACCCAGCCAACATCTCTGATCATAGTTGCTCCGTCTCTTAAGTGAGGAGATTGGATCATGCCTGTTCTAACATTAATGACTATGCCTCACCAAAGTCATCATTTGAACTTGGACAGACTACCATGCATTCTGAAGCAGTTTTTTTTTTTTTAGTTGTAGACAAACACAATACTGTTATTTTGTTTATTTATTTTTTATGTGTTGCCGGGGATCAAACCCAGTGCCTCATGCATGCTAGGCAAGTGCTGTATCACTGAGTCACAACCCCAGCCTCTGAAGCAGTTTGTCCCTATTAGTATATAGCAAAATGCAGAGCACGTGGTAGGTCATCCATAAAAACTTGTTCATTGTGATGATTCAGATCTCTTCTAGTGCAAGTCCAAGGCAAAAGATGACTTTTAATTGTAAAACATTTCTCTAAACACAGTATGAATTACTATTAGCCTGAGTAATAATAGAATGGTATGGTTGGTTTCTTCATTAATTAAGCTTTTACTACTTCAGAACTTAGTTTTTTTTCTAAAACATATTAAACCAAAAATGAAATTCACAAGAATAAAATATATTCAACTATATTTGGAAAGAGACTGTATGAAAAAAGTGGTTCTCAAACATAAAGAATATAATGACTCTTTGGACAGGGAAAAACAAATGGATTCTTAAGAATAGGGAACTTTACCTGTAATCCCAGCAGCTCCAGAGGCTGAGGCAGGAGGATCATGAGTTCAAAGCCAGACTCAGCAACTTAGCAAGACCCTGTCTCAAAATTTAAAAAAATTAAAAGGCAGGGTGAGGGGTGTGGGTTGTGGCTCAGTGGAAAGAGTGCTTGCCTAGCATGTGTGAGGCAGAATTAGATCCTCAGCACCACATATAAATAAACTACAGGTCCAACAACAACTGAAAAAGGGCTGGGGATATTTCTCAGTTGGTAGAGTGCTTGCCTCACAAGTACAAGGCCCTGGGTTCAATCCCCACCACAAAAAAGGAAGGAAGGAAGGGAGGGAGGGAGGGAGGGAGGGAGGGAAGATTTTTTTTTTTAATTTAAAAGGATTGGGGATGTGGCTCAGTGGTTAAGCACCCCTGGGTTCAATCCCCTGGTACCAGAAAACAAACAAACAAACAAAAAAAACACGAATAGGCAACTTCATTTTGAATTGACTTTAAAAACTAAAATTTCATTCTAAGAAAATATCTTTCAGTTGCAGATTACCAAAGCTTTATCTTTATAACCAGTGAATGACTTATTTTTAGATACTCATCAGAATAAAAACCCAAAATTAAAAATATCTTGTAGAATTTGTAAACTTTGAAGAATATAGCTACGAATCTCAGTTTTCAATGAGATAATATACAGAAAGGACTCAGTTTAAAACCCTGTACTACCTCTAGGCACAGTGGCGCACACCTGTAATCCCAGCAGATCAGGAGGCTAAGGCAGGAGGATCACAAGTTTAAAGCCAGCCTCAGCAAAAACAAGGTGCCAAGCATTTCAGATCCTGTCTCTAAAAAAAATACAAAATAGGGCTGGGGATGTGGCTCAGTGTCTGAGTGCCCCTGAGTTCAGTCCCTGGTACCAAAACAAACAAACAAAAAAACCCTCAACTATTTAACTTTTGCTCTTCATGATTTAATACAGTAAGATCCACATGGCCTTGCAAAGTCCAGCTCTTGCTTATCTCTCTAGCCTCCTCTTCACCACATTTTCTGTAGTCCTCTTTTCTCTCCATATGGCCTTTTTTCAGGTCCTCAGAGACATGGTATTTACTCCTGCAACAGGGTGTGTGTCCATGAAATTACCTCCAGCATTTTGCCAAGGTAATCCCCATTTATGTTTAAGATTCCAACCTAATCCTATATCCTCAGCAAGGTTTTCTGTCAGACCTTGACTTCCCAGAATGAAAGAATCCCCCATCCATGTCTCTTCCTAGAATATAATAGTCAAATTTCACATTTATTCCTGTGGTTATTTGATTAATTTCTTTCTCTTCCACCAGCCTTTTTTTTTTGGGGGGGGGGGGGTTGGGAGCAATACTAGGGATTGAACCCAGGGGTGCTCTTCTACTGAGTTACATCTCCACCCCTTTTTATTTTTATTTTGAGACAGGGTCTCACTAAGTTGCTGAGGTTGGCTTCAAACTTACAGTCCTCCTGTATCAGCCTCCAGAGCCTCTGGGATTACAGGTGTGTACCACCACACCTGGCATTTCCCACTAACTTTTACCATCATGAGATATTTGCATTTGATCACTACTGTTCATGCCACCTCACTCAGTACGTGAAAATTAGAAGTTTAAGAAATACTTGTTCATTGTGAGTATAAATTTGTTATTCTACAGAATGTGAATGGTGGCTTAAAAAATTTAAGTAACTTGGCCAAGATTATCAGCTAATAAATGGCAGAAACAGATTTTGAACCCAACACTAGAGCTTAAATTTGTATTCATTTTCTACATCCAGTGCTTCTTAAGCTGTTGGTGGTAAATGGCCAGTTTGGGAGCTTTTTTATTCTTAAATTTTATTTCTTTTTAATTGATTGATTGATAGATACCAGGGATTGATAGATACTGCCAGGGACACTTTACCACTGAGCCACATCCCCAATCCTGGTGTTTTGTTGTTGTTGTTTGTTTGCTTTGTTTTGTTTTTAGACAGGATGTCCCTAAGTTTGCTGAGGTTTGCCTTAAACTTGGAATCTTCCTGCCTCAGTCTCCCAGGTTGGTAGGATTTCAGGTGTATGCCACTGCATTCAGCTGTTTTTTAATTTTCAGTCTGTTTACTGACGGTAAAATATTTTTTGATCACAAGCTTGGATGTTGTGGCAAGATCAAATTATTGTAAGTCTCTAAACCCTTACTTTCAATGTCTTTATTCACCTTGTCACAGACTAGCATTGATACATAGGCCACACTTGAAGTGGTTTTAGCTCCCAGGGAACAGAACATATTGCAGGTCACTTCTGTAGCCTGTGTTTAGTCAACTGTATAACATAACAAGGCCAAGAGGAGGAAAACCAGGGAAAGTTCCACAAGAGCCACAAGAGTGCCAGGCATCACGAAGAGATCTGTGGGGAAGATGGGACTGAGGAAAGCATTAACACGAGGTGGGGTAGAACCAGCAAAGGAGTGAGCCATCAAGCACTCCCAACATATAGAGAAGCTGGGATGTGTTTAGGGTGGCAAAGAGACCCCACTGCTCACAGCAAGTGGTTTGCATGCAGAAGTAAAGAAGAAGAAATTAAGCTCAGTGTTCTTGTGTTCATTTCTTTCTCTCTCTGCTGTTTATACTTAGTTATACTGACTCTATTATCTTTAATGATCAACTGTGCTCTGATATCACCAAATAATTTCACTTATTCCTTATGTTTATTGAGAACTTAGAGTTGGAATCCTGAGTGGCATTTCTATTTGTTGTCCATCAGATAATCTTCTCAAAGCTTGTTCTTATTTCTTCTTGTCTGTCTCCCCCCCGCCCCCAACACTCTCTCCACCCTACCCCCACTGCCAGTGCTGGGAACTAAACCAGGACCTCATATATGCTAACCAAGTGCTCTACCACTGAGTCACACACCTAATCTTTTCACTTTTTAAAATTTAGACAGGGTCTTGCTAAGTTGCCCAAAATGACCTCAAATTTGCAGTTCTCCTATCTCAGTCTCCCAGGTAGCTGGGATTACAGGTGTGCACCATTGCACCTGGCTACCTGTCCTCATTGCTCTGTGCATATTAAGAAGTTCCTTCTTTTGTCCTCCTTCTTTCCCTTCCTCCTGCCCCCATGTCTTCTGAACAACATCCAGCTGCTACTCTTTTCACTCAGAGAAAATTCCTTCTTGGCTCATTACGAAGTTTAAAAAAAAAAAAAGAATGTGATGTCCCAAATGTGCCTGACTTAGACACTTAGAAATCTGTATACAGAACCACAGTTACTTCTGAAGACTGCTCTTTTGTGTGTGTGTGTGTGTGTGTGTGTGTGTGTGTGTGTGTGTGTGTGTTCTGGGGATTGAACCCAGGGTCTTGTGCTTGGCAGGCAAGCACTGTACCAACTGAGCTATATCCCCAGCCCTGAAGACTGCTCTTTTGAAAACCTGAATATTAGGTTAACTATGACATGCTGGTTTTTAGGATACTTGAACGTTGGAAAGTTTCCACACACAGCTGTTGCCAAATAGGTCCTCTCTTATGTTTAAATAGGTCTTCTACTTTATACTCTCATTTTCTTCTAGTGTATCACTTTTAAAAATCTCATTGTCTTGGTTGTGTTTTTCAGCCAAGTCCTAATTCGAAGCAGAGTCCTCAGGGAAAATGGAAAATACATTCCCAAACAGGTACTCAATTTATCTTTTATTGAAAAGCTCCACCACTCACTGTGGAGAGCTGTAGATATCTGAATGTTTTATAAGGGGGACTCTTTGGGGAGAGCTGGAGGTTGGCCACTCAGTAATTAAGCTGTGGCCTGGTGGTGTTTGCTGTCACTGTGACCTCACCCTTAGGAAATTGTTTTTAAATGTGACTCAGCTAAAGTGTCAGGTTGCCTGCCAAGTAGGCTGCCAGCTCTGAGGGTAACAGCATATTCCAAGGCTCTTCTGACCAAATCTCTGGGGAGTCATTGACGATTTGCCATGTCACAGTTCTTGAACTTAAAAAACTTTTTTTTTCCCTACTAGTCTTTCTTGACACGAAAATATTACTTCAACAACCCAGAGGATGGATTTTTCAAAAAAACTAAAAGAAAGGTAGTGCCACCTTCTCCTATGACTGGTATGTTTATTCCCTTCTCTCACCTTTAAAAAAAAAAAGAGTTAACATGGGGTACTGGGTCAGAGGGAGAGGGGAGGCAGGGCATGTGTAATTTTATTTAAATATTGTAGGAATTAATAATGTAAGTGACCTTAGAAATCATCTAATATATTGGCGTTCTCTTTTTTCAAATAAATCTCCTGACAACCCAGTATAAGCAAATTTGTAAAAAAAGTTGATGGAATGAGGAGGCCAGCTCCTGGGTCTCTCCTTTTGCTAGTCCTCAAGACCCATGGCTCTATGGAGCACAGTAGAAAAAGCTTTCCAGTTCCAGCTCCCACCCCGTGTCTGGATCCTGTAGCTGACAGATGGCTACCCAGCTTCTGCCTGGATGAGGAGGAGCTAACTACCTCCCAGCACCAACCCGTTCTTCATCAGACCTGATTGCTTCGTCTACCCTACAATGTCTGCTTCAACATATATCTGACTTCCACTTATCTCTGTCTTATGAAAAATACAACGTAAAGCAAGATAATTCATTTTTCTTTGTTGACTATTTTCTCACTTAAGTACTCTTCATTTCTTAAGATGAGATAACCAGTTCTTTTAGCCCTTAAAGAAGAGTTAAGACAGTTTAGGAGAAAATTTCTAAGACTCAAAAGTATATATGAAAATATACTTGATTTCACTAATAATCCACAGAAAACAAATAAAAATAAGATGTCACCAGGCACAGCAGTGCACACCTGTAATCCTAGCCACTTGGAGGGCTAAGGCAGCTGGATCACAAGTTGTAGGTCAGCCTGAGTAACTTAGGGAGACACTTATCTGGAAATTAAAAAAAAATAAAAAGAGTTTGGGGTATGGCTTAGTGATTGAGTGCTTGCCTAGCACCAGTGGGGCCCTGGGTTCAGTCCCAAGTACCACAAACAAAACAAAACATCTTTTTATAACCCATTAATTTGGTGAAGATTAGAAGATTGACTAAAGTCACTATGGTCAAGGTCAAGGGAAATTAGGCCCTCTCGTCACTGATGAGAATATTAAATGGCAGGGCCTCATTGAAGGATAGCCTAACAGTTTATGTCTTTTTGTTGTTGTTGTTCAAGTTTTGTTTTGTTTTGTTTTGTTTTGTTTTGTTTTTGGGGGGGGTGGCATTGCTGCACATGAAACCCAGGGTCTTGCACATGCTACACAAGCACTCTACCACTGAGCCCCATATATCATATCTTTTTTATTCTTTTATTTTTTTGGTACTAAGGATTGAACCCCAGGGGTGCTCTACCACTAATCTACATCCTAGCCCTTTTTATTTTTTGAGACAGGGTCTCACTAAGGTGCCCAGGCTGCCCTTAATCCTGGAATCCTCCTACCTCAGCCCACCAAGTCTCTAGGATTACAGATATGTGCACCCTGCACAAAGTCCTAACATCTATCAATTTTAAATGTATAAACCCCTTGACCCAGAAACTTCTAAGAATTTCTCTTAGAGAAATACTTACATAAACATACGCTTTATATACAAGGTAGTTGTTGGCAGCATCATTTAATCTCAAAAGAAAATTGGAAACACTTTTTAGGTCTACCAAAAAGTAGCTGGTGCAGCCAAACAGTGGAATCTGCCCAGACACTGAAAATATTGAGGAATAGATATCATCCCCATGGGAAATACCTTCCACAAAGTTAGATATTTTTAAAGGTTAAGAAGCACAAGTCAGGCATGGTGGCAGACACCTATAATCTTAGGAACTTAAGAGGCTGAGGCAGGAGGATCACAAATTCAAGGCCAACCTGGGCAACTTAGACCCTGTCTGAAAGATAAAAAGTAAAAGGGGGTGGGGATGTAGCTTAGTGGTGGAGCACGGCTGCGTTCAATCCCAAGTGCCAAAAAAAAAAAAAGATGTTAAGAAGCAGAACAGAAAGCATAGCATCCCTTTATATTGTGTGTGTATGTGTGTGAATTAAAAGATGAAGGATATGCTACAAATAGTTGAAAGTGTTTAGAGAGTGGACTGAGAGGAACCATCTCTATCTTACACTTCTGTGTTATTTGAATTTTTTTAACAATGAATATGTCTTACTTAAACTGTTAAATATCTTAAAAATTTACAAGAAAAAATTTACAGAAAATGAGATAGTCTGCCAATAGAGGTAAAACCTAGTGGTCTCTTGTGCTTTTGTCTTAGATCCCACTATGCTCACAGACATGATGAAAGGGAATGTCACAAATGTCCTCCCTATGATTCTTATTGGTGGATGGATCAACATGACCTTTTCAGGCTTTGTCACAAGTAAGTTATAGACCCAGCAGACTTCATGTTTACTTCATCTGTGTTCTTTTTCCTGTTCCTGTTCAGAGGAATTCAAGTGCTTCCAAGGCCCTAACATAATGGGTTTCATGCTTTCTTGTGGAAATCAAGAACATTCTTTGAACAATGAAAAAAATTATAAACTGTGATTTTATGGTCCCTGTTCCAAACCAATCCTAGGTTCATGATGTGGTTGCTTTTTCACTAATAGAGACTCAAAAGAGTGACCTGCTAGTTAACCTCCATAACTGATAGGTATTCTAGTTATTAGGATAGCGAGAAACCTACTTCTATTTTGACTTCATTTACTAGGTATTGGGGTGAATTTTCTGTTTGTTTATAAGTTGATTTGATTTGGTTTTAATCACTGTGGCTTCTTAGTAATGTAGTTCTTTGTGTGTACCTATTCCACTCAGGGTTTAATGGATCAATGCAAATTTTTCTCAATTTTAGGTCACAGCTCAGTTTGAGTTCCTGCTTCCTCAGCCACCTAGAATGTAGAATTATTCAAGGAAACTAGAGCAGAGAGACATCTTGACTGCTTCTTTTCTTCTGAAATTGCCACTGATTTCCTTGTGGAAATCATTTTCCAAAAGCCGTGTGGCACGGAGTTCTCACCTCCTTAGGGAAAGAATATGTGCTGTGCATTCACACTTCAACTGCTCTAAAAATAAAAACAGCTTGGAGTGCTTATGAACTTTCTCTTTCTCCTCTGCAGCCAAGGTTCCATTTCCACTGACCCTTCGTTTTAAGCCTATGCTACAGCAAGGAATTGAGCTACTCACATTAGATGCATCCTGGTAAGCACTTTCTTTTATCTAATAAAAACACAAACCAAAAATCTAAAACCAGTATCTCTTACAGATCAGGATTTCCAATTTGCATATTTTACTGGCAGTAGATTTTTTTGAGATTGTGGGTTTTCTGTCCCATCAAAACTCCACTCAAAATGTCCCTGCTGGATTATGGCCATTTTTACATAAGCCTTGTAGAAGGATAAAACATGTCAGTCTCTTTTCATGGAACTTAGGAATACACAGGTGGATGTGTTCACCTCCTTGAAAGTTGAAAGGTTAAGCAAAGAACTCTGGCCAGGCCAGTTTTTTAGTAGTGTCCTTGAACTTGTGTGGATGTTTGTATTAGTTTTCTGTTACTGTAACAAATACTCAAGATAATCAGCTTATTGTAAGGAAAGATTGATTTTGGCTCACAGTTTTGGAGGTTTCAGTCCATGAATAATTGTCCCCGTTGCTGTGCTCTTGTAGTGAGGCAAATCATGGAGCAAAGCACTCACCTTATGGTTAGATCCTAAAAGAGAGAAAGAAGAGGAACCCCCAGTCCTGTTGGAGAACACACCCCCAATGACTTAAGACTTCCCACTAGGCCCCAAAAGACTTTATCACTTTCCATTAACACCATGGGCTTCTGTAAGAACCAAGAAGAGAGGATGGACCATGGGGGTCACCAGCGGTGATTTGATTTACTGGGTTTGAGCAGAGGCATCTCTGGTTATGTGAGAGGGGTAGGGTCAGATACTTGTAGTGTCTTGGGTCTGCACAACTCTAATGGAGAGAAGAGCTATACTTCATATGAGCAGCATGATTCTACTAAACTCTTACCTATGGAGCTAAGCAAAATTTCCATAGGTTAAAGAAAAGCATATTTATCTTTTCTAAGCTTCTGGACAGATAATGTGACTGATATTGTCATGGACAGAGAGGAGACTGTAGCCTGAGTGAACAATTACTGTTGCAGGTACATCAACAATATTGCACACAGATAGGTCATTTACTTACCTGCAGCCTGAAGGAGTGATCAGAGTAGACTCCTGTGATCCAAGCATTGAAATGAAATACAGAACCTTTCCATTTACATATCATTTTTCATACTCCCTTTCTTTTTATCATATGCAAACATATTTTTTTTATGGGGGCAAGGTGGGAAACCTAAGATGAAGGAGGCCTTGGTGATAAAGTTCAAACTTGGAATACTTTCCCAATAGCCATCATCCTCAGCTTTGAAAGCCACCTCTAATCCTTCCTGAACGTGGAACACGCAAACACACCAACACTTGTGATTTTTTTCTTAAAAATGGAATGCCAAACAGGAGGCCTCTTTCACTTTTAATATACTTCTGTATTGGTCAGACTGTCTTAATACCTGTATTTCTTTTCTGGTTGTGCTTTGGCTGCATATAGCCTATCCTGGGTGATTTCCTTACATATGCTAAACAGCTTTGCCTAATATAAATGTGAACTTCATTAATTCCTGAAGTAACTACATGCATTGTTTCACCTTTGCTTTGCTAGGGTGAGTTCTGCATCCTGGTACTTTCTCAATGTATTTGGACTTCGGAGCATATACTCTCTGATTCTGGGCCAAGACAATGGTAAGAAGTACATCAGGTTTAATAAGCAAATGCTTCAATAGATGACTCATCCATGCTAGAGCAATAAAAATGTAGGTTATACTGTTCATTAGCACATTGAAATACACTGCTTCATTCCTTAAGTTTCTTCAGTATTCTGAAAGTATATTCAAAGTTCCTGGACCCAAACTGAAGATCTGAATTTTCCCTGGCAATCACTGGGATATTATTTGTTTTCCCCAGGTCTGACATCCTTGGGGAATCCAGCACCAGTGATGACGCTCTTTAATCTGAAACCTAGAGAAGGCCTGAACGGCTCGGTTAGCTCTCTGACTAGAGGCTTTGCCAGTACTAATCCTGGTTCTTGTATAATGGTGGGGACCTCTGACAAGTTATTTAATTCCTCTGATCTTGTCTTTTTGCCTTCCTGTAACTCAGGGATCTTAGAAGTTAACTACGGGGTGATTAGGAGTAGATGAAGAGAATGCACAAATCAGTTGGTAAAGATCCTGGCATATAGTAGATACTCATTAACTAGTAGCTGTTGTCATTGAAGTTTGAAATAAACTTGGAGCCTCCTTTAGTTCTCTCTGTTTCCTATCTCTTGTCATCCCCATTTTTCAGGAGAGGTAAAGTAACTTGCTCAGAGTCACATAGCTAGTGGGTGACAGGGCCAATTGTCCAGTTCTTAAACCCACCACTAGGCAGCTTAAATGCTGTGTGGTGCTCATTCCTCTACAAGGGTGTGAAACCTTGGCACTCACACTGGCATGTTTTACACTGCAGCTGCTGACCAGTCACGAATGATGCAGGAGCAGATGACCGGAGCAGCTATGGCCATGCCTGCAGACACCAACAAAGCTTTCAAGGTATGTGCCATTATTTTCCAGAGCTGTACTGAGGTCCTGAATAGTTCCCACAGAGTTATAGCAATGCTGTCTTACCCAGTTTGCAGTTTCAGTTATCCACGGTCAACTGCATCCAAAAATACATAGTGGAAAATTCCAAAAATAAAGAAGTCACAGTCTTCAAACTGCACTGTTCTGAGTAATGTCATGAAATGTTGCACTGTCCTCCTCCATTCTACCCAGGACTTGAATCATCCCTTTGTCCAGTGTATCCACATTATATGCTACCTACCTCATGTCAGTTGAGAGATCACATCCACATCTTTTGTTGCAGTATATTCTTGTGATTGTTCTATTTTTGTTACTAGGTATTCAGGTTAAATCTCTTGCTGTGCCTAGTTTGTAAATTAAACTTTATCATAGGTTATGCATGTATAGGGAGAATAGTACATACAGGTTTAGTACTGGTTTGCAGTGGTGGGAATCCACTCACTGGTGAACTTAGAACATAGATCATCTGAGGATAAGGGGGGATTATTATACTTTAAAAATGAATTCTCAAGAAACAAAAAATAAAAATGAATTCTCAAGCTAAGCACAGTTTCCCACACTTACAGTCCCAGCTACTCAGGAGGCTGAGGCAAGAGGAATACTTGAGCCCAAGAAGTCAAGGTCAGCCTGGGCAACATAGTGCGATGTCCCCCCACCCCCAACAAATCAAAAAACAAGAAAAACTCTGCAGTGAGTGTAGTGTGGTTACATTGTTTGAATTTAAGTGTAGGAAAAATAAAATTCATGTGTCTTTTGTTCCTGAGACAGAATTATCTATTAAGTAAATAGGAGATTCTTGGTACTTTCACTGGTATTAAATGGTCACCCAAATTTAATCCATTTAATCACATTTAATTTAATGTGAATGAGGCTATAAAACAATACTTTCAAAGGCCCCAGGTAACATATGGGACATTTTAAACCTTTTTGAACCTGGCAGACATGAAGTGTAAATTGCATTAAAAAAATAAATACTTAGGGACAAAGGATATAGCTCGGGGGTAGAACATATTTAGCATTCAAATGGCCCTGGTTTCCATCCCCAGCACCATAAATCAATCACTTACTGCATCAATAAAGTATCAGTACTTTAAAGGCCTGTTCTTGAAAGGATTCTGGAATTTGTAAAATCCCGTATAATTTTTGTACAGGAAAATCTCACTGATTTTCCATAATAAAAACTAATAATATCCTAGATTCAGACCCTAGCGCTGCCAAAAAACAAAAAGCTAAAAAAAAAAGGAAACCCTCTTATCCTGATGAAGGTCATCTATTAAAAAAAAAAAAAAAAAAAAAAAAACAACACACAGCTAATATCATACTTAATTGTTTTAATGGTAAAAGATAGAAGCTTTTCTCCCTAAGATCAAGAACAAGACAAGGATATCTGCCACTTCTATTACCACTTCTATTCAACTTTGTACTAGATATTCTAGCCAGGACAGCTAGGCAAGGAAGAAATAAGCCAGCCAGATTAGAAAGGAAGTAACACTATCTCTCTTTACAGATGAAATCCACACACACACAAATAACTATCAGAGCTGAAAAAGGAGTTCAGCAGTTTTAGGAAACAAGATCAGTATACAAAAATCTTGGGCTGGGATTGTGGCTTAGTGATAGAACACTTGCCTAGCATGTGCAAGGCACTGGGTTCGATTCTTTTTTTTTTTTTTTTTTTGGGTGCTGGGGATCGAACCCAGGGCCTTATGCTTATAAGGCAAGCACTCTTCTGACTGAGCTATCTCCCCAGCCCCTGGGTTCCATTCTTAGCACCGCATACTAATAAATAAGTAAAGGTTCAACAACTAATGAAAACAATTTTTATTAAAAGTTTAAAAATAAAATACAAAACCAAAAGTAACCAAGTGCATTGTAAAAAGGTAGCAGGGTCATAAGTTTGAAACCAGCTTAGGCAATTTAGTTAGACCCTTTCTCCAAAAGAAAGAAGAAAAAAATTAAAATTAACTGGTTGTCAACACATTGGTAACAAAGAATCTGAAAATGAAATTAAGAAAAAAATTCCACATATGAATAATAATGTCAAATAGATAGAGGAATAAATCCAACAAAAGGAATGCAAATTTTATATGCTGAAAAATCACAGAAACATTGCCAAGAGAAATTAAAGAAGACCTAAATTGATGAATAGTCACTTATATTCATAGATTAGAAGGGTGAGTATCATGTTAAGATGGCAGTAGTCCCCACATTGATCTACAGATTCAACATAATCCCTATCAAAATCTACCTCCCTTTTTTACATAAACTGACCAGCTGATCTTGAAGTTCACAGGGAAATGCAAGGCATCCAGAATTGCCTAACGTTGAAAAAAACAAGTTAAAGTACTTAAGCTTCCTGGTTTTAAAACCTCCAAAGACAATAATCAAAACTCTGCAGTGCTGGCAAAAGGATAGGCATGTAGAGTAATGCAGTAGAATGAAGAGTTCTGAAATTGGGCTGGGTGTATAGCTCAGTTGGCAGAGTGCTTGCCTTGCATGCACAAGGCCTGGGTTCCAATCCCCAGAACCACACACACAAAAAGAGAGTTCTGAAATAAATGAATAGCTATGGTTTAAATAAATTTATGATCATTTGATACTAATATATGATCAGTTGATTTTTAGCAACAACGCCAGACAGTTCTATGAAGGAAAGAATGTCTTTTGAATAAATGGTGCTAGAAAAATGATTTCTACACAAAAAAGAATGAAGCTGGAAACATACTTCACAGTATGCACAAAAAATTAAGTCAAAATGGGTCAAAGACCCAAATATTGTATGATTCTGCTCACATGAAATATGTGGAATAGGAAAATCCATAGAAACAGAAAGTGGGTTAGCAGTTACCAGAGACTGGGAAGAGGGGACAATGGGGGTTACTGCCTACTGGGAACAGAGTTTCTATTCAGGGAATAAAAAGTTTTTGGAAATAGATACTGGAGATGGTTATAAAACATTGTGAATGTGATTAATGGCTAAAAGTGGCAAACTTGATGTTATATGTACTAGTTATTCCAATAAAAATATTAAATGTTTAAAAAAGTATTTTTGATGGGTCAAAGACCTAAATATGAGATACAACTATAGTATTTTTAAAATTAAACATGGGGGCTGGGGTTGTGCTCAGTGGTAGAGCCCTTGCCTAGTATGTGTGAGGCACTGGGTTCGATCCTCAGCACCACATAAAAAGTAAATAAAAGAAATAATGGTCTTGGGTCCATCTACAACTAAAAAATTTTATAATTAAATAAAATTATTAAAAAAATTAAACGGGCTAGCCAGGCTTGGTGGTGCACACCTGTAATCCCAGCAACTCAGGGGGATGAAGCAGGAGAATTGCAAGTTCAAGGCCAGCTTAGCAACTTAATAGACCCTGTGTCAAAATTTTAAAAATTTAAAAAGGACTTAGGATGTAGTTCAGTGGTAGAGCACCCCTGAGTTCAATCCCTAGTACCATAAAAAATAAAAATAAAACATGGGCTTAAGTCTTTGTGACCTTGGACTAGCACTGATTTCTTAGATAATATACTCTTTCTAAAAATAAAAAGGGCTAGAGCATAGCTCATTGGTAGAATGCTTGCCTAGCATGTGAGAGGGTCTGCATTCCATCCCCAGTGCTGCAAAAATAATTACCAAGATTCAGCTTCACACCCACTCAGATGGTTGCTGTCAAAAAGACGGATAATAACAAATGTTGGTTAGGGTGTGGAGAATTGGAACCCTCCCACATTGATGGTGCAGCCACTTTAGAAAGTAAACAAATAATTCAAATGCTTGTCATCTGATGAGATATTTTGGAGTATATATACAGTGTCTATACGATGGAATACTGTTCAGCTATAAAAGGAATGAGGCACTGAAACTATAACAGGGATAAACCCTGAAATCATACTTAGTAAAAGAAAACAATAACAAGAGGCCACGTTATCTCCAGAATAAGTGATTGAAGATACAAAAAATAACATGGTTGTTGCTAGGGATTGGAGGAAGTAAGTAATGATATTGACCTGCATTTGGTGTGGGGTTTCTTTCTGTGGTGATGAAAGTGTTCTGAAATTAGTGGAAATGTTTGCACATATTTGAGAAGGTGAATTTTCTAGCATGTGATTTTTATCTCAAAAAAAAACCACATCGTATGTTATGTGCATGAATGAATATGTAACAACAAATCCCACCATTATGTACAACTACCGTGTACCAAGAGAAGATGAGGGACAAAAAAGAGAAAAAACCATGCCCATGAAACTACAAGTGTATTGCTAACATTGTATTAAAATTTCATGAAGCATTTTGTTAAAACTCACTAAGGCGAAAGTAGCTAAACAAGTAGAATACCAAGGAACAAATGTTGTTTTGCTTAACATTAATGGTTTACATGCAAGTAAATACAATATAATATAATTACATTCCAAAGCAGTTTTATAATTCAGAGTATCATTCTTTCTTCCAGTGTTGAAACTGGTAGCAAATTACTGGATTCCCACAAACTATATTGCAATGTCATTATATGTTTGTACATAAGGTGAGAGGAAATGTTCTTAGAACCCTTGATGATGTTCCCTGCTGGATGACAAGGCCTCAGAATCACAAAGCCTGACGAATCTATTGTGCATTCCTCAAGGATGGTGCAGGGCAAACAGTAGGTGCTTAGTGAGCATGAGCCAATAGGGTAATCACTGGGGCTTTGGAGTCAGACATACTGAGTTGAAATCTCAGCTACTTCAGTTACTAAAACTAGTGACTCTGAACAAATTGCGTGACCCCATCTTAGCCCGAGTCTCCTAGTCTGTACACAGAGTGGTGGGAGCGGGCAGCAGCACCTGCCTCACAGGTTCAAGTGAGCTTACACATGTGAACAGCTCAGCCAGCTTCTGGCAGAGGTGGCAATGCTCCAGGTCAGTCACAGCTGTCAGTAACAAGGCCTTCTTTCCCTGCCCTGCTCTGCTCTTCCTTTACAGACAGAATGGGAAGCTCTGGAGCTGACGGATCACCAGTGGGCACTAGATGATGTAGAAGAGGAGCTCATGGCCAAAGACCTCCACTTTGAAGGCATGTTCAAAAAGGAATTACAGACGTCTATTTTTTGAAGACCGAGCCAGGATTAGCTGTGTCAGGAACATGGAGTAGCACTTAACCTTGTAACTTTCGTTGGAGCTGGAGCCTCTGAGAATAAAAAGGAGGATGCAGGGGCTGGCGGGCGTGCAGCAAGGCTCGTTCTTGTCTGAGCTGGGTTCCCCTAACGTTGGAAACTAGAGGAAAGAGGAGGTGAATGCTGGCGATTCACTATTTAAAAAATGTTTAAAGTTTCCTTCTGGTGACTCTAGTAGTGACAGTCAGAGAAAGGGGAAAACTCAAGCTACTGATAAAAACTTAGCAAAAATTCCGTCTTTCAAAGAAGCATTGTCAGTTACAACTAGTTATTATGTTCAGTCAGTCTGACTTCTAACCACGGTAAACTCCTATTTTCTTGGGATCCAAGCACCTCCCCCTCTTCATTTTACCTTTAATTTTTTTGTTAGTATTTTTGACTTTCTTTACAAAAGTTAACACTTTTTCACGTCCAAAATTTTAGAAACTATGGATGAGCGAAATGAATCTCCCTGTGTTGTTCACTTTGAGCCTACAGAAGGACAAAGAAAATGTGTCCAAACCTTGTGCAGATAAACTCTGTTCAGAGTGAATACCCAGGACCAGCACGAACTCAGCAAACTTTTGATAAGTCTTAACACTGTCCAGTGAAAATCAGTGACCCTGAGGCACTGCCAGATTCTCAAGTGCCTTTGGGATTATCAAAGACAGGTTAAATAATACAAGTTCTTGATCTAGACTTCAGAATATATCAAACCCATTGATGAATCAATGGTGCTGTACTGTAAATGGCTACTCAGTTGAACAAAAGACCTCATTTCCCAGTTACTCTGGACAGGAGAGAATTCACATATCACTGTCAGAGGGGAGAGAGGGCAGCTGCTGATCAGGGTGCCCAGGAATCTTTCTGTCTAGATTAACGGTCCCAGGGAAATGACAGAGACCCGTTTCTGTACCAAGAGATGGATGTAATTTGCATGTTGAGCGCTGTAATCAAGAACAAATGACTCTTGACTCTACAAATTAAACCATCCTGTTTTCTCTTTGCCTGTGAAAGTGTTGCCTCTGTGGGTCACTGACAGCCTTATGCCAACAGTTATGAGTGTCTGTCTGGGACCTGTGCTGGAGAGTCTCACAATGAGAGCTGTGACCCATGCCCACAAGGAACCCAGGAGAGAGGGCTGCGGGTATAGCTCAGCCGTAGAGCCCGAGCTTAGCATGCATAGGCCCTGGATTCCATCTGCAGCCCAAAATGACACCAAGAAATCCTTATATAAGAAACCTTTTTTTGAGGTCACAGAACCTCTTTGAGAATCTGAGGCCAGAGGCAGATGAACTCATGAGTCGATCAGAACTTGACCCTGATGGTGGTAAAAGGGGGGAGCCTTCTGGAGGGACTGAGGGAAAGAGGTGGAGACTGTTGGAGTGAGAGTGAGATGCTCCAGAGGTCAGAATGGGGGTGGCCTTGTGTTCCCCTGGAGGATTAGTGCCCGCTCTTGCACTTGCTCATGCCTGGCTCTACATGAAGACACTTCCCCCTCTCTGGGCTTCAGCCTCCCCATCCGTCATAAGAGAATCACAGCTGGACACAGTGGCAGTGGCGCAGGCCTGTCATCCCAGCAGCTTAGGGGGCTGAGGTAGGAGGATCACTAGTTCAAAATCAGTCTCAGCAACGCCAAGGCGCTAAATAACTCAGTGAGACCCTGTCTCTAAATAAAATTCAAAAAAGAGCTGGGGTGCTCGCTTCGGCAGCACATATACTAAAATTGGAACAATACAGAGAAGATTAGCATGGCCCCTGCGCAAGGATGACAGGCAAATTCATGAAGCATTCCATTATTTTCTCATCATTGATCACCTGACCTATACTCAGTTCCCATAATCTTTACTCTCATTTTTCTTTTTGTCCTGTCCTGGAGAGATAATTTGTAAGATTTGCCTGTCTTTATAATAACATAAATGACAATATTATAATCTCAAAAAAAAAAAAAAAAAGCTGGGGATGTGGCTCAGTGGCCAAGTACCCCTGAGTTCAATCCCTGGTACCCAGAACAAAAGAGAGGTCACATAATGTGGCCCCTTGGGAAAAGTCTGGCAGTCCTCTAAAAGCTAACAAAGTTTCCAGGTGACCCAGCAGAGCTGCAGGCAGATAGACAAAATGGACAGGGTGTCCCCTGATCTTGAGCAGCAGGGTAAGTGCTTTAAGTGGCCAAGCCATGAGCCGGTTCATCTACTCACTTAGAAACACGTGGAGGCCCTCAAATTGGCTGATTTAAGAAAGAAAAAAAATTACCTCTGGGCAAATTTTAAATCAGAAATTAAGAGAGGGACTTGCTATTGCCTTCGATAGCTTGCCAACTAGAACACCTTGTGTACCAGTGCTGCCGACAGACACTAAGCAGTAGATGGGAGGCAGTTATTGCCATTTGCTAATGATCATGGAAACAATAAATACAGTAGAAGGGGAAAAGGCAACAATCTAAATGTCCTATCCATAGACAACTAGTAAAGACAAATGAAAACACATTCACACAAAACAAATATGCATAGCATTTTGGCAAGGTGGTGGTTGGTGGATAATTGGGGATTGAACCCAGAGGCACTTTGCCACGGAGCTATACCCCCAGACCCTTTTATTTTTTATTCTGAGACAGGGTCTTACTAAGTTGCCCAGCCTAGCCTTCAACTTGCCATCCTCCCACCTCCACCTCCTGAGTTGCTGGGATTACAGGCATATACCATGGCACCCGGCTACAGCAACATGATTCATAGAGTTAGGAAACAACCCAACCATCCATTAACTAACAAATGGATAAATAAAATATGGTACAGAATATGGCAACATTATTCAGCAATAAAAGGAAATGAAGTACTGAGGCTACAGTACAGATGAGCCATGATTCATCAGACCACACATCCCCGTCCCTTTTTTTCCCTTCTGGTTTGCAGTGCTGGGAATGGAACCCAGGACCTCACACATGCTAAGCAAGTCTTTACCACTGCACCACACACCCAGCCCCTCCCATGTTTTATGGAACATCCAGAATTACTAAATCTGTAGAGATACAAGGTAGATTTGTGGTTGCCAGGGTGTGGAGGATAGAGAATGGGAAGCGGTTGCTAATGGGTCTGAGTTTCTTGTTGGGGTAATGTGTTTGGCAGATTTCCGTCACTGTGCCAAAATGCCTGAGAAATTCAGCTTAAAAGAAGAAAGGTTAAGGGCTGGGGTTGTGGCTCAGTGGTGTAGCACTTGGCTAGCATGTGTGAGGCACTGGATTTGATTCTCGGCACCACATATGTATAAATGAATAAAATAAAGATCTATCAACATCTAAAAAATAAAAAATTAATAATAAAAAAAAAGAAGAAGAAAGGTTAATTTTGGCTCATGGTTTCAAGGTTTCACTTCATGTGGCTTTTAGGCCTGTGGCGAGGCAGCACACCATAGTGGGTGTAGTGAAGCAAAGCTGCTGTTCACCTGACAGCAGCTGGAAGTAGAGAGAAAAGAAGGGGCCAGGGTTCTAATACCCACTTCCAGGACACCTCCCCTAATGACCTAACTTCCTCCAACTAGGTCTCACCTCTTAAAGCTTCTACCACCGCCCAAGAGAGCATCGGGCTGGTGACCAGGTCTTTAACACAGCTTTTGGGGAACACTCTAGATACAAACTAGCAGATACTGAAAATCTTCTAAAACTGAATGTAATAGGGGCTGGGGGCATGGCTCAGTGGTCTTACCTAGAATACATGAGGTCCTGTTCAATCGCCAGTACCACAAAAAATAAATAAAAAATGTGGTGATAGGCAAGAACTCTGAATCTACTGAAAACCACTAGCTAGGCATGGTAACACACACCTGTAATCCCAATGAATTGGGAGGCTGAGGCAGGAGAATCACAAGTTCAAGACCTGCCTTAGCAAATCAGCAAGGCCCTAAGCAATTTAAAAAGACAGTGGCTCAAAATAAAAAATTAAAAAGGACTGGGGATGTAGCTCAGTGGTTAAGTGCCACTGGATTCAATCCCTAATACCAAAAAAAAAAGACAAAAAAACGCGCTGAATAGTACACTATGAATAGGTAACTTCTATGGATTAGGTCTTATACCTGTCAAAAAAGAATCATAAGCCCCCAAAAGGCTGACTTCAAGGTCTCCCATGATCATGGTCACAAGTGGCTCCCGTAGGCTCCCAGACTACAGATGAAGAACATCAGGGAGACCTCTGTGTCTGCTGGGTGCAAAGGGGTCATGGGGGCCAGCCAGCATGTCCCTGAGCCTTTCTTGTGCTTTAATGCAACCCTGCCACCCTCCTGCTGCCTTGCTTCCACCTGGCCCCACCTTGGCTCCCTTCCAGCTCTGGGCTTTGCCTCCCTGGAATCAGCCTGGGAAGACCTGCAGGGTTCAAAAACCTGGGTTTCAGGGAGGTGAGTACCTAACATTTTATTTTTATTTATTCCATTTTGGAGCTGGGAATGGAACCCAGGCCCTCCCTGCTCAGCACGTGCTCCCCCACTGAGCCACACCTCCAGCGAAACACTTCATCTCTGCAATCTGCTCAAGATGGTCGAGCCCGCCCAGGGTAACCTTTTCCCTGCTTCTGTTTCTTGAATTTTTTTTTCATTTTTTATGTTTTGTTATGGAGAATTTCAAACATGCACAAGAACATGTGTGTCCATCACTCTGCTTCATAATTACCAATATTGTGCCAATCATATATATATACATATATATGATTGGCACAATCATATATCCCAAACCCACTTGTTTGGCAGAGTGGGGACTGGAATATTTTTAAAGTAAACCCCAGATACCATTTCACAAATAACATTCTAGTGTTTCTAATGGGCAAGGAATTTTTTTTTTTAACAACTCATGAAAGGGTTGGGGATGTGGCTCAGTGGTGGAGCACTTGCCTTGCATGCATGAGGCCCTGGGTTCCATCCCCAGCACTACAAGATAACAACCTGCAAGGCCACTGTGACATAAACATGCTTGTTCTTTACGATGTTCTAAGACCTGGGCCATATCAGATTTCTCCTAATTGTCTTAAAGACATCAGGTTTGTCTGAATGAGGATCCCAAGGAGGCCCCCCTGTGGCATTTGGTTGCTATGTCTCTTCAATCTCTTTCATAATACTTCTCCCTCCCTCCCCATTCTCCTCCCCTCACCCCTGCTAATCATCTGTTGAAGAAACCATGTTATTTGTACTTTCTGGAGACTTCTGTGACTCTTTGAAAATATTCTTATCTGGAGCAGAAATCAAATCTTCAGGTTATGTTTCACTTCAAAAAAAGATGAAGAAGAATGAACTGGTGATGGGTACATAGATGAAGCAAAAGAAGAATTAAGCAGCACTTAGCACAGGAAAAACAAAATGTCCAGGAAAACAATTACAATCATAGTACACTTGTTCAGTCCCCACCCCAACCCAGGGCCACTCTACCACTGACCTATACCCCAGTCTTTTTATTTCTTTCTTTTTTTTTTTTTTTTTTTTTTTTGTTTAAAGACAGGGGCTCACTAAGTTGCTGGGGATCATGCTAAGTTGCTGAGGCTGGCCTCAAACTTATAATCCTCCTGCCTTAGCCTCCTGATTTACTGAGATCATAGCGCACCACTATAGCGAGCAAAAAATAACTTTTCCAGTCCTGGAGATTGAACCCAGAGGCATTTCATCACTGAGCTACATCCCCAACCCCCCTGCCTTTTTTTTTTTTTTTTAATCTTTTTTATTTTGAGAGACAGGGTTTCATTAAGTTGCTTAGGGCCTTGCTAAGTTGCTCAGACTGGCCTCAAACTTGCTGTCTGTTCTCCTGTCTCAGCCTCTCAAGAGAGTCACTGGGATTACAGGTATGTGCTACCATGCCCAGCCCAAAAACTTTTTTAAAAGATCAGGTTTGTTTAGTTGGTACTGGTGGAGAAAGAATGAGTTAAGACTCCAGAAGACCTTAAGACTCAATTTGGCCAGCTTAGTGACATCAGAACGCTCATGTCCCCAGAGCTAAGGACAGCTGGCAGAGCACGGGGCAGGTGCACCAACCCACATCAGGTCCCACCGGCCCTGCCTTAGTTTATTGGTTGTGCTTCCCAGAGTGACCAGCCAACTGTTCTGGGCGTTATCCAGGCCTGAGAATTCATGCCTGCCAGACGCATCACCCTTACCTTTTCCTTCCTTTCAGGATACCTTTGAGTGACAGCTCCCAACAGCTTCCAGATGTGCTGGTCTGAAGTCCTTTCTACAGAGCTCCCGGTTGGAGGGCCTATTTTCATAGAGTCTCCTCCAAACTGCAGGGACCATCTGGGAGGCATGGAGTTTTCATCTTCCCCCCTCTCTCCTCTCTGAGGTGCTTCCAGAGAGGCAGAAGGGTGTCATCATCATTAAAGAACCAGCTTTGAAGTCCAACTTATGGCCTTTTTAGCTGCTGTGTGACCTTTCACAAGTTGCTTAACCTTTCTGTGCTTCCACTTGTGAGCTGTACAATGAAGAACACAGTGATATACAGGGTTGCTGTGAGGGCTTAAAAAGAAGAAGCCACACAAGGCGTGTGCCGCAGCTGTTAGCAAGCTAAGTGCTTGGCAAATGGGAGCTACTGGCTACCACTCTCCCCCACCTCCCAGGTTCTGATCCTTGTTATCCCAGAGCCCCCAGGTTGAAACTGAGAGATCCTTCTGGAGCTGAGAGGTTTTCTGCTCACACCTGGTACTTAATGTTCCCCCCTCACATTCATTTTCACTCCCTATGTCTCCTCTTTCCATAGGATCAGCTTTCATCTTGGTCTCTGGCCAAGGGGATCATGATCTCTCCTGCCTTTGTCTAAGGTCTCAGAACCCCTGCCAGTGGGTGGCTTGGAAACCCTGTGGGATTGGGGCTCCAGACTCCAAAGAGGGCAGTCCTGCAGACAAGGGCTAGACACACACCCGCCCGCCTCAGGAGAAACTGAGGAAGAAAACCAGGCCAACGCTGAGCCTCAGCTAAGGGGATCTTGGCATCTCAAAAGGAGGCATATCGGAGGGTCACAAGGGGCAGCAAGAGGAGCAGCCTGGACCCTGCAGCTTCTGTAGTGACTCTAAGACTGCACTCCCACCAAAACTGCCCACAGGGGAAGAGGTGAAAGACCCCTGCAAAGGAAATGAGGATACTCTCAAGAAGGACAAACCCCCAAAATGCCAGTTATCTGCAACATATCTGAATCAAGATCCAGAGAACGTCCAACAAGGATAGAACAACTGGTCAGATCTAACAAGGCAAAAGCAACAACAAACACAGGTCAAATGCTAGACTGAGGGTCAAGAAACCAAGAGCACACAAGAGATGAGGAAGACCTAGTAGATCCACATTGTTTAACAAAATGGTGTGGCCTGCCAAAAACATCGATTTAGCATGAGGTGATATGTTACTCAGCTTTCTGTCACTGTGACAAAATGCACGAGATAAGAAACTTATAAGGAAGAAAGGTTTATTTTGGTTCGCGGTTTCAGGGGTTCAGCCTGCGGTCAGCTGAATCCACAGCACTGGGCCCAAGATGATGCAGAACATCATGGCGGAAGGGTGTGGCAGAGGAAAGCAGCTCAGGACATGACAGCCAGGAAACAAAAAGACAACTCCAATCACCAGGGACAAAACATAAACCCCAAAGGCACCCCTCATAGGGCCACACCCTACCTGCCTACAGTTATCACCCATTTAATCCATATGAATGGTTTAATCCAGTGATAAGTTCATGCCTTTTATAATCGAATCATTCACCTCTGGAAATTCTTGCATTGTCTCTTGGAGGAGGGTAGGGGGGACCTCATATCTAAACCATAAAGTCCTGTTGGGTTTGGGTCTGCTGTGGCACAGTACAAGATGTCAAGAGCATGTGATATGGGCTGGGGAGATAGCTCAGTTGGTAGAGTGCTTGCCTCGCAACCACAAGGCCCTGGGTTCAATCCCCAGCACCAAAAAAAAGAAAAAAAGAGCATGTGGTAGGGAGTCCTGTTCACCTCATGGCAGCCTGGAAGCAGAGAGTGAGGGAGTGGCTGGGGTCCCAATAACCCCTTCAAGGGCCAACCCCAGTGACCTTTCTTGCACTTATCCCTGCCTCCAGAAGGTTCCCCACCTCCCAGTAGTAGCACCACAGGCTGGTGACCAAGCCTAAACACATGAGCCCTTGAGGGGCGATGCAGATCCAACTATAGGAGGTCATATTAACACAGGAGTAGATACTAGGAAAGGGGAGGTGAAAGGAGGTCATATTAACACAGGAGTAGATGCTAGGAAAGGGGAGGTGAAAGGAGGTCATATTAACACAGGAGTAGATGCTAGGAAAGGGGAGGTAAAAGTTCGGCTTATGGCCAACAGGGTTCATTCCCAAGAGTCATACTTTAAGGGGTGCATTGTTGAGCAGTAAGAAGCAAACAGGAGCTCTTCCTGTAAGCGGCCTCAGGTGATCTGTGGAAATGATCCGCTACTCCCTTGACCCAGAAAACCCCACAAAATCATGCAAATCAAGAGGTTCAAATCTTCGTGTTCACTTTAAGAACACCCGTGGAACCGCGCAGGCCATCAAGGGTATGCATATCCGAAAAGCTACCAAGTACCTGAAGGATGTCACTTAAAAGAAGCAATGTGTGCCATTCCAGCGTTACAATGGTGGAGTTGGTAGGTGTGCCCAGGCCAAACAGTGGGGCTGGACGCAGAGACGGTGGCCCAAAAAGAGTGCTGAATTTTTGCTTCAAATGCTTAAAAATGCAAAGAGTAATGCATTAAACTTCAGGGTTTAGACGTAGATTCTCTGGTCATTGAACGTATCCAGGAGAACAAGCACCCAAGATGCGAGCCGTACTTAGAGAGCTCACGGTCGGATTAACCCACACAAGAGTTCCCCCTGCCACCTCGAGATGATCCTCGCTGAAAAGGAAGAGACTGTTCCTAAACCAGAAGAGGAGGTTGCACAGAAGAAAAAGATGTCCCAGAAGAAACTAAATTAACAAAAACTCATGGCATGGGAATAAATTCAGCATAAAATAAATGCAAATAAAATTAAAAAAAAAAAAAGAGCAAACAGGAGAGATGCCACAGCAGTGAGAACCCAGAATCCTGTTCTGAAAGAAACGGAAGGAGAAGACTCCAGAGAAATGAGAGATGCCTTTCCAATTTGGAAGGGGCTCACAGGGAGAAGAGAGCTGGTCAGATGATCTGGTGAGATGAGAACAGCCTGTACCACCTTCCAGAATCCAAAGAGCTGCAGGCTGACCATGCGGGGACATACCTGTAGCAACATCTACTTGGGAGGCTGAGGCAGGAGGATGGCTTCAGCCCAGGAATTCAAGATCAGCCTGGGAATATAGCAACACCCCATCTTAAAATAGAATTAAACAAACAAACGAATAGAGCTACATGATGCAGGCCCCAGCATCTACCAGCTATCAGGAACCGAACACTTAAAATTATAACACATGAGACACACTGAGGGCTGAGGATTGCTTTTGTATCAGAGCCAGGTGCGGGAAAGTGATTTTCACTCAATTCTGGAAAGAAAATTTTTCTTTCTTTTTTTTTTTTTTTCTTCTTTTCTTTTTTTTCTTTCTTTCTGTTTTATTTTTAATATTTTTGGTTCTGGGGGTTGAATCCACTTTACCACTGAGTGACATCCCCAGCCCTTTTTATTTTTCATTTTGAGACAGGGTCTCACTAAGTCGCTAAGGGCCTCGCTAAGTTGCTGAGGGGGGCCTTGAACTTGCCATCCTCCTGCCTCAGACTCCCAAGTCACTGGGATCACAGGTATGTGCCACCACATCCAACTAAGCCTGCCTATTTCTTGTGTGGATTTCCCTGAATGGGTTGAGTGTAGTGATGGATATCGGGAACTGTCCAAAGAGGGACCTATGGACATTTGAAAGTGTCCATCAGACATGAAAATGTATAGAGTCACCGATCTAACCATGCCTCAGGTAGAAAATTGACAGGTGTCAGCGTGCACAAAGATATGCATGCAAGAACGGCCCCCATTCCTGCTGGTAAATGGCTACAGACAAGCTAAGTATCTAAATACAAGAGACAGGAAAAATAAAGATTACCAGCTGATCATATACAGGTGTTCTCAATAGCAAACACAGAAGTGAAGTAGATCCGTGAGATCTGTGCCAGGATATTTTGTGAGGTGAAGCAGGGAAAGCAAGTTACAAAAAACAGCACACATAGTATGATCTCATTTCTATTTAAGATGTATATGTAACTGCATTGGAAAATGATCGGGAAAATGCACATCAAGCTCTAGGGAAGATTTACCAATGGTGAGTATGTATGCGTATGTGTATCCCTATAAGGATACAGGTATATAGATATAAAGGAAGTGAGCTCCCCGTCCTGTGAGGTATGCAAACAGAGGCTGGCTCTCCTGCTTGCAGGGATGCTGCAGGGTTTCCCACATCCCCGGGAGGTGACCTCAGCTCTGCTCTGAAAGAAGCTCTGAGCAGAGGGGAGATCAGGACTGGGAGGAGAGTCCACCCCTAAGGGGAAAGGGTTAAGCGCTGGCGCTCCTGTGGGCGGGCTCGGCGATCGGCAGCGCCGGGCTCTGTTAGCCAAGTCTGAGCATCTCGGAGGATGCGGCGTGGAGCGGCTGCGGGGACGCGCGCAAGGTGAACGCGGGGCTGCGCCCAGGTGAGGAGCTGGCCCTGGGAGGGGGCGATGGCAGGGCCCAGGCAGGGCGCGTGGCCTGCAGCCCCCCTCGCGGGGGCAGGCGACAAGGCCTGCACAGAACCCACCCCCACCCAGGACACTGCGGGAAGGCGCGGAGCCAGGGAGAGAGGAGACGGAGGAGGAGGAAGAGAGGTAACCCGAGATGGACCAGCTCCTGCAGGCTGCCCTGCGGCAGCCCTCGCCCTGCCCCCAGGCCATTCTCTCCCGGTTCTGCGGCAGGGAGATCTCCCCAGCCCCCAGTGTCTCTCCAGCAGTGGGTCCCCAGCCCTGGGCCAGCCCCCGCCTCATCTGCAGGTGCCCACATCTCTCTGATCGGGGGTGGTAGACAGATGGCATCTGTATCACGGAAGGCTCAACCGAAGCAGCTCCTCCTCTGCAAAGCTGTCCCAATCCCCTATGCAAGATGAGCCACTGTGGGCTTCATTACCCCTTGTGTGTCCACTCAGCTGGCTGTGTGACCTTGGGCAAGTTGCTCAACCTCTCTGAACCTTGGTTTCTTCCCCTGGGAAATGGGTATACTCCTACCTGCTTGTAATAGGAGGGCTGAATGACCTATAGTTAGTACATGAGCCTAATGGGTAGCTCAACCCAGGAGCGCTATTATGAACCAGTACCTGTGTTATGGGCCTCTCAGGCCATCACTTTAGTATACCCTTAGTTCCAACTCTGGAACTGAGACCTTTTTATGGGTCTCCAGCCCCTATCCTGGACTTGGAGCAGAGCGCAGTGATGGGAGAATGTCTGAGGAACCAACTAAGCAAGCTGTAAGGCAGAGTCTGAATTCAGGTTTGGGGGATGGGCTCAAGAGGTCGTTGAACCCCCCTCCCCGCCCCAGGAAATTGTCCACCACCACTGGTGAGCCTGGGCATTCTCTTGGGAAAGGCAGCTTCTCAAGGTGTGTATGAGCCACCAAGCATCAGGAACCGGGGAGCTTTGGAGACAGCGGTTTCCCAGAAAGGAAAAGAACAAGGCCGTGGCCCCTGAACACACCCAGGGCTGTACAGTCCTGGCAGCCACTGTGCCCCTGTCCTAGTTGTGGTCCCCTCCCGTCACCCTGGCCCCCCTGGGGACAGACTCCCAGGAACAGGAACCTTTTAGGGAATACCCACTGGGGCCAGGGGTACACGGGGGCTGAGGTATGAATTAAAGAGACAGGAGCCCCAAGCCCACAGGGGAGAAAGGAGATCGTTATACATGTAACCATGACAGCCAATGCCAGGAGGATCAGGAACGGAAGACTTCCTGGAGGAAGGATGCCCAGGCTGAAGTGAGCCGTACTGTTCCTGAGTATCTGCACTGACCTCTCTTCCATGCTCCCATGGTCCCCATCTCCAAAGGCTTCCTGGGACATGAGGAATAAAGTCCAGGGGCCTTATGATGGCCTGCAAAGCACCTTTCCATCTAGCCCCTGCCTTCCCGATTTTTTTTTTTTTTTTGGGGGGCGGGACTGGGATTGAGCCTGGGGCGTTTTACTACTGAGCTACATCCCCAGCCTATTTTAAACATTTTGAGATAGGATCTTACTAAGTTGCGCAGGGCCTCACTAAGTGGCTGAGGCTGGCCTTGGACTTGCCATCCTCCTGTCTCAGCCTCCTGAGTTTCTGGGATTACAGGTGTGCATCACTGCGCTGTACTCTGACTTTGCTTCTCCTTTGCTGCTCTAGCCATGCCAGTGTTCTTATTTCATGAACTCATTAGCTCATGCCTGTCTCAGGACCTTTACACTCTCTGTTCCCTCTGCCAAATGCTTTTCCCTCCAACCTTCAAATGTCTGGCTCCTTCTTATTATTCAACATTGGGCTTAACTATCACCTCAGAGAGGCCTTCCTGGCACCCCCTGTGTAAATGGGCATTCATTCCTCGATTTCTTAACCCTGTTTGATTTCCTTTATAGCTTAACTTGTCTAAAATTATTTATTGTCTGTCTTTCACTTAGAATGCCCAGCTCCATGAGGGCAATCTTATTGCTTTATCCCCCAGACCTGGCACACAGTGTGTGTTCAATTTATTTGTTGAAATAATTAAAAGAAATGGGGAGAAAAAACTTTCTGGATAAAGGGATCTAATGCTAACTAAGCCCCTATTATAGGCCTGGCCCTATGTGTCTTGTCCTTTAAGCCTCATGAGAACCCCCTGAGGTTCTCTTATAACCATGTGCTCTTATAACCATGTGTCATAGGTGAGAAAACCGTGAGGCAGAGGAGTGAAGTCAGGCACGTTGGAGCACACCTGTGAACCCAGCAGCTCAAGAGACTGAGGCCGGAGAATCGCTAGCTGGAGGCCAGCCTGGGCAGCTTAGCAAGAACCTGTCTCAAAATAAAAAGGGTTGGGGATGTAGTTCAGTGGTAAAGCACTCGCCCAGCACATGTGAGGCTCTGGGTTGGATCCCCAGCATGAAAAAAAAAAAAAAAAAAAAAAAAAGAAAGAAAGAAAAGAAAAGAAAAAAGTCATCACTCACCCAGAAAATGGCAAAGCTGGGATTCCAACTTGGTTCCTCCTCAAAGACGGGTGCATATTCTTCTTCCTCTCTACCACTCTCTTACTGAAAAAAAAAAAAAAAAAAGGATTTCAATAAGTAAAGAAAGAGAAGACAGAGGGTATTCCAAGCTGAGGGCACACAGGAGGAAAGCCCTGGGAACTAGGGCAATAAGTGAGCAGCCTGGTATGGCTGTGGCCTTAGAAGGTCAGGAAAGGAGCTTGTATTCTCTCCTAAGGGCAAAGGGGAGCCATGGAAGCTTTTGACACCGGGCAAGTGACATGACCAAAGATGCAGTTTTAAAAGTTTACAAGCAGGGGCGAAGCCGCTGCCTGTTTCTCTTCTTTCTTTCCTACAAGCCCCTTAGGGAAGCCATAGGAACCCCCAACCTTCACACGTCATCCTCTCTTCTCTTTTTAGGCTCAACCAGTGAGGATTGGAAGTTGAGGGTTCTACACCCAGACGTCCGTAGATCATGGCCCCATGGCCCCGGACACATGGCTTCCTACTGCTATTACTGCTGCCATCCCTGGGGGCTGGCCCTGCCCTGGGCAGGGGCCTTCCTGGGCCGCTTGAGGACTCAGAACCCCATGTGATCCCAGGAACCCATCCCAAAGGCCCTGTGGGCTCAGAGTCCCAGGCCTTTGACTTCCTCTGGGAGAACCCCAGTGATGAGGGGCCTTGGCACTCAGATGTCCCCCAGACCCCTGCTGAAGGCCCTGAGAGGCCTGTAGACTCTCCCCTTGGCCCAGCCCTGCATGGGCCCAAAGCAGCTCATGGGATTCCGGGAGAGCGACTCCCAGTAACCGATGACCTCCAGATAGTTCGAGGGTCCAGCTCCCAGGGCTGGACAGGACCCCCTGATTCACAGGAGCCTCCAGAGCCAGAAGCAGCAGTCCCCCACCCAGTGGGTGCCCCCCATCTCAGTTTCATCCCAACTCCCCGACTTCAACTCAGGGTAGCCACGGTTCCTCCTGTTCCACCGGAGTCCCAAGGTCAAGCAGAGCAGCCACCACCTAGAGATGAAGGTCTGAAGGCCAAAGCCAAGATCAGGCTCCCAAAGACTTCTCCCTCAGACCACCAGGGCCCTGCCCACACTCTTGAGCCCCATGCAGGTGCTGTCAAGAGGCCAGTGCTAGAAGAGGTTGGCCATGAGGAAGATTTCCAAGAGGCAGTTCAAGGCCCCCTCTTCACCCAGCAAGATCCAGCAGCCCCCAATGCTGGCTCAGTATCCCCCGTTGAGGTGACAAATACTCAGGAAGCAGGGGCCCAGCCAGATTTGGCATTGGCTAGGAGCCTTCCTCCTGCTGAGGAGTTACCGGCTGAGCCTCCCAAGAAGACTGGAGCTGGGGAAACCTGGGAAGTCAGCTCCCCAGGTCCCCAGCCCATGCAGACTGACCTCCCTGATGTTAAGGATTCCCCAGGATCTCAGCCTACACATCCTCCAGCTTCAGAGGCTCCTGATGGGAAGCCAAAGCCAGGTAGGTATCAAAGAAAGGGTGCTCAGCAAGGCTGGGAAGGGGCAATGTTCCTGGGCAGTCGGAGGCCCCAGTTCTGTATGACCTCTAGGTCCCATTTTCCTCATTTGAACAAATGAGGAAATTGATTTTGGGGACCACTGGAGGGTCAGGTAAGGTGGTGACTACATTTGTCATTTCAGAGATAGCAGCAATGAATGGAGCTGACCCCATCTCCCCCCAGCGGGTGAGAGGAGCAATGGAGGTTCCTGGTACCCCCAAGTCCCTCATCCCTGGTCTGTTAGACCCTGGCCCAGCTACAAACCGAACGGAGAGCCCTATGGGAGCCCTGCAGCCAGGTGAAGGTACAGATGGGGGTCTGGGGGGAGAGAGGACTCTGTCCAGAAACCGGAAACCCATGTGATGTATGTAGAGGTGAAAGGGAGCCCAGGAGTAACTGGAGATAAACACCTGCTTAAAGAAATTGGTGCTGGACATGGTGGTACATGCTTGTGATCCTAGCAACTCAGGAGACTGAGGCAGGAGGATTCCAAGTTTGAGGCCAGCCTCAACAACTCAGCAAAGACCCTGTCTCAAACTAAAAAATAAAAGGAGCTAGGGGTGTTGCTCAGTGGTAAAGTGATCCTGGGTTCAATCCCCAGGACCAAAAAAGAAAGAAAGGAAAAAGTAATTGGCAAAGAACTTTTTCAAACAACTGAGTATAAATAAATTAATACTTACTGGGTACTTTGGGAGAAGTTATTTCCTCTTTGGGGAGCTAGAATGTTCTAGCATGTAATGTGAATAATTTGGTGCTGTGATCTCCAACTGACAAATCTCTGGAGGAGTTTTTTAAAAATCCCAGTGCCCAGGCCACATCACAGGAAATTCTGATTCCTTGGTCTGCAGGTGATTCTAATATGCAGGCCATGATGAGAAATACTGGGATACTTTTTTCCTCAATAGGATCCTTGATAAAAATGGTAGTTCACATCCACTGCATGCTTACTGACTGTCTGGCACCATGTTAAACATTCTTCACGACCCGGTGAGGCAGGTGCTGTTATCTTCTTTTGACAGATGTTAGAAAAGTTAAATGTTTAACTTGACAACCACAGTAGAAAATGATGGAAAAATCAAGAACACTTTTCAAAAGGCATTTTAATATTATTGCAGATGAAGCCGAGGAGTGGCCCGGACGTCCCCAAAGCCATCCCCCAGCACCCCCAGTCCAGGCCCCATCAACATCACGACGGGGCCTCATTCGTGTCACTACGCAGCGAGCCCTGGGTCAGCCGCTCCCTCCGGAGCCCTCAGCCAGCGCCACAGCTTCAGCGCCAGCTTCCGGCCCGCCAGCCAACGCCACTGCACCTCCCCTGCGCTGGGGGCCCCTTCGACGGGTGCTGAGTTTTTCCTGGGAGCTGCACGTCTATGGGGTTGGAGTTCTCTTCCTGCTGCCTGCCTTATTGGCACTGGCCACGCTGGCAGCCGCCCTGGCAGGACCCCGGTTGGCGCTAGTGGCCGCGGTGCTGGTGCTGGTAGCTTCAGGGCTACGTTCTGCCTACATGCTCACCGACCCTTATGGCGCACAGGCGCGGCTGGGAATGCGCGCCGGCCTGGTGCTCTACAACCTGCCCTTCCCCTTGCTACTCACGGCCCTGGCGGCCCTGACCCTACTCGGCCTGGGCGTGGGGCTACCACAGCCTCTACAGAACCCGCTCCTGCTGGGGGTTGTGGCGTTGGTTCACGGCGTGGGGTTGCTCATGACAGACCTGTTCTCTTTGAGGCCCGTGCTCAACCTCCTGGCGCAGGGTTTATCCTGCGCCTGGGGCGCGTCGGTGGCTCTAGGCACGCTCTGCCTGTGCCGTCGCCGCCTGCTAGAAGGCCCTCGGGGCTGGGATGCCAGCCCTGGCCCACGGTTGTTGGCCGTGGCGGGCTCACTGGGGCTGCTGGCCAGCGGCTTGCAGTTGGCGGCTGCGCTCTGGCTGTACCCAGGCCCAGGCCGGGTGGGCCGCTTTTCATGGGCCTGGTGGGGTGTCCACTTCTGGCTGCGTCTGCTGGAGCTGACCTGGGCGCTCGCCTTGGCACTGGCCGCTGTGGCCGCCGCACGACCCAGGCCGCCCACCGAGCACGCTTGCTGGGCTAAGTTGCTGCGCCTGGCTTGCCCTGCACCTTCGGGCAAGAGCGAGGTGCCAGAGAGACCCAATAACTGCTATGCGGGACCCAGTGGCATCGGCACAGGCGGCTTGGATATCAGCAAGAGCCTCATCCGCAACCCGGCGGAAGGCGGGCCGCCTGTCACGCCCAATTCAGGAGCCTGGGGCTCGGTTGCGTCGCTGGGTCGCGGTCCCCTTGGTGGCCCCGGACTATCCCGCAGCAGCGTGGGGCCGGCGCCGTCGCTAAGCGAGCTGGACCTGCGGCCGCCATCGCCCATCAACCTGAGCCGAAGCATCGATGCTGCGCTCTTCAGGGAACATCTAGTGAAAGACAGCGTGTTCCAACGCTGCGGCCTGCGCGGCCTGGCCTCCCCACCGCCGGGGGGCGCGCTGCGGTCGCGTAGGGGCAGCCACCCAGACGCCGAGCTCAACGGTGCGGGCTCTTTGCTCCTCCGCGGCCGCTGTCGGTCACTCAGTGATGTGCGCGTGCGCGGGCCAGTCCCGCCGCACGTAGTTGACGCGCCGGACGGGACCGCTGCTGCCTCTGGCAGCTCCCTGGACAGCTTCTCCAGAGGCTCGCTCAAGATCAGTTGGAATCCGTGGCGTCATGGGCTGTCGTCGGTGGACAGTCTGCCCCTAGATGAACTTCCCAGCACAGTGCAGCTACTGCCCGCTGCGACACCAGCCCCTACATCCTTTCCCGCCCGGCCTGGGGAGCCCCAGGGCGAGGTGCAACCGCGCTGCAAGCCCGGGGACTCCCGCAGCGCCTCCAGCGATACCATCGAGCTCTGAGCTGTCCTGCCGCAGGACCTGGATCCTGCGCTGGATACCCACGCGCCGTGGCCGACCAGGACAGTCGAGCCTTTGAAAAACTGGCTTTCCTGGGTTTCCACCTTACTGCACACCCGACCCCACCCCCGACAGCCAGGCGTGATTCACCCGCCATTTTTGTTGTTTTTTTAAATATCTCTATTTTTTTCAGCAGGTATTTTGCACAGAGGTCGTGACTTACAGGGAATACAGGGTGGAGGTGCATGGATTTGAGCATGGGGAACAGGGGACAGGTGCCCCTGGTTCCTCACAATGTGGAGAGATGAGCCTCGCTTGTCCTGATCGACTGTCCTCTTTGTGCCAAAGAAATAAAATCTTAAGATTTGGCTCCCGCGTTCCTCTGGTCAAGCCAGGATCCTGTACCCCACGAGAGGACAAGTTGCTCAAGGCTTTGGTGATAACTATTGGTGTCTTATCGGGACATCTGTTCGGCACTGATTTCAGCTCTCAATATCCATCATCTTGTGTAATTCTCATCTTAAGGCTAGGCACGGTGACTCACGCCTGTAATCCCAGCAACTCTGGAGGCTGAGGCAAGAGGATCTCAAGTTTAATGCCAGCCTCAGCAACTTGGCAAGATCATGTCTCAAATTTTCACAGAGGGACTAAGATGTAGTTCAGTGGTAAAGCACCCTGGGTTTAATTCTCAGTACAGGGGGGGAAAAAAAAAAAAAACCTCAAGTCTGAGTGGAAAGCATTACCAGATCCATCTTAGGAATGAAAGGAGTGAAGTTTAGAAGTGAGTCATTTATCCAAGTCCTGCATATGACAGCTGGTACTGAACCTAGAATTCCACTCTTTCATTGGTTCCTCTATCCTCCTCCTAACACCTCTCCAGGGCCAACCTTCTGTCTGTCTTCCCTCTACTTCATCAGGTCAGCCCTCTATTTCCCAGAATGTTAGAAAACTCCCCAAGGTAGTGGTGGGGGACAGGCAGTAAGACTGGAGTTACTCCATTTTCCAATACCTTTCTTTATTTCCTGAGATGAATAAATAAATTGATGGCTGAGGGGGATGGGGTGAATACAGAATAGGAGCTGGCAGCATGCAGCTGGCAGGAGAGGGCTGTGGCAGCCCTGCCCCTATGGGGACCCCACTCATACTGGGCACGAGCCAAAGCTCTCTAGCAACCACCATGAGGAGAAACTTTTCAAGTTCACACATACTGTTGTAAAGGCTACCCAGTCTCCCCTCACCCCCACAGGTGAGATTTCATGAGATCCAGCATCAGGGCTACTTCTGCACCCCAGGGGCCACACCTGCCCAGGCCTGAGTGCCTGTGCTCCTCCATAAGGCAGGAAGCGGGTATTCACCCCACTCTCCAAAATAAACCAAGCTGCCCTGAGTGTCTATCTGGAGAGAGGCCCGAACAATGGGGGCAGCCTGGGTGGGAGGAGATCCTGCATGTGGTGACAGGGATTATCTGCCCTTGATGAAGCCCTCCAGCACTCGGTCACTGCGCTCTGACAACCAGTACCCAGTCATGGCTGCCACAGCCCCAATGAAGATGGCAGTGAACACCAAGTCACCCTTGGCAGCAAGTGTGGCCAATGCACAGATGATGACACCAAAGAACATCTGCTGCAGCACAACCAGCTCGTCCTCTGTCATCTCTGAGAAGAAGCCCGCCGACTCTGTGGAGGAGGAGGAGGAGATGATGCAGCCTGTCATTCCCACTCCTGTTCCTGGCAGTTCCTGGAGCTATCCCAGGACTCCCACATACTCAATGGCTGCTGCCAGGACTGCCCAGCACACCAGGCACACAGCATTGTTTACTGCTCAGGACTCCACAAGGCCATTTACCCCAGTCTTGCTAAATGGAAAGCAGGCTCAGAGAGGTGGAGGGGCTTGTCCAAGGCTGTGCAGTGGGCAAGTTGGGGGCAAAGCACATGCAGTGCAGTTCCAGCACCAGATCATCCCCATTTGAATACCAACCCTGCAACCTGCTTGCAATGTGGCCCTGGGCAGGTTGTTCTGCCTCCCGGCATCTTAGTTTCCACATACATAAAATGGAGATGGGAATCCGTATGGTCTTGGCTTGTTTCAAGGAGCTAAATACATTAATATATGTCATGTGCCTGGAACAGTGTGTGAACACAGTAAGAGCTGTGGAAGTATTTCCTAATGTCACGGCCGTGATTACCCTTCTCAAACTTCCAGCCTATGGCAGCTCTCAGGCACCCAAAGCAAGGAGTGGTACTACCGTATAGATGAGCAACAGGCTTAGCAGGGTGACTCGATGCCAGATTAACTCTCATTCTGCTCTGGGAGGTAAGGCCACTAAAAGCCAGGTTGGAGAGAAGGTGCAGGATCCGGGACTCAGGGCAGCCTCAGTGGGGGCTGAGTGGCAGTGGGGATGGGACACGGCCTATCGCTGCTGCCGCCACCTGGAGAAGGGGCTCACCTGGGATCTGCTCCTTCACACAGATGCCTTCCACCTGTTTGTAGCCCTCAGCACAGATGCAGCGATAACCCCCCTCAGTGTTCTCACACTGCTCGTTCTCTCCTGGACACACTGCAGTCTCACACTCATCCACATCTGGAGGGAGAGTGGGGAGGGTCAGAGTGCTAACTGCAAGGCCCCCACACAGCACCCCTGACTCAATCCCATTCACAACCTGACATCTCCCTCTCTTCTTGCCCAGGCAACATGCCCCCTTCTTTCCCCACCCTGCCTGTATTCCAGCCCCTCTCAATTCACGGTGGACAAGGCCCTCCCAGATGCCTCTACCCGTCAACAGAAGACTCACCGAGACACTTGGAGCCCACCTGCTGGTAGCCAGGACTACACTTCTTGCAGCGGCCTGGCCCTGCTCCCATGCAGCCCAGGCAGGCCTTGGCACAGTCTAGAGAAGGGGGAGACAAGCATGACAGCTGCCCCTAGGCCTGGGGAAGCACTCAGAAGAGGAGGCCCAGGGGACTCTGGAGTCTGAGAAGGCAAAATTTTGGAGGGATAGGCATGTAGCAGCACCTCCTCCCCTCCTCACACCCACAGCCCCTTCACAGGAGTGGACACAGACCTCGGCACTCATAGGAGCCTTCTGTGTTCACGCAGAACTGGTCAGCCCCACAGCTGGCTCGCTCGGTGCCACATTCGTCGATGTCTGCAGAGATGGAAGGGGTGGGGATTTCAATCCTTAACTAATTAGCAAGGAAGCTGAGGACAGGGTTGTCAAGGTAAGCCTTCTGTCGATGGCTTAGTCTTTACACTTGTCCCTATGAGTGGTGAAGCAGGAACCAAACCAAGTAATGAACCCAGGTTTCCTGACCCCACATTCAGTGTCCTTGTTCCTCTGGCTAAACATTCCCCAATTTTCAAGACAGCCAAAGTGACACCTGCTCCAAGAAGCCTTTCCTAATTCCTCACCACCACCTCCACTGAGCTGCATTCTGGAGCTCCCTCTCTAGACATAGGTCAGTCTCCACTCTAAGTGCCTGGTTACTTTTCTGCCTTCCCAGCCAGGATGAGATCTCCATGAAGATGAGGACGGTGTTTGTCTACCTCAGGTGTGTGTGTGTGTTAGAAAATGAAGCCGGGCCCCGCCCATCCTCCCTAGGACCACACAGGGCCCCACTTACCTACACACTTGAGATGATGCAAGGCCCAGCCCTTCTTGCATTGCAAACAGTTTGATTCCTCAGGTCCCGAGCAGCGGGCACAGGGGCCAAAACAAGCTGGGTGGAATAGGTGTGGTATAAGGATGGGCAGGCAGGTGCCCTTTCTGCCCTTGCCCAGCACCACACTGTTGGCTACCTACCCGAACATACCAGATGGCTGGCGTTGCGCTCCGCCTCAAAGTAACCAAGGCCACACTGGCCACAGGCCTCACCCCCATAGCCGGCTCGGCAGTCACAGTGCCCGCTGCCCCCTCGTGTCCCTTCCCCTTCGCACTGCCCGTAGCCGCCGCACGGCTTCTCTGTGCCCCCTGGACACGCTGTGGGCAGACACCAAACTGGGTGAGACCATATGTACCATCTTGACATAGAAGACTATGTTCTGTATAACATCAAATACATTTGGAGAGGAAAGTTAATTTTCATGATTACATATTTTGTCATAAAACTGAACAATCAATATCCTATTGTGGAACGCATAGCTTGTTTACAAATATTTTTTTTTCCTTTTGGTGGTGCTGGGGATTGGGCCCAGGGCCTCACACGTACGAGGAAAGCATTCCATCTCAGCATATATCCCCAGTCCCAAATCTTTTATAGATACTGAACTGACCATTTTAGTAGCTCTAGCCCTTTATCTTCAGGAGCTGGTAGTAAGTTCAGCTCTTGTATCAGGACTGGGGAGAGGCATGGATGGCAACAGAAAGGTAACTTAGTCTGGTCTGGCACAAGAAATGAAGAGGACAGGGAATTGGCCTTTCCCTAACACTTGGTAATAACCACAACTGCATCTCACTCAGTTCAGTCCCTGTACAGTTTTTCAAAGCCTTACCCTACTGATTTGCTCATCTCACCTGCCCCTGAGGCAGCCAAGAACTAATTAATGTTCAGAAGTTATCCGAATAGCTTCAGCTCACATAGCCAGCAAGGAGTAGAGCCAGAACTAGATTCCTGGCCTCAGCAAACCCCTCCCAACCCCCAAGAGGAACTTGAGAAACTCACGAAGGCAGGAGGGCCCGAAGGTGCCAGAGGGGCAGCAGAGCTTCAGGGAATCTGAGCAGAGCCACTGGAAGAGATCCGGGGCTTCCTGCTGCCTGAGGCAGGAGCAGGTTGGGTGAAAGGGAGGGGATGCTGAGACAGTGTCAGAGGTGCTGCTCAGCCCCCTACTGCCCAGAGAATCTCTGATTCCACCCATGTTGGGCATAAGGCCACCTGACCATGCCCTTTTCTCATCTTGCAGAGTTAAACAATCTCAGCATGGGGGCTTGGGTTCCCCAGAAAGTCCCTGGAAGATCTGGGGTCAGAAGACACTTAACTGGGACATGCACACACCCCCTACTTCTTGACCAAGTCAAGACTTTGCCACTGGGCCATGCCTGTAACCCACTCCCAGGGAGGCCTCCATGTCACTCACTTGTGAAACCACCAGCTCTCCACCAGCTCTTCACTCAGCTCCAGCAGACGATGGCACTCGAAGTCTGACTTGCTGCACACACCCTCGAGCACCTCTACCAGGCGAGTCTCACTAAAGAAACAGGGCAGGGTGGTGGGAACATGCTCTGCCCCGTCTACCACCCTCAGAACTCTCGCCACCTTTCTTGTGCTGTGATGACATCAAAGGAGAAGCCATGAGGTATAATGGAAGGGGCACTGTTTCTGGTTTTAATCTAGTTGTGTGACCTTGGGCAAGTCACTAAACCTCTCAGAACCTCTGTTTCCTTATCTATAAAAGGAGGACAATATCTCCCCTCCAGGTATGTTAGATAATACCTCAGTTCCTGCACGTGAACAACAGAATATACCCTTGCTGAATAGATATGATTAAGTATGTATCATAGGACTGGGAATGTAGCTCAGTGGTAGAGTGCTTGCCTAGCATGTCTGAGGCACTGCCAAAAAAAAAAAAAAAAAAAAAAAACACAAAAAAGGAAAACAAAATGTGTGTGTGTGTGTATCATATAACAAATGTTGGCATGGAAAATGGAGAAACTGGGAACCCTTCTACACTGCAGGTAGGAATAAAATATGGCATAACTGGCTGGGCATGGTTGCACATGCCAGTACTCCCAGCAACTCGGGAGGTTGAGGCAGGAAGATCACAAGTTCAAAGCCAGCCTCAGCAACTTAGCAAGACCCTGTGTCAAAAAAAAAAAAATGCTGGGGACTGGGAATATAGCTCAGTTGGTAGAGTGCTTGCCTTGCATGCTCAAGATCCTGGGTTTAATCCCCAACACCACACACACACACACACACACACACACACAAAGGGCTGGGGATGTGGCTCAGTGGTAAAGTACCCCTGGGTTCAATCCTTAGTACAAAAAGAAAAAAAAAAAAAAGGTACAATCATGGAAAAGAGGTTTCTCAATAAGTTCAACATGGAGCCATCATATGACTCAGCAATTCCACTCCTGGGCATCTCCTCAGAATGACAGAAAACAGGTGTTTAAATAAAAACTGCACATAAAGGTTCACATCAGTCAATCTTCTTAAGAGCCAAACGGTAAAAAGAACCCAAATGTTCATCAACTGATAAATGTTTAAACAAAATGCAGTGTATCTGTTCATTTATTCAGTCATAAAAAGGAACACTATACTGCAATATGGATGAACCTTGAAAACATTATGCTACGTGAAAGGAGCCGGACACAAAAAGCTATATATGTGGTATGATTCCAAAGGAATCAGAAAATCCACAGAGATTTCTGCTTCATTAAGGGAGATTAGTGGTTCCCTGGAGAAAGTGAAGAATGAGGAATGACTACTTGGAGGGTATGGTTTTTTTGGTGAGGGTAATGAAAATGTTCTGGGCTAATCACATGACAGACCCCTGTAATTCCAGCTCCTGGGGAAGCTGAGGCAGGAGGATTGCAAGTTCAAGGCCAGCATTGGTAATTTAGGGAGACCCTGTCACAAAATAAAAAATAAAAAGTACTGGGGATGTAGTGCAATGATAAAGAGACCCTGGGCTCAATCCCCAGTAGAGAAAAAAATAAATAAATAAAAGAACGTGTTCTGGAAATAGATAGTGGAGATGTTTACACGACACTGTGAATGTACTAAATGTTGCTAATAAATTTTTTATGTGTATCTTATCACAATGTAAAAAAAATTAATATATAAAACTTGGTGTATTGTGTATTTAAAGAATTTGGCATGGTGGCTGGCATATAGAAGGTGATTAAAAAACACAACTGCAAAGAAATAACCCAGGAGTCACAGCCAAGGGGTCATCTTGGCCAATCCCCTCACTCCTAAATGAGGAAACTGAAGAACACTGGAGGAAAGGAGATTGCCCAATGTCATAGACTAACAAATTTTTTTTTTTTCTTTTTTTGGCTGTCCGGGGGATTGAACTCAGGGCCACTCTACCATTGGAGCCACATCCCCAGTTCTTTTTATTTTTTATTTTGAAACAGGGTCTAGTTAAATTGCCCAGGCTGGCCTGAAACTTGTGATCTTCCTGCCTTAGCCTCCCAAGTCACTAAGATTATAGACATGCACCAGCTGGCCCAGCAAAACTTTTAATCTCTGGTGGGCATCACAATATAATCTTTTCTTTCCATAATCCCATGAGAGAGGCAAACAGGTATTAGTATCCCCATCTTATAGGTGAGGAAACTGTGGCACTCAGAGGATAAGTGACTTCCCAAGGTTACAAACTGGTAAGGACTGACAATCAGGTCTGTCTAACTCCAAGTCTTTACTGACCCCTTCTCCCTCAGATTTTGAAAAGGTAAAGGTATCCAGGTGTGGTGGTGCATACCTATAATCTCGGCAACTCTGGAGGCTAAGGCAGGAGGATTCCAAGTTTAAGGCCAGCCTCAGCAATTTAGCAAGGCCCTAAGCAAGAGAACCCCATCTCAAAATAAAAAATAAGAAGGATTGAGGGATGTGGCTCGGTGGTTAAATGCCCCTAGGTTCAATTACCTGCTCAAAGAAAAAAAAAAAAAAAAAGGGAAAGAAAGAAAAGGTAGAAAGCCTAGGGCCCTCGGGTCCAGCTTTCTGAATCTCCCTTATCTTCCTTGTGGCTTTATGTACTGACTATATGCTGACAAACAAATTCCTCTTTCCAGTTCCTGACTCTCCCATGAGATTCAGAGTAGATTGGAGTCTACTTGGATGTGTAGTTGACTTCTCAGCCCAACACCTTCAAACAAAGTACCTGATCCCAACCCCTCCCCTCAACCTTCTCTGCAGTCTTAGCATCTCAGAAAACACATGCACTATTCATCCAGTGGCTCGAGTTTTATTCTACTTTTTCTCATACCTCCATAATCTGTCAACGAATCCTATTTGTCTACCTGCAAAATATACCCAGAATTTGACCCTTTGTTTCCATATCCATCACCAGATGCCATGCTAGTTCATGCTGCGTTCATGCCTCGGCTATACTCTAGCTGCCCAAAGGAATCTGCTTCTTCCGCCCTGGTCCCCTATAGTCTATTTGTCACAGCAGTGTGAGTGATTTTTTCAAGAAATAAATAAGACCACATCGCTTCCCTACTCAAAACTTTCCCATTACACTCTGGACAAAATCTAAACTCCTTTCTGTAGCCTTCAATGTCTAGGCCTCTGCCCTCAATTTTCATCACCCTCCCTTTTGCTCACTACATTCCAGCCATTTCTGAGATACATCAAGATCAGTCCTACCCTGTGCGCAAATCCCTTCCCACTTTCTCACACAGCTTACTTCTTTACTTCAGGTCTTTTTTCAAATGTCACACCTGGAACACCTTGTCTCCCACCCTCTGTAGTCTACCTTGTTGCTTTACTACTCTTGATCTGACGTACTTTACTCATTCACTGCTCATCTCCTCTACTAGAACAAAAGCTCCATGAAAACTGGACTTTGCTTCTTTGTCTACTCCTGTATTAACATGTTCTGTGATATTCACTAAGTGCTTGCCAAAAGCTCCAAGGTTGAGACTGGGAGCTAGAGTATGCTCCTTCTCTGCCCACGTCCTTACCTGTCTTTGTATTTAGACAACTTTTCTTCTTCCCAGGCAGTGTTTCCACCTCCAAAATTGTCCCGGATAGTTCTCTCCAGGCCCTAGATATGGAGAAATTTTAATAACAGCTAAGTACAGAGACTGACACATTTTAGCACTTTACTATCTAACTGACCAGGAAACTGAGGCACGGACAGGCAACTTGCCTATGGTCATCCCACTACGAAACTATAGTAAGGGACTAAAATATGAATCCATGCAGTTGTGCCTCTGAGAGCTTCCTACTCTCTACTGCTGTGCTATAATAGCTGAGACCCCCACCGTCAAGGCTAATGGTACACCCACCTTGTTGAAGCTGTCGACCAGTGCCCGGCAGGTATGACACGGATGGGGCTCAGGTGGGGGAGAAGAATGGGAAAGAGGAGAGGGCTGAAGACAGACAGGACCTGGGAGACTGAGGAAGAGGCTCAGGCCCCAGAGCAGAGCTGGGACTAGGTCCTTCGGGGACATCTTTACCCAGGATGAGGACCTGCGGATAAGAAGGGACGATAAGGAGCGAGGAAGGTTCACTGGAGAAGTCGGGTTCCAGATGAGAAAGAAAAGAGTCGGTTCTGAGGTGCCGCAAGGCAGAGAACCCAGGCCTGCGTAATTACAAGCAAAGGAAAATAAATTGGGGGACTAGAGAGGAGCGAGTGGGGTTGGGTGGAGAAAGAAGCTTGCTTAATCTTCAATTCCAGAAAATAAATTATCCCCGTTACCGTAGGGGAGGTGGCCGGGATCCTTGGCAAAGGGACAGGAGTCAGCCCATTGTTTTAGGGTCCAGATAAGAGTTATTAGGGGTCAAATCCACAGAATTAGGGAGAAAGGGTCAGATTCCAAATACTGGGAGAGAGGAGGCCGGATGGGCGGTCTTGGGGGAGGAGTCCGGAACCCCAGTCTTGGGAGGAGGAGCCCGGATCCGGATATGAAGAGAAGGGGTCAGGTTCGGAGCCTCGCAGGTAGGCAAAGTCACGGCTCACGAGTCAGCAAGGGAGGATCCACACCCGCCCAGACCACGGAGGAGGGAAAAGCAGCTACAGCCACAGCCCCTGGGCGCCGTCAGCGACGTCTTTTCACCGCCGCGGCTACCACCGCCTGCGTAAAACGTACAACCTCCACCAGCGCCGCAGTTCGGGGGGGTGGAGCCTGCCTCCCAGCCAATGGCGGCGGGCCATGTGCCATTACGTCGCTCCAGCATAACCAACCAGAGGCGGCGACGGGTTGCACCTGTTCGCGCTTTAAAGGGCCGCAGGGTTAAAGGAGACTTCGCTTGCCAGCCTAGCTGCTCCGCTGAGAGGCACATATGAACAACGAGGATAGAAAAATAGCGTCTGCCTTTATTCAAGTCCAGTCCCCGCCCCAGGTTCCATCCCACGGCTCAGCTCTGGGGCTCCCAGGGACTGGAAGCAGCTGTCCAGAGCGGGCTGAAGGGCCTGGGACACTTGCTCCGCCCACCCCTGGAGCAGCCCCGGGTGGGAGGCGCTGGGCCCCTGTAAGGCGCCTAGGAAGTCCAGCAGCTGGGAGGGCAGTGAGAAGACTGGCACTGTGCGGAACAGGTCGGGTACGGCATCCAGGTGGAGCAGTCTGTCGAAGCAGGCCCCAACGTAGCTGCCCGGCGCCCGACCTTGTGAGAAGTCTGGCAGTACGCAGCTGAGCGAGGCGGCGAAGGCGTCGTGCGGGCCGTGCGCCCCCGGCGCCGCCGCCCCACCCTGCAGCCACTCTCTGCACGCCGCCACGGCCCCAGGCGAGAAGAGCAGGACCACCACGCCGCCCTCCTGCAAGGTCTGGCGCCGCTGTGCGTGGAACCAGGCCAGGGGACCCTGAGCGCTCAGCTCACGGCGGCTCCACAAGTCTACAGCCACGCGCAGCGACAGCTGGCTCAGCGCCGACGCCAGCGCACCCACCAAGCGCTCGAAGCCCACGTCATCCGCAGAATAGAGGAGCAGAGCCGCGCGGCCCCTGGCGGCCACTACAGGAGAGAGCAGAGGAGAGGGCAGAGATGAGAAGGCCAGCGGCCGGAGCCCCTGGGTGCAGTCTCCGACCTGCCCTCGCCCACACTAATCCCCCGAGCGGACGTCCTGCTTCCACAGCCTCAGCCGCCCTGCGAGGGAGAGGGCCGAGGCAGCCGGTGAGCTCGTCCACTGCTTCCCTTGGGGGAACTCCCAGGCCCACTGTGGCTCTCCTTCTGGGGAGCGGAGAGCGGGAAAGCACTCACCTTTCACGCGATCCTTTTTGCAAAGGAGGAAGAGGATCAGCGCAGCGGTAAAGAGAAGGCAGGCCAGCCACACCAGGGCCCAGCGCTTGTGGATGTCTGAGAGAGCCAGGGAAGAACACAGGCTAGTTAGACTCCTTACACTTTATTTTGTTTTGTGTTTTGTTTTATTGGTACTGGGGATTGAATCCAGGTGTGCTTTACTGTGAGCTACACCCCCAGTCCTTTTTATTTTTTATTTGAGACAGGGTTTCACTGAGTTGCTAAAGTTGCTGAAGCTAGTCTTGAACTTGCAGTCCTGCCTCAGCCTTCCGAGTGGCTGGGATTACAGGCGCGAGTCACCAGCTTGGTGAAACCTTATGCTTTCACCCTACCTACTGAGGTGAAAAATAGGCATACAGAAATGAAATTATTGAAAAAGAAAAAAAGTAAAAATAGTAATAAAAGCAGAAAAAAAGAAATGAAGTCATTGTCCACAACACATAATGGAGTGAAAGCCAGTGTATTCACATAACTCCATTATTTAGGTAAACTTGGTTAAGCGAATTTACATTCTGCCTCAGTTTTCATGACTGTAAAATTGGAATAACAGTAGTATCAACTTCATAGAGTTGCACACCAAGTGTTTATATGATGCTAAGCAATGTAAGTGCTCAAATGACAGCTAACATTGTCCCCTAAGCCTAGGGTTGCTGGCCCTTGACCTTCCTGTTTCCCTTGACTGTGGTACCCTCCAACCTGGTATCCCTGTCCTTTTTTTGCCTCCAGTTCATTCACTCTGTGGTATCCTCAAAGATCTTCTTAAAATATACATTTTATTATAACCCTTCAATAAAATGGAAGCTCCTTTTGCAGTAAATATAAAACCCAAATTCCCTACCTGGCCTCTGCATCTTCATGTTATGACAGAGGCCTGTCTGCCTCTATCCATGCTACCTTGGAATTTCTGCAAGAGTATCCCACAGACTTCATAAAAATGTAATCCTGTTCCCTTCACCTAGCTCAGTCTTCAGAGTATGTCTGGAAACTTCTCTGAACCCCTTATCCTACCTAGGTCTCCATTATAGCCATTTACAACGCAACATTTTATAGTACTTCTATACCTTCAATAGCTCACCCTATTGTAAGCTCAGTTTTGTAAGTATTCAATAGCACACAATTACTAAATTTAATTGGTTATTTGGCTTGTCTTTTAGTCTTCCAATAGTGGAGGCAGGATTGTATAATTTTGTGGTACTGGAGACTGAACCCAGAGGTGCTCTATCACTCACTGAGTTACACCCCCCAGTCCTTTTAAAATTTTATTTTTATTTATTTTTTTAAATTTTGAGACAAGGTCTCACTGAGTTGCCAAGGCTGGCCCTGAACTTGGAATCTTCCTGCCTTAGCCTTTAATTGGGATTAGAAATGTGAACCACCACATATGGCTCATCTTTTTTTTTTTGGTCCTCGGGATTGAACCCAGGGCCTTGTGCTTGCAAGGCAAGCACTCTACCAACTGAGCTATCTCCCCAGCCCCCATATTTTTTTTAATAAAGGAATGACCCTGTGATTTATCTGAGTGCAGATAAGGACAAAACCATTGCATGTTCTGCTCCAGGAATGGTCCCTGTCAAGATTCCAGCTCCTGGTATGCAGAGGAAGGATAGTTCTTGTAATACTTACACTTGTCCATGGGGCAGGCCCACAGTGCTCCCAGGTCACCATTCCACAACTACAAGACACAAACAACCAAGTTGAGAGCCCCCAGCTTGGGGTTTAACATCACCAGTTTCTGGCCAGCCTCGGCCGTGCAAATTTCTCCCCACACATACCGCAGGTTTCTGCACACTGCTCTGCACTTTTTATAGCTGTCTACTGCCTGGCTGTCTACTCCATACCAAATCTGACCCACAAGAAGAGATCCTTCCTTGAATCTCTTTCTGGAACCCCAACTTAGCATCGTGGGTATTGGTTTACTGGTCTCTAGCCAGCAGGGAGCTCCATGGAGGCGGGAACTCAGCTTTTACCCTTAACCTCCCCAGGGCTAGCTGCAAAAGACATACAAATAATAGGTAAGAGCTAGCTTTAGGCCCACTGCTCTTCCACATTGGGGCAAGGCCCTTCTGCATCTACTCACCTGCAAACACAGGCCTGACTGAAGATCTTGTATTAACTGCTCTCCAAAGTGAGCTGCCCTCTGTCAAGCCAAGGAATGGGAGATGTCACGTGGGGTTAGCACCCTGGGGAAACCACCAGGCTCAGATGGGCAGAATTAGAGTGGGGAGGCATGCTGGAAGAGCTGAGAGGCCACAGAGCAGGGCCCAGGTCTGAGTCACACACATACACACACACACCCATTCTCAAGATCAGCACAAGCCCTGACACAGAGTGTGTGGAGTGAAATTTTGAGGCCAGGTTTGAGATAGAGCTGGACAGGTCTATGCCTCCATTGTCCCTCACCGTGGAGACCCGACTGGGCAGTGGAGTACAACCACTGGGTTCTAAGGCACAGAGCGATCTGTTGTCCTGGGGGCCTCGAATGTCCACAAGTAGCATATCATCCTTGAGGGGTCCTAGTGAGTCTGGAGGGAATGAGAGGCAACTGTGAAAAAGACTCAGTCTTATTTTTAAAAATGTTTTTAGCTATAGGTGGACATGATATCTTTATTTTTTTATGCTGTGCTGACAATTGAACCCAGTGACTCATGTGTGCTAGGCAAGCACTCTGCCACTGAGCCACAACCCCAGCCCAAGACCCAGTCTTGCTGGGAGTTGCCACTTATCCCCCTCCCCCGCTTTGACCTTCATCCCCAGCACCTCAGAGTTTCACCCTTATTACAGTGGCCTTGTCAGCCCCACTCACCAGCCCACAAACACTCTTGTAGCTTCAGTTTCTCCCAGATGCTCACCTGCTTGGAATTAAGGGCACAAGAAAATAGAGAACCTGGGCCAGAAAGGCCAGAAGAAAAGGGGCAGACAAGAGGAAGCCTGTCAGGTTGCACTATGGAGCTGAGGTTGGGCAGATCTGAGTTCAAAGTTCCATGATTAGGAGTAATTTCATCTTTCTCAGTTTCAGCCTTGTGAGGTTATCTGCACTTAAGGGCCTGATGACCTTTCAAGCTTTTTTGAGGTTGGGGGGATACCAAGGATTTAACTCAGGGGCACTCTACCACTGAATGATATGCCCAGCCCTTGTTTTATTTTGAGACAGTACCTCACTAAGTTGCTGAGGGTCTTGTTAAATTGTGGAGGCTGTTCAACTTGGGATCCTCCTGCCTCAGCCTCCTGAGTTGCTGGGATTACAGGCATGCACCCCCTACCCCCTGCCTTAAAGCTCTTTTCATGTCTTAACCAAGCTCTTTATCACATTCCCTTCTCAACTTATCACCTCTTCAAAGAGAAGTTTCCATTCTCATCTGACAACCCTACTTAAAATTGCATCCTCAATCCTCCACCTTTTACCATAGTATTTGTATTCCATCTTAACACACTTACTATATACTTTAATTTACTTGCTATGTTAGATTATTTGCCTTTCTCCATTAGAATACAGGTTCTCTGTGAGGGAAAGGGGGCATTTGTTGGTTTTGTTCACATATAGATCACAAGTGCCTAAAACAGTACCTGCCACAAAATGAATGCTCAATAAATCTTGAATGCATGTTTTCATAACCACCCTTTGAACTTGCAGAGCAACCTATTCTACAAATGGGGAAATACGTTTATGACAGCAATAATAAAAGCAACTGATACTTATTGAGTGTATGGTCTGTGCCAGCCCCTGAGGCAAAGCACTTCTCACAACCACTCTGGAAAGTAGTTATCATCTGCATTAAACAGATGAGAAGACTGACATTGAGAGAGGTGAAGTACCATGCGTAGGGTCCCATGCACTGCTCCCAAAGAGGAAGCTGGTAACCACTATGCATTAGGGGCTGAAGATCAAAGTGCCAGCAGAAGACTGTGACTTGTGTGGGATTCTATGTGGCCTCCAGCCCCAACCCAGTGCTCTGGTACCCCATTCTGACCTGGACACAGAGATTGGGGTGGCCTTTCAGCAACGGGAACTCGTGGGCCTTCTGCAAAAAGCAGGGAAGAGACCAGGTCTTGAAAGGGTTCCCTCCCACCTCCCACCCTGGGCGCGGCCCTCCACCTCGCTTACATTCACAGTGACATTCTCCTGGGGCAAGGGTGGGACCAGCGGCTGGCAGGGACCACCTCCCGGTGTCTGCCAGCATAGCACTGCCTCAGCTGACAGTGAGCACGGGGCGTCCAGCCGCCAGGTCCGCGGGGACAGCAGCCTCAACCGTGCGACGCGCCAGAGGTTCCGATGTGCGCGAGGGTCTGCAGGAGAGGATGAGGGTCAAGTTGCGCCTGACTTCTGTCAGTGCTGACCCCAATCCCACCTCTGGCAATGTGCTCACCCTCCTTGAAGGGGCAGATGCTGGTCCTAACTGAGTCAGGCGTCAGGGGCCACACCTGGAAAGAAGAAAGGGCTCTGCTCAGCTCTGTTCATCCTACCCAACCATCCAAGAGAGGGTGCTAGGGTACTCTGCTAGGCACTGGGGACACAATCACTCAGCTGGTATCTCATAAGCACTTACCAGGTCTTCTCAAACCTTTACAAAGCTCTAGAGATGCAAAAATTCATTCTTTCACCTAATACTATGCTGAACACAGGCAATATCTTCATTCAACAATTTTCCCCCAGTTCTAGGGACATGTGCTAGGCAAGCACCTTACCTCCCAAGCCCTTTCAGTAGACTTTTTAAGAGCACCTATTAATTATTCATCAAACCTTTAATTAAGAGTACCCACTATGTGGTTAGGCATTGTGTGTGGCAATGAGAACAGTTAAATTACAGCAAACATTTCCTTCTTAAGCATCTGCTATGTGTCCTATCACTATGCGAGGCAGTGGAGATTCATTCATTCATTCAACAGTTAGCACCTACTATATGCCAAGCCCTGTGCTAGGCTCTGGCAAAGTTACACATTTAAATCAAATATGCTTTGCTTGGGCCCAGACTGTAGCACAGTGGTGGAGCACTTGCCTAGCATGTGTGAAGCACTGGGTTGGATTGTTAGCACTGCATAAAAACAAATAAAATAAAGGCATGCTGGCCATCTACAACTACAAATAAATAAATAAAATATGCTTTGCTTGCCTTCAAGGAAATTGCAAACTCAGAGTGGTAGTCATGATAAAATATGTAAATAGATTAGTAAGTAAGTCATTCATTTATGAATATTTATATCTATTGTATACAAGAAGAAGCTGATGGTTGTCCAAATATGAAAGGAAATTATTCATAGACAAGGAAGGAAAGAGGAAGTACAAGGGGGATTTGGAGGTAGGAGAGGCCAGGTGTTTAGAGAAAAGCTTTGGGAAAGAGGTGCCAAATGACCTGGGAGGATTTGGTTGTATGGAAAGAGGTGAGGGCAGTTCAGAGAGTGGGTAATGCCTGAGCAAAGGCACAGAGGCAGCTGTACCTTGGTAAATAGCTCCATTGGATATAGCAAATTCCTATAAAGGGGAATCTTGGAGAACATCTAGTGGGGAGGGTTCATCTGGGGATGGAATATGGGGTCCAGAATGCCAGAGAAGTGATGGGAAGAGAGATGGGGCTGGAGGTTCTTGAAACAGTCTAGTAGAAAGATGACAGAGGCCCAAACTGAACTGAGATAGAAGCAGGGTGAAAGAGAATGAAAGGCACTAATGTTGAGAAGCCAAATGAATGAGACCTGCTAACCAATTAAACGTACACTCAGGAAGAGCAAAGGGCCAACATACTGAAGCCAGAATGTGGTACACTTCCTTCTAATAGCCCTATGAAGCTGGTGCTATTATATTCCCACTTTACAGATAGGAAACAGGCTCAGAGAGGTAGTGACTCCCCAAAGGTCACACAGATAGCAGTGACAAGAGTGAGGACTGAAAACAGACTAACTCCATAGAACGAACTCTACCCTCCATGTGAGCACGAAGAGGGAATTAAGGAACAGAGGAAGGCTTCAAGGAGGAGATGATGGCTGAGTGGACTATGGACCATAAGTAGGAGTCATGTGGCTAGAGGATCAGGAAGAGCATTCTAGCATCTAATAGGCAGAAGGAATAGCACAGTAAAGGTCAAGGGAGGAGCAGTCACTCTAGGGGGCCACAGTCTCCACCTCAGAGAAGAGTCTTGCGCGTTGTAAGACCAGGAAAGTGGGGTCCCCCCCTCCATCTCCCCAGTCCCCTTCCCTTGGTGCCCAGTTAGACTTTGTTCCTACCTGAATACAGAGGCAAGGAACTAGGTCTGTATGGTTCAAGGTAATGGTCTGTGGTCCAGTCTGTGGGAAAAGCATAAGGAGAGAAGTTAGAGAAGACGAGGAAGGGGAAGGAGGTAGTGGGATGGGGGATAAAGGAAACCAGACAGGCAAAAGTTCCCCTATCAATGCTCCCTTGCTTTGGGTGTGTCCTCTTCAAGGGTCCCCTTTGGTAGTACATGCACATTCTTAGCATGGGCACTGGCTTAGACTGAAAATGGGCTCAGAGAGGGTGAGGCCTCACCAGGTTTTTGTGCCACCAGGGCTTGGGGGGACCTTGGACCTGATTCCAGTACAGTAAGAGGCCGTAGTGCTGCTCCTCAGAAACGGCCAGCACCAGGTGCACATTGTCACCATCTGTAGACACATTGAGCCAGGGCAGGGCTGAGGGAGGGGAAACACAAGGAAAGAGGGCAGCTTAGACTTCCTTCACCTCTTCTGCATACCTAAGTCTGGGCCATACTTACCAAGTGACCCTTTGGTCTCCTTCAAACCCATTAGAGTAGGAGGCCCTTGGAGAGCAGAGACTGCATCTCCATCTCAGACCAGACACTGTTCCCAGCTACTGGCTTAGGGCCAAGCCCACAAAGGTCCAAGTATATGATCTTAAGATAGCTCTTCTTTCTGCTTCTCCCTCTGCAGCCAGTAGGATCCTGTAACCTCTTTAAGACAAACCACTCTCCTCTTCTCAGAACCCCATATGGTCCTCCCCTAATGCTCCCAGTAAAAGATGGAGTCCCTACCCAGTCTAGGTGCTGTGACCTCTCTAACCTCATCTCCTAGCACCTGTGCCCTTAATTATTCTGCTGCAGACACACTGGCCTCCTTACTACTCCTTAAATACACCAAACATACTCTCACCCAGGCCCTTTGCACAGGCTAGTCTCTTGCAATGGAACCCTTGTCTCTCAAATGGCTCCTCCATCACCTTCTTCGCTGGAATAAGGCCATTCCACTGCTGCAAACCCAAAACTTCCTATCCCTCTTCCTTGAATTTTATCCACAGCTCTAATCACCATCTAATATACAATCTACTTCATATCTCCATGTGTTTATTGTGTCTTCCCTCGCCCCTACCCCAACCCCACTCCCAGCTCCATAAGTCAGGAATGTCTGTCAGTTTTGTTTATTGATTTATCCCCAGTGTCTAGGGCTATGCCTGGAGCACAGTGATTACTTAGTAAATATCTTTTGAATAAGTGAAGCAATGTCTATTGAATGAACCAAGAAATGAAATGTAGGAGGTACATCTGTGTTTTCAAAGTCCTGGTGCTGACAGATCTTTATGGATTGCCAAAGAAGCAGGCCAAGTTTAAGGAACCAAAAAGAAAATGAAGTTGAAAAATTTAATGGTTAAAAAAAAATCGAGCTGGGGCTATAGCTCAGTGGCAGAGTGCTTGCCTAGACGTGTGAGGCACTGAGTTGGATCCTTAGCACATAAAAACAAATAAAATAAAGGCATTCTGTCCATCTACAACTACAAATTTTTTTTTTTTAAATCACAGTTAATCCCAGTGGCTTGGGAGGCTGAGGCAGGAAGTTCACAAGTTCAAAGCCAGCCTCAGCAACTTAGCGAGACCCTGTCTCTAAATAAAACAAAAAGGGGTTGAGAATATGGCTTAGTGGTTAATGCCATTGAGTTCAATCCCCAGTCAAAAAAAGAAAGAAAAGAAAAAAAATCACAGTGTTAGCTGGGCTTGGTGGTGCACGCCTGTAATTCCAGCAGTTTGGGAGGCTGAGAAAGGAGGATTGCAAGTTCAAAGCCAGTCTCAGCAACTTAGCAAGGCCCTGAGCAATTTAGTGAGACCCTGCCTCAAATTTTTAAAAAGGGAGTTGGGGATGTAGCTGAGTGTTAAGCACTCCTGTGTTCAATCCCTAGTATCAAAAAACAAAACAGAACAAAACAAAACAAACAAAAACAAAATAAAACACAGTGTTTAAATCTTGATCTGGGTTCCAGTTATGCAAGTGTGTGTGTATGTAAACACTCCTCATTGAACTGGACATTAAAATTAATGTACTTTACATACCTTTCTATAGGTATGTTATATACAAAGAATAAAAACAAAAGAAGGGTGCAGTGGCACTCTTGTAATTCCAGCAACTCAAGAAGCTTAGACAGGAGGAGCCTCAGCAACTTAGTGAGCCCTAAGCAACTCAGCGAGATCCTGTTGCTAAAAATATAAAAAAGGGCTGGGGATATGGCTAAGTGGTTAAGTGCCCCTGGGTTCAATCCCTGGTACCAAACACACACAAACACACACACACACACGCCAAAAAAAAAAAATCCAAATAATGCACATGGGGGAAAAAATCAGAAAAAAATCAGAAACTTGCCTTTCTTTTTATAGACTTATTATTATAATTTTAATATATGGATGAGGGCACCATAATCTTGACAATGCTTTGGGCCTCTAGATGTTCCTGGTTTGAATAAATATTTGTTAGACGTGAGAAATTCATTTTGTTATTTCCATTGCCTGGCACAGATAGCAGCTACAGTACTTTATGTGTTATGAATGAATGAATGGGCTTTGTGAGTTTCTAGGGTGTGGCAACCCCAATCTGAAGCCAACTCCAGGAGTCCCTCACATGAACTCCAAACCCTGCCCCTCCCTCCTCCCAACCCCATGGCCCTAGCCCCTACCCCAGCAGCTCTGGATGCTGTCCCGGACTTCCAGCCCCCTGCAGTCTGGGGAGAGATCACAGAAATGCCTCCAGTGGGACTGGGCACCAAAGAGAGAAGAGGGGCAACCCAACCCATGGGGGACACCCTATCCCCTAAATACTACCCATATCTGTCCAGTGCACAAAGCTCTTCCTGAGGAGCTGGAAAACCATGTCACATGGGGAGAGGAGGTCTAAGGGACTGAATCAGTCCCTCAGGAGGACGAAAACTCAGACTCTAGCCTGAGATGAAGCATGACTGGGAAAGAGGGTGAAAGCAGGAGGGGAATGGCTGGAGGGGACAGAAACTCTGAAGCTAGGTTGTGGGGCTTCTGAGGCTCTGCAGCCACTTACCAGGCAGCTGCTTTGTGAGGTTGAGTTCTTTCTGATACCTGGGCTGAGTATAGGACCAGATTCGTACCTCAGCTCCTAGAGCAGCCTCGAAGCAGTCAAACACTACAGAGCCCTGTAAGGAAATGGAATAGAAGGCTGGTGGTACAGGGCTCAGAACCCAGACTGAGGGCTTGGGCTTCTCTGCATGGACCACTCTGCTCACCACCCACCTTACCTAAACAATGACTCTTTTACAGTATGTAGCCTGAAATCTACCATCAAAGTTCCCGCTGAAGGTCTCCAATTCTGAAGCAAACATCCTCTGTAGCAGTGTGGATGGGAAAGAATGGGCCCTGCCCCAACCTATGCTGGCCTGACCACCTGGCCAAAGCTAAGCTGATGAGACACCCAGCACAAATGTGGACACCCCTACCCTGTAGAAGTGGTTTTCATACCAAGCGCCTCAGTAGGACTGAGGTGGGCTAAGCAATTGTCCCAGTGCACGATGTACCAGCTGGGGCCTGGGTGTGGAGGGGTAGTCATAGAGTTTGAGTGATTTGGACCCAGTGGAGATAGATTTTCCAATGGTGTATGATGTCCCGAGGAAGAGAGAAGTCCCAACACCTTGAACCAGGTGCACATACCATCAGATGGCAGGATTCTTAGTTCAAGAGTTCAGAGAAGTGCATGCAGCCCACAAACCACCCCTCTCCAAGCCTCAGTTTCTCTATCTGGAAAATAAGGGTAATAATAATACCTAGTTCATGACAGGTAGTTCTCAGGATTACAAAAGAAAGGAAAAATCTATTGCTATCCTGCAACAGTGGGTATTATGCCAAAGTTTTACAGATATTAACTTATTTAATTCTTAAAACAGTCATATGGGCTGGGGTTGTGGCTCAGTGGTAGAGCACTTGCCTAGCATACACGAGGCAGTGGGTTTGATTCTCAGCACCGCATGTAAATAAATTAATAAAATAAAGGTCTATCAGTATCTTTTTAAAAATTTAAAAAACACAGTCATATGCAGTAGGACTATTTTTTTTAAAGTAGTATCCTCCCAAATTTATTTTTTGTCATACCAGGAACTTAATCCAGGAGCAGTTTACCACTGAGCTACATCCCCAGTCCTATTTGTACAATTTATTGAGACAGGGTCTTGCTAAGTTGCTGAGGCAAGCCTGGAACTTGTGATCCTCCTGCCTCAGCTGCACCAGTAGCTGGGAAGGAGGAAGGAAGGGAGGAGGGGAGGAAGGGAGAAAGGAAGGAAGGAAGAGGGAGGGAGGGAGGAGAAGGGAAGGGAATGGAAGGGAAGGGAGGGGAGGGAGGAAGAAGGTGGGTGAGGAGGGACCCAGGGAGGAAGGAAGGAAAGAAGAATGACAAGAAAGATAAAAATACCCTCAATGATATACCACTACATACATAGTAAAATGGCTAAAATTCCAATTACAATACCAGTGTTGACAAAGATGGAAAGCAACTGGAATTCCTATGTACTTGGTGCTAATGGGGTATAAGTAATAGAACTCTCCTTAATAGTTTTTCACAAAGTCAAACATATGAGGTAGGATATTCTCATCCCCATTTTACAGACAGAAAAACTGAGGCACAATGGGAGATAATGCATATGAAAGGGTTTTCTAGCGTTCATATCTAAAAGGTGGTTACTGTGGTTATGAGGAGGGTTTCACATACCACAGACTGACCAGGCTGCACCAGGGCAGCAGGCACTTGCACCTCCAGCAGGACACAGCGGGCAACAGGGTAGGCTTGGAAGGACAGCACAACTTGGGCCTGCAGAGAGGCTGTGAGCAACAGGCAGATGTCAGGCCGGTCAGAGGCTGTGGGCAGGGACCAGGGACCCTGGTGACGGGCGGCTGGGCCAACAGTTCTTCTTACCATTCCTAGGCTCCTCAAGCTCCAGGTCAGCTGCTCCTTCAAACTGTTTTTCCTCTCCAGGCTCTTCCCACTGCTCTGGAAGGACCGCATAGCAAGGACCAGATCAGGTCCCCTGCTTTGGGCTGTCTTTGGTCATGGCTTCCTTCCAAAAAGTCCAGTGCTGAGAAGCATGGGTCAGGCCTAGGGAGACCAGGTGGACCTCGGGGTCCTTTGGCCAGTGTCATCAACATTGAAGATGCCCATCACTGCCTGACACACTCCCTGGCCCTCCTGCCTGCTCTAGACAAGATGACATGTACACATGCAGTCTCAGGATGACTCACTCACCATGCACAGCCAAGTGGACAACCACACGTACACATAGGTCACAGTCGGTCTCTTGGTGGCACCTCAGCACCAGCTCTGTCTGCAGGTGCCTGGGCACCAGCACGGGGCCTGGGGTGGACACGATGTTCCCAGGCAAGCAGAGCACATCACCATCTGTTTATGAAGGGTGGGGTGGCAGCTAAAACTGTTCAGAATCCAGTTTAGTTGCACCTACACCCCAGAGAGCCAAGGAGCTAGGCTCTTCCTGGGATGAGGGTGAGCAGGGAAGGCATGGGGCTTCTCTCCCTTTCATCAGCTCGGGAAGTTCTTTTTTCTATAAAAATGGAAATACTGCCAGGTACGATGGCAAACGACTGTAACACCAGTAGCTCAGAAGGCTGAGGCAGGAGGATCACGTTCAAAGCCAGCCTCAGCATCTTAGCGAGGCACTAAGCAACTCAGTGAGACCCTATCTCTAAATAAAATACAAAAAAGGGCTGGGGATGTTGGCTCAGTGGTTAAGTGCCCGAGTTCAATCCCCAGTACCAAAAAAAAAAAAAAAAAAAGCCCGAATACTTACCCCAGAGGTGGCAGGAGAGGCCCTGAAAGGGTGGGGAAGTAGACTCAGAATTTATGCCCCCAAATCTAAGCAATGTCCCCGGCCTGAGGCCCTTGCCCACCTCTTTCTCAGGTTCCCTATCCCAAGCCTCCCTCCAGAAAAAGACTGAACCAGCCCCCTCCCATTCTTCTCTTCCCCCATCCATACCAGACAGACCAGCCAGGGCGGTTCTGGTGGCAGAGGCAGTGACAGGAGCCAGACTAAGGATTTGATGGGCCATAGCCTGAACCCTGAGCCTCCCCAACCGTCCCAGGACCTCAGACTCACCGATGAGCAGCGGGCAGCATCCTCAGGCCCCACAAGCCTCTCCAGAGAGACGACCACGGGGTTTCGGCCCAGTGCCAAGGACAGTAGGAACCAGGGCACAGGCATTTTCCAGGTGCCAGGAAGCACCCAGGCCTGAGGCCCTGTCCTGCCCCCCCACGGGGGGGCAGACACCCTATCCTTGCCCCCACTCAGCCCAGTGTCTGTAGGCAGTGGAGTTGGAATGCCTCCCCAGCCTCAGGGGTCCCAGCCCTTGAGAGTTTATGAGCTCCCACTCCTGGGAGCCCTGACTCCAGTCCCAGTTCCAGCCGAGTGCTTTCGGTTTGGCTCCCAGCAGGCAACCGGCTGTTCCCGCCCCGCCCTGCGCTGTCCCTCCCACCCACACCAAGCCAGGCAGCCAGCAGCCTGGGACTAGGATGGTGGCCTCTCCTTCTCCTCCTCTACAGCTGACACCTGACTGGGAGGGGCCCCCAGGAGGACAGTGCAGTATCACGGCTGAATAAGGGAGTTCCTACTCATCCTGAGAGTCCCTAAGGAGGAGGCTCCAACTGAATCCATCCCAGGGCTGGGCAATCCTGGGGCATTTCCACTTCCCATGTGAACCTGAGATCCTAGGGCCAATGGGTTTCCTCTTAGGGATACCTCAGGTCCCTTTTCACACACTTTCCTGACTCTCATTGTCCCTTTGTGGGACAGGAGCTCTAAAGGGTACCAGAAAGTGGGTAGTCTAGGCTCAAGTGTAGTATGGGGGAAGGAAACCAGGACCCAGAGCCAGGCAGAGGTCCTGCCTGTGCTACTGCCATGGCTGGTCACATGAGGATGAATACACCACCTAGCAGAGCCTCTGTTTCTCCTCTCTCCTCTTGAAAGAATCACCGTGAGGATCCAGGAGATTGCCTGGTTCTCCTTTGACTTTCCCAGGCACTTCTTGTGAGAATGTGTGGTCCACAGTGTGGGTGTGAATGTGGAAGATTTGGACTCACAAACTGAAACAGAACCACCCCCCTGCAGGCTCCCACTGAGTCACGCTCGAGAAGCACATTGTATTCCTTTATCTATAATGTTCACCTTTATTCATCTTTCCGGATCTCAGTCTCCTGCTCTACCTTTAGCCTTGTCACCCAGGGCCAAAGCTACTTTTCCTTGGTCAAGAGTCCTCCTCTTTCTCCCTCTAGGCAGGGCTTGGGTCTAAAAAAAGGAAGATCCCCCGCCCCCAAGGGGTTTTTGTCCCAACCCCCTGAAGGACGGACAGCTCCTGCCTCCAACACCCTTGCCCCATCCTCTCCAGCCTAGACTGCAGCCCATGCTCTCTTTCTGGATCTTTAGGGAGCACGATGGCCTCTCTCCATCAGAACATGAGTCTTGAGTTCTCAGTTAAAGGGCGCTTCCCCTAGAGCTTGTAAGATGCAGGCAAGTCTGAAAAGAAAACTCGACCCGCCTGAGGCCCAGGCTGGGCCTCCTGGGTTAGAAGTCTTTTCTCTCAATAGTTCTCAGGAGGTCCCCTAAGGAGTTCAGGTCCAAAGGCTCATTCTGAGGTTCCAGCCAGCGCCCCTACAGACTGTGGCCATAAACAACCGGGACTGGAGTGGAAACCCGAGGAACCTTGGCGGGCGAGTTTGGCGGCCTCACGTTCTAGTTGGCGGCACAGCTTGAGACGGCCACGCAAGCACTGCTGAGTTCCTAAGTGGTCCCAGCTGGTGGCTTGCGTGGACGGCCGCGCACCTAGCGCCCGCAGCAGCCGCGGCAGGTCTCGGAGCAGGCGGTAGCGTGGCAGGGCGCGCAAAGGCTGGGGGATGTCACCTTTGGCGCAGAGGCGACTGAAGTAAGCGAGCATCAGCAGCTGCCGTGGAACAGCGCGTAGCAGGGCGCTCAGGGATGCGGCGCCAGGATCCAGGCCATGGGCGGGGCCAGGGCCCCCGCAGCTCCACAGTAGCAGCACTGTGCCCCGTTCCCGCGCCACACGCGCCTGCGCCGCCCAGAGCCATGGCAGTGGGCCCACGCGCGCCACGTGTGTCCCCTCCCACAGGTCCACGATCACGTCGTGCCCGCCGCCCAGCGCTGTCCGCAGCAGTTCGGCCAAAGCTCCCACTAGGCGCCGCTGAGCTTCTGAGTCCGCTGCATGCAGGAGCAACACCGGCTGCGCTCGGCTCCGGCCTGAGGGCGGGAGTAACACCCGAATAGAGTGGAGCAGAGACAACCTGGCCCTCTCCTTCCCAGCCTTTCGGCTACGCGGTAGGGTGCCCCTGCCGTCCCTTATCTGTGCTGGAGAGTCAGTACCCAGGGCAGCCCGGGCCCTTAGAGTGCTTGTGGGATAATTATAGGTGTCCCTTCGGGAGCACGCAATACCTGGCAAGAGCCGTGCAGACTAGATTTTCGCCCCGCTGGCCTCTGACCCACTGTCTTGGTACAGAGACAACCGACTTTCCTCTGCCGTAACCATTCCTGCCCACAAGGAGGCCTGAGAGGTGCAGAGGCAGGGAAGGAGGGGGACAGGAGGAAACAACTAACCTAGCAGCAGGGCATGTCTGAAGCCTCTGGTTACCCCAAGGTGAGCTCACCTGGCAGTAGGCGCCGGCAGGTGAAGACCAGAACAACGCCCAGTAGGGTGGTGAGACCCAGCAGTGCCAGGGTCAAGAGCCCCAGGCGTCTGTGAGAGACTGAGTCAAGCAGGGTGAGGCCAAACCCAGCTCCTCAGCACCCAACCTCCCTCTTAGCTCTCTCCAAAGAACTCACCATCCGGACACAAGAGGTGCTTCCAGGCAAACTGGACATCGGACCTCCACACCTGAGGGCACAGAGCCCCCACCCTGTGAGCCACAGCATCCCTGCCTTCCATGGGGAGTTGAGTGAGGCGGTGTGGGGAGAAGGGAAGTCCCTAATAGCTAGGGGGTATCTCCAGCTCAGGCTCTGTCTGCTCCAGTTCCCAGCCTGACACAGAACAGGTCAGCGGTGGCAAACACAAGTGTGATAGGGCCAAACTCAAAAAGTAAATTCACAAAGTTGGCCAGAGCTGCAGGAAGGAGCTGGAGAGCACAGGCCAACTGAAACAATCAGATGCCGCTGAGCCCTGGGCCACTGTCACCATGCCCAAATGTGGACTAGAGCACTAGGTTTTCTAATTTTTCAGGAAAAGCTGAAATACAGCTTTAAAAAAAGATATGTAAATGGTGAGAATTCCAATTTAAAACACTATCCTGGCCAAGCCAGTTTTTCAGACTATATTTTCCATGTTTACCACCTGAGGAGCAGATGCTAGGGGACGATATGCAGACTGAGGGTAGGTAGGATGCCTTACCAGGACACAGCCCCCTGTCCTCAGGAAGGGAATGATGAGGTCCACTGCCACTGGGCCTGAGCCCTGGGTCTGTAGGAACAAACAGCAGAATGACTGTCCCCACAGAAGCAAATCTGGCCGTGTTCAGCCTCTGAATCTTGCCTATGCAGTCCTTCCCCACCCCCAAAATATTCCACCCAGCTTTACAGGACAAACGTCACTTCAGACAAGATTTCTTTGACCAGTACAGTCCCTACTGATCTTTCCGAGATTTCAGCTTCTGCAGTTAAGATGTCACAAACACACATCTTCTGAGTACCACTCTGGGTCAAGCCCTGGGAAAGGTGGTCACAGACAGGTAGGTCTCTGTCCTCCAACAGCTTACAAACCAGGGAGGCTAATTCTATGTGCTCCCTTTATTTTTCCACCCTCCCACCCAGGAGAGGAAGTAATGTTATAAAGAATGTGAGTTGTGGAGTCAGGAGACCTACATTCAGGCTTAATTATTGTCATTTTAATTCTAGCTGTGTGATTTTTGCATGGAAATTATTACCTCTTCTCCCTGGCCTCAGTTTCTTCATATGTATGCAGGGAGCAATATCTTTATTTTAATGGATTGAGAGCACCAAAAGGGAATATGCATATGAATGCTCTTTTAAAAAATTAAAGTATATATTCATTTATTGGTAGTAGCTATGAACTTCGGAAGGGTGGAGATTCTTACATATTTTTCTTGTATCTCCCAGGGCTTAATACAAAGTGAGCACTGAGGTGCTCAATAAACACATGTTGAATTAGACAGAACTGATTGCTATCTGTCCACAGGTGGGACATGGCTCCCCCTGTGTTCTGCGAAATAGTTAGGGGGTTAACCAGTCTCTATCCTTCCAGAGTATCCTCTATGCTTTAACCCAGTGCCTCACACCTGTCTCAGACCCAACTCTTCAGTCAATTTGTGAGCAGATAGTGATACAGTGATTCTCAAATCATGTCTGAACTCAAGGAAGGTAGTCTTTTCCCAGCTTGCAGAACTACATGAGTCAATAGGTTTAGGTCTCACTTTTAGGTTACCCTATATAATTTGATCTTAAATCCTATGTGTTTACTACCACCTGTCTGCTTGAGAATCCCTATATAATGCAAAACAAATAAATAAGCTGCAAGTGAACATTTAAGAAAGAACTGGAACAAGCTAGTCATACATAGCTTGGTGCTGTGGTTTTGTGGGTGTGTTGGATTGTGGTTTTTATATCATACACAGAAGAGAGTCTGTTAGTCAAACTGTTCTTAGTCCACATAATAGCATTAAATCTCTTTATGGTTTTGTACAGAGAGTACTTCAGCTTCTAGAGACTTTTTGAGAGACTCAGAGAACTTCTGCACAGAGACCCTGAAGAAACAGGAGAGTGGGTAGAGGACAGCTGTGTTCAGGAATGACATCAATATAAAATGTGGCAGCAGTTCAGGTGGACTAGAGAATAGCTGGATGTGGAAGGGTCAGCCCCTTGTCTCTATTATCTCACTCAGTTCAGGAACTGAAAGGTTTAGAAACTGCCCCTTTGAGGACCCACTTACTGACAGAGGACCAGCTAAAGAAAGGCTGATCAGTAAATAAATTAACCAGATAGAAGTAAGGGTTTTGCTTGGCTCCACCCACCCAGGGTCTGTCTCATCAAGGTGGCACATAGATGTGGGGGCCATGCTCTAAGCAACAGGACCTACTGGGGTCAGCCCTGGCTAGGCCATACCTGGCTGACACTGTACACAGGGGGAATCAAGGTGTCCAGCCTCAAGCCTGGGTAGCTCCAGGCAGCACTGAAGGTGGCCTGCGTCCTCGAAGAGAAGTGAAGGACCAGCTGATGGGCCTGGATGTCCATGCTCACATTCCAGGATGTGAGAGACCCTGTTTGTGGAAGGTGATCAGGGCTGGGCTATGGTGAACAGGGAAGTCAGTGCTGGACTAGGGTTTGTTCAGTCACAGTTGAGTAAGGGGGAAATATGGGGAGGGGATTCTGAGGTCAATGTGACTCACCACTCTGGTGGGGGCATTCAACATGGCTGCTGTTTTCAAAGGAGAACTGAGAAACACAAAAATGGCAAATCAGCAAGCTCCAGGCATCACCCACTCTCTCTTCCCTTCCCCTGTTGCCTGTGGTTGTACCTTGAAGCAGAGCTGGGGGTGCAAGTCCACCTTCTCTAAAATATACCACTGCAGGAGAGAGAAGAATCAGTCAGGAAGAAGGTCTCTGGGTCCCAACCCTGCTCACCTCAGTCCTGGGGAAGACGGTCTGTCCTTACTCCCTCTGATTCTTGAGCAGTGGCATTAGGGAGGTCTTCACAGGGGCCATGCCAGTCCTGCCTCTGGCAGAGGGAGGCCTCCAGCTTCAGTGGGCAGCGGAGTGTCAGGGCCATTACCATCTGATTGCTCTGGCTGTAGTCAGTAAAGTGCACTGATTTCCAGAAGTCTGAGCCATCTGGCAGGTGGCAGGGTCAAAGAGTAAGACCTCAGTCCTGCTCTAGGCTCATCTTGCCACCCCCAACCCAAGAGCTCCAAGAGATGATGTGGAAGTGCCCAGCATGGTTCCTGGCATGAACAGGTAGGTACTCAGTGGGTGAGCATCCCTCTGAGTCTCTTTGATTACCTTTCTATCCTTTTATTACCCTTCTTTCCATCCTGGGCCCCATTCCAGCCAGCCCCTTGCTACACTCCATGCTGGAAATCTTCTTAGGCTCCTCTCAGGACCTGGGATGCCTTCTCCCATCTCTACTTTCTAAATCCTGCCCATTTTCTGAGCCCAGCTTAGGTCCCAGGTCCTCTGAGGGAACATCTCTGCTCACAACAGCCTTCCTGGGCTTGTCCCTTTCCTGAGGTTATGTCCCAAAGCCTGGCCCTTAATTATTAAAACTCTGCTCTGCATGTGTTGTGTGTGGGCTGCTTGGTGCCACCAATTGTGTCAGTGTCCTGTCTCTCCTGGAGGACAATGTGCATGCAGCACTTTAGATGTCATGGACCACTTTCACATGTGATATTTAATTTAAGACTCACAATTTGAAAATGAAACAGCACAAGTTCCATGATTTTATATATTATAACAATAAGGCCCAAAGGAGAATAAGTGGCAGAGCTGAGGGGTGAACCCAGGTTTCTGGCCCTTCCTCTTAGAACACCACATCCTGGGTCTCTCATCTTTCTGACTTTTTCATAGTCCTACGATGCTCAGTACCCTCAGGTTTATTGGCAGGCTGATGGGCAGACATGACAGCCCTTTTCTCACTGACTCCAGGGCAAGTGCCTGCATGTCTTCTGGGGGCTTCCTCCTACACAGGTAGTGTGTGTGTATTTTTTTCTCTTCTTTTCTTTTCTCTTCTTTTCTTTTCTCTTTCTTTCTTTCTTTCTTTCTTTCTTTCTTTCTTTCTTTCTTTCTTTCTTTCTTTCTCTCTCTCTCTCTCTCTCTCTCTCTCTCTCTCTCTCTCTCTCTGTGCATAAGAGAGACAGAGAGAGAGTGTGTGTACCACAGCACATACAAACAGCACTCACAGGCTTCAGGCTGGCTCTGGAAGGGACATTTTTTGCGCCTCACAGTGTCCTCTTGCAGGTAGGATGCCTGGGGCGACAGGGGAGAAAGCAGAGTCAGGGGAGTGGCATTCCTTGCATCACTCAGACCTAAAACTCATTCTGGTTCTACCTACTGTGATACAAGCAAGCTACCTGAGCTGGCAGGGCACTCAGGAAGGGAGGCAGGCTGGGATGTGGGCCGGGATGGGGAAGAACTCCAGAGCATAAGAGAGAGATCGGCAGGAGAGGAGCTAATACCTCTTCTCTTCTCCCTAGGGAGAATTAGCCCCAGCAAGAAGGAAATCACAAGGCCTACCTTCTTCAACTTTCACCTGCCCTGGCCTCCACCTCAGTCATTCCCAAGGTGCCCAGTGCTCTTTGTTGCCCTAACTCTGAACTGCCTGAGTGCCCAACTGTGGTTCAACATGGCAGTTGCTCATTGCTCCAGGTCTCTGCCTGTGTCTGCTGTCTGGTCTCCTCAATGAAACTCCCCTGCCTTTTTTGTCTAGTCCAAACAAGGTTTGGTACTAGGCACCTCAGACTTATATAGAAAGGTGAAGGACTATAATGGAGAGGTAGAGGGGACAAGAATTTTGGGGCAAATGGAACCTTAACTCCCCAGAACACACAGTGTTTTCTCTACAGGCTGAGCTAGCTGTAGACAGGGAACGCTGGATCTGGGTAAGGCTGAGGTTGGAATTACCCTAAGAAGGTCCTGTCTTCAACAGGACCTTGGACCACATATGGCTCACAGCCACACTGGTATCAGTCTTCCTAACTAACTTCCTATGCATCTTGGTAACACCCAATCTTTTTTTTTTTTTTTCCAAAAGTGCTATGGATGGAAACCAGGGCCTCACATATATTGGGCAGTTCTCTACCACTGAGCCACATCTCCAGCCCCATCCAGTTCTTTTAAAATCTGACTTACTAGAGATATGCTTGACCAAGGAGCTACCGATAACCCACATATTTTCCTCTGCTCACCTCCATACACAGACAGGGCAGAAGAAATTCATAAGGCAAGTCTGCAGTGTGGCCCCCAGGAATGATTATCTGTTGATGAAACAGCAAAGGGTCAGAAGAGACACCCAAAAAAGAGCAGGGAAACATGGACAAGGGCAAGGAACCTAGGACATTGACCGACACACCCTATTTTTCTCTTTTTCACTTTTTTCTTACACTGAAAAATTTCCTTTCACAGGGTTTCTCCTCTGTGGCCATTTGTTCTAGGTGTTCTACATGGAGTGAAGGGGTAGGAGACAGGAAAAGGAATATGGATTTATGGAGCTCCAACTGTATGCCAGGCAGGGGATTAGTAGCATTAACTAAATTAATACATACTAATATCAGAGTGAAGTTGTGAGTTATCATCACCATTGAATAAAGGAAGAAAGCTGAGGACTTCTGGGGTACAGCATCAGTCTGCAAATTAGTGTCATCTGTGGCAACTGGAGGTGGAGGTGAGATGTTAGGGCCAGGGCAGGGAGTTTGGGGGATATCTCATTCCCTGAGGGGCAGAACAAAGGATAAGAGAAGGGAGGGTATCAAGACATATGTCACCACTCTGTTCCCCCTGACAAGAACCTCTTATGGGAACTGAAAAGGCCTCTAATGCAACCTGAATCATACTGAAGGTCTTATTGGGGGTACAAAATATACTAATTTCTCTGCTCATCATTCATGGTTTCTCCAGGACTCTGCCTTTCCCTCTTTTTCCTCTCCTCCCAAGTAACAGGACCCCTGCTTTTCCTCTCTAGTTCAAAGAAGGCTTAATGCTAGACACCTCACCTTATAAGGAGGTCTTAGACAATGACCTCACTCCCCACTCTCCCCATGTGCTCCAGTACTGAGTGTTCTGGCTTCTTTCTTTCTTGTTTGATTTATTTATTTATTTATTTATTTATTTATTTATTTATTTATTTATTTTTCATGCTGGGAATGGAACCCAGAGCCTAATACATACTAGGAAGGAGCTCTTCCATTGAGCTACATCCCCAGGCCTTTTTAAAATTTTATTTTGAGTCAGAGTCTCAATTGCCCAGGCTGGCCTTAAACTTGCAATCCTCTTGCCTCAGCCTCCCAAGTAACTAGCACTACAGATATGTGCCACTGTGCCCAGTATGATCTGGTTGTTTTACAGAGGGATGACACTCCAAACCTGTGCATCAAAGGGACTGCTTAGCTCTTCACACTCCAGTGCCCACTGGTGACAAAGACGCATGCTGACCTCTGGGCCCGGAGGAATGGTGACCCGAATAACCCGTGCCTCAGGCAGAAAATCAAAGGAGAATTCAGGTCCTGAGGAGAGGTAGGTACTCAGTGGCCCTGTCACTTGGGCTTAGCAGGGTAGCACTACACAGCTAACACAAACTCCTGTTGTTTCCCCAGGCCTACCTTCATTCCTTTGTGAACCTGGTCTGGGAAGACTGTCCACTACTTCTGGATCTGAATGTTGGGTCCTTTTGGAGCGCAGCCCCTTTTGAGAAAGGTCTGGGGAGGGGATGGAAGTGTGATGGTCCTTCTCAAACAGGGTACAGCTACCTAGCAACTTCCTCTGTAAGCAGAGAACAAGGTTGGCCTTAGGCCAGGAATTAGGAAATCTGGCTTCTATTTGTGCCTCTGGAACCTGAGGAACCACAGTCAAGTTGAACAACTTCTTTTGGCCTTTGTTTCCCTTACTGTGTAATCTCCACATTTTCAACCTCCTTCATGTGGCTGGGGAACAAAATGAGAGACTAAGAAGCAAAGAGCTGTGGGGTACATGGCAGAGCTAGAAATGGCAGAGAGAGTACCTGAGAAGATGCTGGCATCCTGTGCCTCTGAGAGAACTTGAACTTGTAAGACTTTTTGGATTTCTGCAGCAGAAGGTGGAACCAGGCCCTCTGAAGGCCTGTATAGGGGAGGAGGACATATTAATATCCAGGCTTCATTGCCTCTCCCCTACCTGAAGATGTGGCCCAATGTTGGGTAATAATATATTTATATAAATATAATATAATATATTTATATAAATATGTAATATATATAATATGTATACTTAAATATATGTATATTTATATATTCATATAAATATATAAATTAATAAAATGGCTTATTATAAAGGCTAGGATATACCCCATCGGTAGAGCACAAAATATTTTGTGGTACTGGGGATTTAACCCAGGCATGTTCTACCACTGGGTTATATCCCCAGCCTTTTAAATTTTTATTTTTAGACAGGGTCTTGGTAAATTGCCAAGGATGACCTCAAACTTGCAACCCTCCTGCATCAGCCTCCTGAGGTGCAGGGATTACAGGTGTGTGCCATTACTCCCAGATAGTAAGTAATTTTAAATCAAGGAGGATAATGGTGCCAAGCTTCTTTAATCCTCACAATTATGAGGCAATGAAGAGTTGATTTAAGTAGAGAAAAAGTGATACATATATATAATCAGAAGTATTCACTATAGCTTTATTTCTTTTTCTTTCTTTTCTTTTTTTCTTTTGTACTGGGAAATGGAATTCAGAGGTACTTTACCATTGAATTACATCCCTAGCCCTTTTTATTTTTTGTTCTGAGATAGGGTCTTACAAAGTTGCCCAGAATGACCTTGAAATTGTAATATTTCTGCCTCAGCCTCCAGAATCACTGGTATTGCAGGCATGAGCCACCATGCTTGGATCAAAGGTAGCATTATTTCTAATAGTGAAAACTTAGAAACTGCTCATTCTTAAGCAGTATATGAATATTTAGTAAGTACCAGGCAAGGCAATGAAAATATAGTTGAATAAGAAAGATGAATCCTACCTTAAAAATAGAAAGTAATAACTGTCAAGTTAATATAAACCCCCAAATTTTAAGAACTGGTTGAAAAGATTAACACCTCCACAGAGTCATACAGATACACCTGTGGATATCAGTGAAGGTGTGATATCTGAGGATGTTCTAAGTCTCTGTTGAGGTTGACAACTGTTCGACCACTGACAGGTCCTGTTTGCTTTAGCCTAAATAGCCCCTCCCCCCCAAAAAAGGTCCCAAATTCACACCTCCTTTGGGTTGTTTCTCATACCTGAGGGCTCTGACACCAGATGCAGGCACAAACAGCAGGGCCAGTGCCAGACCTGCACATGCCAAGGCTTTGTGGAGAGGAGGGGAACCAACTTGCAATGACAGGGAATAGACACAGAACTTCCTATACAAGATGGAAAGGAAAGGAAACGACAGGGTTTAAAAAGGTCCCTCCTCCTTCAGACCAATTGGATTTGATTTTATTATTATTTTTAACCAGATGGATTTGATGCTGAGCTGACACTTACATCCTGGACATGTGACTGTGGGCAAGTTATGAGACCTCCCTAACTGTCTGACTCTTCATTCATAAAGTGGGACTGTTGTAAGGATCAAGAAGATAATATGTGGGGAAATGCCTGCCAAAGTAGAATTTCCATAAAATATGAAGTATTGCTTTTGTATTACTGATAGGAGTGAAGGACTGGTTAAGGGGAAGAACTGACATTCATGGAGTGCCAGGAGATGTATCCATGTTCATCACTTAATTCTCCCCACAGGACAGAAGCAACACTGTCTCCACAATACAATCAGTTTTCTACCACTACTATATAGTTCAAAATCTGGAGAGTCAGAGGAGTAAAAGTTCACTGCCTGAGGCCATTCATGGAGTTTGGGATAAACTGCAGTCCAAATCCAGGGTGTCCTGCACTTCTGCATTGATACAATGCTACTTCCCAGGCTGGGAACCAACAACTACAATAGAGGGCTCACTGGGGATCTAGAACAAAAGGGAGTGTAAGGAAGAGGCACTAGTGGGGCAGGAAATGAGACTCACCAGGAAAACTCCTGTCCTGAAGGCACAGGGCCCAGCAGCAAAAAGAAGAAGAGAGGTATTAATAGAAGACATTCCCTTTAAGAAGCTTTCTCTCTGGGCTCTTTGACTGGAACTATCCAGTTCTTAGGCCCACTGCTAACAGCCCATCCACCCTGACTCTTTTCTTCCCAGTTCCACCCTGTCCAGGCCCTCAGTGCACCAGGACCTTGGCAGTTCCTTCCAGACTGTATAGAGGACACATTGTGATATCGACAAGAACTCAAAAACTCAGGAGTAGGAACTTCCAGGTAGAGAAGTGGGGAGCTTTATGCCTGTGCCAGGCAGGTGTCCCCACCTGGCATTGGCACCTTACCATGGAAGAGGCCAGTAGACAGCGGGTAATCCAGTGTGGCAGGTGGGGGCAGCCAATCCCAGAAGAGGCAGAGAGGCAGAGCAGCAGTACCAGAGTTGCTCGTCTGGGGCTCCCCATGGGCTTCTGTGGGATCAGGGAACCCAGAACATGGCTTTGTGGCCTGAAGGCAGGCAGCAGGGCCTTGCTGTGCAGCAGCGGGAGTACCGGTACCAGCAGGAGCCCTCGCCTTATCCTGCCCAGGCCCCGCCCTGCCCCAAAGCTCCTCCTTGATCCTAACCAGCAGGCTAGGCCACATTCCTTTTCCAAGCAAAGGGACTGAGGGTTACTTGTTCCCTAGAAAACCTTTTGCCCCTATCTGAAACATAAAGGGGCACTTGCAGTGACAGAGAAATAACAGGAAAGGGGACAGTACCAAGATGGGAGATGGCGCACCCATTTCTTAACCCCTCCTACTTCTAAACACCCTGCAGATCTGACCCATCCATTAACATGATTTTGAACTTGGGTCTCCCATAGAGGACATAAGCTTCATCCCCTCACCTAGAGAATTAACAAAGCCATTAAGCACTACTCTACACTGGGTGCTGAAAATACATAGGTGACTGGCCAACCATTTTAAAGTTTAGCAAAAGAGAAAAAGAAAAAAGCGCTGTAGGATGCACGGAAATCTTACATGCCCCCATGCATACCCTGGTTCCCCACCTGGCTAACTTTCTCTACCTATTAGCTCTTTTGGGCAAAGGGTTCCATGCCAAAGGGTTCTCTAGCATCCAGGACCCACTAATCAGTACAGCCTGCTAAGGAAGCCCCAGAGCTCATAGATGAGCCCTGGAGTAGAGGGAGTGGGCCCCACACACTGACCTGGTTTCCTGTGGTTTCCGGTGCAGGAAAAGGCTGACAAGGCTCCAGTCTTTGTGGGGACCCTCCCCATCATCCCACAGCTTCCTCCCCCTCATGGAGTACTTGAGCTGCTTCAGCCCTCACGTTGGTGACACCCACAGTAGAAGGAAAGTCTGGGGCATACTAAGTAGTCTAAGCACTTTGAGTTTTTTTTTTTAAATTTTTTTTTTTTTTTTTTTTTTTAGTTGTAGATGGGACACGTACTTTTATTTACTTTTATGTGGTGCTGAAGATCAAACCCAGTGTCTCACACGTGTTAGGCAAGTTCTCCACCACAGAGCCACAACTCCAGCTCCTTGAGATTGTTTTTTGTCCCTCTGCAACTTCATTCTAACAACCCTTCAGTATCTAATCAAAGCCTTCTTCTTTTTCCTTTTTTAGCTGTACTAGGGATTGAACCCAGGGATGCTCTACCATTGAGCTTCAATCCCCAGCCCTTTCTATTAAATTAAATTAAATTAATTAATTAATTTATTTATTTATTTAATTTTTGGGGTACCAGGAATTGAACTCAGAGGCATTCAACCACGGTGCCACATCCCCAGCCCTATTTTGTATTTTATTTAGAGACAGAGTCTCACTGAATTGCTTAGCGCCTTGCTTTTGCTGAGGCTGGCTTTGAACTTTTGATCCTCCTGCTTCAGCCTCCGGAGTCACTGGGATTATAGGCATGTGCCATCACACCTGGCTCGCTCTATTTCATTTTGATACTGTCTCACTAGGTCTCCCAGGCCTGGCCTGGAATTTGCAACCCTCCTGCCTCAGTCTCTCACGAAGTTGGGATTACACGTGTCCACTACCCACCTGGCTCTGAGGTGACCTACATTTGGCCATTTCTATTCCTAAATGTTCAGGTGCACCATCTGAAGGTCACATCCTACCATTATCCTAAAAATATCCTCTAGCTTTTGAGTTCATTAAAAGATAAAAATTCTTACTCTGTTTCTCCAATGCCTAGTTGTGAATGTCTTAAAATAGGTGCTTTGTAGTTGAATAAATGTAAACAGATATATTTCATCTAACTAGTTTATCTGTTTTATACTTCACAAAGCATTTTCATATCTGATCCAAGCACTTTGTGAGACAGATAAGTGAGGATTATTGTTTTCATTTCATAAAGAGAGAAATAAGGAAGCAGAAGGGAGAGTGATTTGGTCGAGGTCAAAGTCTGTAGCCCAGGGAGCTCCACTTCTGCTAGGCCTTCGCAACTCAATGTTCTTTCTAGCATCCTGTGGTTCCTTTCCCACTGCCCCATCCTCTTCTTCTCTTTGAACTGAGGATCTGCCTGATACAGTGCTGTTTTTTGGCCTTGGAGCTCATCTGTGCAACAAATTAGTAAGATTTGAAGAGAGAAAAAGGTGGTGTGGCCATATCAAGAATGCATTAGGGAGCCTTCCCTCCAACTCTACCTCACAGTGGTTTCCTTCTATATAAATAATTGAGTTTTCTAAAGCTGGGGCATCAAGTGAGAAGCTTGGCTCTATTCTAGAACACTCGTCCTTCTAGATCTCTGAATTCTGATTCCAATCTCAAAGTGAAAATATTTGGTTAATTGCTCTCTGACCCTGGTTAAAGTATGGTTGGAGAAGCAGAAAAGAAATAAATGGAGATGTGAACAAATGAAGACATGAGGGAAGTGAAGGGAAAGGGAATAGAGGGAAATGTTAAGGAGGAGGAAGGAAAGGGAGGGGGGAAAGAAAAGGAGCATGTAGAAAAGGAATGAAGATGAAGAAAGAGGGAAAAAGAAAAAGTAAGTCTAATTTTGTTTTCCTGGTTTTAGTGTGGAGCCAGTTCCAAAAATAATTGAAGTAAAAAAGCATATATGTGAATTCCAGCACATCCTGGGGAAAAGCAGGGGATGAGATCAATACTTGCTAAACTCCTATGATCACACTCTGCGTCAAGCACTTTGCTCACTTTATCTCATTTTATTAGCACGACAACTCCTGAGGTCAGCCTTTTGACCTGATTATACTGACTGGGAAACACTCAGGGAGATTTAGTTGACTTGCTCCAACACACAACTGAGCACTGGAGAGCTGGAACTCATCACCCTGTCTTCCTGTTTTTGTTTTTGTTTTTTTTTTTTTTCTGCCAGAACACCCTGCTCAGGGAGATCAGAAGGTTTCTGGATCCTGTTGTCCACAGAAGGTACTAGATTTAGCAGTGTGGGGGCTGGGGTTGTGGCTCAGTGGTATAGCGTTCGCCTAGCATGCGTGAGGCCCTGGGTTCTATCCTCAGCACCACATAAAAATAAAGGTATTGTGTACCACCTACAACTAAAACAAAATATTTTTTTAAAGAAGATTTAGCAGTGTGATATAGTTGGCAGGATAAACAATGAAGAGAAAAATTGGAATGGCTGGAAGAATAAAGGAAAGTGGGCATGATGACAGTTGATTGATCAGCAGTCCCTCCCTTGTAGGAGGGAGGGGACTGGCAAGTGTCAACAAGGGAGGAGTAAGTAACTGGGTGGCTGGAATAAGAAGTGGCCAACTAAAATGAAGGCAACAAGGGTGTGGTTTAGGACCTCAGCCCAGAGGACTTATGCTCCCTGAGGGTGACTGAGCCTTATCCCACCTATAGTTTGTGTCTGAATGAGCTGACCAAGACCTCATGGTCTAATAACTTTCACTAGGGGATCACAGGCCTTTGCACATGCCCAGGTAGAGTACCTGTGGGGACCTCTGGCAGCTCTTGTTTTTTGGTCCTAGTCTTGCCCATGAAGGGACTCTGGACAGACCATGGCGCAGCAGCTCCAGGATCTTCCTGGCCAATTCCTAAGGTCTTCTGAGGCAACTGTATTAACTGTTTTGTGCCTTGGGCACTCCAGTTAGGCCAATATAAATCAAGAGCAAGTATCCCTTCCTTACTTTTTCTCTTCCTTCCAGAAAGAATTATCTTCCAGAATTCTGAAGAACAAATTATTTAAGACAGAGACTCAATTTAAGAGAGATCAACACTGTTTGTCAAGGAAAGGCATTTTGATATTTATTAAGCCTCTACTATGTACTAGACAATTAATGCACATATTTAAGTCTCAGAACAACTCTGGGAGGTAGTTAGGATGCCCATGTGAAGTTCAAGTGTCTTGCTCAAGACAAAAGGTAGTAAAATGCCTGGCTAGCATTCCAACCTAGGTCAGTCCAGTACCTGCAGCTGTTTATTCCACTGTGCACAATGTCTCATAGACTAGAAGATCTTGAAGAGTCCCTCCTACTCCTTCACTCTCTAGTCTAAGATCAGGCACCAAATACCACTCTTCATGTTTCTACAGTATTACACAGTCTGTAAAGCACTTCCACAATGCTGATTGGATCTTCAGGCAGGGATGATCTTAGTTCTATGATTGGGAGGTACATCAGTACTTGAACCCCAATCTTCTAATTCAAACAGTATTCTTTCCACTAAATCAAGATCCAAAAAGGAGACCTTGTTTGTTTCAGGGAACATTACAAAGTGAGGCAGGAAAAACTAATAGGAAGAGCCCAGAAAAACAGAATTCCAACAATCTAACAAGCAGAAAACTACATAGACCAAATTTTTTGTTTTGCATTGTTGATAATAATTTTCATAATGGATCTTCAAGGTATTCTAGGACTGTTACAAAATACCATTCTAATAAAGAAGTTATTTGGTACTGGGGATTGGATCCCAGGGCACTTTACCACTGAGCTACATCCTCAGCCCTTTTTATATTTTATTTTTAAACAGGGTTTCACTAAGTTACTGAGTCTAGCCTTGAACTTGCAGTTCTCCTGCCACAGCCTCCTGTGCTTCAGCTTAATTCTGTTCTCTGTGAAATATACTGATTTTAGTCTACAGTAGGGCAAGTTACTTCATTTGGTCACTTCAGAGTGCACACCATGTGCTAGGTACTATGCAAGGGGTATGAAAAGACGTACACAACTAATTGCCAATAAAAGTAGTAAAATAAAAATTCAGATAAATTACTCTTGTTACTTGAAGGAACTGGAAGGTTTCAGAATTACCATGAGCTGTGTCTTAAAGGTTAAGTAATAAAGGCACATTCATCTTTCATGCAATAAATATTTACTGTGTATCAAAGTGTGAAAGGAAAGAGCTTTATTTTAATCACAGATTTCTTTTCTACTTCTATTCTTAAATTATGTGCTCCAAACCATTAGATCCTATGTTTACTGATTGCTTCACACACACACACACACACAGCACTTTCCCACTGGATTGTAAGTTACCTGCTATGGCTTACATAGTGTCCCCCAAAGGTTCATTCATTAAAGGTTTGGTCCTTATCCTGCAGCACTACTGGGAGGTGATGGAACCTTTAGGAGGTGAAGCCAAGCAGAAGTTAGCTCGCTGATGGTGTGCCCTCAAAGGGGATATTGAGACTTTTTTTCCTCTCTTTTTCAATTCCCAGCTGCAACGAGATGAGCAGCTTCCTCCCGGACTTGCTCCCATGATTGACTACCTCACCAAAAGCAATGGTACAACTGAAAAGGGACTGAAAATTTCAAAATCATGAGCCAAAATAAATCTTTTGTTTCACTGATTTACCTCAGGTATTTCTTACAGTAACAGAAAGCTCATACGTCCTATACACAAAGATATTTTAACATTCTTTTGGGCACATAAATGATAAACATGAGTATCCAACTGAAGAGTCCATAACCCAGGCTAGATAAATGTTACAGGTGGAGACTAAGTGTCTAGCCCATGGCAGTTCTTGACAATCAGCTGCAGGGCTACAACTCTGACTTATATTTCCCATGCCAAGTCCATTTCTCTACAGCCACTGCCAGGTTTCTCAGGGAGCTGTACTCACCTCCCTAGTGTCTAAGGTACTCAACCAACACACTTTTCACATTCTTATCAAATCCCAAACACAAGGCACAAGGTGGACAGGGCAGTCTTTACTTTATTGAGGTTCTTTTTAATTAATTAAAATGCTTGTGGTAGAGAGCACAGCCTGAAGGGGGAGCAGCTTCCCAAATGTTTCCTGCCCTATGACCTACTGACTGAAGTAGAATTTGATATATTCCTTATCTCCTTCAGTCTTGATGAATGGACGTAGGGAAAATGACCAAGAGAAGGCAAGGGTAAGGCTCAGTCTTAAAGAAAAAGCACTAAGGGGTTCAACTTCAACCAACTGAAGTTTGTTTCACAGCTGTTGGTCACCCAGTTTTAGCCCACCAGGAATAAATTATAGTTTTGCCACCTCACAGATGGCAATGGGAGAACTCTAAGTCAAAACTTGGGCCTAGTCTGCCGTAGGTGCCAATGTGACCTGCCCTAATCACCAAAGAGATTTAGGAACACAGTTCCTCTAGCCTTCTCACTCTGGTCAACCTCAGAGAAGTCCATCAGGCAGGCTTCATTTTCGCTTCTTCTCTTGTGTGCTGGTGAACCAAGAGTCTAGGAGTTTCTTGCTGTAGTACAACTGCCAGGCATGCACTTGGACTGCCAGTACCAACACCAGGTACATGACAGAGACGGCAGAAAAACCAAAGAGGAAGCGGTAGGCCTTGCCATGGCGGTAGAGTTGCTGAGCAGCAGGGAACATCTCCATGCTGCCATAAATGAGCGGAGCGATGGAAAACAGCCCCATGCTGATCATGGAGAGCACCAGGTAGCTAATGTTGTTGCGGGGGAAGGAGAGGAGGCCCAAGAGAGAGGGCACAATGCTCAGCAAATATGGATACTCCCACTGATAAGGCATGGCCACCTGATCATGTGACAAGAGTCTCAGGTGTCCCACGCTCATCTTGGCAACCAGCAGCAGCCATATGACCAGATGCACGTAGATCAGCTTCTTGATTTCATACTTGAGGGTCACACTGTGGGGCAGAGCAGAGGGAGAAGCACCTTTCATTCAAATTTTTCTGACGACCAGCTCTATGCCAGGCAACTGTACTGGACATGGGGATACAAATTTGAATGATAGAGTCTGTGACAGAGGTTGAGCACAAGGAACACAGGAAAAAACAATTAGAAAATGAAATGAAAAAAGCTTTAGTAAATATATGTTCCAAGATATACAGGATCACAAGAGGAAAGAATCAATTCTGTATGGGATGGAATGTCAGAGAAGGCTATCTCAACCAGGACATTTGATTTAAGTTCTAGGGATGGCTGGAGATGAGCATTCTATGCAGAGACAACAGCATGCAGACACAAAGGCATAAGCATTAGTGTTCCAGGAAACCAGATGGCTGAATGTGGATGGGAGGGGAATAGTAGGACATGAAGTTGCAAAGACTATGAATGGCCTAAAGGCAGAATAACACTGCACCATTTAGAAAGATGACTTTGCTCCAGAGGAGTACAGCCTAGAGGGAGAAGGTATTAGCAACAAGGAAGCCAGCTAAGGCTGCCCACACTTCAGTTATAGATATTTCATCTAAGAGAATATATTTCTTCTATTCTTCGAATTCTCAGGTCCCAAATGTATCCTTCTGGTACTCCTGTGTGCAATGTTTCTGCTCTGGGTGGCATGAAAACACTGCTTAGGTGGTGAGGACATCTTAGGCAGGGGCCTAGGGTTGAGAATGAAGTGAGGGTCCAAAGAGCTTGTCATTCTTCAAAATTCCTAGGATGTGAAGAGCATTCTGGGAGGATTCAATGAATTTAAGAAAGAAAATGGTTTAATTTTAATTTTAAAATATTCATTGTAGAAAAGTGTGGGAAAGAGGGGGGAGTCAATCACCTCCAGACTTCAAGCTTCATGAAGGCAAGGTTGAGTTTTGCTTATTTTTAATTTTTTTTGGTTGGGAGTCTCCCTGTTTTGCTCAGGCTGGCCTCCAACTCCTGGGCTCAAACGACCTTCCAGCTTCGGCCTAAGTAACTGGCTCTAAAGAGACATGTGCCACCATACTTGGTTTAAAATAAACTCTTAAGATATAGCATGCACATCTGCTTTTGCTCACTATTTTATCTTCACTGCCTAACACAATGCAGGATGGGTAGAAGCTCAACAAGAATTTATGGAATGAATAAACGAATGTAGAAAACAGCCCTCACGTGGGATTGTTCACAAAATTCATTTAGGCAGGGACACATTTTACCGTCCACATCCCCCTCAACGGCCCAGAATATAACAGCTACCATGTATTATTATGTGATAGGCCCTATGCTACGTCCTTTACATGAGTTATTCTCTAATGCTTCATCAAAATCTGAAAGGTAGATCATTTTCTCCCTCTGCAAATGAGGGAACAGAGGCTCAATTAGAAATGAGGTTTCCAAGTTTCCAAGGTCACATGGCGTGGCCAGCATCGCCGCGACTCCGGGGCCCACGACCGGCTGGATCCCCCAGGGCACAATGGGCGGATCAATGGGAGGAGCTCGCGGGGGCGACGGAGTTTCCCCAGGACTGGGGAGGTCGTCACGGGTGGAGGGGTCTTTCCAGGTGAGCGGGGACTGGGGAGTAAAACGCTGAAGCCCGGACTAGTGTTGCCTCCCAGACCCTGGCAGGCTCCAGCCAGGAAGAAGGCCTCCGTGCTCCTCGCCTCACTTCATACCTCATCTGGTAGTGCATGGCGACGCGCTCCCGGTGCTGAAAGTCGCTGCCGTCAGTGCCGGCTGCTCGCGGGCCTGCCCGAGACGCCATTGTGCCCGAACAGAACCCTGCAGCCCCTCAAGCCCACCGGCTACAGCAACTACACCGTTAAGAACCTCAAGGACCCTGTTCGCGCCGCCTCAGCACAGATACCCAACGGTCGCGCTGGTCTGCGAGGAAGACTTCCGGCCCCTCTATCCCGGGAGGACCAACTCTGTGGTTACTCCTCTCACGCATGCGCCCTCGCTTTCTCAAAGCCACGCCCCACTTCTGCACGTGTAGAGTGTGCTAGAAGTTAATTTCCCAAATTTGGCATCGTTTTGCAGTTTGCCCGAAGGCGTCTCGTGCATTTACACTTTCTTAAGCTCCAACCTGAGTTTAAGGCGCGGGTGTTCTCATTTCACAGGGAAACATGCCTGGAAGCCTTCTTTCACCCCGACCCCACACCAGCACTCATTCATACAATCCCCCCAAATTGATTAAAATCGCTTAATCAGCTGGGGTGGTGGCGCACCCCTGTAATCCCAGTGACTCGAGAGGCTAAAGCAGGAGGATCTCAAGTTTGAGGCCATCTTTGGCAACTTAGCGAGACCCTGCCTTTAAAAAAGGCTGGGAACGTAGTACAATGGTAGAACCTCCTGGGTTCAATCCCCAGTACCAAACAAACAAACAAACAAACAATCACGTAATCGTTGCAGAAAGAAAACGGTAACTTTACAGTGAAGAAACCTGGCAGAGTGCTCCCTTTTACCTAAGTAATCAAAACGGCCATGAACCAAAACGACGTCTTTTGCCTTTTGATACATTGACAACACAGCATCACTTCCGTGGTGAGCCTGCCAGATGCTTAACCTGAATCTCATCATGAAGAAATGCCAGATAAACCCAAATGGAGTGATGCTCTATGAGGTAGTTGGACTATAGTAAAAAAATTTCAAGATCGTGACAGAAAAAGAAATGACTTCCAAATAAAATGTTATCTGTGAAAACACAGTAGAAAGGCGGTTGCCTAGGAGTGAATAGGGAATGGGAAGTTATTGTTTAATGAGTGCAGTTTCTGTGTGGGATGATGAAAAAATTCTAAAAATGGGTGGTGGTGATACTTTGTGAGATTAATGTTCCCTTTTCTCTCAAAGTTAAACCTGTAGTATGAGTTTCCTAATATGTAACAAAAATAAGGTTTTTGTAATCTAAACCAGGTAGTTGAAATGTAGTCATTTTGAGCCTCCCCCTGCCTCATACCTCCCTTTGTCCTCAGTCTTCCAATCATAATGCCTATAGTGTAGTAGGTGATCCAATCAACTATAGCCCTTCTTGCCCTCCCCAATTTTAAATTAGTCAATCTGGTAGACTGTAACCCCAAACTCCTATCAGAGTAAGGGGCAGTGCTGCTTTAGGTATAAAAACCTGGGCAGACTTTCTACCTAGTGTGCTTACTTGTCAGATTTTTTTTTTTTGGTAGCACACCTTTCTACAGAAGTAAAATTTGCCTTACCAAGTAACTGTTGAATACATGTCTGACTTTTTGTGCACCCTGATATTTTCTAACTTGCACAGTGTGGATATACATAATGCCACTGAACTGTACACTTAATGATTAAAGAGGTATATTTTACCACAATAGAAATAAAGAAAATCATGATGTGGTTGTGCAGGCCTATAATCCCAGGGACTCAGAAGGCTGAGGCAGGAGGATGGCAAGTTCAAGGTTAGCCTGGGCAGCTTGGAAAGATCCAACCTCAAAATAAAATATAAAAAGGGCTGGGGATGTACCTCAATGGTAAAGTGCCCCTGGGTTCAATACCAGTATTATTATTATTATTATTATTATTATTATTATTATTATTTATAAGTTAATTAGTAAGGAAATAAATACATTGAGTTGGGGATGTAGCTCAATGATAGAGCAACCCTGGCTTCAATTCTCAGTACTGCAATAATAATAATAACACATCTGGGTGTGTAACTCACAATTCATGCATTTGTGAGGCCCTGGGTTCAATCCCCAGCACCAATAAAGAAATAAATAACACAAAAATTTTTTAAAGGTATGTTGTCTGAAAAAAGGAAAAATAGAAGCCAGACACAGAGGTGCAGGCCTGGACTCCCAGTTATTTAGGAGGCTGAGGCAGGAGAACTGTGTTAGTTTCTGAGATCAAGGCCAGCCTGGGCAGTACAGTGAGATCCTGTGTCAAAAAAAGAGAAAAGAAAAGAAAGGACGAACTGAGCATCCACTATGTACCAGGATACTGTACTAGATCTGAGGACACAGAAATGAAACGGACCAAGGACCATATTCTGATGGGGTGGGAAGGACTTGTTTCCATGAAGCTATGAAGTAGGTGATCAGTCCCATGAGAGGAAAGCATAGGAGGCTAAGGGAGCAAACATGAGGCCCCTCTCTTCTACTTTAATGAAAGTCTCTCCACAGTGGCAAAATCTGAGCTGAGACCTTCAGTTTGAGTAGAAATTCCCCAGAGCAAAGAGCTGGGAAGGAAGGAGTTTTTCAGGCAGAGGGAACTGCAAAATCCAGAGAGCACCTGGCTGTTAGACTTGACTTCAGAATGACTGGAACATTTGAAGGCTACAGTAAAGATATCAGACCTTATCCCAGGGGTGTTGGAGGGCCACTGAAGGATTTAACCAAACAAGTGATACAGTTTTGCATTTTTAAAAGATAGGTCTAAGGCTGGTGCCATGCTACTCAAGAGGTTGAGGAAGGAGAATCCCTTGAGCCTGGGCCACATATCAAGAACCCATCTTAGGGGGAAAAAAAAAAGATAAGTATAGTTGTTGTATGGAGAATGGTTTGCAGGGGGCCTGGGTGACGCAGAGGAATCATGACAAGTCAGCTTTCATCCAGGCAACCACCCAGGGGGTTTGGGCTAAGGAGATGAGCTAAGGAGAAAGACACACAGATTTGAGTTATGTTTATAATACATAACACTAGGAAGCTATAGGAAACAATAGTAAAGATGTTTTTTAACGATGTGGGGAAATATTTGACATATATTAAGTCAAAACAAAAAGCAAGGTCTTTAAAAGTGCATATAGAATGCTACCCTCTGTATTAAAAAAAAAAAAAAAAAAAAAAAAAGGCTTGGGGAAGTCTCAGTGGTAGAGCACTTGTCTAGCAAGCGTGGAGCCCTGGATTGCATCCTCAGCATAGTAAAAAAAAAAAAAAAAATTAAGTAAAATACTATGCTACTGCTATGATTTCCTAGTGCTATTCCACTATATGATTATAACAAAATTTATTTAACATACTCCCTTTGGTAGGACATTTGGGGTTTGTTTTTGATCTTTTACTATCACAAACGGCTTCACTCAACAATCTTGTAGATACATAATTTTACCCAGGGGTAGGTTGACTTACAGTCTGGAATTCCAGAGCTGGTATTGCTGTGTCAGAGAACATATTGTTTGTAGATAGGTCTTGCCAAAATGCCCTCCGTGGTGGTTATGTCAATAATAGTCTCCCCTGCAATGCTGTATAAGTGTGTCAGACCCCATGTCTCCCCACAGCTTTAGCAACAAGTTACTAGGCTGATGGGTGAAGAATGCCATCTCAGTGTGGTTTTAAACTGTATTTCTCTCTCTGTGAGATTAAGTATCTTTTCATGTGTTTAAGGACCATCTGTATTTCTTTTACCTGAATTGTGTTTATTTTTTCCCACATTTTTTATTGGTGCATTATAGTTTTACATACTAATGGGATTCACTGTTACATATTTGCACGTGCATACAACAAACAGTATAACTATATAATTTGGCTAATATCACTCCCCAGCACTTCCTCCTCCTTCCCCGCCTCTTACCCCTTGGTCCCTTTCTTCTGTTGATCTCCCTTTGATTTTTAGATTTACCTCCACCTTTCTTTTCCTTTCCCTCTCTAGTTTCTGCATATGAAAGAAAACATACAACCCTTGACCTTCTGAGTCTGACTTATTTCACTTAACATAGTGTCTAGTTCCATTCATTTTACTGCAAATGACATAATTTCATTTTTCTTTGTGGTTGAATAAAACACCATTGTGTATTTATACCACATTTTCTTTATCCATTCATCCATTGATGGACATCTAGGCTGGTTCCATAGTTTAGTGATTGTTACTTGTATAAACATGGGTATGCATGTATCACTGTAGTACGATGACTTCAGGATAAATACTACAGAGTGGAGTGGTATAGCTGGGTCTACAAAGGTTCCATGCCTAGCCTTTTTTTGGGGGGGAGGGGTGCCTGGAATTGAACTCAGGGGTACTCGACCACAGAGCCACATTCCCAGCCCTTCGCATTTTATAGAGAGACAGGGTTTCACTGAGTTGTTTAGCACTTCACTTTTGCTGAGACTAGCTTTGAACTCTCTATCCTGCCTCAGACTCCTACGCCACTGGGATTACAGGCGTGCACCACAGTGCCTGGTCCATGCCTAACTTTTTGAGAAACCTCTATACTGTTCCAAAGTGGTTGTACTAATTTGCAGTCCCACCAATAGTGTAAAAGTGTTCTTTTTCTCCATATCCTCTCCAGCATTTATATTATTCATTTTCTTTTTAAAAATACTTTTTAGATGCTAATGTACCCCTATTTTATTCATTTATTTATGTGCGATGCTGAGAATAGAACCCAGTGCCTCACACACTAGGCAAACCCTCTAACACTGAGCCCCCTATTCATATTCTTGATGACTGTCATTCTGACTTATGTGAGATGAAATCTCAGTGTAGTTTTAATTTGTTTCCATAATTGCTAATGATATTGAACATTTTTTTCATACATTTTTTTGGCCATTTGTATTTTTTCTTTTGAGAAGTGTCTGTTTAATTTGTCCTCATATTAACTGGGTTGTTTGATATTTTGATGTAAAGGTTTTTGAACTGAATTATTTATATACTTATATTCATTTTTTAAAATATTTTTTAGTTGTAGATAGACACAATACTTTTATTTATTTTTATGTGGTGCTGAGGATCAAACCCAGTGACTCACACGTGTTATGTCTATGCTCTACAACGGAGCTACAGCCCCAGTCCCTTCTATTCATTTTTCTATTGTGTCATCTTCTTATAGAGGGGGAAAAGGAAAAGAGAGGGACAGGGAGAGAAAAAGAATGAATTAGTATCTTATCTATAATGTTAGTTGAGCTGTATTTTCCCTATTCATTGTATGTCAGGGTTTGTTGTTGTTTTTAAGAGACAGGCATCTTGCTGTATTGCCCATGTTTGCCCAGAATTCTTAGACTCAAGGTATCCTTCTTCCTAAGCCTCCCAAGCATCAGGGACCACAGGCATGTGCCAGTGAGCCACATCCCCAGCCCTTTTTATTTTTTATTTTGAGACAGGGTCTCACTAGTTTGCTTACAGCCTCACTAAGTTCCTGAGGCTGGCTTCAAACCTCTGATCCTCCTGCCTCAGCCTCCCAGGCCACTGGAATTATAGGTGTGTGTCTGGACACAGAATTTTTTTTTTTTTGCGGTGCTGGGGATTGAACCCAGGGCCTTGTGTTTACAACGCAAGCGTGCTACCAACTGAGCTATATCCCCAGCCCAGAATATTTTTTTTAAAGTAGTTGAATGTGTCAATACTTTTTTTCTTTCTTTTTTTTTTTTTTTGTGGTATTGGGGATGGAACTCAGGGCCTTGTGCTTGCGAGGAAGCACTCTACCAGCTGAGCTATCTCCCAGCCCGAATGTGTCAATCTTTTATGATTTTTCAACTTTTAGTTGTAGCTAGATTACTTCTCCACTCCAAGATTTCTCTTAATTCTTTTCTTTTCTCTTCTTTTTTTGTTTGTTTGTTTATTTGTTTGTTTGTTTTGGTACTGGTGATTGAACCCATGGGTGCTTTACTACTGAGCTACATCCCTGAGCTACTAGTCCTTTTTTTTTTCCTCTCTCTCTCTTTTTGAGATAGGGTCTTGCTTAGTTGCTGAGGCTGGCCTCAATCTTGCAATCCTCCTGCCTCAGCCTTCTGAGTGCCTGGGATTACAGGTGTGTGCAACTATACCTGTTCCAGTGATTTTCACGCAGAGAATATGAGAATCACCCCTCCCTCACTGGAAGGTGAATTCTCCAAAGGAAGGGACCAGAACAGAAAGAATCATTTGTGTCCCCAGAATCATCTACTGCCAGGCATAGTGTGTAAAAGTTCAAGAAAATGTTCACTGACTACATTAACTAAGCCCAAAACATCCTCTTCTCCTGGGCACTGTGAAGAACCCTCAGGTTCACCTTCCACCTCCAGACAGATGGTCTCTGGCTTTAGCATGTGTTCTCTTTGTCTTTTTCTGAGTCTGCTTTCCAGGATGCACTTGGAGTTCCTCAAGGCCAGACTGCTTCTGAGTCATCCACTGGCCTGACATGGGACACCAAGTACACAGAGAATGTTCAATAAATGTTTGAGGCATTAATGTCCAAGGGAGGGGCCTGACCCTTTCCCCAGAACTTCCTCCCTGATGTGTAGTTTTTGAACTCTTGCACTTTCCCCCTGGCTCTTGGTCTGCCTTAAAGTTGTTTGTGTGTGTGCACACTTGTGTTTTGTTTTTTTGTTTTGTTTTGTTTTGGTCATTCTGGGGATCAAACCTAGGGCTTCTCTCAAGCCAGGCAAGTACTTTATCACTGAGCCACACTCCCAGCCCTTTTTAAATTTTATTTTGACAGGGTCTCCCTAAATTGCCCAGGTGACCTGGAACGTGAGAGCCTCTATTCCTCTGGCCTCAGCCTCCTGAATAGAATTATAGAGGCAAGTGCCACTGTGCCTTTCACTTTTTTTGGGGGGTGGAGGCAGTACCAGGGATTGAACCCAGGGGCACTCAGCCACTGAGCCACATCCCCAGCCCTATTTTGTATTTTATTTAGAGACAGGGTCTCACTGAGTTGCTTAGCACCTCGCCGTTGCTGAAGCTGGCTTTGAACGTTGCTGAAGCTGGCTTTGAACTTTTGATCCTCCTGCCTCAGCCTCCCGAGTCACTGAGATTATAGGTGCGCGTCACCACATCCGGTCTGACTACCACTTTTAATCTTTGTGAAAACCTGATGGAGAGGAGCTATTTTTATCCCCATTTGTGCAATCAAACTGAAGTTTAGATAAGTTAAATCATGCAGCTAGTGCTAGACCAGTGGTTCTTAAAGTGGGGTTCCCCAGTAGCCACAGCTTTGGCTTTACACAGGAACCTGTTTGAAGTGCAAATTTGAGGCATGGTGTATAGCTCAGTAGAAAAGCAAAGCACGGAGGCCCTGGTTCTGATTCCCAGCACCACAAAACAACAACAACAGAAAAATGAAATGCAAATTTCAGACATTCCAAGTCTGAAAGTCTGGGGTGGAGCTCAGGAATCTGAACCTCAACAAGCCCTCAGGTGATTATGATTCACTAACTTGTGAAAACCCTGTGCTAAAAGAAAGATGAGATTAAATTATTTTTAAAGACACCTTATTAAGATATAATTCCAGTGGGCATGGGGGCGCACACCTGTAATCCCAGCGGCTCGGGAGGCTGAGGCAGGAGGATCTTGAGTTCAAAGTCAGCCTCAGCGATTTAGCGAGGCCCTAAGCAACTTAGCAAGACCTGTCTCTAAATAAAATATAAAAAAAGTCTGGGGATATGGTTCAGCGGTACCACGGGTTCGATCCCTCATAGCAAAAAATAATAATAAAAAAAATGAAAAAATATATCCTTTACCATATAGTTCATCTGCCCAATCAAGTATACAATTCAATGAGTTTTAGTATATTTACAGGGTTATGCAACCAGTTCCAAAATACAATGTGCTTAGATGAACAGATAAGAACAATTTGTTTCCCCTAAAAGAGACCCCATACACACTAGCAGCTACTTTCCATTTCCATCCTCCTCTCTACTCACAACCCTAAGCAACCACTAATCTATTCTCTGATTTCATAGATTTGTCTATTCTGGACATGTCATATGTGTAGAATCATACAGTATGTGGATGATATGATCTTTTGTGACTGGCCTCCTGCCCTCTGCATAATGTTTGTTTTACAAACAAACCCCAAAACATGGTGTACTGGGGCTTGGTGGAAGCTAGGCAAGCACTCAGCCACTGTGCTACATCACAGCCCAGCTCTGCATAATGTTTTCAAGGCTCATTCACATAGTAACATGTGTCTTTTTAATAAAATATTTTATTTATATTTTGGATAAATAATATCCTATCTGTGTATATACTGTATTTTCTTACCTATTCATCAATCTACGAATGTTTGGGTTAGTTCTATCTTTTGGCTACTAAAGAGATATGCTGTGACATTTGTATTCAAGTTTTGGTGTGGACATATGTTTTCATTTCTCATAGGGGCGTGTGTGTGTGTATGTGTGTGTGTATGATGAGAGTGAGAGAGAGAGAGAGAGAGAGAGAGAGAGAGAGAGAGAGATTGCTGTGTCATAGATTTTACCTTTTATTTTTTATAGTACTGAATCCAGTTGAATCCAAGCTATAGCCCCAACTTTGCTTTGCTTTGCTCTTCTTCTCCTTCTCCTTCTCCTTCTTCTTCTTCTTCTTCTCTATTTTTTCTATTTGGTACTAGGAATTGAACCCAGTATGCTTTACCACTGAGTACATCCCCAGCCCTTTTTATTTTTTATTTTGAGACAGGGTCTTGCTAACTTGTTTAGGGCCACACTAAGTTGCTGAGGCTGGCTTTAAACCCACGATCCTCCTGCCTCAGCTTCTGCAGTCGATCTTACACTGTTAACCACTACACATTTCAGTTTCTTTCACTTTCTGCTATTATTTAAAATTTACTGTGAATAACATCAGTACCTCTCCATCTGTTGTCTATGTTGCAAAACCATTACCATCACTAATCCTCACCTCAACCAATAAGGTAGGAATCACTGTCCCTGTGGGGTTCTCAGAAGGAAGGCGACTGGTCTGAGCTGAAACAACCGATATGGGGCAGAGGTGGGATCACAACTCGCATCTGCCTGCTTTCTGTGCCCTCTTGCCTCATAGCATGGCCTGGACCATATCCTTTCCCAAAGCTTTCAAAACATGCCTTCTTCCCTTCTTGCAGGACTTTTCTGGAAATCAGGCTGGCTTGGAATCCCTGGGGAGGGTTGCAAACTTACTCCTTATGCTCTTTTCCCCAGCTGGGGCTGCAGGCCAGGGGAGTGGCTTCCTGGGAACTAGAAATAAAATGAAGGGAGGCGTGGGCCAGGCTGGGCACTATTGCAAGGAGGCTAGGAGGCTGTGAGGGGGAGGTGAGCAGTCTGGGGACTTTTTGCTCCTGGAGAGCAGGTGTGGTGGTGATTGGCAGAGTTTTCCTAGGGATAGGGACTAAGGAATAGGGATAGGGAATAGGGACTAGGAGGCCAAAGCAAGTGGGTGGGGGTACTGCTAAGTATGGGAGGGCTTTCTTCCTCGTGGGGGCTGGCTTGGGGAGAGCCCAGAGATCTTGAAAAAGTGAGGCTACCTTTCTGGGGAGGGGGCTTTGGTTCCAGTTCTGTACCCCTTGCTCTGTGCCCAGCTCTCTCTGTGCTGGGGGCTAAGAATAAGTATGGGCAGCTCAGGGCCAGGTAACCAGGGATTGAGGAGGCTAGAACACACAGACACAGTGATATAAAACCCGGGCTTTGAAACTCAAAGTTCAGCTCTGGGTCAGAGAAAGGCATTACAGGAAGGAGCCACTTGTGCAAAAGGCTTGAAGTATGCAAAAGTTTCAGTGTGGCAATTTAGGAATAAACTTGGTGGCAGGCGAGCCCAGGATTACCTGCCTAGACCTGTGGCTGTTCAATATGGGTGCCAGGAGTTACAACCCACAGTGGCGATTTAAACTGAAATTAGCTAAAATTCCACAAAATTAAAAATACAGCTTCTTAGTCATGTTAGCCGCATTTCAAGTGCTTAATCACCACATGTGGCTCATAGCTATGGTACTGAAGAATACAAATAGAACATCTCTATTTGTACTTCTTTGGGCCAGCAGGAAGTCTGAGAGTGATTTGATTGCTTAAGGACCCATGGGAGAGGGCTGGCTGCCTGTGAAGTCTCTGGACTGTAGGTGACCTTCAGGTCCCCAGAAGCAAGAATGAGGTAGTGTGACTCACCTCCTGCCAGCGTAAAGTGGACTCTGCTCCTGGGGACAGGAGCAACCCAGGCAGGGCCTCTTCAGCCCCAACTTGGGATCCCTGTTCAGTGTGACAGAGCCAGTGTCAGAGAAACATGGAGTGAGTGGAGCTGGGGCAGGAGAGCAGCTACCGAGGGGGGCTGAGCCTGAGCACAGAGATGAGGGTGGGAGCTTCTGGCGTGGGCCTGGGTGGCATGCGTGGGGCTGGTGTGTGTGAATTGGGATGAGAGTCCAGTGCTGGGGCTTGCTGGACTGGGGGTTGGGTTGCACTCTGTCCAGTGAAGGGAGAGAGGGACACCCTTCCTTCTTACTCTGACTGCCTGTTTCTGCCTCCTTCCAGGTCCAAAACAGTCCAGCTGACAAGGATGGAATATGCCATGAAGTCCCTCAGCCTTCTCTACCCCAAGTCCCTGTCCAGGTGAGGAGAGCCAGTGGTGGAGAAGGAGGGGAGCTACCTATGAGCTGTCAGTGAGACCTTCTCAAATGTGAATGGCTGCATAAGTCACGTGGGAAACTTGTTAAAATACGGCTTCTGGTTCTGGAGATCTGAAGGAGTACCTGGGGTTCTGCAAGACTGACAAGCCCCCTGGCGATATGAACGATGCCAGCATCAAGCCATGACCACACCTGGAGTAGAGGGGGGCAGGCTCTATGCTTGGTGCTTCCATTCCTGATCTCCGGTAGGCCTCACCACAACTTTGGGAAGCAAGGGTCATTATACCAGATGAATAGACAAGGAAACTGAGGCATAGCGTGGGTACTCTCCCTCACCCAGCAGCTCTGTAACAGAACCAAGATTTGAACCTGGGCCTCCCCAAATCCAAGCTCCAGTTTCTCTTCTCTCTTTTGGTTTTACCTTGTGGACCCCAGAGTCCAAAAGTATCTTACACTGACCTCAGGCTTCCCCTACTTCATTCCACAGCAAGGTGAAATGAGCAAGGCCAAGGTAGGAAAGTGGTCTTGGAGAAATGCAAAGTAGATCTTCTATCTCCTTGCTGTTCCTCATGGTCCAGCAATATTGACATCCCTTGGGAAGTGGTTAGACATATAGACCCTCAGGACCCACTCACACTAATGAATCAGGATCTGCATTTGAGCAAGATCTGCAGGTGACTTTTATGCCCATCAGAGTCTGAGATGCATGTTCTAGCAAGGCTTTTCAGTAAAGCCATCTGCAGTCATCTTGGGTGGGATAAAGGAGGCACATGACGAGCCCAGTCTATGGAAGATTGAGGGCTGGGCCCATCAAGTGGCTTATCCTGATGTTCCCAACTGCTCCTAGGCATGTGGCAGTGAGCACTTCAGTGGTGACCCAGCAGCTGCTGTCTGAGCCCAGCCTGGAGGCCCCCAGGGCCCGGCCCTGCCGAGTAAGCACTGCGGATCGGAGAGTGCGCAAGGGCATCATGGCACACAGCCTTGAGGACCTCATCCACAAGGTGAGGGCCCCGCCTGTACTCCACACAGCCCAAGTCCTGGGGCCTTGGTTGAGAGTCAGCCCTGCCAGCTGTTCCTGTCTTCCAGGTCATGAGATGCGATTTGGCAGGGGTGGGGGTCAGATCTTAAGTGGTGGAAGCACCTATGGATTAGCACCCATGGATTGATAGTGCTTGCTTAGAGACCTGTCCCAGTCATAAGTGACGTCTGTCCAGAGGGCAGAAGAGCAGTGCTTTTCTATCCTACACACTAACAGTCCACAGTGGCATTTTTGGGGCATATTTTTCTTTCTTTTTTGAAAAAATATTTAAGTCTTTTTTTGTTGTAGATGGACACATACCTTCTATTTATTTATTTTCATGCGGTGCTGAGGCTTGAACCCAGTGCCTCACACGGGCTAAGCAAGCACTCTACCACTGGGCTACAACCCCAGCCCCAGACCATATTTTTCTTGCTGGAAAGACCCTTAGGTTCCCTTTTTGAGGAATTTTTAAACTTGCTGGGGTACCTAGGATTTGAGAAAATGAGCAGGATTTTAGTGTTTCCCTTCTGCATCTCCCACTGTCACCCAGGGCCATTCTCCTTAAATCTGTCTCCCACAGTGGAACCTTCCTGACTTTGTGGAACTAATCATCAGGTAAACTTCCAGAGAAAGAAACTGAGGGCACACAGCTCTGGTGGATGGTACTAACAGCAGGCAAGAACACCACCATCCCCCATCCCTCTCCTTCTTCATTTTGTTGGGGGTAACTTCTTCCTCTGCCCCTCCTACAGCCTCTTCTGATTTTTTTTTTTTTTTTTTTTTGCCTTAGTTACATGGCCACATGCTTCACTGGCTCATTAGTTGAATGTGCCATGGGACTGGACTCCTTCACCTGCAAGCCCAGGTGCCTGGCACAGGTCAAATATTTGGATTAGGTTTCCAATTACTAGAGTCTGCTTGACACATAGACATCATAACCAATTTAACTCTTTATTCTAGATTCCCTCCCCCATTCCTCGAATTAGGTCTGTTCTTCCTGGAAGCCAATGTCCCCTCTCTTGTGAGGTTCCTGGCTACGCTAAACTATGTTTATGTGCCTTGAATCAAAAGAACTCATTTAGGGGCTGGGGTTGTGGCTCAGTGGTAGAGTGCTTGCCTAGCATGTGTGAAGCATTGGGTTCAATTCTCTGCACCGCATATAAAAAAATGAATAAAATGTATTTTAAAAAGGGGACTCATTTACATTTTAGTCTGAATTTAGTATTACTTTTTGTCCTGAGCTCTGTGGACCACTTCCTGTACCAAAATGTCCTTGTTATACCTGGCTTCCCAGATTTCATGCCCAAAAGACTTGATGAGTCATGGACAAGGCCCAGGAATTTTCCTTTTCAGCTGGTACATCAGGAGACTCTTGTAGCCACTGAGCTTGGGAGCCCCCTAGTCAGAGTCCTATTGCTAAAGGATGTGAGAAGAAACAACAGTAAGATTCCATCTTTTCAAGATGATAGGTCAGAAGGGAATCCTACTGATAGGGAGGACATTAGCCTATCTATTTGCTCTTCCAAATTTGGCAGAAGAGAGAAAGAAGCAGAAAGTGAAAGGGTGATGTGGTTGTTAGGGACCAGAGGATGAAGCCCTCTTTTTGACCATGAGAAATAATGGTTGGGTTTCATTTAAAAAAGAAGCCATTGGAAGATAAAAAAAAAAAAAAAAAAAAAAAAAAAAAAAAAAAAAAAAAAAAAAAAAACCAACCAACCAAACAAACAAAAAAACCTAACATGAAGCAATTCAAACAGCAAAATTTGCAAGAACAGGCCAGGTGATGTGATGCGCCCCTAGAATCCCAGCTTCTTGGGAGGCTGAGGCAGGAGGATTATAAATTTGAGACCAGCATCAGCCACATAGCAAGGTCCTATTTCAAAATAAGAAATAAAAAGGGCGTGGAGGGCTGGGGTTGTGGCTAGAGCACTTGCCTAGCACATATGAGGCACTGGGTTTGATCCTCAGCACTACATCAAAATAAATAAAATAAAATAAAGGTGGTGTGTTCATCTACAAGTAAAAAAAATTTAAAAAAAAAAAAAGAAGTGTAAAGTGAGAATTCTTTTGTTCCAAAATAATTAATGATATGGTTATAAATGTCCTAAATTGTTAATTCTTATATAAACTTACACATTTTATGACATGTCATGGGTTTCTTTCCATTTTAATCCACAAAGTCTGAAGATGTAGTAAATGCTGCTTATGGATCACGTACCCTGCCACCTGATTTACAGCATTTCTTTTAATTAAAACCTTAAGGTTTAACCTTAATAGTTACTACTATTCCCATTTTCCAGAGGCAGAGGCTGAGTTTATTCTCTGGAATGATGATGATGATGATGACTAATAGTAGTAGTAGTAGTAGTAGAGATTAAACCCCAGGGTGCTCTACCACTGAGTTATGTTCTCAACCCTTTTTATTTTATTTTGAGACAGGGTCTCACTAAGTTGTCCAGATTGGCATCGAATGAGATCCTCCTGCCTCAGCCTCCCAAATAGCTGGGATTACAGATGTACACCACTGTGCCTGACCATACTCTGGGATTTAAACTCAGGAAGTCAACTCAAGAATTCTTACTTTTTTTTTTTTTTTTTGCGGTGCTGGGGATCAAACCCAGGGCCCTGTGCTTGTAAGGCAAGCAAGAATTCTTGCCTTACAAGAATTGTAAGAATTTCAATTCATGCCTTACTATGCATGAATTGAAATATCACACTGTATCACACAGTATTACAGTCAATAGTGATTCATCACTAATCAATAGGGATATGCAAATCAAAATCTCTTCACATCAACTGACATGGTTAAAATAAAGACAGAAACAAACATTGCTGAGGTAGACAAATTGAGCCTGGGATCAGTGCACACCTGTAATCCCAGCGACTTGGGAGGCTGAGGCAGGAGTATCACAAGTTTGAGGCCAGAATCAGCAACTTAGGCCCTCAACAACTTAGCAAGAGTCCTGGCTCAAAAATAAAACACAAAAAGGACTAGGCATATGGTTCAGTGGTTAAGTGCTCCTAGGTTCAGTTCCCAGAACCAAAAAAGAAGAAGAAAAATTGGAATTCTCATACTTTGATGTAGGAATGTAAAATGATGCAGCTGTTTTGGAAAACAGTTTGGTAGTTCCTCAGAGTTAAAAAGAGTTCATATGTGATTCTACAGTGTTGCTCCTAGGTATGTACTCAGAAGAAAGGAAGATGTGTCCATACAAAAAGTTGTATGCAAAGTTCATAGCACCATTTTTTTAACAGTAAACAAGTAGAAACAACCCAAATATTTATCAACTGATCAAAGAATTAAACATATGATATATCTACCTAGTGGAATATTACATAGCCAAAGAGAATGACTCATGCTACAACATAGATGACTTTTGAAAACATGCTAAGAAGTGAATCTTAGAAGATCTCATGTTGTATAATCCAATTTATATAAAATGTCTGGAATGGACAAACCCATAGACTCAGAGAGTAGCAGGTGCCATGGATGGGGAATGGGAAAAATGGGAAGTGAATAATGTATACTAGGTTTATTTTGGAGGTAATGAAAATGTTTTGAAATTAGAATGATGGCTGCAACTTGGTGAATATGCGGAAAAGCACAAAAGTGAAATTATTGTACATAAATTATATCTCACTAAAATTTCATATATATTTATTTACTTATATATATGACCCCTGTTATATATTTTTGGGGATTAAACTCAGGGGCACTCAACCACTGAGCCACATCCCCAGCCAAATTTTGTATTTTATTTAGAGACAGATTCTCACTGAGTAGCTTAGCACCTTGCTTTTGCTAAGCCTGGCTTTGAACTTGTGATCCTCCTGTCTCAGCCTCCTGAGCCATTGGGATTATAGGCATGCGCCACCACACCGGCGCCACCTCCCACCCGCATTATATTTTATTGGACTGCACTGTTCTAGGCTATTAACTCTGAAGTCAGATACCAAGAGGTACCATTATATAAAAATCTGTGGGGGGGATGCCACAGTAGAGTGCCTGGGTCTCAGTGCCATGCTTTGGTTCCCAGACCCTGGCTCTTTACCTGGCAGCTAAGATGATGTGATGAGGGTCTTTCACACACCATCTCTGTGGCTACATATATATGGCAAAAGTGTCACTAACCTTATTCCCCAGGTTCAGGATGTCTTGATGCTGGCAAATAAACCCTTCTTCCTGGTGCTGGAGGAAGATGGCACAATTGTAGACACAGAGGAGTATTTCCAAGCCTTGGCAGATGATACGGTGTTCATGGTCCTCCGAAAGGGGCAGAAGTGGCAGCCCCCATCGAAAAAGGTGAGTTCCTACCTGTGCAGGGGAGAAAACTGAGAGCTTTGGAGAAGTCTTGAAGTATGCCAACCACATTTGTCTTGCTGCAGGGGTCTAGGTACCAACTTTCCCTCTCCCATAAGCCCACCAAGAAGATTGATGTGGCCCGCATAACCTTTGACCTGTATAAGCTGAACCCGCAGGACTTCATTGGCTGCCTGAATGTGAAGGCAACGCTCTATAACACATACTCCCTTTCCTATGATCTGCACTGCTACAGAGCCAAGCGCATGGTGAAGTGAGTAAACGGGGATGAGGTGGGGACCAAGAAGATACAGAGCAATGGCAGAGCCCATATTGAGCTCTGATTTTGCGTCTGGCACTGGAGTTAACAAGCCTAACAGTAAGCATTCATGTAGGGCTTAGGATTTATCTAAGTGCTTTGGGTTACACAAGTATGTGCTAGACAGGTACAGGTACTCCCTGATGGAACCTGAATACAGTTAGTTGTTATGTTTGCCTTCTACTACAGCAAACTGTGTCTGTTCACCTAAAAAAGTAAATTTTCTGAAGCAGTCTTCTAATTAACCTTTTGCCAGGGAAGAGGAGGGCTAGGGATTGAACCCAGAGCCTCATGCCTACTAAACACATGCTCCAGCACTGAGCTACATCCACAGTCAGTCAACTTTTTAAAAAACGAACGTGTGTCAAAGATTTTATCGAACTCATTAATTAATCAGAGAACTAGCAAGAAGGTACAATCAGTTTAAAGAACAATTCAAAATTCCACGTCCACCCCTGAGCTGCAGCTCCCCATTTGCCAACACATATATAGGTCTGCCAGTAATGATAAGTTAAATTTATAGATAACAAACTGAATTTTTCCATGGGGGTAAAAGAGATAAAATAATCTTTCTTCCATAAGGACAAATTAATTTGTATATCTGTGGAGAAGAAGCATTTGTATTATCTTAAGCTTTTTCTTTTGAAAGCCTAATTAAGTATCACAGGAAACATGAAAAGATATGAAATCATAAGACAAGTACCATTACGGTGGTGTTTCTCAAATTCTACTGCCCTGTGTTGCTCTGGAGCATTCTTATCCCATGAGGTGGCTATGGCCCCTGAGGCCTGAAGTGGTACCATTTGTCTAAAGCCACAGAGCTAGACAGCAGCAGAGCATGGCCTCCAGCCAGTGATTCTAGTCCCCCACAATTGCTTTATTTAGTGGTTGCCGAGTACCTATTGTGTGCCTGGTCCTACACTACAAACTAAAGATACAGAGATGAACCAGATACGAGAACAGGTTTCATGAGGGCAAGAATTTCTGTTGCTTCTGAAACCTTGGTGAATGCCAGCACGCAGTAGTTATTCAAATAATCATAGAGAGCTGGGGGCGTAGCTCAGTGGAATAGTGCTTGCCTTGCGCGACAGAAGCCCTGGGTTCCATCCCGGACATTGCAAGGGGATGAAGTAGAATGAAGATACTTGTTTTCAGGGGACTTCTCAGAAATCCTACTGAGGGTCTCCAGAGCTCCACCAAAACACATGCAGCTTAAACCATATCAGATTTCTTGGCCTGTTTAGTTTCCCCTCTGTGTATTCAATCTCAGATGGGGACACTGAGGCCGTGAAGTGCGCATGCCCAAGACAAGTCAGGGGCAGGCTGGAGCCTGGTTCTATGGCTAAGAGTCGTATTTTCCCCAGTGGCTATTTCCTCCTTCATATTGCCGTATTGTGCCCTGCCTGGATGCGAGATTGCAGCCAGTATCTGCCAGGTTTCAAAATCTAAAGCCAGAAGTTTTAGCCTTTAAACTCAGTTCATTTAGGGGAAATGGAACTCTCAGACCTAAACACAGTAGATATACTGTTTCAAAAATCAAAAGCAGGGCTGGGGTTATGACCAACTCAGTAGTAGAGTGCTCACTTAGCACGTGTGAGGCCCTGGGCTTGATCCTCAGCACCGCATAAAAATAAATAAAATCAAGGTATTGTGCCCATGTACAACTAAAAAATAAATTTTTTTAAAAAATCAAAAGCAATGCTGGGGCATGGTGGCGCATGCCTGTAATCCCAGTGACTTGGGAGGCTGAGGCAAGAGGATTCCAAGTTCAAAGTCAGCCTCTCAACAAGGTAATAAGCAACCTCAGTGAGACCCTGTCTCTAAATAAAACATAAAAAAGGGCTGGGCATGTGGTTCAGTGGTTAAGTACTCAGGGTTCAATTCCCAGTACAAAAAAAAAAAAGCAAGCTGGAAAAAAAAAAAAAAAAAAAAGCAAGTTGGATTTAGCTTAGTAATGTCACTACATTTCTTTAAAATAAAAATTCTGATAAAATATTTATAGCATTAAATTTACCATTTTAACCATTTTTAAGTGTACTATGCGGTAGCATTGAGTACATTTACAATGTTGTGCAACCATGACTACTATCCATTTCCAGAACTTTTTCATCATCCTAACAGAAACTGTGCCCATTATATAATAACCCTCATTCCTCCTGCCCTTAGACCCTGGCAACCTCTATTCCACTTTTTCTCAATTTTTCTATTTAGGTCCCTCATAAAAGTGGAATGACACAATATTTATACTTTGGTGACTGTCTTTTTTCACTTAGCATAATGTTTTCGGAGACTTATCTGGTGTTGTAGCATATGTCAGAATTTCATTCCATTTTAAGGTTGCTCGGCAAGGTTTAAAGCCTCAGTTTTCTAACTTGAGAAATGGGCAGACTTCTTAGGTATATCCTTTAAAATATATATATTTTTTCATTTTATAAATATATGTAAGTATATTATATATGTATATGTGTGTGTGTATCTGTACTTGTTTTATTTTTATTTTTTGCAGGGTTAGGTACCAAATCCATGCTAGGCAAGTGCCCAGTGGCTGAGCTACAAGCCACACTCCTGGTGCCCCTCCCCACATTTTTTTTTGGTAAGGGGAATTGAATCCAGGGGCATTGTTACCACTGAGTCACATCCTCAGCCCTTTTTATTTATTCTTTTAAGATCTGAGACTAAGGACTGGGGAGATAGCTCAGTTGGTAGAGTGCTTGCCTTACAAGCACAAGGCCCTGGGTTCAATCCCCAGCACCGCCAAAAAAAAAAAAAAGAAAAACCTGAGACTAGATCTCATTAAATTGCTGAGGGCCTCACTAAGTTGCCCAGGCTGGGCTTGAACTTGTGATCCTCCTGCCTCATCCTCCCAAGTCACTGGAATTACAGGCATGGCCCACCATGCCTGGCTAGACCCCCAAATACTTTTATGTTCATGGTTCTAAGGTCTTTCTGCCCCGCTCAACTCCATCCAGAATACAAGTTCACTTACTGAATGAAGGTCAATAGGTCTGTCTTTTAAACAGATTTGGTTAAAGTTGTCTAGTCTTCAACAGCCGCTCTTGACCCTGTGTCTCTCCTGCTTTCTACACTTCGGACCTCATGTTAAGTGCTTTATGTTATTTCAACATCACCCATTTTACATGTGAGGAAGCTGAAAGCTCAGAACAACAGCAGTTTAGATAAAAAACAACTAAATATAGAATTAAAAAAAATTTTTTCAAATGTTGGTAGACTTTCATTTTATTCCTTTATTTATATGTGGTGCTGAGAATCAAATCCAGTGCCTCTACCACTGCGCCACAAACCCAGTTCCCAAATGTAGGATTTTTTTAATGGGTTTTTTAAAATAATACCTTTATTTTATTTAGTTTTATATGTGGTGCTGAGTATCAAACCCAGTGCCTCATGCATGCTAGGTAAACGCTCCACCACTGAGCCACAATCTCAGCCCCAAATATAGGATTTTAAAAGATTTTTTTAAAAAACCTAGAATTGTTTACTAGAGTTCACATAGTTAATAAGACCAGATTAGAATCCCTGGCCTGTCTGGTTCAAGTTTTTTTCCCTCAGTACGCAGTAACAATTGACATAGAAGGGCTTCATGTTCATGAAAATGACCATGAGTGACCTAGAAAGACCTCAAAGTCTAGTATAGAGTGTTAGGAAAGGTAGAACCATGTTATTGTAGATTAATCTGACTGGGACAAAATAATTTGAAAAAATTTAAGGGTGGAAGAGGGCATCCCTGCCTTGTTCCAGTTTTTAGAGGGAATGCTTTCAGTTTTTCTCAAGAATGACATTGACTGTGAGTTTAGCATAAATAGCCTTTACAACGTTGAGGTATGTTCCTACTATTCTTATTTTTTCTAGTTTTGAGCATGAAGGGGCGTTGTATTTTTTCAAATGCTTTCTCTGCATCTATTGAAATAATCATATGGTTCTTAACCTTAAGTCTATTGATGTGATGAATTACATTTATTGATTTCTGGATGTTGAACCAACCTTGCATCCCCGGGATGAACCTCACTTGGTGGTGCAATATCTTCTTAATATGTATTTGTATGCGATTTGCCAGAAGTTTGTTAAGGATTTTTGCATCTATATTCATCAGAGATATCGGTCTAAAATTTTCTTTCCTTGAGGTGTCTTTGTCCGATTTTGGTATCAGAGTGATACTAGCTTCCTAGGATGAATTTGGAAGGGTTCCCCCCTTTTCTATTTCATGAAATACTTTGAGGAGTATTGGTATAAGTTCTTCTTTGAAGGTCTTATAGAACTCAGCTGAGAATCCATCTGGACCCAGGCTTTTCTTGGTTGGTAGGCTTTTGATGGCTTCTTCTATTTCACTGCTTGAAATTGATCTGTTTAAATTGTGTATGTCCTCTTGTTTCAGTTTGGGAGGATCATATGTCTCTAGAAATTTGTTGATGTCTTCAATATTTTCTATTTTGTTGGAGTATAGATTTTCAAGGTAGCTTCTCATTATGTTATGTATTTCAGTGGTGTCTGTTGTGATATTTCCTTTTTCATCACAAATTTTAGTAATTTGAGTTTTCTCTCTCTTCTTTGTTAGTGTGGCTAAGGGTTTATCTATTTTGGTTCCTTTCTCAAAGAACCAACTTTTTGTTTTGTCAATATTTTGAATTGTTTCTTTGGTTTCAATTGTAGCTCAGACGTAGACGGCTTACCTAGAATGCACCAGGCCCTGGGTTCAATCCTCAGCACTATAATAAAAAGACCACTCCTGCCCCTGTTTGCATGTTGCTCTAGAATCATGAAGTGTTTTTCATCTTTCCACCTCAGTGGACATTTCATTTTATTAAGGAAAAAAGCTAACTTGAAAGCACTTTTTCCAGGCCAGTGTGGGAATCTGGGGGAGGAAGCATTTGAGGGGATGCAGTGGGGAGACAGCATCCATGTTTTTGATTTTTTTCTCATTCCCCCCAGGGAAATGATTCGCTGGGTCCTCTTCAGCATGCAGGCCACAGGCCACATGCTGCTTGGTACCTCCTGCTACATGCAGCAGTTCCTGGATGCCACAGAGGAAGAAGAAGGACAGCCCTCTAAGGCCAAGGCCTCGTCCTTCATCCCAACCTGTCTGAAGATACTGCAATGAAAGCCCAGACCTCAAAGTCTTCCCCAGCCAAGGACAAGACTGGGGACCCCTCAGCTGGTAGCACCCACAAGCCTGGCAGCTAGAGAGCTTCTTACCTCCCCCATACCTCCCTCACTGCACAGGACCATGAAGAAGGAAGCAGAAGGAAGGACTGGGACCCTGGGGTGGGCTGGTCAAAGGAGAACTTTGGGTTCCTGGCCTGACCCAGCTCCTTCCTGCCCCAGGTAGCTTAGCTGACCAAGACTGGTCACTCTCAGGCTGTGGTATGAAGTCTGCCCCTCAGCAATCTGTCTTCACTTGCTGCACTTTAGGCCACTCCTTCCCTCTTGCCTTCCCACCCCAGAATACTCATGGGTGAGCTGTCAACCACACTAATGTACCATAGTAGAGAGTTCACAATAAATTATTTATACAAATGCATCTTCTTTGCTGGTATTCTTTGGGGATAGGGTTCTGTCTGGAAGGCTAGAGAAGATTAAGGCAAGAGAAGAATCCACTGTCAAAAACTTCTGTATAATGTGGCATTACAGGCAAACAGCACTTTTTCTTTTTCTTTTTTTTTTTTTTTTTTTTTGCGGTGCTGGGAAACAGCACTTTTTCTAAAAAAAAAAAAAAAAAAAAAAAACGCAGCTGGGCACAGTGGTACATGCCTGTCATCCCAGCAACTCGGAAGCCAGAGGCAGGAGGATCACAAGTTCAAGGCCAGCCTCAGAAACTAAGTCAGACTGAAAGCAACTTAGTGAGAAATAAATAAAGTCGAATAAAAAGGGCTGGGGGATGTAGCTAAGTGGTAAAGTGTCCCCTGGATTTAATCTGTAATTATACCCACCCCCTGAATCACAAGTTTTGGATTTAAAGTCTGCTGAATCTGAACCTTAAACAGACCATGTAACCTATACAAGGCCAACTTCCAAATGAAATTTGCCTATCAGAATAGCTCCAATTAGTGGATTAAGTAGTTTTTCTAACTCCTGAGTATCAAATTTTATAACACCTTTTTTTTTTTTTTTTTTTTTTTGCGGTGCTGGGGATTGAACCCAGGGCCTTGTGCTTGCAAGGCAAGCACTCTACCAACTGAACTATATCTCCAGCCCCTATAACAACTTTTTAAATGTTGAGGTGGAAAAGTACTAGTCAAACAGTAAGGCAATTCTCTGTTGATGCCTATCCTTGCTTGGTAGTTGATATTTTATGTTAGAATTTTCTTTTTTTCAGTACTGGCCATGGAACCCAGGGGCACTCTGCCACTGAGCTATATCCCCAACCCTTTTTATTATTCATTTTGAGACAGGATCTTGCTAAGTTGTTGAGGCGGCCTCAAATTTGGGATTGTTAGGATTGCAAGTGTGTGTCACCACACTCAGCTGAACTATATGTCTTAAAAGGGTAAATTTTATTATATGTAAATTATACCATGATAAACTTTGTATGTTACTGGGACTGGAACCCAGGGCCTCATGTGTGCTAGGTAAGCATTTTACCACTGAGCCACACCCCAGTCCCCAGATTAAAATATTTTAAAACTCATATTTATAAATAGTCAAAATTTTTTGGTACTGAGGATGGAACTCAAGGGTGCTTAACCACTAAGCCACATCTCCAGCCCTTTTTATTTTTTGAGACAGGATCTCGCTGAGTTGCTTAGGGTCTTGCTAAGTTGCTGAACTCACAATCCTCCTGCCTCAGCCTCCCCAGTCGCTGGGATTATAGGTGTGTGCCACCATGCCCAGCTAAATAGTCAAATTTTTAAAAATATGAACAAGACTGAAAAGAAATTAGGCAAAAATGCTCTACCTTGAGGGTATAACTGCTTTGTGGTAAGATCTCAGTATTTGAGAATTCTTCTTAAAGTTCCCCTGTGTACTCAAGTACCAGTTGGAGCAAGAACTAAGGAAAAACTAAGTTCAAGGGTCTGGCTCACAACCCACCCCAACTGCAGCAGACTTATCTGCCATTGGCTGTGCTTGGCCCAGGAAAGGCCATTCTCCCACATGGACTGGCCCTTGGCATTTCAGAGGTCCTGGCTCCCTTATTTTTTGGAATTTTCCCTTCTCAGACCCCCAGCTCCTCAAAGACTGCCCTTTTCTCTTTACTTCCTACTGCTGCTTTGACTCCATTAGACCCTGAACTCCTGAAAGAAAAGGAAGAACCTACTTTTCCATGGGCTGAGAAGGCTCAGTGCCAAGAGACCACGGTCAGTCCCTCAAGACTCACTTATGAAACTCCTGGTCTTGGGAGGAATGGAGCTTGGGACAAATACCAGCTTGCACTGCCCCTCTCCAATTCAGTTATTAATAATTTTATAAGGGGAGTGAGTGGGTAGGCCACTGTTTCAGCAAGACTGGAACAGGAATAGCTTGTCTGCTAATGCACATATCGCGCCTCCCTGCCAGAAGGCCCACCCCATGGAGCACAGGAGAGCCCAGAATAGAAAGCTCTCTTCAGCTGAATCTGGGAGCTTGCCTCACATGTCTGCAGGGCATGGGACAACTGCCAATATTAGCTTCCCAGACTAGCTTTGGTAACCCAACCCTTTGTCTTAGTAATTACTGAATCCAAATAGGCCTTTTTTTTTTTTTTTTTTTTTTTTAGTTGTTAATGAACCTTTGTTTATTTATTTATATGCAGTGCTCAGAATTGAACCCAGTGCCTCCCATGTGCTAGGCAAGTGCTCTACCACGGAGCCACAACCCCAGCCCCCCAAACAGGCTTTATAGTAAGGGTTGCGAACGACAGGATTTTCAAATCTGGGAATCACAGATTCATATAAGGTCAGCATTTTGTATTTGTCTTTTTATCTTTAAAAAAATTTTTAGACTTTTTTTTAGTTGTCAATGGATCTTTATATAATTATTTTTTTAAAATTTTTAAATGCAGTGCTGAAAATCTAACCCAGTGCCTCACACATGCTAGGCAAGCGCTCTACCACTGAGCCACAACCCCAGCGCCCGTCTTTTTAATATTTTATGTGCTGGGGACTGAACCCAGCGGCACTCTATGACTGAGCTACACTCCCAGCCTATTTCATTTTCTATTTTGAGACAGGGTCTTTCTAAGTTGCTTAGGGCCTCCCAAGTTGCCGAGGCTGACCTCTAACTTGCAATCCTCCTGCCTCTGCCTGGGATCACAGGCATGAGCCACTGCATCTGACTTTGTCTTTTAATTTTTTTTATTTTTATTTTTGCAAATTTTAAAAATAACATTTTTTTAATGTCTTTTGTATCTGGCTTTGTGTCTGTTTAGTTTTTTTTTTTTTTTTTTTTTTTTGGTACCAGGAATCTAACCTAGGAGGGTCTTATCACTGAGCCATATTCCCAGCCCTTTTTATTTTTTAATTTTGAGACAGGGTCTCACTAAATTGCTGAGGGTCTGAATAAATTGCCGAGGCTGTCCTCAAACTTGTGATCCTCCTGCCTCAGCCTCCTGAGTTGCTGGGATTACAGGCCAGGGCCCACCATACCCAGCTCTGGTTTAGATTTTTAAATTTTGTGCGCAAGGGTGTTTAGAAGAAATGAATCAATGAAGTAAAAAAAATTTGAACAGTCTTGTGTTAGTCAGCTTTTTGTCACTATGACCAAAAGACCAGACAAGAACAATTTGGAGGAGGCTCACAATTTAGCTCACAGTTTCAGAAGGTGAGTCCACGGTCAGCTGATTCCATGGCTCTGGGCGGAGATGAGGCAAAAACACCACAGCGGGAAGCGCGATGGAGGAGCACTGCTCTGCGCATGGCAGCCCGGGAGCAGAGAGTTAAAGGAGCCAGAGACAAAGTATAATCCCCAAGGGCGAGCTCAGGCCATGCTCAACCTGCCTACAGTTACCACCCAGTAATTTATTCAAATCATTAATCCATCAAGTGGATTAATTCACTGATGAGGTTACAGCTCTCAAAATCTAATCATTTAGCCTCTGCATTGCCTAACATGAACTTTTCAGGGGACACCTCATATCCAAACCCCATCAAGTCCCAAAGGATAAAAATAACTAATCATCTTCTCCTCCACTTTTGTTTTCTGTTGCTATAACAAAATAGTTGAAACTGGATAGTTCATTAAAATAATAGTTTATTTGGCTTATGGTTCTGTAGGCTGCCAAATCCAAGAGTATGGCACTAGCACATACTGGGCATCTAGGGAGGGCTTTTCTTTTGTTTAGATACACGTGACAGTAAGAGTGTATTTTGACATATCATACACACATGGAATATAACCTCTTCTAATTAGGATCCCATTCTCGTAGTTGTGAATGATGTGGAATTTCACTGGTGGTGTATTCGTATATGAACATACGAAAGTTGTCAGATTCATTCTACTGTCTTTTCTATTCCTATACCCACCTCCCATCCCTTCATTCCCTTTTGCCTAATTCACTGAACTTCTATTCTTCACTCCCCCCACCCCGTGAGGGCTTTCTTGCTGCATCATTAATGGCAGAGGGCATCACATCACATGGCAGAGGAAGAGGATCTGTCTCTCTTCCTACATAGACAATAATGCCATCATGTGGTGCCCCACCTTCATGACCTCATGTAATCCTTATTACTTCCCAAAGGGCCCCAACTCCAAGTCCATTAATGTGAATATAAGAAATAAATTTCCAACCCATGAATTTTGGGGAGACACATGGGAACCACAGCATCCCCTCTGATTCCTTCCCCAGAAGTAATCACCATTCCACTTTTGTTAGACTTTTAAAGAAATGGAGAAGTATATAGCACTATGAATAAATACACGCACGCTAACACACATATATGCATATTCTAGTCACACTGCGCTTCACTTTGCTTTCTTGATTTAATATGTTCTTAAGTCTGATTTACTTGGAACTCACAATAAGCCTACGTATGTGCTGCTGTAAGGCCCCCAAAAAGGAAACCCCAACTCTGTCCCATGGATGGATGGCAACCCCAATCAACCGCAGGAGGCGTCACTTGATGCAAACCGCAAGAGGTGTTTATTCCAGCGCGCTGGGACCCAACTCCAGGAGTCGAGTCCCTAGCAGAAAATCTTGTAGGTTTATAAAGGCAGAAACCACACATCGGGAGGGGTCGCACATGAAAGGGGGAAAAGGGGGAACAAAGCTGCCAGGAAATTTCAAAGGGGGTCTGGTTTGCTGACAACATGTTTCACAATGTTTTACAACAGGCTGTAGATTCTGGTCAATAGTTTCTGGTAATCCTACTGTTTGAGCACTATCTGGCTATCAGGCTCAATTTACTCTTTTACTCTCTGTTTGGGAACAGAGAACAGCTTTAAGGGCTTTGTTCCCATTACTGGGAGGGAAACCTTAGGGAGTTGAGATAAAACAGACAGCTTAAAAAAATGTCCATTCTTTCACTGCAACTGATTTAACCACTCCTCTCTCGGTGGATTTAGGTTTATTTATAGTCTTTTGCTAAAGCGAAGGATGAACTGAAAGTCACAGCGCCCTTAGCTTGTGGTGGTGACACAAGCCAGGACGAGTGCTCCACCGCTGAGCCTCATCCCCAGCCCCGACACTGGTCCTTTTAAATTGGAAGGCTCCTGAGATTTAGGACGGTAATCCGGACACCTGGACCGTCCTAGTTTTGTCCTAAAACTAGTACTTCTTCCCAAGTAAATTCCACTCTCGTGCCTCTGTTTGCCCTAAATCATCGGTGTGAATTTAAGCATTTCCTCCCCGGTGGAGGAAAAGCTTCTCCAGGTTCTCAGTCCCTGCAACTCAAAGTTCGGGTTGACAGTCGATCTGACCAATCAGCGTGTGGTGGGTGAGCAAGGAGGCCCTTCTGAACGCGCATGCGCACCGGTCTTCTTCCGAAGATGGGCGGCTTCCGTATCTTGGGCCGATCCGCGGGTGGCTGGTGGAGGGGCCTGGGGGCCCACGCACCGCCCAGGGACGCAGGCTATAGCACCAAGACCGGGTGATTAAGCTCCCCCACCTTCGTGTTGGAGGAAGGTTACAACAGGGGGAGGAGGAATGTACAGAATAAGGATTTACGTACATTGTAGGTTCTAATCCTGGTTCTGCTGTGTGACCCTAAGCCAGTTCCTGGGCCTCTCTGAACCACAGATCCTTTGGCTGTTAAGTGGAAGTTAAAAGTCGAAACTCAGTTTTCAGAAAACTCAACTCGGGCATTTTGAGGCGTTTGGAGACTGCAGGAAGAGGTGGGTGGAGTTAGAAATGGGATGTATTTCGCCGAACCAGTGATTCCCCTGTTGCTTCTCCCACCTCTTCCAGGCATCATCTGCAACCACAAGGCTCCAGTAAACGGTCGGGTGTCCCCCGGGACCAGCCCTTCCCTGGGGTGCTGCAGCTAAAGACCCTCAGCAGGGAGGAGCTGGTTGGTGTGCTGAGGGAAGCCGTGGTGGACAAGAAAGGTGAGGGCTGGAGGGACAGCTGTACAGGGACCCAGGAACGGAGCCTGCCACTCCTGAGCCAGCCTCTGGGGTGTTGGCTCTCCACTGCAGCCCTGCAATCAAATCCTTTTCTGTTTCCTACCGGCAGCATAAACTGCGACTAGCCACATAATCTCTCTGAGCCTCAGCATTATGGGGATAGTGTTGGGGGTATAAATAACCACAGTCTTGCCAGTAGTAGGCAATCAGTAACAAAAGTTGTTGTAATAATAAATTGTTTATTGATTGTCAAAATACAAGCTTTGGAGTCACATGTATCTAGATTCGGTAAGCAATTTGCCCTGTGGCTTTTGAAAAATAACCCAATTTCCCTGAACCTTCGATGAGTTGTTCATGTCCTCAGCTATGTACTGAATGTGTGCCAAACCACTGTCCTGGGTGTGCTCTACAGTGTTGTGAGAGAAGTGGTTCCTATCCCCAGGGAGCCTACTTCTAGTGGGAGAAATGGCTTAATCAGCAAATAAGTAAGTTGCTATTGATCAGTGCTATGAAGGAACTGAAACACAGCGTTATCACGCCTGTAATCCCAGAGACTCAGGAGGCTGAGGCAGGAAAATCACAAGTTGGACAATTTAGCAAGACCTTAGGTCAAAATTAAAAAATAACAAGGAATGGGGATGAAGCTCAGTGGTAAAGTGCCCCTGGGCTCAATCCTCAGTACAAAAACAAAAAAGAAAGCTGGGTGTGGTAGCACACTCTGCCTGTGATCCCAATGGCTCAGGAGGCTGAGATAGGAGGATCCAGCCTCAGGAACAGCGAGGTGTGAAGCAACTCAGTGAAACCCTGTCACCAAATAAAAAATACAAAAATGGGCTGGGGATGTGGCTCAGTGGTTGAGTGTCCCTGAGTTCAATCCTCATACCAAAATGAATAAATGAATGAATGAGTGAATGAGTGGATGAATGAATGAATGACAACCCAATAATAATAAAGGGGAGTGCTGGGGATAAGGCTCAGAAGTAAAGAAAGTGCTTCTGGGTTCTATCCCCAGTACTACAAAAAATATTCAGGATATTATGATAGCAAGGAAGTGGGTGGGGGACACAGTACATTGGGAATTTGCACCTCTCTTTTATAACACTTGAGCCAGGATGATATGGAGTCAGGCCTGTGAAAATCTGGGGCAAAGGAAACAGCAAGTGCAAAGGCCCTGAGGTGGCAGGGAATTTGGCTTTATGCCAAGAATAGGAAGTTCAGTTTGGAGTGAGGTTGATAACTCCTGTCTGAGAGTTCTTGTGGTGTCCCATGCTAAGATAAATGGGAAAGTGCTTTGTAAATTCTTAAGTGCTGCATAAAGATTGACCATTGCTTTTGCTGCTGTTTTTGCAATGTACATTTCAGGACCCCTGCTGACACTGAACAAACCCCAGGGTCTGCCAGTGACAGGTAATGAGCAGGGGGTGTGGGCAGGAAATGCAGTAAAAGGGGGTTCCATGTGCCTGAGAGAGGGAATATGAATAGAAGGGGATGGTGGAACTCAGCTTTGGCTTCTGGCAGCAATTTGTACTTTTCCCTCTTATTTTCCAGGGAAACCGGGAGAGCTTACATTGCTCTCGGTGCTGCCTGAACTGAACCAGTCCCTGGGACTCAGTGAACAGGATCTTCATGTTGTCCAAGCAGCTGGGAAGTAAGTTATACAGGTGGGGGATTTAATTATTTGACAGATAATATATATATAAAATTCCAGGTAGGGCACCAGGCATTTGGTAGCCACTTAGCGATTGGTGCTTATTGTTGATAACTGGCTCTGAGCTCCCTGGGAGCAAGAGCAAAATGAGAAACACAGTAAGCTACCTAAGTCTTGCTGTTCAACAAGGAGAGATCTTACCTGTTTATCAGGAGGTCGGGGTGATAGTCTTGACATTTCTTTTTGCCCTTAAGTATGTCATTGTTCCTTGATAGGGTCTCCTTTTTCGTGAATGAGCCCAAGGTAACTTTTCTGATTTGTCCTGTTCTTATAGGGAGGCCTCTGGGCTTGTACTTCTCTCTAGTTGTCCCCAGACAGCAAGCCGCCTCCAGAAGTTCTTCATCCACTCAAGGAAAGCCCAGAGACCCACAGCCACCTACTGGTGAGAGTGAGGGGAGGCTTCCAGGGCAGTGGAGAGGTCCCAGCAAGCCACTCTGTGACCCTCTCCTACCACCATTCACAGTGCCATCACGGATGGGATCCCAGCTACTTCTGAGGGGAAGATCCAGGCAGCACTGAAGCTGGAATGCTCTGATGGTGTCAATCTTGTGAGTCAGGGTTTGACAGGGAAGAGGAGTCCCAGGTACAGACTGGGGTAGCTGGCTCCCTTGTCCCCTAACATGAATGACCACCTCCTGTACTATGAGCCTGGCCTGAGTCTGTTAGGAGCGGGCTGTAGCTCCCAGGCGTGTGTGAAGCTTGCTCATTTTTGGCTGACACCACAGGTAGTACCAGTGAAGTCCCCATCCCGAAAGGACATCTTGGAAGGGGTTAGAAGGACTCACAGCTACTTCCGTGTGATGGCCACAGGCTCAGGCTGTGCCCTGGTCCAGCTGCAGCCACTGACAGGTAGGTTTGGAGCCTCAGCCAGCCTTTAGAACTGTACTTGGATCTGGGAGGCAGGGGGTGGGAGGAAGAGGATGATTCCATAGCAGCCTGGGGGGCATTTGAGGAACCAAGGGTATAAGTGACCACTCCAGTGTCACTCTCCACAGCTGAGCATCCCAGCAGGAAAGAGTAGTCCTTATTGACACTAGATGCAGCCATCCAGGGTTGAGCCTCACAGGCCAGGCACATTGCCAGCTGATGGTCCTGAGCTGCTCCTGTGCCCTGCCCTGGAGGCAGAGGCTACCTCACTGCCTCCTTGTGACCTGAGAATGGGGTGGTGTTTCCCCAGAGGGGAGCAGGGGGCAGCATTGGATGGAATGAAGAGGAACTGCCTACCCATCTCTCCCATCTCTGTCACCCAGCGTTCCCTGATCAGCTGCAGGTGCACATGATGCTGCAGCTCTGCCCTCTGCTTGGGGACCACACCTATTCTGCTCGCGTGGGCACTGTCCTGGGTCAGCGCTTTCTGTTTTCAGCCCAGAGCACCAAGCCCCAAAGACAGGTACCCAAGCTCTTACTTCCTTCCAGGGTTGAGGGTGGCCAGCATCTCCAGATACTAGCTATGCAGCTTGGGACTGGAAGGCAGCCTCTTGGCTTCCAGGGTTGTCTATACCGCTGTCTTGCTGTGTGGCTTACATACCCTCTTTCTTGGGCTTCATTCTGCCCCTTTGTTTAGTAAGGGAGTTGGCGTGGCTGATTTCTCAAAGCCTTTCTAAGTCTGCCATTCACAGGTTGTGTATATGAGGGCACCTCTACCAACTCTAACAAGTAATTCTTATGTACAGTGATCTAATGCTTATATTAAGTCCTTTTCATGGTAGTGGGTGTGGAGTGGGCTTTGTTCCAGGCAGTCTCTCAGGGGCCCAGGCTGTTGGTAATCCAGCCAGATGATGACGTGTAGGTTCATATGGATGAGGATTTTATGGGCCAGGTCTGGATGTGGCATGTGTGCTTCCACTCATACTCCGCTGGCTAGAGCTCAGTCACATGGCCTTACCACACTGCATGAGTTGTTGCAGAAAGGAATGTATTTTAGCTGTGCGCTCAGGAGAAAACTGGTTTGGTGGACCCCCAAACTAGTGTGAGAATGTGTATGCATGTGTGTCTTTGTGCAGAGAAAAAATAATCATAGCTGCCGGCCAGGAGGGGATGGGGAGAGCAGGAGGGAGGAAGTGCTCACTTCACAATTGGTTAGAGCTGGTGCTTAGCTGGTGGGAATGTAGGTGGCTTAGTGCTCACTCACTCCTCCCCAGGTCCTGGATGAAGCCCTCCTCAGATGCCTGCACCTGACTCCCTCCCAGGCTTCCCAGCTGCCCTTACACCTCCACTTGCACAGTCTTCTCCTCCCAGGCCCAAGGCCCAGGGACACCCCCATGGAGCTTCTGGCACCCCTGCCCCCTTATTTCTCCAGGACCCTTCAGTACCTGGGGCTCTGCCAACATAGGCCTCTCTTCTTGACCCCCCAGCTGGAGAGCAGAGGGCAGTGAGGGGAGGGGGCCTATGACCAGCCAGGTCCAAAGAGAATGAGGTCAGTGTTCAACATGGTAAAGGACATGTTTTAGGGTCCTGGGCTCTGTGGTCAGGCAAACCTGGCTAGGCCTCTTGCTTGCTGTGTGGTGTTGGGCAAATGATTTCTCTCTGGACTTGATATAATAAAAGTTCCTACCTCATGGTCTGGGTTTGAGGATTTGTTGAGAAAGTAAATGTTTACTGTGGACCATGCTTTCTACTGATCTGAATATATGGTCTTTTTATTTGGCAGTTTCTATTGTGAACCTGACTAGAAAGAGATGTTAGATTTTTAAAAATTGTGGCCAAAAAAAAAAAAAATAATAATAATAATTTACCATCTTAACCATTTCTCTCTCTTTTGAGTTGAGGTTTTGCTATGTTGCTCAGGCTGGCCTCAAGTGATCCTGCCTCAACCTCCCTAAGTAATTGTGTACTTAATGTATTATATAACAAAAAAAGTTTTCATCTTCCAAAGTGAAACTTCATACCCACTGGACACTAACATCATTTTCCCTGCTCCCAGTCCCTGGAAGCCACCATTATACTTTCTATGAAATATCTCCATCTAAGTGGAGATATTAGATCTTTTACTTTAAAAAATTGTGAAGCTGGGTATGGTGGCACACACCTATAATCCCAGAGGTTTGGGAGGCTGAGGCAGGAGGATTGATTGCAAGTTCAAGGCCAGCCTTAGCTATTTATCGATGTCCTAAGTGACTGAGACCCTGTCTCAAAATTTAAAAAAAAAAAAAATAGATTAAAAGGACTGAGGATGTGACTCATTGGTTAAGCACCGCTGGTTCCATCCCCAGTACCAAATAAATAAATAAATAAACAATAAAATAAAAAATTTTGAAATAGCTGGGATCAGTGGCACTTGCCTGTAATCCCAGTGACCTGAGGGTAGAGAATCATAAATTCCAGGCCTGGGGACCTTAGCAAGACCCTATTTCAAAATAAAAATAAAACAGGCTGTAAATATATGTAGCTCAGTGGTAAAGTATCCCTGGGTTCAATCCCCAGTACCAAAAAAAAAAAACAAAAAAAAAAACGTGATATAGGGCCTGAGAGTGTAGCTCAGTGTAGAGCCTGTGCTTAGCATGTACGAGGCCTGGGTTCTATCCTTAGTGTCCCCACACAAAAATTTTTTAAGTATATCAAATATATTGGTGTGATTTAAAGACTGATGATAAAATGATACCCATATAAACCTCAGTTGGGGCACAAAATAGAAACTCCCTTTCCTTTCTGCAGAGTAACAATTCCAAACCCTGACCCCACTTTAGAATCCTCCCCCAACAGGAAGCTTAATCCCAGGACTCCCCATGATTTGCAGCTCAAAGGTTCTGGTTTACTTGGCTTGGCATGGAGATCCTGACAACAGTACTTGTTTATTTTTGCAGTGCTAGGGATTAAACCCAGGGCTTCCTCACATATGCTAAGCACACACACTACCACTGAGCTATACTCCCAAGCCATCAGTCTTTTTAAAAAAGATCCCAAAGGTGTTCTGTTTAGTCTAGGTTAGAATCTACTACCCTAACTTGGCAGGATTCTTTCCTTGCTTTTCTTTTTAAGTTTTACCACATGCTTAAGTATTCCTAAACAATACTCTTCATTTTGCCTCCCCCCAACTTTGATACTGGGGATTGATCCCAGAGGTACTTTACCAATGAGATATCCCTAATCCTTTTTTGTTTTCAAACAGTCTCACGAAGTTGCCAAGGCTGTCCTCTAACTTGTGGTCTTCCTGCCTCCTGAGCTTCTTGGATGACTGGTGTGCTCTACCATGCCCTACATTTTTGCCTGTTTTTGAAGTTTCCATAAAAGGGCTCATGCTGCTAGGTATGGTGATGCACACCTGTAATCCCAGTGATTTGGGAGGCTGAGATGTGAGGATTACAAGTTTGAGAACAGCCTCAGCAACTTAGAGGGGCCCTAAGCAACTTAGCGAGATTTTGCCTCAAAATAAAAAGGGCTGGTGTCTTAGTCAGTTTTTTCGTTGCTGTGACTAAAAGGATCTGATCAGAACAATTTTTTTAAAACTCTTATTTGTTTATTTATTTATTGTTTCATGTGGTGCTGGGGGTTGAACCCAGTGCCTCACACTTGCCAGGCAAGTGCTCTACCACTGAGCCACATCCCCTGCCCTGATCAGAACAATTTTAGGAGGAAAGGTTATTTGAGGGCTCACAGTTTCAGAGGTCTTAGTCCAAGAAGGCCAGCTCCATTCCTTGGGGCTCCGGGTGAGGCTGAACATCGTGGCAGGAGAGTGTGACAGAGGGAAACAGCTCACACTGTGATCAGAAAGCAGAGTTTCCACTTTCCAGATACAAAATATATACCCAAAGCCACGCCCCAATTCCAGTCTCCTCCAGCCACACCCTACAATTTCTGTTACCACTCCAGTTACCACACAGTTAATCCCTATAAGGAGATTAAATCACCAATTGGGTTAAGGCTCTTACAACCCAGTCATCTCTCCTCTGAACCTTCTTGTCTCATATCCAAACCATAACAGCTGGGGATGTGGCTCAGTGGGTAAGCGCCCCTGGGTTCAATCCTCAGTACCAAAAACAAACAAAAAAGGACTCAGGCTGTGTGTATTCTTTTGCAACCTGCTGTTGCTCCACGTTGTGACCTGCACTTGTGTTGTGTGGCATGTAGCTGGAATTCCAGAGTTTGAACAGACCACAATTACCCATTCTACCAGTAATCGGACAGTTATATCTTTTGGCTGTCACCACAAAGCTGCTGTGAACCTGATTGCACTCATTTCCTGGATTAGGGAGGAGAGAATTTCTGGGTCAGAGTATTTGTGTCTTCAGCTTGACTAGTGTCAAGAGCTGCCTAGAGCTGCCCTAACGAATTACCACAGAACAACAGAAGTGAACTTTCTCCTTTTGGGAGACCAGAAATCCTAAACCAGGGTTGTCAGCCCTTTAAGGGCTCTAGGGGAGAACACTTGTAGATTCTTCTGTGGCTTCCAGTATACTGTACCAATTTGTCTCTTTTTGTGTGTGTGCTGGTGATTGAACCCAGGGCCTTACACATGCTAGGCAAGTGTTCTACCACTGAGCTACATCCCCAGCCTTTCTTTAAAATTCTGAGACAGAGTATCACTCAGTTGCCCAGGCAGACCTTATACTTGTAATCCTCTTGCCTTAGCTTCCCAAGTAGCTGGGGTTACAAGCAGCCACCACCACACCCAGTTTCACATGGCCATCAAAGGAGTTAAAAATATAACACCCTGGGCCAGGTGCAGTGGCGCATGCCTATAATCCCAGCTACTTGGGAGACTGAGGCAAGAAGATTCCCAAGTTCAAGGCCAACTTAGTGATACCTTGTGTCAAGATAAAAAATAAGAAGGGCCTTCATCTTATAGAAGAAAAAGTAGGTCCAAATCTTCAACATGTCAGCTTAGGATCAGACTACCTTAACAGGACTCTCATAGCACAAGAAATAAAAGCCAGAATCAATAACTGGGATAGATTCAAACTATAAAGCTTTCTCTCAGCAAAGGAAACTATCAGCAATGTGAAGAGAGAACCTACAGAGTGGGAGAAAATCTTTTCCACTCATACTTCAGATAGAGCACTAATCTCCAGAATATATAAAGAACTTAAAAAACTCTACACCAAGAATACAACTAATCCAATCAACAAATGGGCTAAGGAAATGAACAGACACTTCACAGAAGAAGATGTACAAGCAATCAACAGATATATGAAAAAATGTTCAACATCTTTAGTAATAAGAGAAATGCAAATCAGGTTGGGGATATAGCTCAGTTGGTAGAGTGTTTGCCTCGCAAGCACAAGGGCCTGGGTTCAATCCCCAGTACCACAAAAAAAAAAAAGAGAGAGAGAGAAATGCAAATCAAAACTACCCTAAGATTCCATCTCACCCCAATTAGAATGGTGATTATCAACAATACAAGCAACAATAGGTGTTGGCGAGGACGTGGGGAGAAAGGTACACCCATACATTGCTGGTAGGGTTGCAAATTAGCGCAGCCACTCTGGAAAGCAGTGTGGAGATTCCTCAGAAAGCTTGGAATGGAACCACCATTTGACCCAGCTATCCCACTTCTTGGCCTATACCCAAAGGACTTAAAATCAGCATACTACAGAGATACAGCCACATCAATGTTCATAGCTGCTCAGTTCACAATAGCCAGATCGTGGAACCAACCTAGATGGTCCTTCAATTGATAAATGGATAAAGTAACTGTGATATATATATATATATATATCACATATATAGGTTTCCCTAGCCTCATAACCCCCATATATATATAATGGAATATTACTCAGCCATAAATAATAATAAAAATTATGGCATTTGCAGGCAAATGGATGAAGTTGGAGAATATCATGCTAAGTGAGATAAGCCAATCTCAAAAAACCAAAGGACGAATGATCTCGCTGATAAGCGGATGATGACACATAATGGGGGGTGGGAGGGGGGACTGTATAGAGGGAAAAGAGGGTGGGAGGGGTGGGGGGGAAGGAGAAAATAACAGGATGAATCAAACACCATTACCCTTTGTAAATGTACAAACATGTATCCCATTTGTTTATAATAAAAATAAAAAATAAGAAGGGCTGGGGATGTAGCTCAGTGGTAAACTCTGGGTTCAATCCCCAGTACTGAGAGGGAAAAGGGAAGGGGAAAAAACAACAACAACAACAGGGGCTGGAGTTGTGGCTCAGTGGTAGAGTGCTTGCCTAGCATGTGTGAGGCACTGGGTTCGGTTCTCAGCACCACATATAAAGAAATGAGTAAAAAATAAAGGCCTATCAACATCTAAAAAAATTAACAAAATGAAAAAAACAAACAAACAAACAAACAAACAAAAAACACCCTGGCATATTGACTAAGTGAAACTTGAAAGGCAGTACTATGAAATCACTTTAGGGCTGGACATGTAGCTCAGTGGCAGAGTGCTTACATAGCATACTGGGTTCCATCCCTAGTGTGCAAAAAAAGAAAAAACATTACTTTGACCTTTGTGCAGCTTCTTAAAAACAGATGTGACTGAATTCCCATTAGAAATATATAGCATCCCTACTTATAACCAAGAAGTCAAAACCAAAAGAATTCTGTAAAGACCTTATTAAAATAACTCCAGTGCTGGGGATGTAGCTCAATGGTAAGAGTGCCTGTTTAGGATGTATGATGCCCTGAGTTCCATCCCAAGCATGGCCAATAAATAAATAACTCCTGTCTTTTAAGCCTCCCTGCATAATTTAGTAGCTTTTTCACAACTATTCTTTGTCTGAGCCAGTAACTGACTCTAACTGCCTTTTTGGGTCTTCATTTATGAGGGCTCCCATGCCAAGTCCTGTTAATATAGCTTATGTAATTTAATTCTCAGATCCAGTCAGGACCTAAGAAAATGGAAGTGGAGTTTTTTTATCTCCTGTCATCTTTTCTGATTCTTACAAAGATGTTTATTGTTGGGCTTAGGGACCACTCACATAATCTGGGGTGATTTCATCTCAAGATCATCAATTACAAAACTCCTTACCTGCTTAAGGACATACATGCAGGTGACCGGAGACATATCTTTTAGGGGGCTGCCATTCAACCCACTACAACTAGGAGACATCAGATTTTTCCACATGGGCGTGTTTTGTTGGATATCTCATTTTAGCTGACATTGGCTCCTTGCTGATAAAGGGACAGACCCATAGCCTATGAAGAAGGCTGGGGTTTCAGCAAGGTCTACCCTTTCCCCTGTGTTGTGTAATAAGTGTCCCTGTGCCCACTGTATGTCATTCTGCCATCCCAGCTCAACCTCTGGGGTTGGGGTAGGGACTCAAAGTTGTCAGCAGTTCTGGTAATGTGTCCCTGACTTTTCACTGCCACGTGATCTTGGCCAAGCCACATCTCCATTTTCAGACTGTTTCTTCATACGTATAAGTGAAGGCTCTCTCCTGACCCCCACCTAAAGATCAGAGATACCAGGGAAGTATCTGAACAGAAAGCTCCGTTTCTGTCACTAGGTAGGAATTGAGGCTGCTGTTAGCTCTTGCTCTGGGCTGTGGGGTAGAGGCTTCACTCCACCTGTTCTTCACCCAACAACAGCGGTGGAGCCAAAGCCTACCATACTTCATTTGCTCCTCTTTATTTGGTACTGGATCCAGGACAGAGGCAGTGGGGAACAGAGCAGGGTTTCCCTAGCCTCATAACCCCCATGCTCCCCAGCTTCTGGAAGGTATCAGTAAGGGGCAGGGATATAGGGAGGCTCAGCCTCTTCACGGGGTATGTCTCAGCCTTGGGTTTGTCGCAGAGTCTTGCCTTGAACTTGCCTTTGGCCTTGACCTTCCTATGGGTGCTGGGAAGAGTTCCGACTTCAAGGGTCTGAGGCCACAAGGCCTTGCCAGGTTGGGGACCTCGAAGGTGCTTGGGAGCAACAGCCTCGGTGTGAAAGGAGGGGAGAAAGGGAGAGATGATCAGGAATCTGTATAGGAAGGGGTCTCTAGGGGGATAAGCCCTTCCCTTGGGTCCCTGGGCAGGCTGAGAGCTGCCCTCTGCCTGTGCCCTCCAGCCTGACCCCAGTGCTCAGCACTGTTCACCAGGGTATGAGTCACAGATCCAGGCCCACCTTTCTTGGCTTCGGGATGCTGGGTGCCATCTTGAGGTCAGAGTCAGGTGGAACGGAAATCGTAACCTTGGCCGTAGGTAGAGTCATCAGGGCCTTGCCTGTGGCCGATAGGGCCTTAGAGCCCACCAGTTTGCTGGGCTGCATTCTGAGGACGCGCCCCTGGGGTTGGAGCACATAGGGAGAAGGCAGCCGGGCCTTGGCGTGGAGGCTGGGGAAGTGGTAAGGGGCTGTGGGAGCAAGGGAAGCTATGAGGGCCTGGGGAGAACCCAAGGCTGACCAGCTGCCCTGCTGCCCCACAGGGTATGTGCAGAGGGTGGGGAGGACAGGGTGGGATGAGGGCAATGGAACCCTCCCGGTTCTTCCTCCAGAGGCAATGGGAAGAATGCAGGGTTTGGAGTCCAACAGACCTGGGTCTGCATCCCAGCTCTGCCCCTTCTGAGCTGTGCAACCTCAGGCAACTTCCTTAAACTTTCTGCTACCTCGGCTGGAAAATGGGGACAACAGCACCTATCTCACTAGGTTGTTGTGAAGACTAAAGGAGCTGGTTAGGTAGTGGTAGTGAACAGTTAAGTGTCTACTTTTTTCTACAAAGGCCACTCTGCATGGAAGCAAAGGCAGAATACGCCTGTGGCAAAAGCTTGGACTCTGGGGACAGAGCACTCTGGGACTGAGTCTGGACAGGGTGACTACTCTGGAGAGGACAATGTTTACTTGGCTGTATATTATAAAAGATTATTTTGTGAGGAGTAGCTTTTCCCTGCTATGGTGGGAGGGCAAATCCAAGTGGTTGAGAGGGGCTTAGAGAACAGAAGAAATCACCTTGGGATACTGGGGTGGTTAGGGGAATGCTGTTACCCAGGGATTGGGGTCATCCTCATACTCAATGGCAATCTGTTCAAGGGATGGGACTGTCTGCTCCCACTAACACAGGTCATGGTAAAAATGCAGCCCATTTTTGGGGGAGGGTCCCACTTGTGGAGGTTGGGGCAGACCAGGGCTATGGCACTTTTTGCCTTGCCTTTCTTCCCCTTCCCAGGGATTGAGGTGGTAGCAGTAGAGTCTGGCTTCTCAATGTGTCCCAGGCTCCTGGCCCCAGCAACTTTCCTAGAAGCTGACCTGTGGGTTGGGGTCCCCAAGTCCTTGCCTTCCCCAGAGCCTTGCTGGGTCAGCAGGTGAGGGAGTGATGGGTGGACCCCCATCCGCCTATGACACAGTGCCATGGGCTTCTTGATGGTGGAACCCTCCACCAGGAGCCGGATACCCACATACTGGGGCACCTCCACGGCAGGCTGTGGGCAAGAAGAAGAGACAAGGCCTGCTCAGTGGTGTTGGAATCCTTGTGGAATCCTTGCAGCAGGGCAGAGATGGATAGAATTCATCTCTGAAGCACCTAGACATGTAGAATGAACAATAAAATTAGAAATTTGCCATTTTGCAACTCAAATAGGTAAGAATCAAAACTGAGCTGAGAAACAGGAAGCCCACCTTTGTCCTCTTAAGAGATCTACTACCTAGAGGAATCTAGAGTCATAGAACCCCAGGGATTGGTAACCCAGAAGAGGAGAGGAATTCCAGCCATGTCTCCACACACCTGCACACCCACTGCTCTCAGGCTGCTCCCAGTCATGCGGAATATGTGTGGTTCTGTTCTACAAGTCACTGCCAATGGATAGCTTACTGATCTGAGATGATCAGAGTCCTCAGAGAGAATTTGAGTTATGACACCTACACAACATGTTTGGATCCTGCCTGGAACCTTATGTGAGCCCAAGTCATGAGGGAGCAGAAACTAAGAGCCTTAGAGAAGGCAGAGCATGCCTGGTATGGTTATATGCACCTATAGTCGCAGCTACTCAGGAGGCAGGGGCAGGAGAATCATGAGTTCAAGGCCAATTTGGGTAACTCAGCCAAACCCTGTCAAGAAAGAAAGAAGGGAAAGAAGGGAAGGAAGGGAAGGAAAGGAAGGGAAGGAAGGGAGGGAGGGAGGAAGGAAGGAAGGAAGGAAGGAAGGAAGGAAGGAAGGAAGGAAGGAAGGGCCATTCTAACTGGGTACAGTGGCACATGCCTGTCATTGCAGTGACTTAAGAGGCTACAGTAGAAGGATCACAAGTTCAAGGTCAGCTAAGGGTCTTGCTAAGTTGCTTGGGGCCTTGCTAAATTGCTAAGACTGGCTTTGAATTCACAATCTTCCTGCCTCAGCCTCCTGAGCCACTGGGATTACAGGCATGTACCTCCATGCCTGGCAGAAACCTCATTTAATAAATGCAGACTGAACATTAAAATTAGAAATCAACCATTTTGCAATGCTAACAAAATAGGTAAGAATCAAAACTGGATATCAAAACAAGTAGAAAGGATGACAGGAAAATGGGTAATTTGCAGACAGCCAAAGTACCATCTTACAAAGTGCTATGTTTGGATATGTTTTGAGTGTCCCCCAAGGGTTTATGTCTTGAAATATCATGGCCATAGTGAGTTATTAAGGGGGGGGCACTTAATCTGACTGTGGTGTTTAGAGGTCAGGCCTTTGGGAGGTGATTAGGATTTAAAGTCATCAGGGTAGAGTCTGCATGATTGAATCCTGGTGGTACAAGGACACATGTGCAGGTCTCTCTGTTTCCCTGTTTCCGTCTCTCTCTCTTGCTCTTTTTTTTTTTTTTTTTTTTTTGGTACTAGGATTGAACCCAGAGATTCTCTACCACTAAGCTACATCCCCGTCCCTTTTTAAAATTATTTATTTATTTATGGTACTGGGGATTGAACCCAGACAATTTACCACTGAGCCACATCCCTAACCTTTTTTTTTAATATAGATTGTTTTAGTTGTAGGTGGACACAGTACCTTCATTTTATTTTATTTTTTATGTGGTGCTGAGGATCGAACCCAGGGCCCCACATGTGGTAGGTGAGCACTGTACCACTGAGCCACAACTCTAGCCCCCCAACCCTCTTTTAAAATTTTTTTTTTTTTTTTTTTTTTTTTGTAGTTGTAGATGGACGGCATACCTTGTTTATTTTCATGTGATGCTAAGGATCAAACCCAGTGCCTCCTACATGCTAGGCAAGCACTTTACCACTGATCTACAACCCCAGCCTCCCAACCCTTTTTAGTTCTTTTTTTATTTTGAGACGGGGTCTCACTAAGTTGCTTAGAGCCTAAGTTGCTGAGGTTGGCCTTGAATTTGGATCCTCCGGCCTCATGCTGCTGAGTTTCTGGATTATAGGTATGTGCTACTGCACCAGGCTCTCTCCTTTTTTCTTTTCTTTTTTCTTTTTCTTTTTCTTTTTTTCGTGTGTGTGTGTGTGGTGTTGGGGATGGAACCAAGGACCTTGTGCCTGGTAGGCAAGTGCTCTATCACTGAGCTACGTTCTAGTGCTTCCCTATCTCTTGACACGTGATGCCTTATACCACCTTGGGACCCTGCCAACAAGAAGACCAGAAGAAGCAAATGTGGCTTCTTAATCTTGCACTTCTAGAACTGTGAGCACAAATGAACCTTTTTTCTTTATAATTTTTCCAGTGTGTGATATTGTTATTATCAACAGAAAATTGACTAATACATAAAATAATTAATAAGGAGAGGAAGCAGCTTCTAAAGCAGAGACCTGGTAGCCACCACCTTAACCCATGATCAAATTCAGCATCACTAATCAATCATGAGACACTCTGACAGCAGTTTCCTTGTGATGTCACAAGAGGTACCCAGCATCACCTCTGATGGTATTTTTGCCAAAAATGTTTTACTTGAACCTCATCAAGCTGTTTGACCCAACTTCTAGCTTTCAGGACATCCAGATAACAGAAGACCAAGTTAAACAACACCATGGGGAAACAATCAGATAAATCCAGAATGTAGGACAGTTCTACAAAACAACCAGCCTGGTCCCTTCAAAAGATCAAAATGATGGCAGGTGGGGGGAAGCAGTGGAGTTGTCCTAGATTAAAAGAGATTAAAGAGACAAAACCACCAGTACAGGGTGTGCTTACACACTGGCCTAAAAAACAAATCAAATCAGTAATAAAAGACATTTGGAGCCAGGTGCAGTGGCACATGCCTGTAATCCCAGAGAGATTGAGGCAGGTCATATGATCAGCAGCTTCCCTCTCTACAGCCAAACCTTGAAAGAAGCAGAATTCTAGTCAGAAGGTCCTTAATTGCCACAAAAAAATTACTTCCAGAGCTAAAAATAATAGCTTTCCAACTGATATTTTTTTTCTGGTATGGTATTGGGGATTGAACTCAGAAACTCATGTGAGGTGAGTTGCTCTACCACTGAGCTACATTCCCAGCCCTGATTTTTTTTTTTTTTTTTTTTTTGGTACAAGAAATCGAATCCAGGAGTGCTTAACCACTGAGCCACCTCCTCACCCCTTGTTTATATTATCTTTAGAGACAGGGTCTCACAGAGTTGCTTAGGGCCTCACTGTGTTGCTAGGCTGGCCTTGAAATCACAATATTCCTGCCTCAGCCTCCTGAGCTGCCTAGCCCTGATTTTTACAAACCCTATCTTATAAGTAGAATTAAATCTCTTTTTGAAACAAGAGGAGTAAAATAATAACAATAGTTGAACATAGTTGTGCAGTCTTGTAATCCCAGCTAATTGGGAGGCTGAAGTAGCAGAATCAGAAATTTGAGGCCAGCCTGGGCAACTTAGAGGCTCTGTCTCAAAAAATAAAAAGGGCTCAGTAGTAAAGGGACCCTCAGTTCAATCCTCAGTAGTCCATGCAATAAGAAAAATAATAACAGGTGCCAGTAATTGACTCTGTATGCCAGGCACTTTACAAGTGATACCATTTTTCATGAAATTCCTAACAACCTTATTAGGTAATAACAACAGCTAAAGCTTATGCAGCAATTACTGTGTGTTAGGTAGTATTCTAAAGTACCTTGCTTATATCAACTTATTTAATTCCACAAATGTATGAATTAGGTTCTATTTTTGCGCTTGCTTTTTAGATGAAGAAACAGACCACCTAGAGGTTGGGAAATAGTTCAGTCATGCAGCTTACTTACTGACCCGGGATTTGAATCCAAGGATGTCCTGGAGTCCATACCTTTTGAGAAATATTATCCAGGCACATTAACTGATAGCATTAACTCAGCTCATGAGAAAGATGGTAATATCTTCATTTTACAGATGAGGAAACTGAGGTTCCAGGTGGGGAAGTGGCTATATACTAGGAGACTTGGCAGAACCAGGCCTCAAGCCCAGGTTTTGAACTGGTCTGACTGTAGAGCCTGGTGTTTCATTGTGGAACAGCCTAGAAGAGAGGGCATACTCCCTGGGGTCCTACCTCCACCTCACCTGCTTATAGATGAGCTCAAAGGCTCCTGTGTCACAGTTACGATCTAGCCGCCGGTCGATGACCACGCGCAAGGTGTCAGCTTGTACACCAGCACAAAGCCGCGCAGTGACAGCCGTGGAGGGTGCCATGGTGGGACTGGCATTGATCTCAATCAGCCAGGGCTGGAAATCCTCACCAAATACAAAGTCCGCCCCATAGAGCTCGAAGCTGGCCTTCCGACACTGCACTGTATCTTGGGAGGTCTGAAGTGCATGGATCACAGCAGCCTTCATACCAGGCACAATGATGGTGGACCAAGCATTTGGGGCCCCCATCTCCTGCAGGTGGGCCTGGAACTTCTGGCTGGACCACATGTTGTCTGGGGGTAGCATGGGATGGCGATGGCAGGAGTTTTCGAGGTGCTTCTGGATAGAGTTATTACAGAGGTGCACAGAGCTAAAACAGAAAGTAGAGGGGGCTGGGGATATGGCTCAGTTGGTAGAGTGCTTGCCTCACATGAACAAGGTCCTGGGTTCAATCCCCACCACCAAAAAAAAAAAAAAAAAAAAACAAAACCAGAAAACAGAAACCTGGGGTTCAGGCCCTGCTGCTCCTCCCACCTAAACTGGGGGAGGGCAGGCAAATCATGGCATCAGCCTGGGCCATCCTGGTCAGTTCAACATGAAATGGGGCCCTAGTGGGGAGGACAAGAACAACAAAGGCCTGGGCCCCATATTCTCCTAGTTTTTATCTCTCAGGATGGCCTGAGGGTGCTAACCATGGTAGCCACAGTACTGCTTGTGCCTAGTTTGTCCTCCCAGTGCTTGGAAGACAAGCAGGTAGGTAAGAGTATGGCCTTGTAGTTGTCAAGATGTGGTCAAGCCCATCTTCATCAAGGACTAGCTGTAAGATCTTAGGCAAGTCATCAAACCTGTAAATTGGGGGTGATGACAGTACCCACTGCATTGGGCTTTTATGAAAAATATGTACACAAAGTGCTTAGCACCTATCACATATGAAGCACGATAATCAACAGTTTTTACTCTCATATTACTTCCTCCATTCTCCATATGTGGAAACCAAGGTTTAAGTTTTTGTTTTGTTTTTTGTTACTAGGGATTGAACCCAGGATTGCTTAACCACTGAGCCACATCCCCGGCCCTTTTTGTATTTTATTTAGAGACAGGGCCTTGCTAAGTTGCTTAGGGCCTCGCTAAAATTTGCTGAGGCTGGCTTTGAACTTGAGATCCTCCTGCCTGAGCCTCCTGAGCCACTGGGATGACAGGTACTCTTGATAAGTATCTGTTGGATGGAAATATGGTTGGGTGGACAGAGGGCCTGCCTGAACAATTTGTTTGGAGCCCAGAAATGCTGAACAAGTCCACTGCATTTTTATTGCCTGTTTTTGTTTTTGTTTTTTGTCACCTCCCCAACTAGACTGGAAGTTCATGGGAGGTAAGTGGTGGGACTCACTTGTCCAGGTTCTTCAGGGAGAAGGGCTGTGTGGAGAAGCGGATGTAGCTATCACGGTAAAACCACACAGTAAGTGGGTTCCAGTCAGTCACCAGGAACCACTGTCTCAGGTCAAACTTGGTGCCAAAGATGAGCAGGGGGCGCTCAATATACTTCTGCACCACCCATTTGCCGTCCTTCATCATCATGGGGTTGCAGTCCACCAGCTTCAGCATCTCCTCCAGGTGATCCATGCACATGATGCCTAAGGGGAGAAGGGGCAGTCAGGGCCCAGGAGGTGAAGCCTGGCCTGGGAGAAGGGCCAAGGGACAATGGGCAGTTCATGATAAGCTCTCATCCACACAGAACAGTCAGGACCACATGGGAAAGGATGCTTCTATAAATTAGTATACTGTTCCCTTTGGGAAAACTGAGAATTTGTTAAGGATTTTAATTTTTTTTGTAACATTATTTTGGTTTGATTGAAAAGGAATATATACATTGAAAATTTCTTAGTATTATTAACTTTCTTATGTTGTTATTTTGTGGCACTAGGGATTGAATCCACTGAGCTATATAACACTGAGCTATATCCCCAATTTTTTTACTTTTTATTTTGAGACAGGGTCCCACTAAATTGCTGAGGCTGGCCTCAAATTTGTGATCCTCCTGCCTCAGGATGCTGATGCATGTGCCACTCTGTCCTGCTATGTACTGGGCTGCTGCTTTTATTTTTGTACCGGGCTTTAAAAGTATGTGTGTATATTATTTTTCTTTAATAATTAATAAAATATAAATCAGCAAAACCAAAAATTAGTATAAAATGGCATATAAAAATAAATCTGTTTTCAGAGGCAGCCAACTACTGCTTCCAGGTATTTATGGAATACTTATGGATCCTTAAGGATTTTCTTCCAGGTTATATGAGAATAACATGTGCCTTGGTTACACAGTATTACACAAATTAAAGCAGGCTAATGATTGAGAATAGTGCTTGGGTTAAACATTCAATAAATGTTAACACATGTTATTAATACCATCTATTGAATACATTTCTAGCCATTAGTTTCCTGACTCCAAGGGTATGTGCACTGTTCATTTTATATTGCCAAAGATGTTCTTCCAATTTCCAGTCCCAGCAAGAATGAATGAATTTGTGTTTGTTCAAATCCTACCCAACACTGTTTATTATCTTCTAGGTAGAAAATGTTTTTTTTTTTTTTTTTTTTTTTGTGAGAAAAAAGTAAAAGTTTTATTTCTTTGCTAGCAAAGGGGAAACCCAGTGGACCCCTCTCCTGGAGATTCTGATTCTGCCCATCAGAGTTTTTTTTTTGTTTTGTTTTGTTTTGTTTTTTAAAGATGGGGTCTCACTATATTGCTCAGGCTGGTCTGGAACTCCTGGGCTCAAGCAAGCTTCCTGCCTCAGCCTCCTGACTAGCTGGGACTATGAATGCACACCAGCATGTCTGGCTTAAGGCATAGTTTTGTTTTGTTTTAACAGATATTTTGTTTAGTTGTAGATGAATACAATGCCTTTATTTTATTTATTTAGTTTTACGTGGTTATGAGGATCAAACCTAGTGCCTCACCCATGCTAGGCAAGAGCTCTACCACTGAACTACAACCCCAGCCCCAGGGCATGTTTTTCTTACTGGAAAGACCCTTAGGTTTCCTTTTTGAGGAGTTCTTAAACTTGTTGAGGTACCTGAAATTTGGGCATAATTTTAATGCTAGTAAATATCAGAATCATATCACCAGACACATAAACTCACAAATAAGCTCACTCCTTAACTTCCAAATTAACTTTATTGCCTGCCAATGGCACAGAAAAACTTGTGCCTGATTCCCAGTCTGGATCTTTTCTTAGAGGACCAAGCTGGTCAGTAAGATTCCTAAGAACATAATACCTTATATAAAAAAAGATTACAACTGGTGCTGGGGCTGTAGCTCAGTGGTGGAGCACTTGTCTGGTACATGCGAGGCACTGAGTTGGATCCTCAGCACCACATAAAAATAAAATAAAGGTATTTTGTCCATCTACAACTAAAAATATATATTTTTTTAAAATTACAACTGAGCAGGGATTGTAGCTGAGTGGTAGAGCACTTGCCTAGTATGTGTAAGGCAGTGGGTTCAATTCTCAGCACACATATAAATAAATGAATAAAATAAAGGTCTATCAACATCTAAAATAATATTTTTAAAAAATCATAACTGCCAGTTGCCATGTAATTCCAGTGACTCAGTAAGCTGAGGCAGAAGGATCAAGTTCAAAGCCAACCTCAGCAACTTAGCAAAGTCCTAAGTAACTTAGTAAGATCCTGTCTCAAAATAAAAAATAAAAAAGGGCTGGGGAGGTGGCTCAGTGGTTAAGTGCCCATGGATTCAATTCTTCGTGCCAAAAATTAAAAAAAAAAAAAAAAAAAAAAAAGGAGAAAGACTTATGATACACACACCAAAGTACAGAAAGAAACACATTAAAAAGTTAATAGATTATCTCTTGGTGAAGTCAAGGGGCATTTGCTTCTACTTTTCTATACTGTTTTGTTTGCTTTAAAAAAAAAAACCAACACATTTTCATAATTGGAAAAAAAAAAAAAAACATAAGTATTTCTAAGGTAGAAAAAGAAAAGAATCCAGTGCTTTTTTTGTTGCTGTTTTGTGTTAATAGGCATTGAACCTACGGGTGCTCTACCACTGAAATATATCCTCAGTCCTTTTTGAGACAGGGTCTCATGCTAAATTGCCTAGGCTGGCCTGGAACTTGAAATCCTCCTGCCTCAGTTTCCCCAGTGGCTGGAATTACAGGTATGTAGCACTGTGAGTGGTAGTTGTTTCTTTTGGTGGTGCTGGACATTGAAGCTGGGCCTCAAGCATGCTAGGCAAGTGCCCTTACATTAAGCTACAGCTCCAGACCTCCTGGTTTTAATGTGACATCCTTCAAAGGAGCATTCTGATGTTTGGAGCTGCAGTGGCTTCACCCTGGCATAAATAAACCCACCAAAGGGCAGTATTTGAAAGGAGCTGATGCAAAAATCTGTTTTCTAGTTCTCGGGCATCCAAAGACTGTGAAAACAGTCTTTAAAGGCTGGGCTAAGGCTTTTCTTTTCAAATTCCAGTCACACGTAGCTGAGGAGTTGGAATAACAGCTAATAATAGTAGTATCAATGTGGCTTTTACTATGTGCAGCAGGTCCAGGACCTAAGTGCCTTTTTTTTTTTTTTTTTTTTTTTTTTTGGTACCAGGGATTGAACCCAGGGGCATTTAACCACCAAACCACATCCCCAGCTTTTTTTTTCCCTCCCCAGTTGCTGGGATTACAGGCATGTGCCACCATGCCTGGCTCCTAACTGCTTTATATACATTATACTCATTTAAGGTTCTCAGTAAGTATTGGCTCCATTTTACCTGTGATGAAGATGAGGCATAGAAAAGGTTAATTAACCTGCCTGAAGTCTTATAAGTAGTGGGAGGCTGACCTTGAACTAGGGGCCTGGCTTTAATAATATGCTATACCCCATAGGGACATGCTGGTGAAATAAGAGAGCCCTTAGATAACGAGCAACCAAGTACTTGTGTCACCAAACTTACCTAAAGCACAGACCCAAACTCAGGGGCAGGAGAGGAAAAGCTGGCATCATCATCAGAGCAGCTATTATATGAGGGTGACTATGCTGACCTACAACTTAAGATGCACTGCTACATTTAATCTCACCTCGTAGGAGGCTTTATCAATCCTCACTTCACAGAGGAGGAACCTGAAGTTCACAAAGGTGACGTGACTTACTCTAGGTCACACAGAATTTTAGTGACAAAGCTGGGCTTCTAGTTCAGACAGTTGGGCAGACTCTGCACTATTAACCTCCCTGGCCTCTAAAAGAGAACAGAGGTCACAGGGTACTGGTGCAAGAAGCAAGGACTGATCCCCACCTCGTCCACGGGACTTGGCTCCTGGCTTCACAATCCAGACGTTACGGTCCCCTTCCATGTCAATCTGGGGCACCACGGCCCGCAGCTGCTGCAGGAGATCCTCACAGCGCTGGACCTGTGCATCCAGGTGCTTGAGTTCTGCCCCCTCACTGTGGGAAGATGGTGGGACTTGGGCAGGGCAGGGCCTGGGGGGCAGGTGGGAGGACAAGACAAGGGGAGACATAGCCCCCTTCCCCTGGGCCATGGTTCAACTACCTTGGTCATGCCTTCCCCTAGGGATCCACATGGCTCTCTCCTGAACCTCCATCCTCACCCTCAAGCTACCCTGCATGCAACCCCTCTGCCCAGACCATAGCAATGGGAATGGTTGAGTAAACCCCATTTACTTCACAGTTCATTCTCTACTCCAATATTCCATTTTTTGCCATCTTCCTTTCTATTAAATTTGCTTTTGGCAAAACTGAATCATTCCAGCTCCAAATGATGGGACACCACACCAAAAGCTTTCCATATATTATCTCTAATCCTCTAATGGCCCTTCCAGGGAGGTAATACCTGTCCCATTTTGAAGAAAAGTAAACTGAAGCTTGGAATGTTAAGGTATTTGCCCAAGGCTACACACTTGGTGTCTCAACCAGGATTCAAATGCCTGATTGATTCATCTGCAGGAGCTTTTTGGCATTCCTCCTTATCTGTACCTAACACTGCTTGATAGGTAGGTTCCCTTCTAGTCTGATTCACTCAAGCACATTTGTATCATAGCTCCCCTGCCTTTGTTTCTCTTCCCATCACTCACTCCCACCTGACTCATTTGTTTACCTGGTTATCATCTGTCTCCCCAAACTAGAACTTCCTTTTTTTGTGGTACTGGGGATCAATACCAGGGCCTTGCACATACTAGGCAAGCACTCTTAACTACACCATCAGTCCAGAAAAGGAAAGTTCAAATAGATTAGTGATGTTCTCAGTCACAGAGCTTGGAAGTTGCAAAGCCAGGACTTGAACTCGGGTCTACCTGACAGCACAGGCCATGATCTTAGTGCCTGCACTGTGGTAAGAGTGGTTTGGACTCTATCAGGGAGGCAGTAGGAACCAGCAGTAGGTTCCTGAGCAGAAGAATAGCAATATGAACAAAAATGAGAGTCTTGGGGAGGAGGTGAGGGCAGTGCTAGATTGTGAGGGTCTGTCCCTAATCACTTGCCTCCAGCCCACAGCCTTGGCTGCAGGGGTACTCACTGGACCACTTGATAGTAGCGCTGGAGGAAGAGGGACCAGCCTGCAGGGCTGAGGTACAGTGGAGCCTCCAGGTCCTTGTCAATGTCCATATGAGCCAAGTTGCTAAGGTGCTCCTCACAAGCACATAGGGCCTCATCCACAAACTCTGGGGACACCGTCATGGGTTTTTTTTCCTGTTTCTTGGGCTGCTTCTCTTCTGCAGAGATAGGAGGAGTCTGTCACTAGAACACATCAAGGCAGGTAAAATGACATATGCCACAGTGCTTATCAATCTGAGGCATGTCACTCACTTCAGGCCTCACCCTAAAGACACCTGAGGTCTAGCATGAACCCAGATCCCTAGGTGCCCTGGAACTTGTCACTTACCTGGGGCTTTGCTCTAAATTTTCCTGCAACTGTAACACTTCACCCCTGGCCACACTGTCCTAGGACCTTTCACTTGAGGCTCCACCTTAAATGTCCCCAAAGTCCTTTAGCACCTATAGCTCCAGCACATAGCTGTACCCTCTCTATCTCTGGGTCCTCTGACACATCTGAGGAAGCACCTGGAAGCGTTGGCCTTTGAATCTAGATATACATGAAACCAAATCTAACATGGCTTCTGTGTTTATTTTATTTTTTTGCAGTGCTGGAAACTGAACACATGCCAGGCAAAAACTCTACACTGAGCCATATTCCCAGCCCCCAACATAGCTTCTTAAGTCCTGAAACACAAAAGAAATCCACTCACTCCCAGAATCCTGACATAAATCAACATTCATCAACCCACAGAAACACTAACCTTACATGTGCAATTCGAGGCCCTAACACACACTTGAGAATGAATCACCAGAAACTGACACCTCAGAGGACTCAATGCACACCCACAGCCCTGACTCACTCCTGAACATCCTGAAATATAACTGGGCCCTCAAACCCCTGCGGCCTGACATACACCTGAGCCCATTGCCAAGGAGGCTTAAGTGCAAGGTCTCTGGCCAGCAGGGAACCCCTGTGCTCCTGATCCTAGCACATAACAGTTTTCTTGTACCTGGCATACTTATGTAGGAGACAGGGATTTTTTTCTCCTTCCTGTATTGTTGCCTTTTACTTCTCTGAATCCCTGGCTAATGAGCTCCTGCATTAAAGGATTAGGGGCTTGGAGGTAGGAGCCAAATAAAGGGAAGGAGTAAGTAATGGGCTGGGCCAGCATGCAGTAAGGGTTTTCTGTGTGCCCTCCACTCCCAGATGTTCCTTATGTTTGGTCATGTAAGGTGCTCAGGAGTCCAGTAAACTGCCAGACTGCACTGTTTTCTCCTCCTCCTAGACCTGATCTCTCCCAGGCAGGGATGGACCATGTCTTTTTAGTCTGCCCTCTCTAGGGTGCTCATTCACATGCCAGGCCCATGAACAGGCTGATCAAACAAATGAACCAGAAGACAAGTGTGTGGGAAGTTGGGATAGAAGAATAGATAGATGACTGAGTGGACTGGAGGACAGATAAATAGTAGTTAGGAAGATGGAAAAACACAGATAGGTGGACAGATGGATCTGTGGAAGGACAGGAAGGAAAGTGGGGAGTGTATAGATGGATAGATAGTATGGAGCTAATGGCAGGTGGGTGAATGAGGAGATCAACAGTGGATGAGTAGGTGGGAGGGTGGGAGGATGGATGGATGGATGCATGCATGGATAGGTGAACAAATAGATTGGTAAGTGGGTGGGTGAATAAGTAGATGGGTGAACACATGGATGAACAGATGGGTGGGTAGACGAAGGGACAAAGTGGTGGGAAGGGTGTTGGACATCACATGGATGTGGATATGGGAGCATGGTGGGTAAGGGAGTGGAGGTAACCACAGCATTTACCTGGGGCCTCTTCCTTTTCTGCTTCGATAGAGTATGACTTCCATTCCGACTTCACCACCAGCTTGAGAACGTTGCGGGCAGCTGTCAGCCAGAAGTCCTCTGCTCTCGGGGCAGGGGATACCCTGCTCAGCCCCTAGGCTCGAAGCCTGTTCTGGTTCTGGAACCTGACCGTGACTTGCCCCATTTTGGATGTGGAACCTGACTCTACCCTTTCTGACTCTAAAATAGGAGTGAGAACCTGGCTCCTATTTCAGTTGTACTCTCAGGCCCAGAATGTGACAATGTGACTGAACTTAGCTTATATTCTGTCCTCAGAATCTAGCTGGGACCTGTTATTTCTTTCTTTAGTTCCTCATCTATTTTTTTTTTTTTTTTTTCCTTTTGGTACCAGGGATTAAGCCCAGGGGTGCTTAACCACTGAGCACATCCCTAGCCCTTTTAATGTCTTTTATATCTTGAGACAGGGTCTTGCTAAGTTGCTGAGGCTAGCCTCAACACCACACCTATCCTCAATCCACATTTTTTTTTTTTTTTTTTTTTTGGGTACCAGAGATTGAACCCAGGAGTGCTTAACTACTGAGTCACATCACCAGTCCTTTTTAATATTTTATTTAGAGATAGGGTCTCGCTGAGATGTGTAGGGCCTAATTAAGTTGTTGAGGCTGGCTTTGAACTCTAGATCCTCCTGCCTCAGCCTCTCAAACTGCTGGAATTGTAAGTGTGTGCCACTGTACCTGGATCCTCATCTATTTTTGACACTTATTCTAGCCTAAAAACCAAACTTTGGCCCAAAACCTAGTTCAGATTTGGCATAACTTAAGACCTAGCATCTAACCTGGATCCAAATACTATTTAGAACACACTGTAGTTGGAAGCTATTCTACCTTAGAAACCCACAGACTAGTCTTTTATGGAACCCAATCTAGCCAATGGAATCTGACATAGTCCTGGAATCCAAAATGGATTCCAAACTCAACCAGTCCACCAACTTTTAGAACCTGCTGTAGAATATAAGCAAGCTACCTAAGTTATTCTGGAGGTCAGGCTGGCCAAGCTAGGAGGCTTATTAAGGGTGGGCATAGTAGGACTGGGGATAGGGAAGAAACTCTGATGGGGTAGATGAGGGCATGAGGAGAGGCCTGCTGCTCCCCAGTATAAGCCAGAGATTTAGTCCTGTTCCTTCAGCCTGAGGGGTCCCGGCATGGGGCTGGAGGTCTCCTTACCTATGAAGGCTTTTTTGTCATCTTCAGCACCCAGGCGGTAGCAACGTGGGAAGAAGGAGTCAGCATCAGCCTCATCAAACCAGGGCAAGTTCCGGAGATTGAGACACAGACCCACCTACGGAGTCAACTGCTGAGGGGGCAGGGTAGGACTTGCCCAGGAGCTCTGGGAGACTCCCCCACAGGCAGCATACACCCAGTCAGGAAGACCTTGCCCGAATGCTCTCAGAGCCTCTACTCCACTTGAGTGGCCTAACTTGCTCACATCTATCTCCTTGTCTGCCTGGTGGTCCCCTTTGCCATGAGTCTCATTCACCCTTCACATCCTTAAAGACCTGACTTGTCTAGGAATCTCTCCCAGCCCATGCCAATGATAAATGACAGACCATTTTATAAAGCTTTTCATCCTTGTCGCAACCCTAGAAAACAGGCCTTACTGGTACTACTTAAAGATGAGGACACTGAGGCTTAGAGAGGTAAAGCCACTTGCTATCAGATAAGACAGAACGAAGCCATGAGTCATCAAATGTGCTCTGCTTAAGAGTTAAGGGCCCTTGCTTACAGTCTGTATTTGGTGTTTGTATGGGCTCCAGATCCTATATGAATCCTGGAGCACAGTTATTTATTTGTTTGTTTATTTTTGGTACCAGGGATTGAACCAAGCAGGGCTTAACCACTAAGCCACATCCCCAGCCTTTTTTATTTTGAGACACAGTCTTGCTAAGTTGCTTAGGGCCTCACTAAGTTGCTGAGGTTGGCTTTGGATTTGTGATCCTCCTGCTTCAGCCTCACGAGCTGCTGGGATTACAAGTGTGTGCCACCACACCCGGCTGGAGCCCAGTTTAGTCAAGATGTCTACACTACCAGATATCCCACAGGAGTTGAATTAGAATCCAAGTCTTTCTATTCCAGGTCTCACTGAATTATTTACCTCCTGCTCTCCTGAGAACTCTCTTTTACTGACAGGGAGAGAAGGGTCGGAAGCTGCCCTGCTGACTGCCCTGAGGAGCCCACCTTTGTAGTAAAGGAGCCAGCTCGGGCATAGTGGTTTATCATCTGATCTTTGGAGAGGAAGCGACAGTCCAGCACATCTCGCCGGGTGGTCCAGATAAGGTAGGGTGTCTCATTCCGAACCATGCGGGACTAAGGAGGAGACAGAGACAGGGAGGAGAGTGTTGGCAGCTTCTCCTCAACTCTGCTGAGCAGGAAGGACAGGATGCTTCCAAACTGTCCTGTAGTCCTCACATTTTTATGTAAAGCATGAAGGACATTTCTTCCCCCAGTGCACATGCTTGGTGGGCAGAGAGCAGACCAGCTTTTCAGCCTCGCTTTGGCTGAGTATTCTTAAGATACACAACAGAATGCTAGACCTTTCTTTGGCCCATGGCCATCAGTAACTTGTCCAGAGGCAGGACACAGCCTCCAAACTGATGTGACACAACATGTAATAGAGGCTCTTCTGTGGCCCCACCTCTCCATCCTTCCTAAAAGTATGGCAGGTAGGATTTATTAATAACCAACAATACCATATGCCACACTCTGTTTGAAGCATTTTCTATAAAATCCATTGAATCCTCTTCCAAACCCTGTGAGGTAGGAGTTATCATTTCACAGATGAGGGAACTGAGGTACATGGAGGGTGAATGACTTACCCCAGGGTTCACAAAGCCACATGAAACTGCCAATTTTCAATGATTTTCAACATATCTTGACATGCAGAAATGGCAATTTTATATAGTTCAACTTAGTAAGAGTTGGTGCCAATCTAATGAACCCAAGTGTCAATTCCACACACATATTCCACACCATCACACCAGCCTCTCAGAGTTGGTTAAGTCCTTCCTATCATCCCTCAATTGCTAAGGGCAGAGGTAGCAGATGAACAAAGAGATTTTTACCTGGAAGGGATTACTAGCGTGTGCAGAGGATATGACAACCTTGTCTGAGCCCCACTGACTCCCTCACTGCTTTGGGGGCCTATCCAGACTTTAGGGAAACAATCATCTTTATACAGACGGGGAAACTGAGACCCAGAGAAGAAAAGGAGTTGTCTGAGGTCACCCTGCTAGACACCAGACCTCTCCTTCTGAATAGAGACTGTCCTGCCAACCCTATGCTTCATCTTGGCCCCGAGGGCTCTCACCATCAAAGCATGTATCCCATCTAGGTCATCAAATTCCAGAAGGCCATTGAAGTCAAACAGCTGTGGTGGCCGATACTGCTCTTCTTCTTCTTCATCCTCAGTGTATGCAGAGCCTAGACCTGATGAGACCCCCGTCCCTGCCCCATAGGTATAAATCCTCAAGCCTGGGATGGTGAGAACAAAAGTAAGAAGACTTGGGAGAGGTCTTGTGGAAAGGGAGGGAACTGTTCACCTTCCTCAGTGGTGTCACTATCACCCATCACTGAGCTGTCTAGATCCTTCTGGGGTGGCAGCAGGGTGGTGCCTGTGTGATGGATCATCTTCTTCTCTACCCAGCCTCTCCGGCGTAAGAGACACCGGATCACTGGGTAGCGGCCTTGGATCATAAAGATCTTCTTCTGCTGTAAGGTGAGAGATGGAGACTTGTTCACTAAGCATGCCTAGGTGCCACATATAGGGGATGTAATGGTGACTCAGTTAGTCTCTGTCTCCAGGTTGGCCTCTTCAGGGAATTTTTATATTCCACTGGGAGAAATAGCTAATAAACATGGAGGGAAATAAATATGAATAGTGTCTGCATGTGGTGGTGTGTGCTTATTAATCCCTGGGAGTTTGGGGCAGGAAGATTATGAAATAAAGGCACAGAGAGATTAAGTAGCTTGGCCATACCATAGTCACATGAAAGAGGATAGATTTCTTTTGTGCTTGGAATTGAACCCAAAGCCTCACCCATGCTAAGCACAGTTCTATCACTGAGCTACACTCTCAGCCCCAAGAGGGAAAAGCATATGCAAAGGCCCAAAGGCAGAATGGAGACCAAAAGTAACTGAAAGGAGGGTAAGGGTGAGTGCAGTCTGGAAAATGAAGGGGAGAGCCCATAAGGAGGTAGGGTAGTATGGACAGACTGTGGATGTTATATGAGTAGCATAAAGCAATAAAGGCTAAATGAGGGAGTGCTCAGGCAGAAGCTTTACAAGTTTGGCTTGCTAATGTATGGAAAAAAGATGGGGACAAGCATCGAAGGCTGTCGTGCTTACAGAGAAGATGGGGCAAAAGTGTGGGGTTTGGGATTCATTTTGGAGTCAGAGATGATGAATGATTTTGCTGAGGGGTTAGACATGGTAGTGAAAGAACAGAAATAATGGATTTGGGATTTGAGTAACTGAGATGATAAAGTCCAGACTGGGGAGAAAGACAGGTTTGGGTAGGAAATCAGAGCATGAGACTGAAATGTTGGTAAACTCTGGGTGGAGATGTCAAACAGAGGGCTGGAAAGGAAATGCAGTGGTTGCAGCATTGATTGGACTCACAACCCAAGGAGAGAAGCAATGCATGCAGGCTGGCATGGAGAGGGACCTAGGGAGCCATTGAGAAACCTCCCAAGGCAACTGAAAAGCAACAGCCAGGAAGGGAGAAAGGAAGAGTAGGAGTGTGCAGTCAGATAGCTAAGGAGAATGAGTGTGTGGGGCATCCATGTACACCTACAGGTGAATCAATCAACATAGCAATCAAGAGGGGGTGCTGGATTTGGCTCCTTGGAGGTCAGGAAGGGCTTGATAAGAGTGGTTTTCAAAGGGAACGGGATGGGAAAGGCAGAAAATCAGAGGGAAAGAAGCTAAGGAGTGAATCCCAGGTAAAAAAGTGGAACAATACCCAGACAATTCTACCAAGAAGTTTGGCCCTGAAGGGGAAGTGAAAATGGGGAGGAACTGGAAGGTGAGAGTGAAATTAAGGATTTCTTTTGGTTTTGGTTTTGAAGGACATGACAAAATACTACAAGGAGGCAGGATAAACCCCTCCCCCCCAATCCATTCTGACCTTGACAGCTCTCTCCACGTGGATTTTGGCGTTTCTGAGCCGGCCCATGTGGTGCTGTGCCTTGGAGAATCCTCTCCAGAGGACAAGGGATCCTGCAAAAAGAGGCAGAGTAGGGGCCGGATAGGCTGGGGCTTAGCTCGGGTCTTTAAGGCTCCTGATATGCATGCCCCCTCCCTCCCTCCACCCTTCATCAGGACACCCACCCACCCCGCTCTTCTTCCGACTCCCTTTCCTTCCACCCCCAAGCTTCTCCTCGCAGTCGCCACTGGACAGGGCAGGCGACACTCTGGGCCTCACCGTCCTGCGGCGAAGGATCATCCAGGACCTGGGCAGGCCGGGGGCTGAGTAGGTGGGGATCCACAGCGCCTTGGGCGCGGGTGCTGTGTGCAGGAGTCTTGGAGGCGTGGCCTTGGCGGGGCGCGAGGCCAGGACTGCTGGCCAGGTGCTGGCCGCCAGTGCAACCCACCTCGGGCCGGGCGGAGGCGGGCCCTGGCCATGGCAGCTTCCCAGGAGGCCGGTATTTAGGGTAGGGAACCCAGGGCCAAGAGGCGGGGGAACTGGTGCGTGGCTCAGGTGGCTGCGGCTTCCGCGGCCAACTGCACCCCGGGCCTTGGTCCTGGCTGTACCAGGTGGCCGAGCCCTGGCGCACGGGCCCCAGTTCCCTGGTGCTCAGGAGAAGCGCCGCACCAGGGCCCTGCATGCGCCCCTCGCCGCGCGCGCCCTTCCAGCGCCCCTGAGCCCGCCTCCCTCCGCCCGCCGCTGCCTCTTGGAGCAGCGCCCAGGCCCCGCCTTCTGTTTGCTGTCACCATAGAAACCATTCCCCAGGCACAATCAGACTCTAGTGTTCCGGAGCCGCCCTGGGTCAGTGGAGTGAGGGTTTTCCACTGTGAGCCAGGCTCTGGGCCTCATTTAACCCCACCCCCTCGATGAGCAGGGCACTAAGGGTAGAACAACAAAACGTTCGGCCGCCAATCATTGTTAGTGTCTCAGTTCCTTATCCAGCAGATTCTGCATGGAACGGCCCCCACCATATTCAGAGGCCAATGTGCTAAGCACTGGGCCCGGGACTGACAAATGGATCCCGACCTCATGAAGCTAATAACCCAGTGTGGGGGAAAAAGCAAGTAACAAAATAGCTACAGGTATGAGGGTGGTGAATAAGCAATGAGCTGAAATCAGGAAAGGGAGTATACATGAGGACAGTCAAAGATGTCCTCTCTGAAGAGGTAACATTTTAGCATTCTAGGCAGAGGAAACAGTCTCAGCAATAACACTGAGGAGGGCAAGACCTTTTTGTGGGGTGGGGGGGAGTAAAAGGCAGCCAGAGTGGCTGGGGCCTGGTGAGGCTGGTTCAGACCTGAGGGCCTAGCAGATGGAGCTACTAAGTTTTGGGGGGACAGATATGAAAACGAAAGTCCAAGCTGTATTTGGGGGCAACAATGATGAGGTGCAGAGCACTCGCCTCCTCTCCTGGTAATTCAGAAACAGAAAAACTGATCATCATTCAAGACAACTGCAAAAGAAATGTAATAGGCCAAGACTGTGACCATTTTAGAGGAAGTGGCAAAGTATTATCCTCAAGTCACTGGGGCTGTATTGCTCCAAGATGTTAAGTAATTGCCACAAATCACAAAACACAGACAGCACTGGAACCCAGGTCTGACTCCAAAGTCTCACACTTACAACATATCTCCCTGTGATTATCATTCAATAGGATTTGACCTGTTAATCATAGAAGTAACAAAACAGCAGTTTGACAGGCTAACTTGAGCAGTGCCCATGCAAGTCCAGGAGAGAACCCTGGCCTGAGAACCCAGTCACTAGGCAGTTCTGCTCTTAACAGTGAAGGCAGGTCCCCTAACTACTTTTGTTCAACTGACCCCAAAGATTACATTTCCCAAACCGTTTTAGCTGGTATGGGTTATCCCAAAAGGCCCCACCCAATTGACAATCACCCAGTCTGTTTTCATCAGCCTGCAAATCTGGTTTTAAGGGACTTTGGACCCTGGGAGAGAAATCTGTGACAAATCAGGGTTCTTGCTGGCTCACCTGGGCAATGCCATCCTGTGAGGGAGGAGTGAGGAACTGCCATACACTCGTGGTCATTCATTTTGCTGTGAGCACCTTTAACGTCCACTGCAATGCTACAACATAGCCATGTGCCCCTGAGGAGAGCCTAGCTAATTCAGCAAGATAGGAGGTCACAGAGGTAATGTCATAAAGGGGATTACAGCTATTTAAGTTGCTCCCAGCACCAGCCCCTCCTTCAGTATTTCCTTATTCTCCCCTTCAAAAGACCCCTTTGGCCACCTGTAAGAAAATCTTCATGAAGCTCAGCTCAAAGATCAACCCTTCTAGAAGCTTTACACTCTCCTATACATATGTCCCCTCTCAGCCCCGAGACTTCCAACAATACATATGAAACACTTCAGTGCATCCATTTGCACACCTAGCTCTTTTACTGGACCCCCTCCCTCTTCTCAAAGCAGGGAGATCCCCAAGCCTAGCATGTTGGAATTATCAGACAACCCAGATACTGAACAACTAGTGTTCATTCAGTGTCTGTGTGGCAGGGATTGTGCCAGTTGACTTTCATTGACTCCACGTTAGAGATCAAGAAACTGAGCCAGGCACGTGGCATGTAATCCCAGCTACCTGGGAGTCTGAGACAGGAGGATCAAAGGTCTAGACCAGCCTGGGCAACTTAATAAGATCCTGCCCCCAAAACCAAAAAGGGTTGGAAATGTAGCTCAGTGGCAAAGCACCCCTGAGTTCAATCCCCGGTTTGAAAAAAATAAAGAAACGAAATGAAATTGAGGCACAGAATATAAACTTGTCCAAATTCAGCAACAAAAGTCAGAACTCAAACATATCAGTTTTGTTTGTTTACTTCAAGGTATCACTAAGAAATGTCTAGCATTATCCAATGTAACTTTTTTTGACAAGGAAATATATGTGCTGATATGGTAGGTACTAGTCACTGTAGCTACTGAACACTTGAAATGTCATCAGTGAAACTGAGGAACCAAATTATAAACTTTACTGAATTGTAGTAATTTAAATAGCTAAATGTGAAGCCACGCATGTTGGTGCATGCCTATAATACCAGAGACTCAGAAGGCTGAGGCAGAAGGATCGCAAGTTTGAGGCCAGCCTCAGCAACTTAGAGACCCTGTCTCAAAATAAAATTAAAAAGGGCTGGGGATGTGGCTCAGTGCTTAAGGACCCCTGGGTTGAACACCTGGTACCAAAAGAAATGACTACTGTGTTGTTTTAGCCCAGGCAGAAGTCTAAATCTCTTGCTCATGGTCTGGATGTTTGAAATAAGCCATTTCATCTTACTGAACCTCAGTTTCCTTATCCAAAAATATGATCACTGCTTCTCTGAGGTTATCTTTCAGCCCACATGAGATCATGTGAAAAGCACCAACACTGTATAGGCAGAGAGAACATTTTCAGAAACACATGTTACCCGGACTGCAATGAAGGAGGTCTCTGGGTTAGGGCCTTTGGCAAGGATAATGGTAAGATCCATCTATAAGACTGTCTGGTGGGGAGCTTCAGGCCCAAGCACCAGCCATCTGGTGTCAGGAAATAAAAATAGCAACACCTCCCTTCCCTTCACATATACACACAGAGTACAGACCTCATGCAGCCCCAAAAGGGCAAGAAGAGACTTTAATCAGGGGAGGGAGGATCCACTAGATCAGAAAAGAAACCAAGAGCATGGGAGCAGAGGAGCCAGAGCAGGTGGAGAGGGCTCAGCAGGAGTTCTGGAGGAGGACTTACCTCTCCACCTCTAGCACAGGCACTGTACTGATAGACAAAGCATGACAGTGACCTCTCTCAGCTGGAAGGGCACCAAGCAGCCCCATGCAGCCAGAAGTTGCCTAGTTTTTGGGCTCCAGCTCTTAGGCATGGCTGGTACTCATGGATTCAGCCCTTGTCCCCAACAAGTGCTGGGAGGCCATCTTCAGGCAGAGCTCAGGAAGCTCGTAGAGGGTTCCCACCACTTCTACTGGGCCCAAGGAGGCTTGTGATTAAGAGGGCAATGGAGAGAAACTGGAGTCTTAAACCTCCCTCTCTCCCCACCTGGGGTAGCACAGGGGAGAAAAAATAGTCGCCTTCTGGCTCCGGGCCCGCCCAGACCCACAGCGACCAATAAAGTACAATCACTGGGACCAGTCACAGCCACTGGAGATGGAGGTTGTATGTTTAAAAAAAAAAGGACAAAAGGTTACAGTCTCCTACAAGCACAGAGTTTAAATTTAAAGACGTTAAAAAAAATCTGTCCCAGCCCAGGGGACTGAACATCAGAAGCCAGCCTGACCAGGCACGTGTGGCCTTGGGGCAGGTCCACTGCTGCTTTCTTGCCCAGCTAGCAAGCACACCACCCCCCTCCCACATCTAGTGCCCACCCGACCCAGCTCCCCGCTTCTGCTGCTGCTGTTGCCGTTGCCGCTCTGGGGAGTGACTCCAGGATGCTTTCGCAGAGACACAGGGAGAGGCTGAGGGGGAAGGCCGCGAGATCCAGCCAGATGGTTTAAAACTGTCAAGAGAACCAAGAAGCAGTGAATGGTGGTTAATATTGTATCCAGGTGGGCCTGCTCCAGGATGGTGGGCTGATTTGAGATCTCTGAAGGATGGGGCTGGGTCCCAGAACACCCTTTGGGCACACGCTTAACTCGGCAAGCCTTCTGCAGAGACCTGTGGAACACTGGCACTAGGTAAGGTAGAAGTCAGCATCAAGGGTTTCTCCACAGTTCCCCTAGACTGTTGTTATGGATGCTGCTATAGAGCTCTGTCAAATGTCTTGCATGTGAGCTGAAGTTGCCTTCTTTAGACATGGGGACTTGAAACTGGGTGTGGTGATGCATGCCAGTAATCCCAGCAACTCAGAAGGAGTCTGAGGAAGGAGGATCCCAAGTTCAGGGTCAGCCTCAGCAACTTAGCAGAGGCCCTAAGCAATTTAATAAAACTGTGTCTCAAAATAAAAAAAGGGCTGGGGATGTAGCTCCGTGGTAAAGCACTCCTGGGTTCAATCCCAGGGTACCGAAAACAAAATAATAAAACAAAGACACAGGAACTCCATAGGTCAGGAAAGGGATACAGCTCTGGGTGATCCTCCAACCGGCATAGGTCACAGAAATGTTTTCTGCCCTCAAGTATCCTCCATGGTACAGAGAACAGTCCTTGATATTTAATGATCCAGAGGCTGTGAACCAATGGCTGATGACTGAGCATAGCCCAAAGATTGGCCCATGTGGTGCTTAAAAGACAATGAATTAGCTGCCAATGTTGATAACATGGAAGATGTCACATACAAATCTGGATTTGGTGTTCTTTTGAAAGGTATGATAGGCTGGAACTACATGATGGCATGGCAATCCTCTTCAAATGAGGCACAAGCTCACCAGGTCCCCATCCAGTCCACTTCTCTCACATGTGCTACCACCTGACCTGTGTATGTACCTGAATTTGTAACCCCACCAGGTGCTGTGATATTATCTTAGATCTGTATATCAGGCCCAATTTATGTCAAATGCAATTCCACATCTAGTTCCTCTACTTTCTGGTCCTGGAACATTTAGAAGGTGACCTAATAACTTCCAGACATCAGTTTGGTCATCTATAACATGGTAGCACCTGCCCGGTGTGGTGGCCCACACTATTGGAATCCTAGCAACTTGGGGAGGCTGAGGCAGGAGGACCAAATGTCCAAGGCCAGCCTCAGCAATTTAGTGAGGCCCTCAGCAACTTAGCGAGAACCTGTCTCAAAAAATTAAAAAGGGCTAGGGATGTGACTCAATGGAAAAGCACCATTGGGTTCAATCCCCAGTACCCTGTCCCTCGTAAAAAAACACCACACGGTAACACCTGACTCAAAGACTGACTTTTTTTTTAACAGGAAAAAGAACACACATTTTTCACATGTCAAACATATGGGATTATTAGACTCCTATTTTGAATTTAAGTGAGAATTGTGAACGTGCTTTTTAAGCTGTATTAACTCTATACAAATGTAAGCATCATAAATTGAGTATTAAATGAGTGAGCCAAATATTAAATTGGGACAAGAGTTATTTTCTCTCTCAGTTGAATCCAGAGGCCACCTAGTGCTTTAGCTATAACACTTCGGTGCTACCATACACAGACAGCTTACTAAGTATCAGGTGTTACATTTGATATAAGTGATCTCATTTAAAGTTCAACCACTCTGAAAGGTAAATATTAATAGCATCCTCATTTCACAGCTGAGGAAACTCAGGCTTAGTTGAGAGGCTCAGTGATATACCTGAGTAGACAGAGGAGTCGGTCTGACCCAGGTGGTCTGACTGGTAGATATGCTGAACAACAGCACTTCCCTGTGCACACGGTACAGTGATTTTGTGCACTGGCCACCCTCAGTATGATTAAATCCCAGGGGATGTGGGATTTCCATTTTTAGAAATCTGAGCTCCTTCTGGGTGATCTGTATGCACTCACTGGAAGGAGTAAACACCAAATCTACCATCTAGGGATCACAATCAACTCTGAGTGGAACATATCAACAAACCAAAGATTGTTTGGGAGAAAAAAACAATAACAACAACAAAAAACACCTAAGAAGGCATGTTCTGAATATCTAAACAAGAACAACTATGTCATCAGTTTCTCAATGTAAACACTACCTCCTCTTTAGGACTGCAGTCCTTTCAGTTAGAAAAGCACAAACAATTTCAGAGGGATCCGGAAGCCTTAAGCCATCAAAGTATTGGGAAACAGGTTGGGGAAATCAGGACTTGAAGCCTGAGAAACGAACTCTGAAGAAAAATATTTAATTCTGTTTGAGAAGTGGAGTTACATCATGATTAACTGTTACGTTCCCAGAAACTTGGCATGTGCACTTCACTTGCCTCACACGGGGGATTGAATTAGAATAGGTTAAGGATTTTGTGGACATTTTAAGATGTGGAAATTAATGTTTAAGTCCCCAAAGGAGTCTAAGAGACATTCCAGACACCGAGAGATTGCTATGCATTAGAGGTCCTAGAAGCCTCAGGAAACATGAACACATTGTTGGCACCACTTTCCCATCAGGTGCTAACTCCACACAACCCACAGCTCCTTCCACCTCTGGCAGGAAAGCAGGAAGGCCTCCTACTTACATTTTTGAGAAACTCCTCAGCCACTATACGCGCACGAGCGTTGACTGACAGCTTCATCTCACTGATCTCCTTGTCTATTTCCTCCATGAAGTGGATCACAAAATCCACCAACTTGTGTTTGTACATCTGCTCTGTGTGGAAGTTGGTGATCAGAAAACTGATGTCATAGCCCTAGGGAAGGTAGGGAGGAAAAGAAGAAACAGGAAAGAATTAGCACCCAGGGGATATTTAGTTGGCCATGTTTTCCATTCTATTCACCCACATGCTTCCAGCTGGCTGTGATCTTCTCCCAAGCTAACAGGCCCTGTCAGTTAGGAGCCCACATCCTGTGGACCTAAACAACTGAACTCAGAAGAGAATTTTGTATATATCACATGCCTCCGGAAAATGACTTGTGGCAAAAACAGCCCTGCTTTCAAATGATTCAAGGCAATCAGAATCTTGCTTCAGAATAATCCAATCAAACAATAAGGAACACTCAAGTCCAGTGAAGAAAGAACATGGGAGAGGGGTGGAACTTGGGGGAAGAACATTTTTTACCACAAGAGGGTGTGTAATGAAGAGCAATTTTATTCACTCTACGTGGCCACTGAGGTTAGCTCTAGGACCACGAGAGAGAATTTGGCTCAAGATGAGGAAGAACTTGGTCAAAACATCTGGTGTGTCTAATTATGGCCTGCTTTGCCTGTGCTGCTCTGGCCATGCTCTGCTCTGCGGTTGGTAGGGATATTTTAAATTAAGCTGGTAGGGAGTCTGTGTAAAGAATTCAAGTACAAAGTCAAACAACAACTGATCTGATGTTAACTGTGGTAATTGGTGGCCGAATTTAGAAAGAATTTCTAATTCATTGTGCTCTTTCTGCTATTAGATTCTAGACTCCAGGAACAAGTGATGTACAGACTAAGCTTCTAATCTTCTCTACAACTACTCCACCTGAGATGAAGGCTGACTCTCACCTCAGGCAGCGGGGTGGGGGGGTGGGGGGGTGGGGGGGGTGTCTTACAGCTGAAGAAGTAGCAGGGGCTGTAGCCCATGGTATAGTGCTTGCCTTGGGTGCATGAAACCCTGGGCTCAATAACCAGCACCACAAAAACAAACTACCGAAGAAGCAGCAATTCTGGCTTAACTGACAACTCTAGGCCACTGAGTAACAGAATCCTGGGAGTCACAGTCACACAGATATGTACGGTCTTACCTCTACTGGCTTCCTTCGAAGGATAAAGAAGTTCTCTGCCCTCATCATCATAAAGCGCATGAACTTGTGGCATAAAATCTTCTCAATCTCATCAGCCTGGTGAGAGCAAAGGAGAAAGACAGTTCTCTAAAGCTGACACTGGGAGGTCAGAAACAACCAGTACCTTGGTATTTGGACCCCGATTGCCTCCAGGCCCATGGGAGGAAGTGAGGTTTGGTACTGGGAGCAGTCACTGGAAGAACCACATACGGTGGGGACACAGATGCCAACTGAAAGAATGATATACCTAAGAGGCCCCCTATCCTAACGAGGCATTACCGTAATCACATCCTCATTCATTCCAGGGGGGCAATTCTGGCAAACCTTTTATCAGTTCTTTCATAGTCCATCCTCCCATTCAGAGCTACCTTTCCCCTCTTTTTTTGGATTGGGCATTGAACCCAGGGGCACTTTACCATTGAGCCACATCCTCAGTCCTTTTTATTTACTTTTAAATATTTTTTAATTGTGGAAGGACACATGCCTTTATTTTTTAAATTTTTATATTTTTCTTTAGTTTTAGATGGACACAATACCTTTATTTTTATGTGGTGCTGAGAATCAAACCCAGTCCCTCAGCCTGCTAGGCGAGTGCTCTACCACTGAGCCACAACCCCAGCCCCTAGCCCTTTTTATTTTGAGACAGGGTCTTGCTAAGTTTCTGAGGCTACCCTCAAACTTGCAATTCTCCTGCCTCAGCCTCCAGAGTAGCTGGGATTATAGGTCAATGCCATTAATTAATAAAAAAAAAAAATCCCCTTTTCATTTCACAGTGCCCTACTTCTCAAAATATGTGGCACATACCACCTGGAGTATCTAAGAAAACCATAGTTTCTGCTTTAATGACAGGGAATATCAAATAATCCCCCAAATTTTGACCTTTTGAACTGTTTCAATATTTCCTAAAGAATTCTACAGCTGGGTACAAGAATGCCCTTAAAATGCCTCCCTATACCTGATGATCTTCCATTTATTTATTTTTTTACTGGTATATTTTATTTTATTATATATAATAGTGAAATTTGTTGTTACACATTTATGCACTCAATATAATTTGGTTAATTTCATTTCTCATTCAGCTTTTATTTATTTATTTTTTTTGGTACCGGTAATTAAATCCAGGGGCCATATCCACTGAGTTAAATCCCCAGTCCTTTTTATTTTTTTCAATTTTGAAACAGAGTCTCACTAAGTTCCTAAGAACCTTGCTATGTGGCTGAGGCTGACCTCAAATTTGGAATCCTCCTGCCTCAGCCTCCTGAGTCACTGGGGTAACAACCACCACACCCTTTTTTTTTTTCTTTTAAGTAACACGGATTGAACCCAGGGGCACTCAACCACTGAGCCACATCTCCAGCCCTTTTTCCATTTTTTTTTTTTTTCTCTTCCCCTTCGAGATAAGTTCTTGCTAAGTTCCTGAAACTGGCTTTGAACTTGTGATTCTCCTGACTCAGCCTCCCTAAGCAGCTGGGATCACAGGCTTATGTGATCTTTCATTTTAAACAAAGGCAGCTGGGGCCTCATGTTGGAGCTTTCAGTAGGCAAGAGTATCCAGTTTGAATTGAATAACATTGTTTTCATTGTGTTTATTTTTAGAGTTGTAATAGATTGTATAAGGTGATAATGTATTTCCATTTATGACATAAAATTTCTTTTCTAATTTAAGTAAGGGGAAATAAGTCAAATTTTCAAAATCCATTAAGTAAATTAACCATGTAGGTGGTACATAAATATGTCAAGAACTGTGGGGGTAGCAAGAAGTATAGGTATTAGTGAAATTTTGTTTGAGGAAACACAAGAATTGGTACTTAGTTTCTTAAACTAAGTGGTAGAGACAGTATGGCTATGTAACTGGTACTGGCATTGCTTATTTTTCTGAAGTAAATGTATTTCTCATTCCTTAAGAATGGTTCTGTGGGCTGGGGTTGTAGCTCAGTGGTAGAGTGCTTGCCTCACATATGTGAGGAACTAGGTTTGATTCTCAGCATCACATATAAATAAATAAAAAATATAAATAAAAATCCACTGGCAACTTAAAAAAAAAAAAAAAAAAGGACTGGTTTTATGACCTGATCCCATGACCTTGGCTTCCTTCTATTCTAGGGCAAGGCCTATAGGATATAATTGCTTTTATAATTCTACTGACCTGCTCTGGCAAATCATTTCCTGAGTACATTCAAGCAAGCAGAACCTATATTTCCTACACTCTGAATCTGCCACATTGATCTCTTAGATGGGGACTCTACTTGGAAGACAGCTCCTAACTATGGGCCTCCTCTATGGTGACTCACCTGTTTCACAGCGATGCTGACCCGGACAGAATTGATGGAGCCCTCAATCAGCACCTTTTCTTTCTCATTTCTGCTGATGGTAACAGGCTGTAATAGGAGTTCTTTGCTACTCCTGAAAACAAAGTCGCTCATTATTAGAGTCAGAAGAGTCAAGGTGACCTCACAGCGGGTCCTATCATCACTACCTGAAGCCACAGAATCCAAGATACAGAAGATTAACAAGCAGAGGTGCTCCAAGACAGAAGCCAGGGAGCATATTCTGCCACAGAAAGAGCACAGGCCCTGGAGTCAGGACAAAAAGTTTTGAAATTCAGTTTCCTGTTATCTTCCTTGGACATGTCACAGAATTGGAATTTCAACTTCCTCATCTGTAAAAGAACTCTCATTTCTATTTCACAGGTGAAGTCTAGGAGAGATCAAAAAGGGCCAAGTGTCTAACAGTGTGCCTGGTACGTAGCAAGAACTCTGTCAAAGACAGCTGATTTTAATGACTATAGGCAAACCAATACACTACTTAGGGAATGAGGAAAGCATCTGTCTGGAATAAGAACAGGCTAAAACTGAACCAAGTTTGGCCTCCTTTAATTTCTTCTTTTTTTTTTTGGACATGGTTGAGGGTCGAGCCCAGGGCATCATGCATGCTAGACAGGTGCTCTACCACTTTATCCCCAGCCCTAAATTCCTTTAATTATTGTCGTGTGCCCCCCTCCGTGCTGGGGATCGAACCCAGGGCCCTGTGCTTGCAAGGCAAGCACTCTACTGACTGAGCTATCTCTCCAGCCCCAACTCCTTTAATTATTAATCTAGAATGATTCACTTTTTTACCATTCGGACTCCTATCAGCTCAGGCTCAGGTCTCAACACCTCCAAATCTCTGCCATCTCTAAGGATGGTTAACTGTGGCACTCTGTGAGCTGTTATTATTTTTAAATGTCTAGTGGAAACCATGTATGTTAAGAAGCATAACAGCAGCTGAGGGTGGTAGTGCACACCTGTGATCCCAGTAACCAGGGAGCCTGAGGCAGAAGGATCACAAGTTCCAGGCTAGCCTCAGCAACTTAAAGAGACCCTCCCCCAACATTTAAAAATGGGGGGATGGGGGGGCTGAAGGAGGAATCCTAGGGGTATAGCTCATGGCAAGAGTGCCCCTGAGCTGAATCTGCAGTACAAAAAAAAAAAAAAAAAAGTGTAGAGATGGCATTTCAGATAGCTAAATTCTCCAACCTCTGCTTAAACTGCCAATGGATTCAATAAGGCCACAGAGTTACTTCATGAAGAGCCCTGCTCTAAGAAGTCACACTTTGCATCAGTCAATTTGACTTCCAAGGAGCTTCTCCCCTGAGTTTTGTCCTGCCAACCCACTGACCCTATTTTCCTAACTCCAAATCAGGAATCACTGTTCATCTTGGCAGCACAACAAATTATGTCAACTGAAGCTATCCTGACAATTCCAGGACATAGGTTCATGGTACCTTCTAAACAGAAGTCATAACTTGCCCCCAACCACGTTTTCCTTCCCTACCTGACTTCCACCTCCGGCTTGTTATGTCGCTCCACAACCTGGGAAGAGAAGTTCTCCAGGCAGAGGGCAGCCTGCAGTGTGGCCCGCACGGCACTCAGGTAGGGGCGGAGAGTGGCAGTCTGGAGGAGAAAACACAAGATTTGGGGGGAATCAGAATCTGCCTCGCCTAACCCACTGATCTCCTACTCCATCTCCCATGGAGTCAGGCAGTACTATCGATATCATGGTGAACAAAACCCACTGGGTTGTCAAGGTGCCTTTTAGTCTCAGTCCACAGCAGTGGTTCTCAGCAGGAAGCAATTTTGCCTGGCAGGGGACATTCAGAATAGAGACATCATGGATCGTCATGACTTGTCTGGGGGTACACTTGGCATTGAATGGAGAGAGACCAGTCAGGCTGCTGAATATCCTATGACATAAAACAGAGAATCATCCAGCTTCAAATGTAAAAAGTGCCAAGTAACTTATCCAGAGGTACACAAGTGAATGTCCTTAACGTGCATATTAAGCCAACAAATGTAGAGGTCTACCATTTGCCAGAGCTAACTGGGAATTCAAAGATGTGTAGATGAACCCTCAAATAGCTCAACTAAATGGAAGACATGTGGCACAATGTAGGACAAAGTACAAAACAATTAGAATTATAAGTAATCTATATTGATAGAAGACATTGGTTTTGACTGGATACAGAATCAGGATTTTACAATGAGGGGGAAAAAAAAAAGACATTCCAGGTAGAGGGATCAGCTTCTAGCTAAATTAGTCAGTTACATTAGTCAAGTACTCACCTCAGGGTATTATACAAGCTAACACCTATCTGCAGGCTTTCCTCCTCTCTCTACTTAAGTCAGTCCTTCAGAGCTCAGCTTATGAAGGAAGGCCTCTTCCTCAAAGAGACCTTTCTTGACTTCCTTTCTTGACTTTCATTTATTATAATTCACAATGACATATCTTTTAGATCTCCTATAAACTGACTTCTCATTCACGAGGCTGTAAACCATGTCTACTTCACCTAGTTACACAGCTTGTACCTAGCTAATTACCTAACATTTAGTGTTTTACCAACATTCTGTACAAAAAATCAAATATCAAGGTGAGAAGAACATAACGGGCATTAAGAGTTCCAGTAGCAGTAATGAGTATAAGGTTTCTGTACCTGAGGAGCATTTTAGATTACATAGATGAAGCTGCAACAGCAGGCTGGTCAAAGATCATGCGGGATCTTGAATGCTAGGCTAGCTACTAAGTTAGCTTTTCTTTTAAACTGGGGCTTTCTGAGGAGGAAGTTACATGACACTGTGGCTCTGTGGAGAACTGGCTGGAGAGGGAAGTGAGACATACAGCAGAAAGGGTTATTCAAGAAGCACTTAGCAGAACCTAGACAGAGGCAGTAAAGAGACAGAATCACAGAGGTTGGAATGACATTAGATGCAAAGGATAATGATATTAAACAACAACAACAAACTATGGTCCACTCATACAATAAAATGCTATTAAGCAATAAAGGAATAACTACTGTGATACACACAACATGAATGGCTCCCAAACTTATTAGGGTAAGAAGTCATACTAAAAAGCCTATATACTAGGGAAAGGGATGTAGTTCATTGGTAGAGAGATTGCCTAGCATGTGCCAGGCCCTGGGTTTGATCCCCAGCACCATGAATAATAATAACAATGACAACAAAATAAAAGGCCTATACATGAAGGAATTCCATTTATATGACAATCTGGAAAAGGCAAACGAAACTAGAGGGGGAAAAAAATCCACTGATTATTTGGGGTAGGGGAAAAGAAGAGGATGAACTACAAAGGGACCAGAGAAAATGTTGTGGGGTGATGGAAATATTCTGTAACTTGATTGTAGCAATGGTTACATGACTTCCAGCATTTATAGACAATAAATCTAAAGGTAAAATTTAAGAGGCCAACCCTGAGATGCCCATACTTTTATGAATAAAATAGTCTGATGAAATGTCTCAATAAACTTGAATTTAAAAAAAAAACAAGCCAGATTGGTACATGCCTATAATTCCTGCTACTCCAGAAGCTGAGATAAGAAGATGCCAAGTGGCCTGGGTGGCTTAGCCAGAACCTGATGCAAAATAAAATAAAATAAAAAGGGCTGGGAGGCAGGAGCTCAGTGGAAGAGCACCTCAGGTTCCATTCCCAGGACATTCCCTTCCTTCTTTCTCTCACACACACAGGAATGGGGAGGTAGCACAGTGGTACAGTGCTTGCCTAGCATGAGTGAGGCCCTGAGTTTCATTCTCTGTACTGCAAAAATAAGTAAAAAGGCATGTTCTCAATCAGACAAACGAAAAAACCCACCACCACATTTCTCAGTGAGGTATGAAGTCAGCAGTTACCATAAGCAACACAAGAGGAATAAGTGGTTTAGAAGGGAGAATGGTTTTTGAATCAGTGGTCTAATTTCAAGACAACTAGGTGATACTTGAATGACAGCTGGGAATGCAGACTGAGGAGTCACCAGAATACAGGTCAACAAAGCCTGGAGGCAGGAAAAGTGCTAAGAGAGGTGGCAAACCACAGTCACAACTCCCTGGAACACCCACATACATGAAACACAAAGATTTCCAGGAAGGGAGGGATGGAGAGCACGGGTTTACATAGAGAAAGTCAACGGAGTTTAGTTTTGCCCAGGATGGCCCCTGAATGAAGGCAATAAAGAGTGAGCTTTCACGGGGATAGAAGCACGGCTGTAGGTACCCACCGGAGGACTAGGAAAAGTGGGCACCTGACTCGATAAAACAGAGGGGTCAATAAGAAAGGACGAGGGAGTATATTCACTGACGCTCTACTCTGGACTAGGAAGTGGCCCTACTACATACTTCGGCGGTCTTAAGACAGGCTATTGGGCCTATTATGGGCCTTCAGGCACTAACTACCACAAGCCTAGGAGGCCCCACTTCCGGCTTCCTCCATGCTTCAGGAATATTCTGTACCTGCCTTGCATGCCCCACCAAGATCCGTGAGGCCTGCTTCTTACCAGCCAGTTCCCCAGCTCGCCCCTTCCTCACTTTGGCCCGCGCCCCACCCTTTCTCCAACCCTCATGGTGCCCCCACATTCTCTGGCACCCCTCGGCCCCAGGTCACCGTAGCAAAGTAGCATCTCCCCTAAACCCGCTGCCTTGAAACAGAATTGAGGGGGTCCCTGGCGAGGGGCCCGGCTCTCTCACCATCGCGGGCGCTGGCTGGGCCGGAAAGCGGAAGTACGGAAGTGGCCGGTCCCGCGACGCCTGCCCTTTCGCGAGCAGCGCAGCCGCAGTCTCCGCCCGGACTTCCGGGCGGCACCATCTTGTTTTCCGAACGGGGCAGGGAGAGTGTAGGAATGTTGGACCTTCATGAACTTTTCACGCCGAGACTATCATGGTATCTTTAAAGTCCTGAATCTCCAAATTAGTACTCAAATTTCTCCCGCTACCCACGCATCTCTCCCTTGTGCTTTCGACCCTTTGGCCATATTTTCCCGTAACCTTCCCCCTGTCATGCAATAGTACAGCCCGACCTTAAGATGGGCACCAAATTAGGACAAGCCGAGGCGGAGGAGCTTACGTTTCTTCCGGTGCTGCGCCCCCATCCTTTCTGCGGCCCCTCCTATCTGCAGCCCCTGGGACTCCGCAGAGCTAACTGCCGCGCGGAGATCCTGGCCGCCGAGCCCCGCCCCCGGCCTCCGGTTGTTCCCAAGGGTACCCCGGAGGCCTAGCACGCGCGCCTCTCGCGGGCTAGCTTGCGGCCCGCACCCCAACCCCCTCAGGCCTCAGTGGGCTCACCCTAGTCCTCTCCCCGCCCCCGCGTCAACTACAGGGTTCCGCCCATAGCCAGTTCCGGGGCGGTTGCTGAGCTAGACCACAGCTCCCCGCCCCCTCCTGCGGCCCAGTGGCCGTGGGAGGCCGCGGAGAGAAGGTAGAGGGGGCGGGGGCTGCGTTAGGGGCTCCCTAGAGGACTGGGAAGCTGGAGGCGGGACGTTGAGGCGACCCACGGGTGGGGCAGCCATTAAGCAGTCCCACTTCTTCGGTGCCAGGCACTGAACTGGGCTCTTGACGAGCATCACCTCATAATCCTCAGCACATCCCAGGGAGGTAGGTACTGTTGTTGTCCCCATTTTACAGATTCATACTTTTATGGGGGAAAACAGAGACCTCTTGTTTTGTCCCTATTTCGCATATGGAAAAACTGAGATTCAGTTTAAATAACATGTTGAGGGGCACATAAGTAGAAAATGGGCTTGAACCAGTCTGAGTTCCAGACCACCCATGGTGGCATAGAAAGGGGAAAAGGAGGAATGGGGTGAAACAAGGAGAGGCTGGGAGGCACAGAGAACATTGTAAGGAGGCGGGTGGTTGAAACTCAGAGGCTCAGGAGGACAGGGCACAGTGACTGCACACTCAAGAACTACCTGGGGTCAAATTGAGTTTTGGAAGGTTAAGCATGTCCTCATTCTTTCAGAGTCTCAGTTTCTTTCTTGGTGCAAAGGAGATCACCTCCTTATGGGGGTGGGCGAGGGATTCAGTGAGATAAATTCTGCACCTAGCTTTGTGCGTGGTAGGTACTCTGTAAGTAGGAGCTGTGCCATCAGTCTTGTAAGGATGAAGCCTGGCTTTCTTGTTGAGACTCCCCCATGGGAGAAGCCTTTGAGTTTTTCTCATGCCACTCTCTCCCATCAACAGCCCTTTCTTCTCCAGCTCCACAGGGTTACATCTCTTGGGCCATGAGTGAGCTAAAGGACTGCCCATTGCAGTTCCATGACTTCAAATCTGTGGACCACTTGAAGGTGTGTCCTCGCTACACAGCAGTGCTAGCCCGCTCAGAAGATGATGGCATTGGCATTGAGGAGCTGGACACCCTGCAGCTGGAGCTTGAGACCCTGCTGTCCTCTGCTAGCCGGCGCCTGCGTGTGCTCGAGGCTGAAACCCAGGTGATACCCCACAGAGGGGACATCACCAGAAATGAACTGGGTCAAGTTATGGGGTGGGTCATTAGGTTAGCTTCATGTGCTGAGGCCAAAGGACCGATGGGAAGAGAGATACACAAATGGCTCATGTGACACATTAAATGCACTTAAATGTTCATAATCCTTATAAATTACATTTATTCTCATTCACTAAGCTTTTATTGATCCCACCCACCATTATGTTTTGTGTCCTGTGCTAGTCAGTAAAGGGAGATAAATTAGAACGATTTTGCCATCAGGGAGTTTGCCAAGTAATGGAATGGGGAGATCTAGATTTGGACCCTTGCCTAAACACTTGTTAGTATTGGTGTTTGCTACAAATGTAACTTTGAGAAAGTTAGCTCCTATCTTTGAGCTTGTCAGCAAAGTGGGCTGAACAATAGAAGATCTTTTGTGAGGGTTAAAAGAATTTTTGCAAGGGCTCAGCCCAGTGTCTGACACTAAGTAAACATTACAAATGTTATTTATAGCTACTACTATAACTATTTTTATTCAGTGCATATTAACTGTCTCCAGTTCCAAGTGCTAGGATGCTGGATCTTGGGGAATACAGATGGTTATGATAAATTTCCTGGTCTCAGGTAGATTTTAGCCCGGTCAAGAGACAAGGTACAGGACTGGGGCTATGGCTCAGTTGGTAGAGTGCTTGCCTTACATGCACAAGGCCCCAGCACCACACACACACACAAAAAGACAAGGTACAGCTGGGCACAGTGGCCCATGCCTGTAATCTCAGCAGCTCGGGAGGCTGAGGCAGGAGGATTGTAAGTTCAAAACCAGCTCAGCAAAAGTGAGGAGCTAAGCAACTCAGTGAGACCCTGTCTCTAAATAAAATACAAAATAGGGCTGGGAATGTGGCTCAGGGGCTGAGTGCCCCTGAGTTCAATCCCTGGTAACCTGCCCCCCCCCCCCCCCCCCCCCCCCGCGCCAAAAGAGAGAGAGAGAGAGGGTGTGCTGCTTTTCCAGTATGATAAATCAACACAATTGGGTCTCCAGTGGAAGTACAAAGTGCCAGGGCTGACACGCACTGGAGTATGATCATTTATTTGACTTTTCTTCTGTTTTGACTAGCTTGAGTGATACATAGGTGAATCAGACTACAGACAAATAGGTAAATGGAAAGTTGAGAAGTATGTGAATAAAATCCTGTGAAAGCTGAGTTAGTTTAAGCAAAAGGGTGATGGGGAAAGATCTTGGAGCCTTCTTGAATTTCCAGATCCTAATTTATTCATTGGAAAAAAAAGAGTTGTCTTGTGTTTTCCCTCCTCAGTGACATCTTTAAATTTCAGATCCTTACTGACTGGCAGGATAAGAAAGGTGACCGACGATTCCTGAAGCTGGGTCGAGACCATGAGCTTGGAGCTCCCCCAAAGCATGGGAAGCCCAAGAAACAGAAACTGGAAGGGAAGGCAGGACATGGGCCAGGCCCTGGCCCTGGCCGACCCAAATCTAAAAACGTTCAGCCCAAGATCCAAGAATATGAATTTACTGATGATCCAATCGACGTGCCACGGATCCCCAAGAATGACGCCCCCAACAGGTTCTGGGCCAGAGAACGTAGTGGGAGGGCCCCAGACTGAGGCCCAGAATACAAGGGTATTCACTCAGGATCTACTTCTCCCTACAGGTTCTGGGCTTCTGTGGAGCCCTACTGTGCTGATATAACCAGTGAGGAGGTACGCACATTGGAGGAACTCCTGAAACCCCCAGAAGATGAAGCTGAACATTACAAGGTAGAAATGCCGGCCCTACACAGACAAGGAGGAGAACAAGAGGCTCTGAGGTGCCTCAGAATCAGACCGCAAAGCCATGTATCATCTGCCTTTCCTCACCCTGCCAGCCTCCTGTCTGCCTTGTTAGCCTGTCCAGACTCCAAGCTCAAACTCAGCTTTCTTCTTGCACCACCTTCCCTGGACCCCAGACAGATGGCACCACAACCTCAGGCAGCTACATCAGTGAAGTCCGTTCTTGTCCCTTCATCTCTGTCCCCTCTGCTTTGGTTCAGGCCTTCGCCTTTTATACAAAGAGCTTTTTGTGGGGTGGGTACCAGGGATTGAACCACCAAGCCATAGCCCTTTTTATTTTTTACTTTCAGATAGGGTCTCACTCTGTACCTGAGGCTGACCTTAAATTTGCAATATTCCTGCCTCATACTCCTGAGTTTACTTTAATGGATGAAAATTAATTTTTTGTGTGTGTGTGAGAAAGAGTGTGATACTGGGGATCAAACCAAAGGGTGCCTTACCACTAAGCTATATCTCCAGCCCCCCCCCCCCTTTTTTTTAAAATTTATTTTGAGACAGGATCCTGCTAACTTGGCCACACTGGCCTTAAACTTATGGTCCTCCTGCCTCAGTTCCCTGAGGCTTATTTCCAGGTTTTTGCCACCACACTCAAAATAATTTTTTAAGAGACAAATCTCACTATATTGTTGAGACTGGCCTTGATCCCTGGGCTCAAGCAATCCTCCTGCCTCATCGTCCTCAGTGACTGGGAACTATAGACATGCACTACTATGCCCGCCTTAAAAGTTAATTTTTCTACAATGAAAATAAAAGCATGCTTCATTAAAGAAAATGTGGAAAAGAACTAGGGGCGGGGGGTCCTCTACAATAGCTCACCTGCCACGATCAGATGTGCTTATGACATGGGCCTGCTTCCAGGCCTGCCCTGGCAGCTGTTATCCACAGGATTGAGTTCAAGTGTCTTGTTCATGGTGTCACGGCCCCAGTTCCCCTCTCTTGGCCACATCCCTTTTCCTTGCTGTATTCACCAACCCCACTAAGTACCTTGCCATCACTATAGGTCTCTGAGCCTGTATATAAGTTCTTCTCCCCTTGAGGGACTGACTCTTCCTTCATGTTACTACCACCAAAGTGATTTCACATTTCACAGCAGAACGTTCTCACATTTGTACTACCACAATATCTTGGATCTACCTCTTTAATTTCACATATCTGATTTTTTTAAATATTTGAGGACAGGCTCTAGCTCAATGTCAGAGCCCATGCTTAGCTTGTGAGAGGGTCTATGATTAATACAGAGCCACAAGACAAAACAGCCACCAAATTACTTGAAAATGCAATCCATATAGGCAGTAGTAAGCTCAAGCAACACAAAAAATAATTTGCTTTCACCCAGAGGTTCCTAGTTCTCTATAGAAGCAATAGTTGTGACTGAGACAGTCCATATGCCATAATATTTTGGACTTTATATCTGGGAAATTGTTTCAAATAAGCTTCTGCATGTGTTTTGGTTTTTTATTTTCATGTTTGTGGTACTAGGGATTGAACCCACAGGGGCACTTTACCACTGAGCTACGTCCCTGGCCCTTTTTATTTTTTATTTTGAGACAGGGTCTCCCTGAGTTGCCAAGGTTCTTGACTGAGGCTGGCCTTAAACTTGGAAACCTCCTATCTCAGCTTCCCAAATTGCTGGGATTACAGGTGTACACCACTGTGCCTGGCTGTGTTTTGGCTCTTTATGTACCTGTCTAAAATGTGAGTGTAGAGATTTTATCTCCTTTGTCTCTCACCTGTATGTGGCACCAGCTATGGCCGTGGGCTAGGGACTTGGGAGACAGTAAAAATAAATGAGCCAAAGAGAGAGTGAATAGAAAGCTTATTAGCAATGTCAAGTGCAAGCAGAACTCTCCACATTCTAGACATGGCTGGCCACTGTTTACCCCTCAAGGCTAAATGGCATGTCTCCCACAGATCCCACCCCTGGGGAAGCATTACTCCCAGCGCTGGGCCCAGGAGGACCTGCTGGAGGAGCAGAAGGATGGGGCCCGGGCAGCAGCTGTTGCTGATAAGAAGAAAGGCCTCATGGGGCCACTGACTGAACTAGACACTAAAGGTAGGTCCCCACCTCCCTGCCCCTTCCTCCTGGTCCCACCCCAGGCAAGGACTTGAGTTTCCAGCTTCAGCCCACCTGTCCTTCTCTACTCTGCTGACCTCAGATGTGGATGCCCTGTTGAAGAAGTCAGAGGCCCAGCATGAACAGCCAGAAGATGGGTGCCCCTTTGGCGCCCTGACACAGCGCCTCCTGCAGGCCCTAGTGGAGGTGAGCATGCCAACTCAAAACAGGAACCACATTTCCTTTTTTTAAAAAATGCTTTAGCCAGTGTGGTGACTTGGGAGGCTGAGGCAGGAGGATGGCAAATTTGAGGTCAGCCTCAGTAACTTAGTGAAACCCTGAGCAACTTAGCAAGACCCTGTCTCAAAATAAAAAATAAAAGGGGCTGGGATGTGGCTCTGTGGTAAAGTGCCCCTGGGTTCAATCCCTTGTATAAAAAATAAAAAAATAATAAAAAAAGAGAAGGAGCTTTATGTTTATCAGCTTTATAAATTTTCACAGATGAGCTTGTATTACCAGCCTGGAGAACACAAAATAAAACATTACTACATCCTAGAAACTACTCTCACATCCTTCCCAGTCTCTGACCTCCTCCAAAGATAGCTTCTCATTCACAGCCTCTTGCTGTGGCAAAGGGCTGAGTCCTATGTGGCTTTCCACACATCTCATAGAAGCAAGGACAGTGATTAACTCCACGTTACATGTGAGAAAACTGAGGTTCAGCAAAGGGAACTGTTTACTTAAGATGACACGGCTAACAAAGGTAGGATTCAAACCCTTACCTCAGGGTCTTTGTCTTGATACCCACTGCCTGACCTTGGGCACACCCTCTCACCTCATTGAGCCTCAGTTTCTTCTCTTGGCTCAAAGGCAATAATTTATTTCTCTCTGATATAAGAGTCTGGGGCACACGTTCCAGGTTCAAGAAGTTAGAGGTAGGGGAAGGTCTCAGCCCTGCACCATCAAGACAGATGCCAGCTGATGGTGGCTCTGCACTCTGCACAAGATCATTCTAGGTGAGATTACTACTTCAGTCCCACAGAAATTGAACATGAAGAAGTGTGTGTTTGGTTGGTGCTGAGGATTGAACCCAGGTTCTGAGCTACATCCCCAGTCCTTTTTATTTTTTATTTTGAAACAGGGTCTCACTAAATTGCTTAGGGCCTTGCTAAGTTGCTGAGGCTGACCTCAAATTTGTGATCCTCCTGCCTCAGCCTCCTGAGTCACTGGGATCACAGGTGTACACCACTGTGGTGGTCAACGAAAAGAAGCTCTTGGGTCATAACTAGCTGTGACATCTCTCGAATATTTTTCCCTGGAGAGAATTTGTCCCATGACCACACCTGAGTATAAGGGAGCTTAGGAAATGAAGTTGTAGCCCAGCTACTGTGGAAGAAAGGCGAGCACAGAGTTGGGTCAGCAAGCAGCCTCTGCCACACATGTGTTACACAGCGTGGGGTTCCTTGCAAAAGCTTAATCAACCTTACCTACTCCCATTACTGTTGTTGAGTATCACCGTTATTATTCTGTTTCCTCTTTTTGGTATTAGTAACCACCCCTCAAAAAGGAATTTCTAGAATGATCAAAGTTTTTTGGTAAGGCTTCCCAGAAGAGGTGGAATGGGAGAGATGAAAGGGTATTTCTGGCCCATGAAGGCTTGTCTGTATGGATCAGACAGGAGTAGGAAAATGAGATACTACAAATCTTTCTCCTTCCACCCTATTTCTGTGGTCTTCCAGGAAAATATTATTTCCCCTATGGAGGACTCTCCTATTCCTGACATGTCTGGGAAAGAATCAGGGGCTGACGGGGCAAGCACCTCTCCCCGAAATCAGAACAAGCCCTTCAGGTGAGTGGCATTTCATCTGCACCTCACAGCCCGGCCCCTTCTTGGCTTTTGGCTTCTCTCCATCTTGACGTGGGGTGGTATGCATTTACAGCAAGGCTGAGGAGTCTAGTAAAGCCCAGTAGAACTCTCACTCATGAGTGCTGGCCCAGCATTTCTGCATAAACACAGGCTGAGTACAGGCTCATTCATACTACTTATAGTGTGAATAACCTGCATACCCAACTGAAGGGGATTTGTTGGCTCAATTGCCATACCTCCATATGATTAAGTAACTTCAACTATTAATCATATTAAAGAAAATACTTAATTGACAAAAAAGCATATAAACAGTAGAGTAACAAATAGTGAAACTATTCATTGTAGCCCAATATGGACAATATAATCCTATTTTTACCTAAAATATATTTAAAGTATTTAAATATACTTAAAGTATATTTAAATATATACACATAGGGGAAAAAACCTGGAATAATATATAGGAAAAATTATAATTAATGTATAGCAATCTGGAAAATATGTATGTATATATGTGTGTCTGTGTATGCTATATTTGTATATAGAGGGGGTCCCCTGACCTTGGGAAACCCTGGGAACCTCTGAGTAGACCCCCTCCAAGATAACCCTAGAGCTGAGGGGCTGTTTTCTGGAGACTGAGGGAACCCATCTTGCTCCACAGTGTGCCGCATACCAAGTCCCTGGAGAGCCGCATCAAGGAAGAGCTGATTGCCCAGGGCCTTCTAGAGTCTGAGGACCGCCCTGCAGAAGACTCAGAGGATGAGGTCCTTGCTGAGCTGCGCAAACGACAGGCTGAACTGAAAGCACTCAGTGCCCACAACCGCACCAAGAAGCACGACCTGCTGAGGTGAGTGTGAGTGTAGACAGGAGGCATGGTCCAGGGGCTGGCCAAGGAGGCCTCAGGCCACTGCTGGTCACCTCCCAGGGCTTTAGACAGGCTTCTCAAACCTGGTTGAGCCTGCATCTCCAGGAGAGTTTTGAAAAGAATATTCGTTCTAGGCTACACCCCTCTGGTTATGCCTCAGGTGGCTTCTCATTCCATAGGACTAAGGCTCAGGCCCCTGTGATTGATTGGAGGTTTTTTTGTTTAGTTTTGTGATACTGGGGAATTAAACCTCGGGCTGCTCTACCACTGCACTACATTTCTAGCCTTTTTATTTTCTTTACTTTGAGAAGGTTCTCACTAAGTTACTGGGGCTGACCTCAGATTTGTGATTCTCCTGCCTCAGCCCTCTGAGTCACTGGGATTACAGGCATGCACTACTGTGTCTGGTGTTTTGAGGGTTTTTTGTTTTGTTTTGTTTTTTGGTACTGGAGATAGAACCCAGAGATGCTTAACTATTGAGCTAGATCCCAGCCCCCTTTTTTTTTTTTTTAAGTTGTTGATGGACCTTTATTTTATTTATTTATATGCAGTGCTGAGAATCAAACTTAGGGCCTCACACATGCTAGGTAATCGCTCTACCACTAAGCTATAACCCTAGTGCCCCCCAGCCCTTTTTTATTTTTTATTTTGAGAAGAGGTCTCGCCAAGTTGCTTAGGGCCTAAGATGCTGAGGCTGGCTTTGAAAGGTGATCCTCCTGCCTCAGTCTCCTGAGTTGCTGGAATTACACAGGTGTGTGCCACCATGCCCAGCTGAATTGAGCTCTTTTTTTTTTTTTTTTTTTTTGGTGGTGCTGGGGATCGAACCCAGGGCCTTGTACATGCGAGACAAGCACTCTACCAACTGAGCTATATCCCCAGCCCTGAATTGAGCTTTTAATTGTGAAAATTTAATATAAAATGTTAACACTCTTGAGACCTTTTATGTGTGTGTATGATACTGGGGATTGAATCCAAGGACATTTTTACCACTGGGCTGCATCCCAGGTCCTTTTTAAATTTTGAAACAGGGCTTCACTAAGTGGCCCAGGCCAGCCTAGAACTTAAGATTCCCCTGCCTCAGCCTTCTGAGTAGCTGGGATTACACCTGGATTACCACCACACCTAGCACTTTTAGTCATTTTTTAAAAAATATTTTTATTAGTTGTTGATGAACCTTTATTTATTTGTATGAGGCACTGAGAATCAAACTCAGTGCCTCACACATGCTAGACAAGTGTTCTACCTCTAAGCCATAATCCCAGCCGCACTTTTAATCATTTTTAAGTGTACAATTCAGTAGTGTTAATCACATTTTTATTTATTTTTTAAAGTCTTTTCAGCTGCTTTTTGGTGTGTGTTTGTGTGTGTGCAGTGCTGGGGTTTGAACTCAGGGCCTCACATACATTAGGCAAGCACTCTACCACTGAGCTATCTCCAGCCCTCACCTTCTTTTTTTTTTTTTTCCTCAGGGTTTTATTTCATGTTATGAAAAACTTCAGAGAGAAAATCAGAAAGAATAATATAATTCATACCAACATATTCTCCACTTAAGTTAATCAACTATTAACATTTTGTTGAATATCTATGATTTTTATTGATTTGTCACCTGAAAGTGACCAGTGTTTTAGACCTTTAGCTGCACAGTGGTAGTATTTTCCCTATTCATCAGATAAAGAAATAAAGGCCCAGTGAAATGAAATGCTTTGTTGAAGGTCACACAGCCATTAAACAGCCAAGCTGAGATTAGAGCCCAAGGCTGAATCCAGGCCTCTTTCTAGTTCCTGTTCCTTCTCAAGGCAAGAAGAGGAAATACAAATGAAAGAGGCAAAGAGAGAAGGGGAGAAAGAGATAGAAGAGATAGAGTGGCATGTGTAGTTACGGAAGTAATGAGCAGTGGAGAGTTAGCTCAGGACTGTAAGAAGGCCAGAGAATAGTCCTGAGCCCTGCTATAGACCAACTTCAGGGACTTAAACAAGATACTCCCTACCCACACAGCAGGCTTCCCTTCTGGAAGAGTAACAGGTTGGACTAGATCTCTTAAGTGACCTTCAACTCCACCATCAATGGAATTCATAAGTCAGATCTTATTCAGAGGGACTGATTGGGCACTCCCTAACTCCTGTGGGCCTCAGGCTGCTGTGGAATGTTGAAGCCAAAGTAAACAGATCTCCGACTAGCACCAGAACACTTTTTAAACAGTGTTGTTTAAAAACAGTTTGGAACTGGGTGAGGTGGCACCTGCCTATAATCCCAGTAACATGGAAGGCTAAAATAGGAGGATCATAAATTCAAGGGCAACATGGGCAACTTAGCAAGACCCTGTCTCAAATTTTTAAAAAAGGGATGGGGATGTAGCCGAATGGTAGACTGCCCCTGTATTCAATCCCTGGGACCCCCAAAATAAGTGAGAATTTTTTAAATTTTGGGGGATTGAACCCAGGCACATTTTACCAATGAGCTACATCCCCACTCCTTTTTATTTTTTATTTTGAGACAGGGTCTCAATAAATTGCTTAGAACCTCAACAAGTTGCTTGTGATCCTCTTTCCTCAGCCTCCCAAGTTGCTGGGATTACAGATGTGTACTGCCACACCCAGCAGAATAAATACAATTTTAAAAAACAAAAAAGTTTAGAGGGCTGGGGTTGTGACTCAGTGGTAGAGTGCTTGCCTAGCATGTGTGAGGTACTGGATTAAATCCTCAGCACCACATATAAATAATTAAATGAAATAAAGGTCCATCAATAACTAAGAAAATAAAGAGTTTGGAGCCAGCCTACTCCAAATCTCCCTCACTAAGTGTGGGATCTTGGGGCATTTCTTATCTTTCTTGAGCCTCAGTATCCTCAGTGATAACAAGAGAATACTAATACTTATTTTACAGGATAATTATAGGGATTAATTAAAGTATGTGTGTTTATATATTTTTTAGAGCAGTTTTAAGTTCACAACCAAATTGAGAGGAAAGTACAGAGATATTTCCATATACCTTTTGCCTCACATATGCACAGCCTCCCCCATGATCAATATATTTTTTCAGGAGCTTAAAATAGCCATGTAAGTGTGGCTCATTAACTTTGCACTTTGGTCATGGTTGTGTGAAACGGTCCATAGGACTACCAGCCTGGGATGGTGGCCTGAGTCTGGAAGGAGGGGCCACATTCTGGAGGCGGGCTGAGTGTGGCACATGTTCTCCACAGGTTGGCAAAGGAGGAGGTGAGCCGCCAGGAGCTAAGGCAGCGGGTCCGCATGGCAGACAATGAGGTCATGGATGCCTTTCGCAAGATCATGGCTGCCCGGCAGAAGAAGCGGACTCCCACCAAGAAGGAAAAGGACCAGGCCTGGAAGACCCTGAAGGAACGTGAGAGCATCTTGAAGCTGCTTGATGGGTAGCCCTTGCTTCAGGTGGCCTGCGGTGGTCTAGGGCAGGTCCACTTCTTTGGGTGCAGAAGCCTTGGCCTGTGGTTGCCCATCAAATGGCGACAGTCTCTAGAAGAATACAGCCCTCTTCTGAGGTCTTTAGGCCTAGCTCTCTATAGCCAGGATGCAGGAGGCCCTGCTGGGCTGTCCTGGGGCCCTGTCTCTGCTTGGTCCCCAGCATAGGGGCAGGGCTTAGTTTCTGGGTCTCCCTCTTTTCCCTCTTCACCATCCCCCACTCCCTTCCCCCATCAAGAACTTCTCCCTTGTGGTTTTGTAAAGTGCAAACTTAAGAATAAAGTGACTGCTGTGGTTTTTAAAAAAAAAAAAAATTACCAAAAACATCTAGGTGTTTTGAGTCCTGTGACTGTAAGGTGGGAAGGAACTGGTGTGGGTATCAGGGGTCCTGAAGGGCACACTTTGTGGTTCACCCTGGACCACTCACCAGGGTATTCAGTTAGGGAGACCTTCCTGAGGACATTTGTTGCTGCAGGTAACAGAATACCCCAGAAACATGGCATGGCTCCTGGCAGTTCTGGGGCAGAGTTGACTTCAGGATGGGCCAGTTCAACAACTCGCCAGGGCCACCAAGGGTAGATTCTTCAGTTGTTATCACCTGCCCTCCATTGTGTCAGCTTTCCTCTTCAGGTGGATACCCTGCCAGCTGTTGGGTGGCCAGCCATGGCATCTGTGGCCAAATTCTTCCTCATTTATGTCCAGCACTGGAGAGAGCAGGAGCTAGCTGGCTCCCAGGGCCCACTCAAAACGGCACAAAGCCCTTTCTCAGGTATCTGTGTCTCAGCCACTCAAACTAGGTGCCACATTCCTTTGCTGGAATATTCCCTAAACAAGGGATGACTCTTAACTATGCCTAAGCCGTGGGGGCAAAGGGTGGAACCCAACACACTTTGAGTAGGGAGGGGGCAGTAAATGGTAGACAGGCCACCAGTAGCAACTCAGCCTGGGGAAGAAGCTAGACTAGAGGAACACAGATAAATAAGCTCTCATCCCTGCCTCAAGTTCTCAGACTAGTCTGAGGGAGAGTCAAAATAATTTGCAATCTACTGTGGTAAAGCTGAGGTTCATAAAAGGCAGAGGGGAGGAGAAGATTCCCTGAGGAAGTAGTACATGCACTGAGCTGTAAGGAAGATGAAAGCTTGCTTTCTGCTGGATAAATATCCCTTCCCTTTTGCATATGGTTGTTGTGTTAACTGTTGCTGTCAAACAGGGTGGATGCATGACCCCAGCTTGGTCAATCACAGCACCCCATCCCTCTGGTCAGTAGTTGACTCAGGGAATGGCCACATAACCCAACCTGGCCACTTGGGCCCTCCTTAAGATTCTTGTAAGGATGCTGAGAAGAGTTTCACTTCCTTCTGGATCATAAGCCACAGATGATAAGCTTTGACCACCTAGTGTCCTGCTTTCCTGCCATGTGGAAGAATCTGCCTGAGAATAAAGTCAACTCAGAGAAGCAGAGCCAAGAGATAGAGAAGGAAATAGAGTCCTGATGATGTAGCTAGAGGCCTGGATCCAGCCAATGCCTGAAGCCACTAGATCCTCCCTTGGGCTTCCCAGTCATATCAGCCCACAAAAGCTGCTTTTAGCTTAAGCTAGTTTGCTCTGAAGTGTCATCCATAACTTTAAAAAATGCCTGACAAGTAAAAGTGGACTTTGACAAAAAGAGAAATGGCATAGGGTCCTGAGAGAGGACAGTATGAGATCCTGCTTCCCTCTAGGTGCAGGGCTAAGCAGCAGCAATTTTTGTGTGACTCATTGTCCCCAAGTTGCTCATAGACTTTTCAGAGAAAAAAAAAAAAAACATACATAAAACAATGAGAAATCAGTTATAATAATTAAAATGAAATTAAGTGCTCAGTCAATGTAAGCCAGATACCAAGTGTTAGCCTAAACTTGTTCAACTACCTACTCTTCCAAATTACCCCATATGGTAGGTACTAATTATATCCATTCCATTCACACATGAGGGAACTGAGCCTTAGTCAACCAACTGAGTAGTTGAGTCAGGATTCAATATCAGGACGTTTGACTTGGTGGTAGAGTCTCTTAATATATAACTCAATGGGACCCCAGTCCCATTATAGTCTATATGAATAATACTTCCTACACTTGGGCAGCACCCAGCCTGCTGTGCAGCCATATATGGCAACCTTACTTGTGGACACCTCTGCTCTTAATTAACCATTCATTTCCATATTCATTGGGCCAAACCATAAGTATGGTAGGCGTCATTGGTAGAGAGTTCCAGGAACAGAAATGGTTTTGTGGAGGAGGTGGGATGGGAGCAGAGGTCCCATAATTGGATAGAATAGTAAGGGAGAGGAAGGTAGATCTTATAAATAGAAGGAAGAATGTTAGAAGACTGAGTGGGTTTGGCTCACTAGGGAAAAGACCAAACTTTCAAGGATCAGTTGTAAAATTGCAAGTTGCTTCTCTCTCTCTCCTCATGGCTGAACCCAGGGGTGCTTAACCATTGAGCAATATTCCTAGCTTGTTTATTTATTTATTTATATTTTGAGACAGGGTCTCACTTAGCTGCTGAAGCTGGCCTCAAACCTGTGACACTTTTGCCTCAGACTCCTGAGTTGATGGGATTACAGATGTGTGCCACTGTTCCCTGGTCCCTGACAGTTCTTCCAGTTAGAGTCAAAGGGGCCTCCCTTATGGGGTTTGGAGGAAGATGGGTTCCCTGTGAAGAGGGGGAAATTAGTTCCAGTAACTCGTCTCAAATTTTAATTTAAAATCATTCTGAAAAACATAAATGAATAAAATCATCCTGACACTTTATTAGTAATTTGCAGGGGAAGTCTTTCATGTGTTGGTCCTAGCAGGTAGCCACCATGTTCAACAGTATTTCTCCAGAATCCCAAATGCCATACTTTGAGAAACAGTAGGGGGAGCCAGCCCAGTGGCATATGCCTGTAATCCCAACTGCATGTGAGGCTGTGACAGAAAAATTGCAAGTTCAAGGCTGGCCTCCTCAATTTAGCAAGACCCTGTCTTAAAATAAAACATAAAAATGGCTGCGGACTTTGGTGATAAAGCACCCCTTGGTTCAATCTCCAGTGCCAAAAAAGAAAAAGAAAAAGAAAAAAGAAGAAAAGAAACAAAACACCAAGGGGAGTGAAAGCAGAGGGTTTCTGAGTCACAGTGTGTGTGTGTGTGTGTGTGTGTGTGTGTGTGTGTGTGTGTGTGTGTGTGTGTTGGCTCCTGAGTGCTGGGGGAACACTTTGCCTCTCAGTTGACTCCTGCTAAGAAGGAAATAATGGCTGGAACTCTGGAGAAACAGGGTCAGGGAGTAAATTCCTTTCCTGGTCTGGGGCTCAGGACCCAATGGAGAGAACTACACATGGGCCAGGAACTTTCTGGTTCATGTCCTCACTCAGGGCTCATTTGTTCTCTTCACTGCCCAGTTATTCCATTCACTTACGGACTCCCTCTACTTGCCTCCATTTCCTCTTTCAGACTTCTGTCTCTCACCCAGTGACACTGTTGACATGGCTGAGAGCTATGGAAGTGACTAAGGCTCAGGTGATAGGAAGATGCTGGACCGACAATGAAAACAAAGGTGAGTTTTTCTCCACACCCAAAAGGCACACTTTTACATTGCTGGTAGAGTTGCAAATTGAGACAGCCACTTTGGAAAGCAGTGTGGAGAATTCTCACAAAACTTGAAATTGACCCAGCTATCCCACTCCTCAGTTTACCCCCAAAGGACTTAAAATTAGCATACTACAGTAATGCAGCCACATCCATGTTTACAGCAGCTCAATTCACAATAGCTAGATTGTAGAACCAACCTAGATGCCCTTTAACAGATGAATGGATAAAGAAACCGTGGTATATACACACAATGAAATATTATTCAGTATAAAGAATAATAATATTATGGCATTTGCAAATAAATGGATGGAATTGGAGAATATCATGCTAAGTTAAATAAGCCAATCCCAAAAAACCAAAGGCTGAATATTTTCTCTGATAAGTGATGATGATATATAATGGGGGTGGGGGAGTGAGAAAAGAATGGAGGAACTTTAGATTATGTAGAAGGAAATGAGAGGGAGGCGGATACAAAAATTGGTGGAATGAGACATCATTACCCCTATATACTTGTATGATTACAGGAATGGTGTGAATCTACATCATGTACAACCATCGAAACAAAATGATGTACCCCATTTGTGTACAATGAATCAAAATGCAGTCTGTAAAAAATAAAAAAAACAATAATAAAAATAAATAAAAATAAAAATAAAACAAAGGTGACAAGAGCCATCTTAGAAGAAGGCACTACGTCTGCTGGGACCTGGGGCAGAGAGTGACTTAACAATAGATCAGAGTCCAGAGTGGCTCAGAAGGATGTGGAAAGGAAGTTGCCAGGCAGAAGATGACATTCTAGACAAAAGCAACAGCAAGGCACAGAGGTGTGAACAGCTGGCCTGTTTAGAGAGAGGTGAAAACCAGTGTGAGGAGCCCTGGGTGTGTGGAGGGGGAGGAAGGATAAGAGATGAAGCTGTAAAGTAGGTTGAGACCAGGCTGGGAGAGGCTTTGGATAGCAGACTGAGCACAGACTTTATTCTCCAGGCCAATTTTTTTTTTTTTTTTTTTTTTTTTTTTTTTGGTACTAGGGGTTGAATTCAGGGGTGCTTTACCACTGAGTTACATCCTTAGTCCCTTTTAGACAGGTATTGCAAAGTTGATGAGGTTCACCGCAAACTTGCAATCTTGCCTCGGCCTCCTAAATCACTGGGATTATAGGTGTGTGCCACCATGCCTGGCTTCCTCCAGGACAGTGGTTCTTAGAGTGTGGTCCCTGCATTAATTGCAACAGCTTTACCTAGGAACTTGATAAAAATGCAAATTCTAAGACCCCAGACCTTCAGAATCAGAAACTCTGGGAATGGGACCTAGCTATCTGTTTCAGCATGACCTCCAAACCAGGTGCTGCACTTCCACCTGCTTGGGAGGCTGAAGCAGAAGGACCACGTGAGCCCAGGAGTATGCAGTGAGCTTGGGAAACACAGTGAGACCTTGCCTCAAAAAAAAAAAATTAAGAATTATGGACTGGAGCCTGACATGGTGGTGCTCACTGTAATCCCAGCAGCTCAGGAGGCTGAGGCAGGAAGACCTTGAGTTCAAAGTCAGCCTCAGCAAAAGTGGGGTACTAAGCAATTCAGTGAGACTCTGTCTCTAAACAAAATACAAAATTGGACTGGAGATATGGTTCTGTGGTCAAGTGCTCTGAGTTCAATCCCCAGTACTTGCCCCTCTGCAAAAAAAAAAAAAAAAAAAAGAATTATGATAGGCTAGAGATGCAGCTCAGTAGTAGAGCATTTGTGAGGCCTTGAGTTTAATCCCTAAAACTGCAAAGAATGAATAAATAAATAATTAAAAATTAAAAGTAATATGCCCTCCACATGATTCCTGGTGTCCATTGAAGTCTGAGACATACTTTCCTAGCTACTATGGAACCGGCTGGTTTGTGAGCACAGTAGTGCCGTAACAGCGCTCTGAATCAGAACATACTGTGCTAGTAGACTGATTAAAGTCAAGTCAGGGAGATGGGAGTGCAGGTGTGTGCAAAGAAAGACAACTGGTTGCAGTAGATGTCCTCCAAGAAAGTCTTTCTTCTATAGTAACTGAAGCCTTGATCTTTAGTTAGACAAGTGCCTCTGAAAGACTAAATACCCCAGCTTCACTGTGAACATGGGCCTAAGATTTAATCATGAGATGTGAGGGCTGGGGAGATAGCTCAGTTGGTAGAGTGTTTGCCTCCCAAGCACAAGGCCCTGGATTCAATCCCCAGTACCGCAAAAAAAAAAAAAAAAAAAGGAGATGTGAGTAGAGGGTGCAAGAGATGTGTATAACTACGAGATCATGGGTGCAAGGGCTATGCTCTCTGTGTGCTCATTTCCACTGAAGTGGGATGAAACATGGTGACCAACCATCTTGAAACAGGGTCTGAGACAATCCTAACCAAAAAAGGCAGTCAGGGTCCCTTGTATCTTGTAGTCACCATGTCAGCCTGGCGCTGTTTCTGGCCAGGCTGTTACACACTTCCATTTTATTTAAGTCACAATTATTTTGGGGTGTCTGTCAGAGAAACCAAACCTATATCCTTGCTGATACCAGTGGCATGTAGTATGCCAAACACTCCTTTCAAACCCTATCTACTTCCTCCCCTTCCCTTTTCCTTTCTTTTTCTTTCCCTTTTTCTCAAAATGATTTAAGCAAGCCTATAATCAAAGATACCCACAATGAGGGCTGGGCATACAGCTCAGTTGGTACAGTGTTTGCCTCGCAAGCACAAGGCCCTGGGTTCAATCCCCAGCACCGCAAAACAACAACAAAAAAAGATAACCACAATGAGTTTTATTTATTTATTTTTTGGGTGCTGGGGATCGAACCTAGGGCCTTCTGCTTGCAAGGCAAGCACTCTACCGACTGAGCTATCTCCCCAGCCCCCACAATGAGTTTTATAAAATACAAAGTTAAGCCCATTAGCAGGGTATGGTGTGCATACCTGTAACCAAGCAATTCGGGAGGCTGTGACAGGAGGATAGCAAGTTCAAGGCCAGTCTCACCAATTTAGCAGGCCCCTAAGAAACTCAGAGAGACCCTGTCTCAAAAGAAAAAATATAAATAATTGGGCATATATCTCAGTGCTAGAGCACCCTTGGGTTCAGTCCCCAGTATCAAATTTAAAGAGAAAGTGAGAGAGAGAGAGAGAGAGAGAGAGAGAGAGAGAGAGAGAGAGAGAGAGAGAGAGAGAGAGAGAGAGAGAGAGAGAGAAAGGGAGGGAGGAAGAAAGAAAGAAAGAAAGAAAAAAGAAAAGAAGAAAGAAAAGAAAAAAAGAAAATAAAAAGAAGAAAGGAAGGAAAACTGGTCTCAATGTTTAATACTAGAAGCAACAGCATCTCCCAGTTTTCCTGCCAATTTCCAACAATTTCTCATTTGAACCCCAGAATCAGATTTGAAAAATATAATAAAAATATTCTCCATAAAACTGACAGCAAATGGAGATTGAGTTTACTGGGATGGTTTCTTTTTTCTTCCTTTTTTTTTTTTTTTTTTTTTTTTCAGTGTTGGGATGAAACACAGGGCCAGAACCCTAGGCAAGCACTTGATCACTTGACCACTGAGCTACACCTCCAGCTCCTCACAAGAAGATTTCTTGTCTCAACCTTGGTTGTAAGCTCAGCACATATTGTTAAGACACAACCCCGGGAGGATGATTGTTTAAAGGAACCTCTGAGGGTGGTGCCAAACATGTTACATGAATTAACTCATTTGCTGCAACTGACAGCCCTATGTCAAAGCAAGCAATACCATGATTCTCGTTTTACAGATGAGGAAACTGGGTATCTGAAAGAAGGGCCAGATCAGATAGCAGGTGGTGTGTACATTTTGTAAGCCAGGTCTTAAACTCTAGAGGCCAAGTGTTCAAGCCTGCCAGGACCACCATAACAAAATTAGAGGCATGTGGATTGAGGATCAGAGAAAAGCACAAGAATAATTGCCCAGGAATAGGCCTTTGTTAGCCAAGAAAAACTGACAAGATCTGGTAAATATTAGAGACTCCTAAGATAGGCTGCTCCTGTTACAGTAAGAAAACAGGGCAGCATGGAATCCCCAAATCTGGAGCTTAACTAGAACAATTCAAGAACGGAAGGAGAAATAATTTGAAAAGCAGCTTTCTTAGGAGAGCTGATGTCCAAAAAAGAAGAAAATTCCTCCCTTCTGCCTCATTTTTTTCCTGAGCACCTACTAGGTACCAGATGTGTGCTGGGGACCCTGGTGGAAACAAGGGAACTAGCCTAGTGGTTGAAAGAAACTTTCTAAATAGTGTCATCCTGAAAATAACCCCACAAAGTAGGCACAATTAGGGGCGTGACCATGCCATGTTACAGATGAGCAAACAGAAGCTCTGAGTAATGAAATGACTTACCCAATGTCCCACTGCTGGTACTAGGTAGAGGTGGCCTTTGAACTCAGATGTTTCTGACTCCAAAACTTTTAATATTCCATCACTGTTTCAATAGGACAGAAAATATATTATGGATATGACATTTAAGTCCATTTCACTTCTTACAGCTTTTAAAATAAAAATTTAAATAATTGAACAACAGATTAGTACACACCTATCATGTTGAGGTATAATATTTTCAAGTAACTTTTTTTTTTTTTAGCACTAGGGATTGAACCCAAGGGTGCTTAACCACTAAGCCACATCCCCATCCCTTTTAATTTTTATTTTGAGACAGGGCCTCACTAAGTTGCTGAGGCTGGCTTTGAACTTGGGATTCTCCTGCCTCAACCTCCAGAGTCACTGGAGTTATAGGTGTGAGCCACCACACCAGGCCCAAGTAAATTTTTGACCATTGGTAATATTGGTGGTGTTCCTCTCCATTCTGTTATGACTAAATTTGCATATTACATTGAAGTTATACTGCATACCTGCCTAACCTGATTAGAAGTTATTCCTTTTATTAATTAGGTTGCATTACTATCAATTCACAAGCTGTGAATACTCCATCTGGTAGGTATACCTCATGTTTTTTAATCATTCCCCTCTTGATAATTTCTTCTAAATTTTGCTGTTGCAAAAATATTTCTCAAGAGGTGCTGGGGGAAGAGCTCAGGGGTAGAGTATGCCCAAAGCCCTGAGTTCAATCCCCAACCCTGCAAAAATATTTATATATTTTTGGGGGGACTGGATATATATGTGACACACACATACTCATACACACACATATATATATGTATATAAACATATATATACATATACATATATATAGATATAGATATAGTTCTTGTATTGGGGGTTGAAGGTGAATGATAGAGCACTTGCCTAGCATGTTTAAGGCCCTGGGTTTGATCCTTAGCATGCATCTATATATATATATGCATATTTATATAAATATATATAATACATGCATATGTACACATGCATATATGTGTTTTATATATAATATATATATATATTTCTTCAAACAAAAAATGTTCTTCAAATATTTCATAGGAAATAGCTTTGTCTTAACTTAGGATTGTTCCCTAAAATTCCCAGAAAGGAAATCCCTGGATCAAAAGGCTTGGACAATGATGGATGTGATGATACTCACCTGTAGTCATAGGGACTCAGAAGGCTGATATAGGAGGATCAAAAATTCAAGACCGGGCTAGGGTTGTGGCTCAGTGGTAAAGCACTTGCCTGGCATGTGTGAGGTCCTGGGTTTGCTTCTCAGCACTGCACAGAAATAAACAAATAAAATAAAAGATCCATTGACAACTTAAAAAATATTAAAAAAAAAAAAAAGTTCAAGACCAGTCTCATCAACTTAGCAAGATTCTATCTCAAAATAAATAAATAAAAAGGGTAGTAGATGTAGCTCAGTAGAAGAACACCCCTGTGTTCAATTCTCAGTACCAAAATAATAATTAGAAAAAAATGCCTGGCCAGAAAATATCATGCTAAGTGAAATAAGCCAATCCCAAAAAACCAATGGCTGAATGTTTTCTCTGATAAGCAGATGCTGTTCCATAGTGAGGGGTAGGTAGGGAAGAATTAAAGGAACTTTGGATTATGCAGAGGGGAGTAAGGGGAGGGATAGGGCAGTGGGGATGGGAAGGATGGTAGAATGAGACAGATAATATTACCTTATATACATGTATAAAAAATTTTAATAATATTAGAAAAAAAAAAGGCCTGGACATTAGTGAGGCCTTTGATGTAGACTGCCAAATTGCTTTCCAAATCCTTTAGCAAGTCATTTCCAAGAGAATTTAGGAGTACTTATTCCTCATGTTACCAGATTTTCTTTAAACTTCAAATCTGTAAGGCTACAAATGACCTCTTCTTTTGATTTATACTTCTTTTATTATAATAATATAGAAAAGTCCCAGGTTTATTGTGTGTCCTTTGACCATTTATTGGGTTCTAAGTCTGTTTGTTATGAATTTTATGTGTTGTTCATATAATGAAAATATTAATCTATCATCTGTTTAACATTTTTCCAGTCTGAAATTTGTCTTTCACTGTTGGCTATGATTTTGACTTCAGAGGAGGTGGGGGTGGCTCCCCCCCACCCCCCAGATACAGAAGTCTTTTTTTTTTCCTTTTTTTTTTTTCATTGTAAACAAATGGGATACATGTTGTTTCTCCGTTTGTACATGGCGTAAAAGCATACCATTTGTGTAATCATAAATTTACATAGGGTAATGCTGTTTGATTCATTCTGTTATTTTTTTCCCTTCCCCCCACCCCTCCCACCCCTCTTTTCCCTCTATACAGTCCTTCCTTCCTCCATTCTTGCCCCCCTCCCTAACCCTAATGCTAATCCTAACACTAACCCTTCCCACCCCCCCCATTATGTGTCATCATCCACTTATTAGTGATATCATTCGTCCTTTGGTTTTTTGAGATTGGCTTATCTCACTGAGCATGATAGTCTCCAATTTCATCCATTTGCCTGCAAATGCCATAATTTTATCATTCTTTATGGCTGAGTAATATTCCATTGTATATATATACACCACAGTTTCTTTATCCATTCATCAATTGAAGGACATCTAGGTTGGTTCCACAATCTGGCTATTATGAATTGAGCAGCTATGAACATTGATGTGGCTGTATCTCTGTAGTATGCTGATTTTAAGTCCTTTGGGTATAGGCCGAGGAGTGGGATAGCTGGGTCAAATGGTGGTTCCATTCCAAGTTTTCTAAGGAATCTCCACACTGCTTTCCAGAGTGGCTGCACTAATTTGCATCCCCACCAGCAATGTATGAGTGTACCTTTCTCCCCACATCCTCGCCAACACCTGTTGTTGCTTGTCAGAAGTCTTTTTTTAAAGAACTTTTTTTTTTTTTTTTTTTTTTTTTTTAATAAAGTCTTGCTATGTCATGTCGCCCAGACTGGTCTTAAACTCCAGGGTTCATGGGGCTGGGGATATAGCTCAGTTGGTAGAGTGCTTGACTCATAAGCATAAGGCCCTGGGTTCCATTCCCAGCATTGCAAAAAATAACTAACTAACTAAATAAATATTTAAAAAGAAAAAAAAAAAAAAAAAACTCTCCGGGGTTTAAGCCATCGTCCTATCTTAACCTCTGGAGTGCTGAGACTATAAACAATCAAATTTTCAAGTTTTTTTTTCTCCTTCTCTTTTGGTACTGGGGATTGAGCCCAGGGGTGTTTTACTACTGAGCTACATCCTCAGCCCTTTCTGAGAGAAGGTCTCTGTAAGTTGCCCAGGCTGGCCTTGAACTTGTGATCCTCCTGCCTCAGCCTGCCGAGGCACTGGGATCATAGGTGTGCACCAAGACACCAGGCTGAATATTTTGAATGTTTTTATAAATATAGCTCTCCATCTATTTCTTCTGATTGCTTTCATTTGCTCTACTCTTAGAAAACCATTCACTCAGTCAATGACTTATTTTCCATCAGGTTCAAGAATTAATGGAGATGTCTAACCTATTTTGTCATCTTTCTTTTATACATTAAAAATATTTTGGATGAAATTGGAGACTATCATGCTAAGTGAGATAAGCCAATCTCAAAAAACCAAAGGACGAATGATCTCGCTGATAAGTGGATGATGACACATAATGGGGGGTGGGAGGGGTTAGTGTTAGGGTTAGGGTTAGGGTTAGGGAGGGGGGCAAGAATGGAGGAAGGAAGGACTGTATAGAGGGAAAAGAGGGGTGGGGGGAAGGGAAAAAATAACAAAATGAATCAAACAACATTACCCTATGTAAATTTATGATTACACAAATGGTATGCCTTTACTCCATGTACAAACAGAGAAACAACATGTACAATAAAAAAAAAAAAAGAATACAAACAATCAGTGCTGGAAGTGACCAAGGGATGGGAGGCAGAGAGTAAGGAGGGAAGTACTGGGTAGTGTTATTGGTAAAATTATATTGTTTTACTGTGTGTGCATATGAATAGGTAACAAAAAAATCCTATCATTATGTACAACTATAATGCACCAATAAAAAAAGTAGAAAAAAAATTATTTTAGTTGTTGATGGACATTTACTTTATTTATATGTGATACTGAAAACTGAACCCAGTGCCTCACTCATACTAGGGAAGCACTCTACCACTGAGCCACAAACCCAGCACCTCATCTTTTTTAAAATAAAGAAAAACACTATCCCTTTTTTTCTGCATTTATTTGACTGCTCTTTTCTTTTTAGGGCAGGCGGTACCATGGATTGAACCCAGAAACTCTTAACCACTGAGCCACATAACCAGGTTTTTTTATTTTTTGTTTTGAGACAGGGTCTTGCTAAATTGCTGAGGCTGGCCCTTAACTTGTGATCCCAAGCTGCTGGGATTACAAACATTTGCCACAGCACTGGGCTTATATTTGACTTTTCTTGACTCACTTTTTGATTAGTACCTTGAAATATGTTCAATGGAAGTGGGGGCTGCAAGAGGAAATGTGTATATGTATATGCACCCAAAATGCCAACAATGGTTATCTTTGGTTTGGTGGGAGCAGGGCAGAGATGGATTTCTTGTTATTGCTTGCCCAGAATTCCTATTTCCTTTGGAAAAGGTAACTCTTTCATTCCTGTGACTCTTGCCCATCACAAAACACTTGCCCAGTAGAGTACCTCATTACCTTAACAACATTTGGGGGCCCAAGAGGTATGCACATCACTCAATAGCTCAAGCAAAGCCAATCAGAATTCTCTGATGGGGCTGAGGCTGTAGCTCAGTGGCAGAGAGCTTGCCTAGCATGTATAAGACACTGGGTTTGATCCTCAGCACCACATGAAAATAATAAATTAATAAAAAAAATAATTTAAAAAAATCCTTTGGAAATAGGTGAAACAGGATAGTTCTCCTGCTGGGTTAAGTGGGAAAGCAGTGCCTACCACTCTATTTCTTCCCAGGTAGACAATATTAACTGACAGAGGAAAAGAATTTAACATGCAAAGAGAAATCAAGACAAGAGAAAGAAAGCAAATTCTAAGAGTACTGCATCTCTAGTTTCAGTCTCCAAGACCCTGGTCCTCGGTGTCTTTTCTTGAATCTTGTGCCATCTATGGTGAACCAAAGATTCCTGTATGTGCATGTGTGTTGAACTAGAGATTTTTTTGGGGGGGAGGGGGGTACTGGGGATTTAACCCAGTAACACTTAACCACTGAGCTACATCCCCAGCTCTTTTTTATATTTTATTAGAAACCTGATCTTGCTAAACTGCTTAGAGCCTTGCTAAATTGCTGAGGCTGGTTTTGAACTTGCAATCCTCCTACCTCAGTCTCCTAAACTGCTGGGATTACAGGTGTGCACCACAGTGCCCAGTTGAACTAGAGACTGAACCCAGGGGTTTTTGATCATTGAGCTACATTCTCAGACCTTTCTATTTTTCATTTTGACACAATGTCTTGCTAAATTGTCCAGGCTGCCTTGAACTTGTGATTCTCCTTCTCAGCCTCCCAAATCACTGGGATTACAGGGGATTACAGTATGCCCCTGTACCCAGTTCATAGATTCCTCTTTGGTGAAGTTGGTTTAAAGCTGGGATTCTGTTACCTGGCAAGTGAAAGAATTTACCTGGCAAGTGAAAGAATCTTATCAGTGGCAAGGATAGTCTTTGTGTGTTTTTAATATTTTATGTAATTTTCTTGAAATGACTACTTATTACTCGTTTGCTAGAAAGATTTTTAAAAAGAAAAGAATGTCAAAGGAGGGGGAAGCATAAGTGCCTTCCAAAATGCTTAAAAGCAACAAAATATAAAAAGGAATATAAAAGTTGTATAAGTTCTCAGCAGGACAGAGGCCTTATCAACCAGGGAGTGTTGTCATAGAGATAAACAGGAAATTGGTGCTAAAACAACTCAGCTCAGTGGGTGTGCTAGATGGGTGAAGGGGAGAATAGAGGCTTAGCCCTGGGTCAGAAGTGTTTTTTCATGGGCCAGAGTCTGTGATACTGAAATTTGAGAGAATACTGAGATTTGAGAGACAGAAATTATCCCTTGGTCCCCATATCTGGCCAAATCAGGTCCTTTTTTGGGAGTACCAGGGATTGAACTCTGGGGCACTGGACCACTGAGCCGCATCTCCAGTCCTATTTTTTTTTATTTAGAGACAGGGTCTCACTGATTTGCTTAGAGCCTCGCTTTTGCTGAGGTTGACTTTGAACTCAAGATCTTCCTGCCTCAGCCTCCCGAGCTGCTGGGATTACAGGTGTGCACCACCACCCAAGCTAAACAGGTCCTTTCTTAAGAGTCTGGTTTACAGTCTCGCTTTCATGTTTTGAACTGTAGTTCTGAGTATTTTGTATTCATTACTTCATAGGATTCTTAGAAGAATCCTGAGTCAGTCATCAATATTCCCATATTCCAGAGGAAGAAATTGAGACTCAGAGGTAAAGCAAGGGATGAGGCAAACTCCAAGGCCCTTCTAGGAATCTAAGCCATTTTATTCTCTCCTCCGTAAAATGGGCATAACAAATTAACCAATCTGTGAAAAGGGAAGGAAAAGTCAGCTGAAATGTGTTGGGGGTCAGTATCACTCTTGCTCCATCTTCAGCTGGAAAATTCAGGAATCCAGGAGAGAAAGTAGCACTGGAAGGTGGGTAGAGGTACGGTGGGGGTCTCAAGCAGTGTGTCTCTTCTGACTGGCCCCAGTCCAACCATACCTCCAACTCCTACGAACTACTCCCCCTTCCTAGCCGGCACTGAATTTATTCCTAAGGAATGGTTTGCACAAGCCAACTTGGGTCAGGTCCCTTGGCCCCTTGCCTGCAGCCCCAGAAGCCTGGCCTCCAGCCAGGGGCCCCTGGCGCCTGCCCAGTCACGTGGCAACTTAGTCCTCTTTGGCCTGCTTCCTTCAGGATCCAGACTAAACTTTCCCCTCCCTGTTTCCCTCTTGTCCCAATCCCTCTGGCCAGCACGCTGGTCTGAGGGGCAAGTGCTGGGGACTGGGGCTTCATCTCAGCCTCTGAGGGTTCTCAGGCCTCAGTTGACCCGCCTGTCATTGGGGCCTAGGCTATCCTCACTGCTTGCTGTTGCCTTGTTTCCTCCCTACGCCCCCATCTTCCTACCCTCAACAGCATTCTGGGCCCTTCTATGGGCCTAATTTCCCCACTGCAGGGTGGCGAAAGCGGGGAGGAAAGAGCCTAGGAGCCTTAAGGGTGGCTCTAATTGGTTTGAAAGAAAATACAGGAGGCAGCAGGTTGAAACTGGTCAGTCTCCTGCATCCCACAGTGCAGGTTCGAATCCTGCTTTTCCATTGACCAACTGCCTCATCTCTCTGAACCTCAGTTGTCCCCTCTGTAGTCGAAGGGCGGGAAGCATCTAGCAGAGGGTCTAATTCGAACCCACGAGGTCTCCCCTGCCCGCGCCCCTTCTCCAGCCCGGTAGCGGCACCACCCTCCGCTCCCAATCCCCAGTCCCTCCACCGCAGGCTCCTCCTCCATTGACATCAGAGCCGCAGGCGGGCGGAGGGAGCCAGCGGAGCCCGAGTCGAGCCCAAGAGAGAGAGCGGGCGGGAGGGCCAGGCGCGCAGTGGCGGCAGACCGCGGCCAGAGTTCGGCGCCAGCCACCTCGGGCCTTCCAGCCAGCCCCGCGGCGGGGCAGCCGCAGGTATGGCTGGGGGCTGCCCGCCTGTACCCTTGTGCGCTAAAGGGGCGGCGGGAGCCCCCAGCAGCTGGGTACCCTTGCTCAAGGATGGGAGGGGGTGCCCGGGAGGGCTGCACCCTGGAAGGACAGGGTTGGGCCTTTCTCCCCGACCTCCGCTCCAGGCCCAGCAGGTGCCAGGGAGGGCCGTGGGAAACTGAGAGGGTGACAGAGAAGGGTGGGGATAGGAGGGTCTGTGCGCGCGCGCAAGTTCTGCAGACCCAAATGTGGAAGGGCGTGGGCATCTGGATATAGATGTGTGTATGTGTGTGTTGGGGGGGGCGCATGTTAAGGTGTCCTAATGTCAACATTGGCGTGTGGATCAGATATGGGGTTGCGGCGCTTATGTGTAAGGGAATCTTCAAGGGTCACGGGTGGGATGTTGGGGTGCGTTTTTTGCTGCAGAGGGTAGTGTCAGGTACCTGTGCTGCTGTCTGGCTCTGAGGATAGTAAGTCAGAGTGTGTGTGTGTGTGTGTGTGTGTGTGTGTGTGTGTGTGTGTGTGTGCCGGGGGGCCTTGAAATGTGAGGTACTGTTGGGGTTTGGACTATAGGAGCTTCTAGGGTGTGGGTACTGTTGGGGTTTGGACTATAGGAGCTTCTAGGGTGTGGGTATGGAGGTGGAGAGTGTAAGGTGTAAGTGAATCTGGTAGATGGGAGAGTGTGTGTGGGGGGATGTTTTAAAATGTAAAAGGGGTCTGAGGAATATATGGATGGACACGTAGGTGTTAGTGTAGGAGGCTGTCTGGGGAGCATTGTGCGTACATGTATAACCAGGTACTGATATCTGGATACAAGGTGTGCTTGGGTCTGGGAGGCAAGTGTTTGGGTTTGGGGGTGTGGAGGATGCTTGACTGGAATAGCTGGTACAGGATGTAGTTTGTAAGGGTCATTATGTGCCAGTCTTCAGATGGGTTTAAGGCTACTTCTAGAGCTTACCACAGTCTCCTCTCTTAGAAGTTGCCCCTGGGATGGGTGACCAGGGCCTCCTGGGAACAAGGTCCCATTCAAGGAGTGGAATCTTATACCAGGGCTCTGGTCAGGGCACCTTCCCCTCATTGTCCCACAGAAGACATGGAAAAGGAAAGCATCCTCCCTGAGGATATTCAGCATGCTAGGCTATTTTGGCCTTACCCTCTGTGGTCCTGGGATGGGCCCCAGTCTAGCTTCATACTGGAAAGAACAGTTGAGAATAACTCCTCTGTGGCCTCTGCCTACTCAGCAAGCTTAGCTGGGACTCCAGCTGGGTGTCATTTGGGTCACTCTGGACCCACCACTACGCATTTCCCACCTGTTCTCCATCTGACAAATTGGAAGAGAACTCACCCTCTCCTGTGTGATGAGACAGTGAAGGGGAAGATTGAAGCTGGATCAGGGTAAGATGAGGCCAGGAGGGGACAGACTGGGTGGGACCATTTAGGGAGTCAGGAGGGAGAGGCCTGGGGAGCTCCAGCTGTGGCTGTTGTTGCCTTAGTAACAGTGAGAAGGAGCTATTTAAAAACGTGGCTGAGATATTGCTGGAAGCCCAGGCTGCCGGAAACCTGATTTCCGAGAGGCCAGAGTTCGGGGGGAGGAGGAAGGAGAGGAGACACTCCAGCAGTTCCCAGGGTAAAGCTGGGACATGACTGGTTCTGGGCACAGGGAACCTCCAGGGCCCTGGGCTTCTACAAGTTGTCCTTGGGTTTTATCTGTTGCCCCCTCCAGGGGTCAGGGTTTCTTTGGGTGTTTGGATTTGGAGAGGGAGAAACTGGGAAGTGAACATGAATACAAAAATGAAGGAATGCATGACTTTGTTGAATAAAGAATTTTGCTGCCATCATGAAAGATATTTCTCTAGCATAGAATTTGCTGAATGGATGTTGTGAATGAACAATGACTAGTAAATGAATGAATGTTGAATGATTTTGTCAAATGAATGAATCAAGGAGTGAATGAATGCTGGTTGAATAACTGAATGGGGCATGCAGTACATTCGAGAGAGAAGGCTGGGCCCTACTGAGTCTCCTTCCTTCACTCTCTTTCTAGGAGCCCTGGCTGTGGCTGGGGGGCAGTGGGCCATGCCGGGGGCAGTGGTATGCCCCAGCTGGAAGCAGGCGGAGGACATTAGGGACATTTATGACTTCAGAGATGTTCTGGGCACGTGAGTCTCAGGGTGGGCTGGGAGGCTGTTTCTGAGCTGGAGTAGAATTGGGAAGGGCCTTGCTCCTGAGCCTGGATGGCTGGGGGAGGCTGAGTCCAGGGTGGTGCTTCCTCTGATCAGCTGATCAACATTTCCTGTTTCCTATAGACTAGGGCCAATGGCAATCTTGCCATGGCCCAGAATGGACTACACTTCTCATGTCTGTCTGGCAGTGGTTGGAACAGGGGCTGTTCTTACACAGGCAGAGAAATTCCTAATGAAAAGAAGGAAGTGGGGGAGAAGAAAAGGGCCATTTATCCAACTTGTCAAGAGCTGGGTGTTCTGGTCTAGGATTGGAAACTGAGGCTGTGCATAGCTCCATTACTAGTGCTGGGTCAAGACAAAGATGAAATCACTGCAGTCACTGGTTATCTTTGACTTATTACTTCTTATTTTCCCAGGCAAAGCTAAAGATGTGCAAAGAAAATCCTCTTTGGTCAGTGAACTTGAGTGTAAATGGATTTATCTGTTCCTCAGAGCTTACTTATTAAACTTTGGTGCATACACAAATCACTTGAGGACTTTGTTAAAATGCAGATTCTGATCCAGGAAATCTGGGATGGGGTCTCAGATTGTGCATTTATAAAAAGTTCCCAAGTAATGCTGACGGTTTTCAAGGTTCTAAGGGTATTATTTATGACTCGGCTTTAGCAAGAAAAAAATGAATGAATTAACCATGCACACTATCAAAAAGTTCAGGGATTTCAGGACTGGTTGTATCCAGGGGTCCTCGTGTTATCAATAATTATCTTTGACCATTTCTTGAGTCTGATTTCTTTTGTGTTATTCAATCTCAAATAGGCTCTTCCCAGGAGATGGCAAAGATGGCCACCACTCATTCCAGGCCTACACACACATCTTAACAGCTTAGCAAGGAAGAGTACCTTGGGCTGGGGATGTAGCTCAGCAATACGGTACTTGCCAAGCACGTGTGAGGCCCTGGGTTTTATCCCCAGTATTGTGAAACAGATGAAAAATAAATGAATAAACAAATAATATAGGAAAAATTACTTCATTTTCATAGTACCAGTAACTTGACTTGTATCACATGACCTAATACTGTGTCAGGGGCAGACTACTCTTGACTGGCCAGGCCCAGGTCATGTGGCCACTTCTGGAGCCAGGGGGTGGAAGAATGCTTGCGGGGTGGGGAGCTCATCCCACTTCTTTGGTTCAGAGATGGTCATACAATCCATAAGGGATGGAGGAGAGGCTGAAGGGAAGCTGGGATTCCAGATCCTCACCTTTGGAATCCTCTCTCCCTGCAGGGGGGCCTTCTCAGAGGTAATCCTGGCAGAAGATAAGAGGACTCAGAAGCTGGTGGCCATCAAATGTATCGCCAAGAAGGCCCTGGAGGGCAAAGAGGGCAGCATGGAGAATGAGATCGCTGTCCTGCACAAGTGCGTGGGTCATAGCTTGTCCCTGCCCCAGGGTGACTCTGCCTTGATCCTTCCTGCCCTCCTTCTCCTGCTTTTGACAAATCATTTAACCTTCCAAGTCTCAAAGTGCTCATTTATAAAGTGGGGACAAGAACTTACACTGGGCAGGGTATGGAGAGCATTAGACACCCTTTATTTCAAGTGGATGGCACAATAGCTAACATGACAGATGTGACTGAGATGCCTGGGATTAATCTGTTCCATCAGGTCTCAAGGTCAACCCTTCAACACAGCTTGAACTCACATATCTTAACTACTATTATCTTTGGACCTATCTTGAGTTCCTCTGATATATTAAAGTCACTGAGCAAGTTTAAAACTGCCTGTCTGCCATCTCCCCCTATGACAACACACAACGAACAACCAATTGTTCTGTGAATTGCTCGTGCCAAGAAATCTCCTGCTCTTGCTGGAAATCTTATACTCTTCACTTCCAATCTCTTTCCTGAGCTTCCCAACCACCCTGGACAGAGAAGAATGATCATTTCCACTATCAAGGGGTGACAGTTGGAGAAACAGGCCCAGAAAGATCAAGGGACCTTCCCAAAGACACTTAGCAAGTTCCCAGGAGAGCCAAATCTTCCTTATCATTAAGATGAATCACTATTAGCAGTTCATTTGTTATTTATTATTTATTTTTTTGCGGTACTGGGGATCGAACTCAGGGCCTTGTGCTTGCGAGGCAAGCACTCTACCAGCTGAGCTATCTTCCCAGCCTTCATTTGTTATTTTAAAATATATTTTTAGTTTTAAGTGGACATAACTTTATTTAATTTTAATGAATAAACAAATAATATAGGAAAGAGTACCTCATTCTCACAGAACCAGTAACTTGGCTTGTATCACATGACCAAATAGTACATCAGGGGCAGACTATCTGACTGGCTAGGGCCTCACACATCCTAGGCGAGTGCTCTACCCAGCCGTCATTTACTTAGAGTATGCCAGGTACTGTGCCAAGCATGTCATCTGAATCATCTCATATGATCTTCATACCTGCTCTTTGAGGGAAGTACTATCTCTGGTTTCATTTTATAGATGAGGAAACAGGCTCAGTGAGGTTACACTGAATTTCATCAGTATTACTGAGCACCTACTCTGTCCCAGGGCCAGAGAACACTGGTGACTAAGACAAAGTCGCTGGACTTTCAGAGGTGACCTGATGGGGAAAGCTGACAAACAGGTAGTAACAGAAAACTTTTAGAAGTCCTCTGTTGGTCAGTGCTATGAAGTGAAAAGACACCCAAGCAGCATGTGGCAGAGGCAGGATTTGGATCCAGTTCTGTAGGATGCCAGAGCCCAGCGTTCGTCCTGCTGCCCTTGCTTTCTAGTTAGTTTTAATAAATCTTGGTACATCCACTTTTACAGGTGGGGTTGAGATCCCTGGTTTGGCTTGCTGGGTCTGCTGGCACTGGGGAGTTGTCCTCAGCTCTGAACTGCTCATTTCTCCTCTCAGGATCAAGCACCCCAACATTGTAGCCCTGGATGACATCTATGAGAGTGGGGGCCACCTCTACCTCATCATGCAGCTGTGAGTGCCCCTGCCCCTGCCCTGCTCACACCTCTCTCCCTGCTGCCCAAACTCTCTTGGCCAGACTATCCTGTCCCCTGCTGCAGAGTGTCAGGTGGGGAGCTGTTTGACCGCATTGTGGAAAAAGGCTTCTACACAGAGCGGGATGCCAGTCGCCTCATCTTCCAGGTGTTGGACGCTGTCAAGTACCTGCACGACCTGGGTATCGTACACCGTGATCTCAAGGTGGGTATGAGCTGGGGTACAGTGAGCTAGGGCCCTAGGGGTAGGGTCTTTGGAGACCCCTCAATGTCTGACCTTAGGCTGCTCTCACCTCATTAAGCCTCAGCTTCTTATCTGCAAAATAGACCTTGTGACCCCCAAAGTGCCTCTTCCCGTTCAAGTTCAGACACTCAAAGGAACACAAAAGTGAACTGGAATCCTACTCCTGAGAGAAAATGATGGGTTGCACATTCTGTAGTACATCTCATTTGGCCTGGGAGAAGAGTGCTGGGTGAGACAGATCTGGGTCTGAATTCTGGCTGTGCTACTCCATAACTGGGCTCTTGGGCAAGTCACTTTGCCTCTTGAGGCACTGGTTTCCTCATCTGTAAAATGGGTTTCTTCACACTGACCTGGAAGGTGGGAACGTGGAAAGCCACCAAGCACTCACCCAGGGTCCGGCATACAGTAACTGCCAGAATTTCTTTAGGACTTTGCAATACACACCTGAGGTTTATGTAAAATTCCTTCCCACATCCCCTGGGCCCTTGTCCTTTCTGGAACTTTTTTTTTTTTTTTTAAACCAGGGATTGAACTCAGGCACTCAACCACTGAGCCACATCCCCAGCCCTATTTTGTTTATTTAGAGACAGGGTCTCACCGAGTTGCTTAGTTGCTGAGGCTGGCTTTTAACTCACAATCCTCCTGCCTCAGCCTCCCAAGCCACTGGAATTACAGGCATGCACCATTGTGCCTGGCTCTTCTGGAACTTTGGGCCAGAGAATTTCCTTGAGTTCATTATGCTTCCAGCCAAGATGGCAGCCACAGTAGTTTTTGTGGTGGGTCAGGGTGTCCACTGTTTCTCAAGGGGTACTTGGGAAGGTTCTGCCAGCCTCTGGCCACCTGATTGCTCCTTTCCCTCCTGCCTGCCCTTCAAGCCAGAGAATCTGCTGTACTACAGTCTGGATGAGGATTCCAAGATCATGATCTCCGACTTTGGCCTCTCCAAGATGGAGGACCCAGGCAGTGTGCTCTCCACAGCCTGCGGAACCCCAGGATACGTGGGTGCGGAGGGCCCTGTGCTGGGGCTGTGGGCATGGGAGGAACCAGAAGCTACAGGGAAGAAATTTGTCACTATCATGTCCCATTTCCTCCACAGCCCCTGAGGTCCTGGCCCAGAAGCCCTACAGCAAGGCTGTGGACTGCTGGTCCATTGGGGTCATTGCCTACATCCTGTAAGTGGAGGTGTGGCCACAGTAGGGTGCAGCTCCAGAGTTGACTTCTCCCCTGCTTTCCTCTTCCACTGTTATTCCTTACTTCCCTCCATCCATAGTTAATCTATCTATTAATTACTAATATCACTTCATTCAATACATACTATGTTTCAGGAACTGTGCCAAGCATGAGGACTTAGCAGAGAACCAGACCAAGTGCTGGCCCTCAGGGAGTGATATTGTAGTAGGGGAGACAGAAAATCAACAAGTAAATAAATCTGTACAATATTACGTGGCAAAAAAAAAAAAAAAATGCTGAGAAAAAAAATCCAACAGGAGTAGGGAAATGGGGACTGCTGCATTTCAGATAAGGTTAGGGAGGGGCGCTTTCTGTGGAGGTAACATCTGAGTGGCCTCTTGAATGAAATGAGGGAGGCAGACACTCACTTAAGGTGTTGGGAGGGTATAGGCAGAGGGAATGGCAGGTGCAAAGGCCCCAAGGATGGTAAAATGGCAGCATGGTCAAGGAATAGAACAGGCCAGTATAGCTAGACAGGAGCGAGCAAGGCAGGGAGGGGCAGATTTTACAAAGAGGGAACTCTTTCCCAAGTCCTGCCTAATGCCTGGGATTGCCCCAAAGCTGTCCCAGAGCCACTGGGTACACAGAGAGTGGAAATCAGGGTGAGTTTCTCCCTGCCCAGGCTCTGCGGCTATCCCCCCTTCTATGACGAGAATGATGCCAAACTCTTTGAACAGATTTTGAAGGCCGAGTACGAGTTTGACTCTCCTTACTGGGACGACATCTCTGACTCTGGTATTTTGGATTTTGCCTTCTTCCCCTGGGCCCTGCCTCTGGAGCCTTCCTCATCTGCTCTGGGGGTCTCCCTAGTCAGGTTCCACAGTCCCAGACTAAGCTGTCTTAGGTCAGAACTCCCACCTCAGAGGTTTCCCTCTGCTTGGCTCCCAGCCTGAGAAACTTGCAGGCATTCATCGATTCAGTCTTCAAACATAGTATTTTTGAAAATATTTCCCCTACTGACTTCCTAATGCCTAAGACACCACCATAAACATTTTCATCCCTCCTTTTGTGCCCCCCACTAAGAAGCAAGTCAGTGAAGGCATCTCCAGTTGTTCACACAGTGTGATGTGAATACACTGAAGGGAGTCTTCTCTAAGAACATGTTTTTAAGAGAGAATGGAGACAGCTGGGAGGCTGTAGTGAGGTGGGGTGGTGCATGGACAGGTCTGGCCCCTCTGTCTTGCTTGTGGCCAGATCAGACGTCAGGGAGTACTGTCCCAGGGGTGGCCAAGGGCACTGCCATACCGTGTGTCTTTGCTTTTGTCTTGGGGATTCAGCCAAAGATTTCATCCGGCACTTGATGGAGAAGGATCCAGAGAAGAGGTTCACCTGTGAGCAGGCTTTGCAGCACCCATGGTGAGATCCCCACGGGCTGTGGGCAGGGGTAAGGCCTAGGTCCCGAGGCCTGCTTCTACCCTCACATGCAACCCTCCACATATCCCCATTCTAGGATTGCAGGAGATACGGCTCTAGATAAGAATATTCACCAGTCAGTGAGCGAGCAGATCAAGAAGAACTTTGCTAAGAGCAAATGGAAGGTGAGCCCATGGCCCTAATCCTGGGTCCCAGCCTCCCCAGGACTCCTCCCCACCCTCATCCAGGCTCAGTTTTGCACAGTGCCAAGTCTGACATGCAGGAACCATTCAGGGCTGCTTTCTGAAAGACCTCACACATTCATTCAATATATACTTCCTGAAATCTATTCAATCTGAGAAGGTCCCTGACCTCCGGGTCTAGAGGGAAAATAGTATACTTCTTCAGAAGGCATTTGATGCAGCCTATGAGGTCCAGGAAGGGTCATAAAGGTGGTGATGGCCTGAAGGACCTGTCAGTTGAGTAGGAATTAGTCAGACACAAGGAATAACGTCCAAGGCACAGGGAACAGGGGCACAAAGTTCCAGGGGCCAGAGAGAGTGGGGCTGGCTAGTCAGAAATGTATGTGATAAGCTGGCTGGACTGGAGGGACTGAGGAGACTGAGTGGCAAGAGTGAAGGCTGGAGAAGTCAATAAGGGCCAGGCCACTCAGGGCCTTATATGCTACAGTGGACCACCAACTTTACATTGAGAGTGATGAAGAGCCCCAAAAGGATTTCAAGCAAGAAACTAAGAAACTGCCATTTAGAAAGAGCTCCCAGGCTTTAAAAAAAAAAAAAAAAAAAGCAAACAGTGAAGACTGGGAGATAAATAGGAGGCTGTGGCAGAGATGCAGGCAGGAGATGGGGAGGACTTGACCCAGAGTAGCAGCAACAGGAATAGAGAATAGAGCTGAGAACAGAAATCGTTTAGGTGGTAGAATCAACAAGAAGTGATAGTGGAATGGTTGTTGAGAGTGTGAGATGGCAAGAGCTGTCCCAGCCTTCCGGTTGGGGACAGATTAGCCTGGAAATTACTATAACTGTGATGGGTTATCCCAGAGGCAGGACATGTCTTGGAGAGAATGGTTTTAGTTTTCAACATGGTTTTTTAGGAGTATGCAGGAGAATCTAGGGGGATAAGATGAATAGAAAATGACATACACAGCCAGGAGTGGTGGTACACACCTATAATCCTAGCTACTCAGGAAGGTGAGGCAGGAGGATTGTAAATTCAGGGCCAGTCTGGGCCAGGGTGTAGTTCAGTGGTAGAGTGCTTGCTTGGCATGTGCAAGGTCAATACTAAAATAAAACAAAACAAAACAAAAAAAAACCAAAAAAATCACACACAGAGGTTAAGTTTCTTGGCCTTTCTATACCTTAGTTTCCTCCTTTGAAATTAATGATATTAAAAGTGCTCACCTGCTGGGTGTGGTGGAGCATGCCTGTAATCCCAGCAGCCTGGGAGGCTGAGGCAGGAGCATCACAAGTTCAAAGGCAGCCTCAGCAAAAGCAAGGTGCTAAGAACTCAGTGAGACCCTGTCTCTAAATAAAATTCAAAACAGGGCTGGAGATGTGGCTCAGTGGCTAAGTGCCCCTGAGTTCAATCCCCAGAACCTGTCCCTGCCAAAAATGCTCACCTGAGAATTTTAGAAAGATTAAATGAATCACCATGCAAAATACTTAAAACAGTGCCTGACATATAATGCTATATGATGTTTGCTATTACATATGAATATGAATTTAGTTTTGTTTATATACATATACATACACACAAAGAATGTATACATTCTATATATATAAGCACACATGTATAACTATAACTGAACAAAATTTCATAAAGCCTTGTAGAGGCTGAGCATGGTGGCACATAACTGTAACCCCAGTGACTTGGGAGGCTGAGATGGAGATTGTAAGTTGAAGACCAGCCTGGGTAAATTGAGACAGACAACGTTTCAAAGTTTAAAAAAGGTCTGAAAGTGCTGAGGTTGTAGCTCAGTGGTAGAGCACCCTTCAGTTCAATCCCCAGTATGGTTTAATAACGACAACACCACCAAAAAGCCTTGTGAGGGTTTAGGGGTCTTACAGAAGTCACTAAATAACACCTGAATGAAGAACAAACAAAAAATACCATTTCAAGAATTCTACTGCCAGCCCTGACCCATGAGCTACCACCTGCTGAGAAGTCCCTCTCCCCTCTCTCCACAGCAAGCCTTCAATGCCACGGCTGTGGTTCGGCACATGAGGAAGCTACAATTGGGCACCAGCCAGGAGGGGCAGGGACAGACGAGCCACGGGGAGCTGCTAACACCAACAGCAGGGGGTGAGGAGCAGGAATGCTTGGAAGAGTGTGGGTGGGCTACGAAGAGACACTCAGCTGGAGTGCAGGGTGTGCCCTACTGCCAACTGTATTCTCTCCTCCCATACAGGGCCGGCAGCCGGCTGCTGCTGTCGAGACTGCTGCATGGAATCAGGCCCGGAACTGTCCTCCACACTGCCCCCGCAGCTCTAGGGCCCTGGATTGAGTCAGGGTTTCTTTCATGGGAGGGGCAGACTACTCCCTTCCCTCTGTGAACTGGGGAGTTACTCTACCCACTGCCCTCCTCACCCGCTTCGCTCTCACTCCTCACTGCATTTTCCATACAAATGTTTCTATTTTATTGTTCCTTCTTGTAATAAAGGGAAGAAGATAAAACCAGACAGTTGTCTCCCAAAATAGCCCACACCCTGCCCTGCTATGCAAATTGACTGCTTAATTTGGGGGTGCATGGCCCCTGAGGTAGATGCAGAGAGCCCTCCTCAACACAAGCCTAAGGACAGTGGGAGAGAAATATGGAATGGAGGGGAAAGATGTTGGGGAATTCCTTTGCCCAGTGTCCCTTGTCTAGACTTCTGGCCCTTCAGACCTCTTTCTGCGCTTTGCTGGCGGCTCCTGAGAACAGTGGGGTTGGCGGAGGTCAGCACTGAACAGCACCTGTAGGAGCGGGAGTATGTGGGCAGAAAGGTACACTGGCACAGGAGTAGAGGGGCTGGTGATGGTGCAGGAAGGTGGAAGAGTCCATGGGGTCAGGGCTGAGCTGGTTGGAGAGTCCATTAGGGTTACCTAGGGTGGTCGAAGTAAGAGTCCATGGGGACAGACTGCTGGAAAAGCCCACTGGGTCAGAGATAGGGGGAAGTTCTTTAGGGTCTGGGCTAGAGAGGAGGGGAAACCTAGGTACACTCACTGCTTGGGCCCAGCCAGCATAAGGTCCCCACAGGCTCCGGAAAAAGTTTCCTAAATCAAAAGTGAGGAGGCTAGATTAAATGGCCCAACCTACACCCCCATTCACAGAACTGAGGGAGAGGTGATTAAGAGAGTAATTTCTAACACCTCAGTCCAATGCCCCAACATCCCACCCTTTTTCCTCACCCAGTTCCTTGTTAGCCTGAGGGCTGGGGCCCCTGGCCTGAGACGTGGTGGGGTGCCAGCTGTAGTCACGTTGGGCAATCTGCCACACATGGACGTCCACGGGCACAGCCTGGGGTTTGTCTAGGGCCATGAGGCAGATGCAGTCGGCCACCTTTGACAAAGAATGAGCCACTGTGGAGGAATGGTAGCATCCAGCCTGTGTCCTGCATCTATCCCCAAAGCCAAATGCTTCCTCCTCTACACTGAGGTTACTATTGTTCTGTATGCTCAATCAATATATATTGATTATTCTAAAAAAGTACTACTGAGCAAATACTTCTGTGGGTCACATTCTCACCATAATCTGGGGAGACGATATTACCATATCCACTTCACAGACCACTATTAACTTCCCTGCCATTCCTTCTGGAAATTTCTGCATACATGCAGCAGCATACACACTCACCGACACAAATGGCCTTTCTATAAAGTCATTTAAAGGGTAAAGTCTTTCATACTCTTTCAGCACTCTGCTTTTTTTCTCTAATAAAACATTTGCTTTTATCCTTTTCCTTTCCTGCTCTGCCTCCAGAAGCCAGACCTCCACCCAGCTCTCAGGCCTGCCCTGTTTCTGACTCCCTCCTCTCAATGTGAGTGGATGAGATGGCTGCTACCTCCTTGGGGGCCTCACCTTAGTGCCCACCCCAGGCAAGGTGCAGAGGGCCTTGTGTGCCTCCTCATAGGGGACCTCTTGAAGCTGCTGCAGCCAGGCCAGCCCACCATGTTCTTCCAGGATGGCTCGGGCACTGGCACTCACATAGTGGGCACGGTACCCCAGGCCCAACTTCCTGAGGCAAGGCTCCACCTCCGAACCTGTGGGGAGTGGGAGGAGAGTAGGGATCAGGCATCCTCGAGTCCTTCCTGTTTAAGAGAGGGATAGTGTATGAGCTCTTTATCCCAAGGGAATGCTTTTCCTAAGTATCCTTCTCACCTCACTGCCCTCTAGGAGACAGCAGATACAAGTATGTGCAAAGCAAAGGGTGAAAGCCTGGGTTCCCTCCTCTACAAGTGTTTTCTGAGCATCTAATACACATTGGGTTCTAGAGCAGAGATGGATGTGTTGCCTTGGAAGAGCTCCCCATCTGAGTTTCTTAACCTTTCCTAAGAGTGTTCACAGTCCTGACTTAAACATATAACAACAACAGCAACTGCTTCTATTATTAAGTTCTGGAATCATGCAAGGGCTAAGTACTTTAGGTACATTTATCATCATGCTTTCTTTTCTCAAGAACTCTGATGACAGCACTGTTGTTTTCCCATTTTCCAGATGGAAAAAAGGAGGGCTTAAAAGAAGCTAAGTAATTTGATCAAGAAATGACACGGGCTGCTTGTAATCCCAGCTACTTAGGAGGCTGAGGCAGGAGGATTGCAAGTTCAAAGCCAGCTAAGCAACTCAGTGAGACATTGTCTCAAAACAAAATAAAAATTAAAAAAAGGCTTGGGGATCTAGCTCAGTGGTAGAGTGTTGCCCTAGCATGTACAAGGCTGTAATTCCCAATACCACCACAAAAACAAATAAACAAACAAACCAAATAAAAAACACAAAAACAAACCAAAAAACACATTACTCTCCACTGCCTCAGGATCGCTGTATTCACCACCCAACCCCTTCTAGTAGAAACTGTTGTTTCCATGCTATAAACAAGACTGGAATGGTGAGGTCCTTGAGGGTCATATGACTACTAAGCTAAGAGTTGTGACTCAAGACCAGGTTTCTTTTTTTAAATATATATATATATTTTAATTATAGGTGGACACAATACCTTTATTTTATTTTTATGTGGTATAGAGGATTGAACCCAGTGCGTCATGTGTTCTAGGCGAGCACTCTACTGAGCTACTGAGCCACAACCCCAGCCCCTCAAGACCAGGTTTCTAAACATCAAAAACACCCTTTTTTTCTGAGACAGGATCTCCCTGCTATGAAGTCCCCAAGCACTTCCCCTAGCTTATTTCTCACATCTGCTAACTGATAAACTTGCTTCTGTAAAATTCTTGCCTCAAAGGTTTGCTGTAAAGAATATCCTGTGTTCCTCAGTGCAAAATTGTTGGGTTTACTGCTGTGATGGCAGCTTGAGTTTTCCATATACTTCCTGTGTGCCAAAACATTGCTGGGTGCAGGATGTGTATTCCTTTATTCAATTCTAATAATGACTATAATTATCCCATTTCACAGATGTAGACACTGAAGCATAGAAATGCTAGATAATGTGCATAAGTAGCAGAATAGGGATTCAGTTCCACGGAATCTGTCTCCAGAATGTGTGTTCTTAACTCCAAACTACTAAACACTGCATACAAATATTTCTCTGATGAGGCAGCAAAACTATTGGCAAAAAGCACACACTAACCTGGGGATGTAGCTTAATGATAGAGCACTTGCCTGGCATGCTCAAGGCCTGGGTTCAATTCCTAATACCACAAAAACAAAACAAAAGGCACAGACTGGTAAGGAGCTGATGCTTTGAGGCGGTACAGATGGGTCTCAACAGACCCGGCAGGGTGGTTGTAGACGGGGACAGTGTTTTGGAAGGAGGAAGTTTTTATATGAGAGATGGCGACCAGAGAGAACTGAACAGATATCCTTGTTCAAAAACTGATGGAGGGAGTGGGGGAAGGGGATCCACTTACTCACCAGCCAGAGCCTGCAGGTTGGGGAAACCATGGTAGGTGACATCATCAAGCTGGATGAGCCGAGGTCCAAAAGCCTGGCACAGCCGTTCCACCATGCCAGTGATGCGGGCAATGTTGTTGTTGGAAGAACAGATAAAGGTGAAAAGGCATTCGATGGGGTCCAGTCGCAGCAGTCGCACACCTGGAGACCAGAAAGTCAAGGGGCCAGAGTAGCATCTGCTATAGGGAGTGGCTTCCTCCCTCCCTCATATCAGATCAGAGGGATCTTAGGATAATGAGGGGCAGCACTGTTAGAGAAAGCAACACTAGACTTCTCATTCCTAATAGCATCTTGTGAATGCTAGTTCACTGATAAAGAAGCCGCAGTATAAGCACCACCTGGGCAGGGATTTGGTTCCAATTGGTTCCTTGCTACATCCCAGTCACATAGCAGATGCTCTGTAACAGAATGAATGAAGTCACCTGCCCTAAGTCACGTGGCCAGGATTAGGCTCCAAATTCTTGTCACTTCACTATGGTGATCAGCAGGATAACAATAACAGTAATAATAATTACAATGTGTCCAGGACAATGGTAAGTATTTTCAATATATTAAGTCCTTTAATCCTCATCAAATCCTATGAAGTAGATACAACCACCATCTTACAGATAGTAAAACATTCTCAGAGAAGTAACTTAACTAATGTACATGAACCCCAACCCCTGCCCCAGGCCTGTACTCACCTTGGAATTTCTGAGCCACCTTTTGGAAGTGGGAGTCCACAGAACTCCAATGGTTGTACAGTTGAGCCAGGCTGACATCTAGCTGGAAGTACTTCTGCACTGTCTCCAGCTCCTCAGGTGTGGGCCTGCCAACCCAGCCCTTGTCCCCTCGGTACACAGTGCAGTAGAGCAGTTCCTCAGTTTGAGTCAGTGTCCATACTTGATCCCCCAGAACGCCACTCCAGTGTGCAGGGCTTTGCTCCTTCCACCTGAACTCCCAGGTGCAGACAGGCCTAGCACTCAGTTTCCCTTCCCACACACTTTGGGAGTCCCTCCTATTTGCAAGTGCCCCATTTATAAAACTGACTTAACAGCTGCAAAGTAAAAGTAGTATCTTTGATATTATTGCATAATCCTAAAACTATTGTAGACTTAATACCTCTACTTTGTAAAGGCGGCAACAGTCTCACCACCAGTGTTTATTTCCTTTTTTAATACCTGAGAGGTACTACCCCATCCATCACCCCCAACATTCCTTTGCATCTCTGACGGGCTGTAATGGGCCGTGAGGAACCAGGGTCCTAGGAAAGAGGCCTCCCAGGCCAGCCACTCACCGGAAGGATTGTCCAGAAGCTAAAACCAGGTCCAGGCGTAGTTCAGAGCGTGGACACGGGATGGAAGCCCAGAGGTCCGGGCTTGAGGATAGGGTACGATGCCTCATGCTACAAAGCAGAAGGGAGCGGGCCACCATTTCGCTTTCGGTGGTTCTGCTCCGTCATGAACCCGCCGGCTCAGAACCAAATCACCGGGGCCACAAAGACCCCGTTTACACAATGACTATCCCGTTTACACAATGACCACACCGCTTAGGGCCTCGTCCACAGCCGCTACGGTCCTCTCCCTCGGTCCCCTCCTGCTTTCCTGAGAGGCAGGTCCCTCCCTTCTTCCTGACGTATCCCTCTTCAGCCTCCAGAGCCTCCGGGCACGGATACTACGCTTCAAATTGCCCAGGCTTTCGGAAGCGCGCGCAAGTATGCTCTTCCGGCTTTTCCAGGGGCTGGCCTTGCCGTGACCGGAAGTAGAGCTGCGACGCCTCTTATTTGACCCGATGGTAGCCAATCCGAGGAGGAAGTGGGAGGCGCCAATGAGAAACCGGGTGTGGCAGCGGGTGGGCGGGACTTTCCGCGGCGCCCGGGCGGTTGGCGCGTTCGGGGCTCGCTGCCGGCTATTGGCCTTTCCTCAGCGATGCCTTGTACTCGGCACGCTGGGATGTCCCGCGCCCCTGCGAACCCCGCGCTGCGCGGGCCCAAATGCTACTTCAGCTTCACCGAGTCCCCGGCTTTCCCCAGCTAGTCTTCAGAGACCTTTTCTCCAACGAGTCTTCGAAGTCTGATACTCGCCCTCATCGGGCCGCCTCTCATGACCTCCCTCTTCACCAAAAATCGGACCCAATCCCAGTTCTGGGCGCTCGGAAGTGTCTCCGGGACTCTCTTCAGCGTTTGCCTGCTCAGCTTGTCTCTGGGCCTTCACCTGGCCTCAGCCCGGCCAGCGGGCCTCTTAAGCCCTTCAGAGTCTTGTCTCCGGGGGACCGCCCCGCCACAGCTGCTCCTTCCATCGCGGGCACTCCTAAGATCGTAATGTTCTTAGATCATCTTAGATCAGATGTTCACCCTCGTGTGTGGAGTGCGGCCTGCGTAGGAGCCTTCCCGGAGGGCCCCAGGAGCCCAAAGACACAGCTCGTTGACCCCCAAGTACAAATGTGGGACCCTGAGGCAGCCTGTCTAGTCTAGCCACTGCCAGCCACCTGGACCCAGAAACGATTGTAATTTATAACTTTCTGGAGGAAGATGGGAAAATGGAGTTTCGGGGCATGAACTTGGGAACCTAGCATGGTGATTTGGGATTGTATTTAAATGATTAGACCCCAGGTTCTTCAAGGGCGAGATCTGCAGCTGATTTATCTTTGTGTCCCATCCACAGCAGGGCACACCTGCTAGCTGGGTGCATGGAGAGTCAACATCACACAAATGGGTCTTTGACTCAGTTTCATTCCTCAGTGGCTGCAAGGCCTTGGGCAAAACCATGTCTTGCTGTCTCATACGTATGCATGCTACCTCACAGGCACCTAGCACTTGGAAGTCACTCCTTCAACAAATGTTGGTTGAACTGGAAAAGATGCCAATTTGGGGGTGAATGAAAGCAGCCCTTTACATCCTTGCTCTGTCCCCAGACTCAGCTGTAGTGACAGAAGCACTTAGGCCATGCTCCTGGTAAAGGACTTGAATGAAGCCACTGAAATCCACAAAGGAATCCACAGTGGACTTTTCATCGTCAGTTCAGCATACTGGTTGAAGAGTCAGCTTTGCAGACAAATAGACCTGAATTCAAATCCTAGCTGTGCAACTTCCTAGTTGTGGGAACTTAGGCAAGTTTCTTAATTTTTCTAAACCTCACTATCTTTGTGGAGATAACCAGGCTATTATTACCCTACCCTGTATTTAAGGTTCACATGAAATTGTGTATCTCGATACCTAGTACAGAGCCGACCGCTAAGAGTATGGGAGCAAATGGGAGCTCTCATATTTCTTTTGCTCTTGTGTCATAACTAGCATGCACAGCAGTCCAGCACCACTGGGGCCCAATTATATACAATCCCTGGGGCACAGACCTACCTCCCTTTGAATCCCTGTGCCCTAGCGGAAGGCAAGAACAAAGAATTCTAAATAGACTGTTTATTTTTCTAAGAATCAATATATTTTCTTCCTTTGAAATAAATACAAACCAGTTTGAAAGGTAAGGGGGAGTCTATGGGAAAGAGAGGGAAGTGGGGACAGGCCCCAGTCTTTTTTTTTTTTTTTTTTTAGTACCAAATGACTCTGGCGCGACCCGGAAACGCAGTTACAAATGAGAATAATTTAAATTCTCCGATAATTACAGTATTTACAACAGCAGGGGAGGGGGTCACCTAGTGCCCCTCTTCCGGGCTGGACAGACATCAATCCCACTGCTAGGCTGGGCAGATGCCCGCTTGCCTCACCACCTGCAGGGGCCTCAGGCCTCTAGGCAGTTATGTATTCTCCTGGCATGAGCAGGCAGAGGTGGTAGGATGGCCTGTTTTAAGCAGTGTCCTAACCTTGGCCCACCACCCTGCCCTACAATGCCATGAGGTCAGTGGAGCTCTTTCTGACCTGTGGGACCTCCCCTCTCCTTGCACTGAGTCGCTATGGGCCCTTGGAGTGTTCTGTACAGTCCAGCTGCACTCAGGGCAGGAGGGACCTCCCCCACCCAGCTTCCCCTGAGACTGGCCCCAAGACCAGGAATGAGTCAGTGCAGAGGCCGGTGCCACTCCAGGACAGTGAGCAAAGGGAAGGAGAGAAGTCACAGGGCACAGTAGGTTGGGCTCTGCTGGGCAGTATCAGTCGCTATCGCTGGTCTCGCTGCTCTGTTCACCCTGTACCTTGCTGCGGTGCTGCAGAGCCCTGTGGTAGGCGATTTGTACTGACTTGCGGATATTTGACTTGCGGCCCTCCAACATCTTCTCTTTGTCTAGGTCCTGGTTCACACCCAGAGGGACCAGCTTAGTCCTCGGTAGCCACTGCCTATAGGGAAAGGTGAAGATCAAATAAATCATCTCAGGGAGAAGAAGCACTAGCTTTCCTCACTTCATTCTTTCAAATTCACCTCCTGAGTACGGGATTGTTGGGCACAGGGATTACAGAGACCCAGAGACAAAGTCCTTGCCCTCAAGGGCTTGCTCACAGTCTAGTGATGGAAAGAGCCCAGTCAACAGTTACACTAGAGGGTAACCACAGGGTATTTATGAATGCTAAAAGAAGCCCTGACCTAACTGGACACAGAAACCCTGTCCCATAGGCTCCAGGCAGACTTAACTAGCATTGCATATCATCTGTAGGCAATTAATAAAGATGACACAGATATATGCAACAGAACAGGGATTTAGAGCCTAAATATTTATGTTGGCTTTATCCTCATCTTATCACCATAGAGGAAGAGTTGGGAAAATTAAGTCCAGAAGCCCTTTACATCAGGATGGGGAGTCACCCCCATATTTGTCAGTCACTGATGTTCCTGGGGTTTCTGGCTGCAGTTCTTTATTAGCTACTGCCCACTCCACTTATCAGACTCCGCTTGTCAGAACAACCCTTTTGCTCAGAGTTGTTCTTACATCCCTTCCCCACAGATCTATAACAGCCTACTCTGCTGATGGACTTCCCTGTAGTCTGCCTCCATACCACACAGGTTTGCATCTATGGCTATGAGTCACACCAAATGCTCCCCACCTTTCTTACCAGGTTCTTTTGTTGTCAAAGAAGAGAACGAGGTAGAGATGCTCTCGGGCTTCCTGGGTCATCTGCTCCCCAAGTTTCAGCACCTCCAGTGGGGGCACAGGGATGGGAACCCCATGGTGGAACATACCTTCTCGGGGCATCTTTGGATCAATGATCTGAGGATGTAATATGAGCCCAGTTTGGTTCCATTCACTTCCTCCCTAAAGCTCGCCCTACTCAAGAATTTGGAGACTACATCTGAAGCAGGGACAGAAAAAAGTTATGCTACTGGGGCTATTATGCTGACCCTTGGCTTTTTCCTATGCTGAATTATTTCAGAGCCTAAGGGCAAAAAGGACAAAGGAGTGATAGATAAACTGACTGGAGGCCTCTAAGGGGTACTCAAGGGACATCTTTTTCGACCACTCTATCTACTAGGGAACCTAGTGCTCCACAGTTCAGCAGAGAGTAGGGAAAGTCCTACAATTGTGAACCTGAGTTCTGGGGTTAGAAAGCAAGAGGCAGGACAAGAGAAGTGGAAGCCTACCAGAGCTGGGTATGATGGATACCCTCGGCATTTGGCCCACACCAGGTCCAGAGCGTCCAGAGGGGAGTCCTCATCCTCTGAGAGCCAGCCAGTTCCCCGACCCAGACTCTTCCTCACCACTTCACAGGAAAGGGAGAGAGGGGGTGGATCAGTGGCTGGGGAGTTGGCAAGGCCCTGACACTGGGTCCCCAGCATCCCTGGCTTTGGGTGAGGGTACTTACTGCTGTGGCCCACGCCGCGGCCAGTGCCCACGGAGTAGGCCTCATTCTCAGTGCCTGAGGTATCTTCACTGCTATCCTCTGGGAATGTGCCCCGAGAAAAGGAGGGCTTACCCCGGCCTTGTTTTGAGGGTGTTGTGCTGTAGACAAAACAGTGAGAACTCTGTTCAAAGGAGTGGAAGAATGGACAAAGGCATGGTAGATGTCCTCGCCTCTTCTAAGCCCCCAGTAGCTAGCCTTTTGGAAAGCAGAGACTATACGAAGAATTTCAAATTCATACACTCTTAGGAGCTGCTCATCTGATCAAGGTGGGCTGGACTGAGGTGTGGGGAGTACATGCCCTGTCTAAAGGCAATGTAGCCAGGCACATTTTATCCTCATTCCTCCAACCCCCAGTAGTAGGGATTGAACCCAGGGGTCTTTGACCACTGAGCAACGTTCCCTAGGCCTTATTTTTTAATTTTGAGACAAGGTTTCACCAAGTTGCCAAAGCTATCCTTGAAGTTGCCATCCTTTTGCCTCAGCATCCCTAGTCACTGGGATTACAAGCATGTGCCCCCACTGCCTAGCTGATGTTCCGATTTTTAGGAAGAACAGAGATTGAGAATTTTATGTGGCATATGTGGATTCATTTTCTAAAACCACCATGCTGGCCAAACAAAATGTATC